>NC_072417.2:73740000-74365000 GCF_028858775.2 Pan troglodytes | reverse complement strand
TAGTGCACAGTAAACTTCTTCAGCAACCACACAAAATTTAATATTAGCCCTAATTCACAGCAGAGGAAGACTACTTTCATCACTGCGCTGATACTACAACCTGTCTAGAAAAAATTCAGTACCTTGATTACCTACATTAAAATAGGGCAAATACATAAGGGGAATCTTTACTTAATTGACTTAATCTATGAGATATTTAGGCTATTTATTTCTACGATTGACTCATCATCTTTTTTCTTTTGAAAACTCAGACCATCTGAGAACAACAAGACATGCTTTTGAGTTGTTTTTCTGGGTTGGCATTGAGTCAGATATACTCTTAGCTCATCTCATATTCTTCTGACAATGGCAGGCTAATGGTGATGCCATTTAATTCTCAGCTTTTCTTTGTAAAATATTAACTTGGCCTATTCTGAGATCAAACAAGATTTTGGGCTCAAAGGCATCGTATTCTAACCAATGGAGTAGTTAGCCCAGACAGCTCCTTTAGAAGAAACACAAGTAAAATAATAAGAAAAGTAAACTCGACCATTAAAAATTAAATAAGTAATATTTTTAAAAAAAAGAAAATGAGGAGGGGAAAAAGGAAAGTAAACTCTTTGTTGAGAGTGTTAAGGCTTCAAGGGAGTTAAGAAAAGCATGGGCATTGAAGCCAGATCTTGGGTTAAAATCCTCATCCCAACCTTATTCGCTGTGATAGATTGCACAAATCATTTCAGATCTCATCAGTTTCCTCATCCGCAAAATGGGGAGAAAAATCACCACCTTTTTGGGTGCCTGTAGTCCCAGCTACTCGGGAGGCTGAGGCAGGAGAACGGCGTGAACCCGGGAGGCAGAGCTTGTAGTGAGCCGAGATCACACCACTGCAGTCCGGGAGACAGAGCGAGACTCCGTCTCTTTAAAAAAAAAAAAAAAAAAAAAAAAAATCACCACCTTTCTGAAAGTACCTGGAATAGTGTCTGGCACATAAAAATTACAAAAAAAAAAAAAAAAAAAAAAAAAGAGGCCGGGCACAGTGGCGCACACCTGTAATCCCAGCACTTTGGGAGGCTGAGGTGGGAGGATCACGAGGTCAGGAGTTTGAGACCAGCTTCATCAACATGGTGAAACCCGGTCTCTACTAAAAATAACAAAAACTAGCCGAGCGTGGTGTCACATTCCCGTAATCCCAGCTACTTAGTAGGCTGAGGCAGGAGAATCACTTGAACCCGGGAGGCGGAGGTTGCAGTGAGCCGAGATTGCGCCACTGCACTGCAGCCTGGGCGACACAGTGAGACCCTGTCTCAAAAAAAAAAAAAAAAAAAGTTAGTTTCCTTTCCCTTACCTTTCTCCCTCACTGGAAAGTACAGAAAAGGCTTTTTTAAAAGCCCATGGATTTTTCAGATTGAACGTGGAATGTACTTCACGAAGGGGGTCATGGTACCCTCTCTCACCATTAACCACAACCTGAGCAAACTCGCTAGGGCTTCCAGTCTCTCACCTCCTCCAGCACCACATTTGTTATAGTCTAAGTCAGAAGGACTCTTTCAGCCTCAAAGAAGAGAGTGTATCCCCCAAAATAAATGAACATGACTCAAACTTTGGATATTTAGCTATTTAAACATGTTGCTCACAGCTCATGTTCCCAGCTTAAGGAATTCCTCTTGGATCCTTTTTCCAGTGGCAATGGATGGTTTCCACATTACATTCTTTGCCCGCTTATGCAGCTGGCAAGCCTGATAAAATCAAAACAAATTCAGAACAAATACACACATAAACACACACACTTCAGTGCTCTTGTGAGTCAGGCAAGTGGGTGATTTCCATGAGATGGAAGTATGATTACTGTCTGCAGGCCTCCTCATTCGTTCTGACTTTGCCTCTAGCAGATACCTGCGAATGCCAGGTAGTCTGCATTTAAGGAGAAATATTCCTGTCATTGTTTGGTTTTAGGTTCGGGTTAAAATGTATTTATTTCAACATTATCTTAATGTTTTAAAAGAGACCTCCTAATTTTTATGGAATGAAAAGACAACTGTATGACCTATAATTCTTTTTTTTTTTATATATACTATTTGTCCTTTCTTGCTCTGTCTGGTAAATGGGTAAACAGTGCTTTCTGAGTATGAATTAAAAATAAACACCTGTCCTGACTCAGGGCTGCTAACTTGGCTTTAAAATCCTATGAGGGTTTTTATTATTTCTAATGGAGACTGTTTGGATGAGGCAGGAAAGAGGAAAGGTAACCCATCAAAAAAGTACATTTTCCAATTCTATTTGGAATTTCAGTACAATACTTGATTATTAGGCTCAAACAGGTTAACTGTACCTGATCCTATGGGTGTGGCAAAGAAACAAAATCCAAATTTTGGCTGAAACAGAAGCAAGATAATAGTAAAAAGATACTAATATAATAAGAGAGCCAGCCAAACAGCTGAGGATACCTCACTACCACCCGCATTGATAATCAAAAGAAATACGCTCTAGTCCTAATGTCTCTTCAGTAGGAATGTTTCGGAGGCTGAACGATCAGGATCCAGGAGGCTAACATTCCACACCAGCTCGGTCATTGATTTACCATATGGCCTTCGGCAAGCCAAGGGCCCTTTCTGAAGCTCAGGTTCCTTTATTATGAAATAAGGATAATAATCTCTCCTTTACCAAGTTGCTATGGCTATAAAATAATAAATAATGCTTTGTCAATAGTAAGTGCCAAATTGATGTTAGTTGTCACTATTATCAAACAGTGTACTGCCCAGTAAGGCAAGAATAATAAGCTAACTAACTAATTGTATTAATATTAATCTCCTTCTCATTCGCTCAGACCACTCTGACTCCTTCTGATGTCTCAAGCAAGCTGCCTTTGGGACCTGAATAAAAACTTTATCACTAAGTCAACAGTAAGTTCTAAGTTGGTTTTGTTTTGTTTTTTATAAAGAGGATAAGAAATGAAGGGGGGCAACTTCAAACTGGCTTAGACAGGATGCTGTAGTTTTGCTAAATTTTTCCCAAGCATGTTTCTATTTAAAATCATCTTTTTGGATTATTCTGGAAGAAAGGGTAACTTATCTCATCCAAAATTGGTGTTTCCAATTTCCTTATATAACAAGGCTTGAATGTTGTGGAGGAAGTAGGCAAAAACTAAAGAACCAAGAAAGATAAAAAAGCAAGAGACCTATAACCTGTAAGGTTAAGAGGTTATGACCCTAGGGCCCTGCAGTAAGGTGGATGTCTAGAAAGACATTTTCAGGTAGTTTTAAGCAAACTAACTTTACCGGGCTTTTGGAAAAGGGATAGAGATAGGATCTATTGCTGAGGACAACATTCCTGGCATGAATACGCTTACAGAGATCATAGGGATCCTATCAAAATTAAGCTGTCACTGCTGTTTGAGAAGGGAACTATGGTATTAGTAATTCATTACCCTTTGTGTTCACTGTTCAAAGTTAACATTGTCCACCTTGAAAGTATTTCTTGAATAACTTGTTCATCATAGTTATTATCCCAGTTCTAACCTTTCACAAGGTGCAGTCAGGGCACAAATTAGAAGGGAAAAAAATATGTGATTAGATAATCAAAATGAATCACATACACCTGAACAATGGTGTCACATTCTAAATTTGGTTGTGATAGCTACTATTTGCCTTTAAACTAGGGGAGGTAATTTGTAGTCCGTATGATGTCGAGTTGTCTTTACTGTAACACCATGCACTAGGTGCCCACCTGTGTTTTTCTAATGTTTGACAGGGAAGCAGTCGTAGCTGTGGCAGTGTAGAGAGGAAAGAGTAAGGCTGGCTGGCAGCATATACATTCTACACAACAGAACAGATAAAAACATGCATTTTGTGGTTCTACATGGTATACAGTAGACAGCTAAAAAGAGGGAGAAGAAATAGAAGGAAGAAATTTCTTCCTGGCATATCCCAGTAAGACCACAAATGTATTAAGGATTGGAAAAGGTTAAAAAATATAAAACAAAGATACAAGAATTGCTTTAACTAAGCTCAGGAAGGACAGACTCTACTGGACACTTTTTTTCCAGGATAGAGAAATGTTGGTTTCATTTATATATTTCTAGTAATCAGAGTATGGTAAGATATATTAAAAGTTTTGGAGCTTGTAAACATATATTAAAGGCATTCATCATCAAGGAACAATCAGTGATTTCTAAGTATCATTATCTTAAAAGCTTTAGAAACATGTACCTTTCAAACTTCCAATTACGTTAAACCAATCCACATCAATCTAAGAAAACATTTGGACTCTAAGAGTCAGGAAATTAAACCATTAGTTCTAAAATTCCGAGGACACCTCTAAGCCTCTGTCTCATTTTTACACTTAAGGTTTGAAGATAAATGCTAAGAAAGTGTTTGAGACTAACTGAACAGTGTATTCAAATCAAACAGATTAACTAAAAGTAAATGCACAGAAGCTAAAAATGGGTCAGAATCAAAGACCGCAGGAATAGCAATAACAACGTGTCAAAAACATGTTTGTCTACTTTCACCTTCTTGCAAAACTTAACTGATCTATTGTGTAAATTAAGGTAATGGCCCTTCCCCCCAAAAGTTTTAGTATAAAATTGTTGTAGCTATTATAGAAGAAAATACTTAAATTAATGAATTATTTGAAAATCAACATATCGGGCTGGGCACAGTGGCTCAGGCCTGTAATCCCAGCACTTTGGGAGTCCGAGGCGGGTGGATCACGAGGTCAGGAGATCGAGAACATCCTGGCTAACACGGTGAAACCCCATCTCTACTAAAAATGCAAAAAATTAGCTGGGTGTGGTGGCTGGCGCCTGTAGTCCCAGCTACTTGGGAGGCTGAGGCAGGAGAATGGCATGAACCTGGGAGGTGGAGCTTGCAGTAAGCTGAGATCGGGCCACTGCACTCCAGCCTGGGGGACAGAGTGAGACTCCGTCTCAAAAAAAAAAAAGAAAAAAAAAACATATCTTGCACTTTATCTTAATCGCATATCAGCAAACATCCACTAAGTACTCATATGTGCCAGACTCAGTGGATATAAACATGAAGATGATCTACTTTTCTTGCCCCCAACAAGCTTAAAATCTAATACTCATTACTATATAGATGGATGGGATAGACTTTCAGAGCCAACACCTAACATACTCATCTTATTACTTATCTATGGAAATGACCAAAACCACATCTAGAAGTCATGAGAATTTCTAATAAAGTGTTGATGCTTGAGAAACATTTGTTTTGATACTATAGGGCCACAGAACAAAGTGGGAAGTTTACTTTATACAATTACACAGTAAATCTGAGTGTTTGAGGGATCAGCAGATAGCTTTGATAATTCAGGTCTCCCGAGGGTCTTTATCCAGACTGGCTTGGCACTGTTCTTTCTCAGTATAGGGTCCTCTGTGTGTATATAGTTGGAAGATGTATACCTGATTGAGGGGTCCACAGCATCCTCCCTGTGCACATTCTAACTTTCTGATCTTTACTACTCATTAGAGGAGGTATCTAGGATGATCACTACAGTTCCTTCTAGTTTTGACATTCCATGAGTAAGGCTAAATGTTTGTTTCAGGCAGATCATTACAAGAAGGAAAATGCATTACCTAACTTCTATGTCAAAGCAGAAGATTCTCTAAGACAATGGCTCAATGTTGGCAAAAGAGCCTAATTTATATATCTTTATGGATTCTGATATCATGAGCTCATCCTACACCTATAAATGTATTCATTATGTAAGCTTTTCCTTAAGCAAACATAGGACTGGAGAGGAAGAAAGTGCTGCTTGCCATTCAATTTGGCTTCAGCAGAACTCTCCATTATTAGGAAGAAGCGGCCCATTTCTAGATAACGAGAACAAATTTTTTCTTCATCACTGTGGTGTCTTTTATTTTACTATGTCACTCTTGGAAGAGTTTGAAAGTCATATACTCTTCACCTTTGCCTCTTGAAGCATCAACAGGTTACAAAAATAATACTTTGCCTCATGGTATGCAACCTTAAGGTGAACCCAGGAAAACGGTATTTGTTATTCTGTTGGATATATTAGATGTGCAATAACGATGTATTATGAAGTAAATCAAATTACAAAAATGAACCCTATCCCTTGGATAAAATTCTGGGAGTGAGCCAACACCACAATTATTATCTTCTCTAGCATTGAATGTTCTACATAAGTGTTTGGGAGATGTAAACAGGACATAAATCTGAGACCGGTTCTTCAATCTCTCTACAAATAACCATGACATTATATATAAACTATACTTTAGAGCATATATGCTTTCTGTTTCAGCAGTTAAAATGTGTATTAGGCACTATGATAAACAGAAAAAACGGAGCATGAATGCCGATAAATGCAAGGCTTCCGTCTCAGAAAGTCTTCACTTATTTGATTAAGTTAGGTGAAAAGCAGAGCAGTCATGCTTGTAGGCTTTCTTCCTTTTCCCTTTCCTCTCCTCTTTTCATTTCTAATTCGAATCGGAAGTCTATGTGGAGCAGTCTGGCTAGCCCCAGTCTAACCTCCCCATCTGGAAGGGGACTAACCAGCCTTGGGGCTACTTCCAACCCTTCCCAGCTGTTGGGTTGGGGTTTTTTGTTTTTGTGGGCTTGAGAAAGCATATTTATATAAATGATTGCCATATCCTTTGCCAGCTGTTGACCCTGTTCTTGTCCCGGCTGGGGCATGGTTTTCATTTTTAGCGGCCACAGACTGGAAATGACCCTGATAGAGTTAGCACGCTATGCAAACAGCTTTACGCGCTATTGCTGTGACAGTTCAGACAATGGATGCACAGTGTAATCCAAGGGACCGGTGTTTCCCTTTGGGCAAATGTCACAGAATCCAGAGCTGGAAGTATCAGTTGAAAAAATAAATTCTGAGATTCACTGTGTTATGGAATAACGTCTCTCTAGTAGTTCAGACTACACTGATTTCAGATAGGGTCAGAGCAAGAATTTAGAGCAGCAACAAATGAGGCTTGAATAAACCTCAGAAGTTGTCTAGATAGATCTGCAAAGGCGACTGTGGTCTCCAAAGTTAAATGAGAGGTAAAAATAAGCTATATTTTCAGTTTTAAAACTACATACATATGCTTCTGACATCAATGTCCATAAATAAAAATTCTAGATCCTTATACTTTAACAGCACAAAAAGATAAAAATCAGTTTGGACTTTTCATCTTTACTACAGTCTACAAACAATCATTCCCAAAGATAGCCAGTCAGATCATTCTTTATGATCATTACCAGCCAGAATAAACCTATGTTTAATCTGTGCATAACTGTAGTCACAATTAACTGGAAAGTTTATAAATAAGTCTCAGCTACTTGGGAGGCTGAGGTGAGAGGATAGCTTTCAGTCTAGGAGTCTGAGTCCAGCCTGAGAAACAGAGAGAAATTCCATCTTTAAAAAATGAGGGGGGCCGGGTGCGGTGGCTCACACCTTTGTAATCCCAGCACTTTGGGAAGCCAAGGTGGGCAGATCACTTGAGCACAGGAGTTTGAAACCAACCTGGGCAACATGGCAAAACCCTGTCTCTACAAAAAAAAAAAAAAAAAAAGAAAGAAAAAGAAAAGTTTAGCAGGGCATGGTGGCTCATGCCTACAGTCCCAGCTACTTGGGAGGCTGAGGTAGGAGGATCACCTGAGCCCAGGAGGTTGAGGCTGCAGTGAGCCATGATTGCACCATTGCACACCAGCCTAGACAACAGAATGAGACCTTGTCTGGGAAAAAAAAAGGAAATAGGAGAGTACGGCTGGTGGAGAGATGCACAGTGTTTGGTGGAAAGAGTATAAATATCCCATTAAGGATGATTTATCCTGGACAACCAATATTTCATCTGCGGTTAAATGAGAAGAGAATGAACAGCCAATTTTTACAACTTTCACATACTGTATCCAGTCCTTCTGGGCATAAGCACAATTGGTATATGTAAAGAATAAAGAAATGTAGTTAAAAATAAATTGTTAATGCTTAAAGTGACACATCTACCTGAACATTTGTAATAAGTGATCATTTACAGGACACTTCAGTCATTGCAACAGATCGACAGAGTCTTACTGTGAAAGCTCCATGAGAGCTTGTCAGAAAGAAGGCAGTATTAGGCTCTCCTTCATTCTCTTCAAGCCTGCAGGCTGGCTGGCTATGGTGGATGGAGACTGCCATATGTAACTGTAATTAAAATGTGAACCACATCTTAGGGGTCAGAATAGAAGAACTGACAAATAGGGGAGCTGGAGATGGAAAGTGAAGGTATTTCCTAATATAGGCATTTTCAGTCTTTGAAAAACAATCCAAAAGGAAATTTAGCCTATGAATCTAAGAGTCACATAGTTAGTATATCTTTTTTTTTCTTTTTTTTGAGACAGAGTCTTGCTCTTGTTGCCCAGGCAGGAGTGCAATGGCACAATCTCGGCTCACTGCAACCTCTGCCTCTCAGGTTTAAGTGATTCTCCTGCCTCAGCCTTCTGAGTAGCTGGGATTACAGTTGCCCACCACCACACCTGGCTAATTTGTGTATGTTTTAGTAGAGACAGGGTTTCACCATATTGGCCAGGCTGGTCTCGAACTCCCGACCTCAGGTGATCCACCCGCCTCAGCCTCCCAAAGTGCTAGGATTACAGGAGTGAGCCACTGCGCCCGGCTTAGTTAGTATATCTTTATGACTCCTCACAAGCTTGAGGGCTAGAATTGCTTTAAAGGCAGCTCATAATTTCAGTCAGCTTTCACTTGCTGGGGGAATTAACTGATGTGATTTGGAAGCCTCTCTGAACTCGGGTTAGCCAATGACAAAGTCTGTGACATTACAAGGCCATGTTTTCTTTCTCTGTCTCGCATTTGTAATAGTGAGGAAAGAATGAAGCCATTTGTTGCTTACAGCAGAATCTGACTTAAAATTTGACACCACTAATACGAGCTAATAGCACAATCTGCAGATTCCCCTCCTCTCCCCTCCCCTCCCTGCCTTTCCTTTCTTTTCTTTTTCTGAGACAGGGTCTCGCTCTGTCACCCAGGCTGGAGTGCAGTGGCACGATCTTGGCTCACTGCAACCTGTGCCTCCTGGGTTCAAGTGACTCTCCTGCCTCAGCCTCCCAAATAGCTGGGATTACAGGTGCCCACCACCAGGCCCGGCAAATTTTTGTGTTTTTAGTATAGACGGGGTTTCGTGATGTTGGCCAGGCTGGTCTCCAACTCCTGACCTCAAGCAATCCGCCCACTTCAGCCTCCCAAAGTGCTGGGATTACAGGTGTGAGCCACCACGCCCGGCTTGTACTTTTTTTTATAAGCAGAATATGACTAGGTTTTCAAAAATTCAATCTTTTTTTTTTTTTTTTTTTTTGAGACGGAGTTTCGCTCTCATTGCCCAGGCTGGAGTGCAATGGCGCGATCTCAGCTCACAGCAACCTCCACCTCCCGGGTTCAAGCCATTCTCCTGCCTCAGCCTCCAGAGTAGCTGGGATTACAGGCATGCGCCACCACACCCAGCTAATTTTGTATTTTTAGTAGAGACGGAGTTTCTTCATGTTGGTCAGACTGGTCTCAAACTCCGGACCTCAGGTGATCCACCCATCTCGGCCTCCCAAAGTGCTGGGATTACAGGCGTGAGCCACCGCACCTGGCCAAAAATTCAGTCTTACATCCCCTGTCATTGAAGTTTGATTATTGACATATTGGGGCTTATTTCTACTATCTTATTTTGTATGATCTGTTCTTTCCCGCCTTGTATTGCACTGATAGTTTTCTATAGTAATTTTTTCTCTATATGTTTGGAAGCTATAGATTATATTTCTATTATGGTTTGTCCTTAAATTTTTATTTATTTATTTATTGTTTTTGAAACAGAGTCTCCCTCTGTCACCCAGGCTGGAGTGCAGTGCCATGATCTCGGCTCACTACAACCTCTACCTTCTGGGTTCAAGTGATTCTCTTGCCTCAGCCTCCTGACTAGCTGGGATTACAGGCATGTGCCACCACACCCAGCTAGTTTTTGTATTTTTAGTAGAGAAGGGGTTTTGCCACGTTGGCCAGCGTGGTCTTGAACTCCTGAGCTCAGGTGATCCGCCTGCCTCAACCTCCCAAAGTGCTGGGATTATAGGCATGAGCCACAGTGCCCCGCAGCGTCCTTAAATTTTTATACCATAGTTTTTTCTGGGCTACTCAGTATCTCAATATTTGTCTTGAATATGCTTTAATTGCCAGCGAACAATTCCACATCATTCTTGTCATTACTGTCTGAGGTTTTCATTCCACGTAAGTAAATTATAATATGAAAGGTATTGCTATTCTATTATCATTATAAAATTCAAAGTTAACTACCATCATAATTCTGAATCTTACATATCACTCCTACCTCTACATTTATATTTTGTTGGTGAAGCACATTTTTAAAGGATTTTCTTTTTCAACAAAAGCATGACAGTGGTAAACTCCTGCCACTGTGTAAAAGTATTGAATTTTAGCTGGGTATAGAACTGTAAGATTAAAAATAATATCTTTTTTATCAGCTCAGCACTCTGGTATATTACTCCATTGCCTTCTGGCATCTATTGTCACCAAATCACAAGTCTATCATCAACCTAATTTTCACATTTATGTAGAAAAGATGTCTTTTCTCTCAGCTAGCCTTTTAAAAATCAATGGTCTTCAATTATACTACAACGTACATAGATACAAATTTATTTTTATTTACTCTGCTCAACACTCAAGTTATACTTTCAATCTGAGGTCTACAATTCTGGAAAATTCTTAGTAGTTAGTATGTGAACATTGCTTCTCCCTATCATATTATTTTGGAACTCTTATTATATAAATATTGACGTTTCTAAACTATGTTTCTTTTTTTTTTTTTTTTTGGTAACAGAGCCTTGCTCTGTCGCCCAGGCTGGAGTGCAGTGGTGCAATCTCGGGTCACTGCAACTTCTGCCTCCTGGGTTCAAGTGATTCTCATGCCTCAGCCTCCTGAGTAGCTGGGATTACAGGCACCCACCACCACGCCCAGCTAATTTTTGTAAGTTTTAGTAGAGATGGGGTTTCACCATTTTGGCCAGGCTGGTGTCAAACTCCTGACCTCAGGTGATCCACCCGCCTCGGCCTCCCAAAGTGCTGGGATTACAGGTGTGAGCCTCCATGCCCAGACTCTAAACTGTATGTTTCTCAACTAACTAATCTTTCACATTTTTCTACCTCTGTGCTTCTTTCTGAGTGAACTACTGTTCAAATATACAGTCTAAAATTGTTACTGAGTTACATTTCAATGTCTATTATTTTACTGCTGATATTTTGAAGTAATTTTTCTTTTCTTTTCTTTTCTTTTTTTTTGAGACGGAGTCTCACTCTGTTGCCCAGGCTGGAGTGCAATGGTGCGATCTCGGCTCACAGCAAGCTCTGCCTCCCAGGTTCACGCCATTCTCCTGCCTCAGCCTCCCAAGTAGCTGGGACTATAGGCGCCCGTCACCACACCTGTCTAATTTTTTGTATTTTTAGTACAGACGGGGTTTCACCGTGTTAGCCAGCATGGTCTCAATCTCCTGACCTCGTGATCCGCCCGCCTCGGACTCCCAAAGCACTGGGATTACAGGCGTGAGCCACCGCGCCTGGCCTTAAGTCATTATTTTTCATATCCACTTGTTCTTATCTTGCGTCTTTTCTACAAGCTTTTGCTATATAATTTCTTGTTTTGTAAAGTTATTACTTTGTCCTTTTGAGGATCTTAAATTTTTTAATTGTTTTATTATTGTCCTATCACCTGAGTGAATTTATCTCCTACTTGCTCACTTTCTAATTTGTCTTTATTCATATTAAAGTATTACTTTATGGCTTTTGTTTTGGAAACAGGGTCTCACTCTGGCACCCAGGTTGGAGTGCAGTGGTGCAATCAGAGCTCACTGTAGTCTCAACCTCCCGGGCTCAAGCAGTCCTCCCACATCAGCCTTCTGAGTAGATGTGTAATTTTTTTTTAAATTTTTTTTTGTAGAGACAGAGTCTCCTTATGTTCCCCAGGCTGATTTATTATTATTATTATTTTGACAGTGTCTTGCTCTGTCACCCAGGCTGGAGTACAGTGGTGATGCATAGCTCATTGTAACCTCAAACTCCTGGGCTCAAGCAATCATCCTGCCTCAGTCTTTTGAGTAGCTGGGACCACAGGCATGTGCCATCACACCCAGCTACTTAATAAAGTTTTTTTGTCGTCCAGGCACGGTGGCTCACACCGGTAATCCAAGCACTTTGGGAGGCTGAGGTGGGTGGATCACTTGAGGTCAGGAGTTCGAGACCAGCCTGACCAACACAGTGAAACCCCATCTCTACTAAAAATACAAAATTAGTCAGGTGTGGTGGCGCATGCCTATAATCCCAGCTACTTGGGAGGCTGAGGCAGGAGAATCGCTTGAACCCGGGAGTCGGTGCAGTGAGCTGAGATCACGCCATTGCACTCCAGCCTGGGCAGATACTGTTATAAAGCAATGACTACTTCTGTCCTCATCATTGAGAACCACTATACTATTCTATAAGGAATGACACTGCTGATTGAAGCTCACTCCCCTATGACTCCTGTTGGCACTGCACTTTTTAGGTTCTTCTTGCTTCTTTGACAGTTAATTCTGTACAAATTATCCTATGCTAGTCTGTAATATTTTGCTGATTTTCAGGGCATGTCCTTAGACCCACGATTTTTCTCACTCTGCATACTTTCCCTTTCACCTTCCATAGCTATATGTTGATAACTCCCACATTTTTACTCAGGGCCAGCTGACCTGCCTTTTGTCATCTCATAGGTGCATCAAGGTCAAATTCCTAAAAGGATTGAGCTCCTCTTTAAACCGCTTCTCTTACATTCTCTCTTCCACTTAATTAGCATAGACAGAAACCTGGGATTTATATTAAACTCTTCCCCCTTCTCCTCATGACTGATATCCAGTCACCATGCCTGACAATTTTTACTTGTAGCTATTTTTCAACTTTCTATTCCTCTCCATTCTTCTCCTTTCGATTCCATTTACCCCTGCCCTAGGTGTCAGGTCAACAGTTTCAGTGGTCTCCCTGACTTCATTTTAAATCTTTCTTCAAATCTGCTCTCTCTACAGCTCCCAAATTACATTTAAAATGCAAGTCTGACCCTGTCACTCCTCTTCTGCCTAAGACCCTTCTCCATCCTTATAGGATATAAGTCCAAGTTCCTTAACTAAAATACACACTGCTCTGGATTAATATCTTATGACTTGCCTGCTAGGACTTTATATGATGGCAAGGTCAACCTCCTTGTGAGCTCTTTGAATATACCATGGCTTCTTTTGCTACTGTGCCTTCACTTATGCTTATCTTCTCTACCTAGATTGCTATTACACTTCTCCCAGGTATACTTCTGCAGAAAGCTTTCCTTAAATATTCTCCACCTTCCTCAACTCTAAGCACATAAAGGAGCATAGCAACAAAGACCATACCCTTTGAAGTGTGCTGTTCTCTCTCTCTCTCTCTCTTTTTTTTTTTTTTTGTTTTGTTTTTAGGCAGGGTCTTGTTTTGTCACCCAGGCTGGAGTGTAGGGGCATAATAGCAGCTCACTGCAGCCTCAATCTCCTGGCCTCAAGCAATTCTCCTGCTTTAACCTCCCAAGTAGCTGGGACTATAGGCATGCACCATCACGCCCGGCTGATTTTTTGATGTTTCATAGAGATGAGGTCTCACTATGTTGCTCAGACTGGTCTCAACCTCCCAGGCTCCTCCCACCTCAGCCTCCCAACGTGCTGGGATTATAGGCATGAGCCACCATGCCCGGCAAGTATGCCATTCTTTACTGAATAATATGATTTGAAATCCAGTTGATTTTTAATCTGTATCTTATCATAGGTTTAACATATTTAAAATTTGTATGTATACACTTTACTTTCTTCTCCTTTATACCCATTAAGCTCGACACAGCACTCTGAGCAGTTGCCTGAAGGACCTCTCCTCGCTTGTACTTGCATCCACAGTGGACTCTATATGCTTAGCACAAGCTAAGACCTACTGCTAAGGTTTAGAGAAAAAGAAAGAGAATCACCAATAACAATAAAGTTGTTTAAAGGTAAGTAAAATATCCTAGTAATCAAATGAGCCAAGATTTAAGATAAACAACTTTGATATAAAACACCTAAAATCCACTTGCCTCCCAGACTTGTGGTCCATACCAGAATATAAACTAGGAATCGAGTGGGAACTCTCTTGTTGAAAAATTCCGTGGAGAACACACTTCTTATTATACAAGCACTCTCTTTACATTTCAAAGATGACTGATGAAACTACATCACAATAGGTAATACTTTTGGCTGAAGAGAAAAGAGAAGTAGGAGGTTTCAGGTATCAGGGTACCAACTCAATAGATCCTTAAAGTTAAACAACAACAAAACTTGCTAGTTTAAGAACTGGAGACTGTTCAATAGCGAGAATAGCAAGGAGAGATTGTTTTAGGGGTGAAGACATCCCTGAAATCCTACAATTCTGCCATGTATTTGTTTTTCCCTCAAAAGTTCAAGAGCAGAGAAAATATTAGCTGCATTTGTACATTGGAAGATGAATGTTAAAGACAGGAAAATTTTTAAATTTTAGAAAAAGTTAACATTGTTTTGAGGACTAGGATGGGGGCTAGAAAGAAATCTGAATAGAAAAAAAATACCTTAATGATAAATTTAAGCAAATAAAATGCAGATTGGAAAGGAGAAATCCTTCTAAAATTGGGCAAGATTAATTTGGCATGTTATACAAATGGAGGAAATCTGTTAAAACGAAAGAAAGAAAGAAAGAAAAAAAAACCTTAGCTGCTAATCTTAGGTTAATAGCAAATGACCCCATCCACTCTTAACCTCAAAGACTGACCTCTTGACCCACAGCCAGTGGCCCTGTTCAGACACATGTTGCCACCAGAGAAAATAAAAAGAGAACATAACGTGGTGAAATTGTTACTGCTAATGACGAGTGACACGCACTTTATACTGCCAATGAGCAAAGTCATCAATAAATAACCCTATACATGGTTGCCAACATTTTTCTGGAATCTAGCTTTCTGTTCTGTGTTTTAAAATTCTATTTATTTATTATGAAGGTAAGGGGGTAAAATTGTCATTCTCAGCTCTAGGTGTTTTAGAAGGAAAAATTTTTAAGTATAGACCATAAACTAAGGGAAAAGCAACATGGGTAACTCTGTTGGTCATCAGTGCTACTCAATAATTCATATCCATGCTCTCTTTTACTGGCTTTGTCCACGACTAAAAGACGAATGATAAGAAAGGAGTTTCACAGACATACCAGAAATCTAGCTGAGAAGACATGTCAGCAACATAAAGTCCAAAGATAGGAAACTCTAAAAGCCTCATGCTGAGAGTATTTTGAGTGAGTTCTTAAAATCTCTTAGTGAAGGGTCTATCTTGATGTCCTTGATAACACTTACAGTCTTGGTTTATGTTGGTTTGTGTTGGCAAATTGACTCAATAAAAATAACATGTAGAAACCAATGGTACTTTAATACTCTTGAAATTTTGAATAAATAAGGGTTACTTCATTTTTTTCCCCTACTCAAATGTGTACTGCATAAAACATTTCTGGAAGAATAAAGAAACTGTTGGCTGCGCGCAGTGGCTCACGCTTGTAATCCCAGCACTTTGGGAGGCCGAGGTGGGCGGATCACGAGGTCAGGAGATCGAGACCATCCTGGCTAACACAGTGAAACCCTGTCTCTATTAAAAATACAAAAAATTAGCTGGACATGGTGGCGGGTGCCTGTACTCCCAGCTACTCGGGAGGCTGAGGCAAGAGAATGGCGTGAACCCAGGAGGTGGAGCTTGCAGTAAGCTGAGATCGTGCCACTGCACTCCAACCTGGGCGACAGAGCGAGACTCCGTCTCAAAAAACAAAAACAACTGTTAATATTGGTGGCCTCTAAACAGAGAAACTGGGTGGCTGGGGGCAGGGAAGGGAGAAAGGATTTTTCATTATGTATCCTTTTATGTTTTGAATTTTGAACCGATTGAAAATTTAAAATAATATGAAGACAAAAATTCAAATGAACAATTAAAATAAGTTATGAGCATATTTACGACCATATTTAGAAAGCAGGAAAAAACATATTCAAGTATGAAAAAGTGGAAGCAGGCTCTGAGTTACGCAGCATTAATTGACATGTGTATACCACTGAAAACAGAGCTAAGATAAAAGGATAGATAATTGTAATAAAATCAACACACAGGTTAAAAATGATTTCGTTAAGCAGTATACATTTATATGTATATACTAGTGAAAACAGCTAAGATATAGGGATGGATAACTAACTGTAATAAAGACAACCTTAACATATGGGTTAAAAATGGTTTTATAGAATGTGTATGAATATATAAATAAGCTATCATATCAAAGACAACCTTAACATACAGGCTAAAAATGATTTTATAGAATGTGTATGAATATATAAATAAGCTATCATATGTTAAATAGCAATTCAAGGCACTAGCAAGAGAAGATGGACTACATTTTTCAAAGCAATTGGCTATTAGGCAAAAAAAAAAAAAATTATATTTCACCCTCCATCCTAATGTTACATCTCTCCTAAGGAACTATTTAGTAAATGTACGGATGAAACTAAATTCTGTGTATACAAGTGTGAATTGTGTATTTTCTTATATTTTGTATTTTCTTAGTCAGTATTTTCAACTTGAGGATAAGAGGAAAAATGAAGGCTTTCTTAGCACAAAGTTATAATTTTTAGCCAAACATGAGTATATAAAATAATCCACAATTCTCAGAGATAACATTAAACTATGTTTAACTGTATAAGGTAACCGATTTCTCACTCAAATTTTTTAATAAATGTCTTCTGCATTAAAGTTGTTCAACAGTAAAAGATGCTTTGACATGCTTTTAATTGATTCGTTTTACACTCAGAGAGAGGATAACAGTGATTTGTGAAAGGATTTTTTTTTTCTGTCTTGCACACATCTCTCATTTGTCCATCTTAATTCAATTAAAGGAAATAAGGACAGTTTGACCGATGAATGAACCATATTTTAACCAAGGACCCTTCTATTTAAACTGGAGTGTATCAACCACTGTAATTGTCAGTTGGTTACTTCCGATCTCTAACTTTTGTTTTGAGAGGTCATGGCATGGTCATGGAAGACAATATAGTAGAATATGGGTAAGTATTTAAACCATTAGACTAGTAGCCATTTGAAGAAAGAAAAATTTTAATTATTACTACTGTATATGGAGATAGCCCAAACCTAACAGGAGCTTTGGCTGAAGTAGAGGTTTATACATTCAAATAAAATTTTTATTTTTTTTAAGTTTGAAAAGTAGGTACAATTTTATTATTTATTTTGAGTGAGTTCTTAAAATCTCTCAGTGAAGGGTCTATCTTGAATGTCCTTGGTAACAAAGTCTTGGTTTGCATTGGCAAGTTGATTCTGGCAAGTCAACCAAAGCCTTACAGGTTTTGGTAAAGAGTTTCTGTCACTGTTGTTTTAACCAGCTTTGTAAGGGCTTTAATTTACCCTTAATTAAACTCACCCATTTTAAGTGTTGAGACTGATAAAGGTTTTTTTTTTAATGCATATAGTATGTAATCAGCACTACAATCAAGATATAGAATATTTCCATCACTCCAAAAAGTCCCCTTATCCCTCTTCAGAGTCAATTCCTTTCCCCCAACTCCTGGCCCCTGGAAATCACTGATCTGCATTCTACCTCTATAGTTCTGCTTTTTCTAGAACTTCATATAAATAGAATCACAGATGATATATTCTTTTATGTCTGTCTTTTTTCACTTAGCACAATGCTTTGAAATTCATCTGTGTTGCTATGTACTTCCTTCTTTTTATTGCTAAGTAGGGAGGTAACATGATTTGTCTGTCCCTTCGCCAGTTGATGAACATTTGGTTTGCTTTTAGTTTTTGGCTATTGCGAATGAAGCTGCAATGAACATTCACATACAATCTTTTTTTTATAAACACTGATTTTCATTCTCTTGAGTAAATTCCTATTAATAGAATGGTTAGATTAGATGGCAAGTGTATATTTAACTTTATAAGAAACCACCAAACTATTTTAAAAACTGGACATACCATTTTGCATTCCCCAAAACAATGTACAGTGTAAGAGTTCTACAGTTTCTTCACATCCTCACCAGCTCTTGGTATTGTCAGTCTTTTAATTTCAGCCATTCTAGTTGTACACAGTATCATTTCCCCAATGACTAATGACAGAGCAACTCTTCATGTCTTTTTTTTTGTCATTTAAAAATCTTCTGTGGTGTTTGTCCAAATGCCCAGTTTTTGAGTTTTTTTCTCATTATTGAGTTATAAGAGTTCTCTACCTATTTTGCACACAATTACTTTATCAATGACAATCTATTCTCATTATTCAAGGTACTTAGGAAGTCACTATGAACACTGAATTAGTGAATACTGAAATTTTCTCTGGGAAAAACAGGGTTAGGTTCCTGCAAGACCCTGGTCACGACATTTTCCATCAACTAAAATGTCATTTATTAATATGTAACATTGGTTCATTTGCCAATGTCTCCTCAATTGAAAACAAGCCAGTCTCAACAGTGTTGAAAACTGGCTTTTCCACATAACCCTTTTCCTGTGTAACACTTAAGCTGGTACTTTAAAAATTCTTCTGCATTTGCAGACCATACCTTGCCTGAAAGTTTAATATTCTTCACAACATATTGCCTTTTGAAATGTTCAAACCAGCCAGCACTAGCTGAGAAGGGCATAACATTTTCCTGACCCTGGGTAATGTAAATTTCTTTGGCTTTCAGCCTATCAACAATTGTATCAGTCATTTTCTCATAAATTCACAAATTTAGCCACCTTTCTATCTTTTCCATAGTTTCAATCAGGCACTATAGGTACTACCCTAGCATTTTCCCAAGAAGCTTTGTACAGGTTGGTGAACTCCCTCTTTCTTTTTCTGGACATACCATATTGTAGATTCACTAACATTAAACTCACAGCAAACTGCACTATAACATTTACCTAAATAAAGCTTAGGAACAACAGATACATAGCACTTTAGCACCATGCTTAGGGGACATTTTAAACATCTTAACAAACTTCATGTAGAAAAATATAACAAACGTATGTTTATGAGTCCTTTGTACAATGCTTAGCTTGAGACATCATATGAATTAAAATATATTTTAATTAAAATATATTACATTGAATATAATTAAATAAAAATATATTTTGAACTACAGAGATAAGGGAAAATTTCTAATTTGAGACAACATGGAGTTCAAAACATGTTTGTCTAAAAACCATACTTAAGATCATGCTTTTGTTCTTATGAGCTCTTCACATTGAATTTTCCCAGAGTGGACAATTTGGTAACTGACATACAAAATGGCAAATTTTAAAGTAATGTTTTCTTTTCTAAAAGCAAGAAACTATAGATTTTTAAATGAAGGGGAGTTTCTTCAGGAAAAACAAAAAAATTTGTTTAATGGCAAATTTTAAAAAATGATTTTCAATATTGGGAGGAAGAATAGGAGGATCCTGAAAGAAGGTTCTTCTATTAAGGAAATATTTCCTTAAACAACTTAAGAATCAGCATGGACACACAGGAGATATCAGTTCATCAAAACAAAGACAAAACAACAACTGTGTTTTCCTCTAAAACAACACTGAAAGTAACAGGGAAGTCATTCAGCACATAGCCCACAAATTCAAGTGAAGATAAAGGCAAAGAAGGCTCAGTGAAAAGGGGCCCACGGCCACAAGAACAAAGTACTGACATAGTCCACAACACTCTACATTCGACAACATGGATGAGTCTCAAAGACATTAGGCCAGCAAGCCAGCCTCAAAAGACTACGTATTGTATGTTTCCATTTACATGACATGTCCAGAATGACAAATACATAGAGACAGAAATTAGATCAATGACTGCGTAGGGTTGGGGAGTGTGAGCTCCTATTAAGGAGCATATGGGAACACAGGGTAATAGGAATATTCTAAAACTCCGTTGTGGTGTTGGATGCATAACTCTGTAAATTTACTAAGAAATCATTAAATTGTATACTTACCATGGATGAATTGTATTGTATGTAAATTATACCTAAATAAGGCTGTTAAAATAAAAATAACCAGCAAAGAGTAGGATTAGGGAGATAAGGATAAAATAAGCTTGGTTATTTATTGATAATTATTGAAGATGGGTGATGGCTAGTGGGGATTTTTAAAGCTATTCTTTCTCCTTCTGCCTATGTTTAAAATTTTTCAAAATAAGAAGTTAAAAAAAACCGTTATCACAAACTCATAGTCCACACTCTTCCACTACCGTTAATAAACAACTAGCTAAAAATGGTTTAGATGCCTCTCAAAAATGGTGGGATGCTTTCACAAAATTTAGAATATCTGGATACTATGAGACAGCATTTTTAATCTCAAGCATAAAGCAATGGCCACATATGGTGGCTCATGCCTACAATCCTAGCACCTTGAGAAGCCAAAGTGGGAGGATCACTTGAGGCCAGGAGTTTGAGACCAACAGGGCAAAACAGTAGGACCTCATCTCAACAAAAATTTTAAAAAATTAGCCAGGTGTAGTGGTGCACACCTGTAGTCCCAGCTACAAGGCAGGCTGAGGTGGGAAGATCCCTTGAGCCCAAGAGGTTGAGGGTGCAATGAGCTAGAATCATGCCGCTGCACTCCAGCCTGGGCAGCAGAGTGAGACCGTGTCTCAAGATTAAAAAAAAAAAAGAAGGAAAAAGCAAGACTTTGGGTATTAGAAATAAAATATTAAGCAACCAAAAAGTTTCCAACCTCTGCTGTCATATCATGTACTTCAACTCAAGAATAAAGGCAAACTTAGTTACAGCAGACAATGAAAAAAATCATGGTGGAGCTTCTATTTATTTTGATTTTAGAGTTGACTCTTATCATCCAGTGTATCTCTATATGTAGATGATCAGAGTAACAGAAGTAAAATATCTTCACTACATCAATTACTGTCTGCTTTCTCAGCATTTGGCAACTCAGAAAGAAACACCAATTAGTGGATATTTTCTTCAAAAGACAAAAGAAATGACCAGACTATCAAAGGGAAATGATTAAAATAGTCAAGCTCTTTGGCTGGGTTACTACACAAAAGACTGTTTCTGGGTGTATTGGTCCATAAATGGTCAAGCAAAGGTTCAAAGATAATATCACCTCCAGCAATAAATCACTTCTCAGTTCTCTGAGTGGCTATCAGAATTATTTCATGGCAACTCCATACTTTGCTCTGATCTGATTAAAATCCTACATTTAACCACTACCAGTAGGTCTTCACAGTTTCAGGCCTTAGCATGTAAGCATGGGCTTAGGCAAGGAACGAATCATCTTGTTCCTCACCAGTCATACCAATTAATTAATTAAACTGTTTGTTTGCTCTTTTGCCCAGGATGGAGTGCAGTGGTGCTATTACAGCTCAATGCAGCCTCGAGTTCCTAGGGTCAAGTGATCCTCCCAGCTCCTGAGTAGCTGAGACTACAGGCGTGTGCCACCATTCTGGGCTAATTTTTTTTTATTTTAATTTTTTGCAGAGACAGGTTCTCACTTTGTTGCCCAGGCTGGTCTCGAACTCTTGGGCTCAAGTGATCCCCCCACCCCAGCCTCCCAAAGTGCTAAGATTACAGGTGTGAGCCATCGTGCCTGACCTTAGATCCTTTTTAAATCAAACTGCTATAATCCATCAGGGACTATTCTAACTAGGGATGCAATGACAGAAGATAAGACCCTGTCCTCATGAAGCTTATATTCTATTCTCCGGCTCTACATGGTTGTCTTATTTCCCCCTCATTTCAAGTGCTACATGGCTAGGATAACTTTATTCTGTGCCTACAGCACAAAGCCTACTGCAGATAGTGCCATATGCCATCTGAGCTGCTGCTTTATGTTCCACTGTGCAGACACGAAGCATGGGACTGATGCTCCTCAGACAGGTAGCAAGCTTCTGCCATCACATGCTATCTAAGTGCCTCATTTGCTATTGGGTCCTCTGAGTTGTTTCCTCATATTTGTAGGGAACCTGTCCTTCAGGTGACCTGATGGTCAAGTCTGGATGTGCAGTCTACTACTTACCCTGAGGCAAGGGAGAATTTTCATTATTTCTTTCATATCCTCTGACAACACTGGGCCAGAATTTTAGCCAAATTATTTCTACCCAGTGGCTCCCAGTTTAACAGTACATTGGCTTAGAGTTTATTTATTACAGCTTGTTGGCTGAATAGTTTAATCTCTTATCTGTGGCCATAATCATTTTCCTGTCTTGGTTTATCTTCCAAGATTTTTTTAAGTGAAATAATACATCATTATCTGAGACTTCTCATTAGAATGAGAAAAGAATATTAGAAAGCTCTTGGGATTAATATAAAAATGTACGACAGCTTCTCTGAGCTTTTAATCGGTCCTTCATAACAAGTCCCTTACACTAATGACTTAATGATGTCTGGCAAAATGGTGCACTCAATCTGGTCTCGGACTCCAAAATATCTCAATACCAGGAATTAATTACATAGAAACTCTGTGTATGTGTCTCTAACAAAAAGTCCCAGGTCGCTACAGCTTGCAGATATATTTTTATGAAACAGCTCAGAGAATACAAAGGACTCTCCATTATAAACGACTGAATATCCTGCTGAAAGTGTCTCAAGTGAGTGCTTCTAGATGATGCCACTAGGCCTATAACAAATTGGGCTGCCAAAAAAAAAAAAAAAAGAGAGAGAGAGAGAGAAAAACAGTGATATTTTACCTGTAGTTTTCCAGTAAGGACAGACATCCCCTCCTCCCTCTGGAGTTCATAAGGTTATCCTTGTGTTAATGACCACACACAGCAGACAGATTCAGTCTTTCTGCTTTTCTTTCTTATAGAATGATTTCCCTAAAGCCAATGTTGGGCAAAATGCCACTAATACCACCATAAAGCCCCTGCAGTGCTTGAAGGGAGAGGCAAGAGATAGAGGGTTAGGAGGTAATCAAGCTTACAGATTAAGCCTTAGTAAAGCTACAAGATGAGCACAGCTCTTGGTGTTTATTAACTCTTCTAGTACTGAACACTACTCCTCCCCCACCTCATGGCACAAAACACAAAGGTCTTTTCATCAATGGGCCTCAAAGGCAGGCCTGCAAGCTCCAAGAATAGCCTGTCTACTGGGGCTTTCTTTGGTGTCCAATATAGTCAGACAACAGTTCTTACTTTTCCACATGACGCTAAAATTATCCATGACTGCAGACAATGAAATTTTTCTATCCATGCACTGACATCTGTGAGGGCCAAGTATTGAAAGGTACTGTATTGTAGATTTAAAAAAAAAAAAAAAAAAAAAGGCTTTTTCTTTGACAATAGGAGTCTGGAATAGGAAAAACTTAAAATAAGAACAAAAACAAAAATTCAATTTTAAGGGCAAAGAAAAACAAGTTTGATTAAAATTAAATAGCTGTTTCTAGCAAGACCTTCTCTACTAATCTACCTGGGTGTAAGTTTTCTAAGGATTGAGTATTTTTTTTTTTAATAAAAAATGCTAATGTTAGGCTGACGGCCCAATTTACCTAGCAATGCCATTTCCAGTCACTTGGTGCATTAAACTAGATCCAATAACTCCTTCCCACCTCCTGAATTCCTCAATCCAAGCCCAGGAAAACATCGTATCATTTTTTAGACTGTAATAATTAATTACAGAACTTCTGTAATAAACCGATGCTCATTACTTTGCAAAGCTCCAGCGTCTTCATATAGGGTACGTAAACTTCATTTGTTCTTTCCACATTTTGACATCTTAAAGGCTATACCCAGGGTGTTAAATTTGGGGGTACTAATTCCTGAGGAATATTTATTTGATTTTAAGCCATGAAAAATTTCCCACCTCTATTGGATAAATTATATTCCTTTACCCTCACAACTTAAAAGTTATGTCAATTACCCAGCTGAACAAAAACAATTTTATATTATACATTTGTATTGTAACATTGTTAAATGAATTAGATAACAATGACTACTGGCTTCCCAATCATAATTTGAGACAGATAAATCTGTACTTTATTGATAGCAGAAGCAGATAGCCCTAATCACTAAACACCAGCACAATCTGGTTTCTGTAGGATAATGACCCATCTCTATATTCATAACAACAATCTCATTCATCATAATTCACATTAAAAAAAGAAGAATAACTCTAGTCAAGCTAATGGAAGAAACGTGTGAAAAGTGATTGGATGGGTAAAACTCTGTA
This sequence comes from Pan troglodytes, assembly GCF_028858775.2. Taxonomy (NCBI): domain Eukaryota; kingdom Metazoa; phylum Chordata; class Mammalia; order Primates; family Hominidae; genus Pan; species Pan troglodytes. Next base: position 74,340,798 of record NC_072417.2, on the reverse strand, counting down.
TGCAGCTGGAGAGTCCTAATTGATTATATTGTGCTGCAACTAAGCCTTCTGCTTGTACATCAGATCTTTATCTAACTACATTTCAATTGATTTTCACTGATAGTCTTCTTTTTTATGTCTAAGGTTTAAAGTACTAAACTAATAAAAGGATAAAAGACTTTGTAATACAGATTTCAAAATATAATGTCCAAGCAGGACGTCCATGGAATAAGAGGGCAGATTGAGTGTATACAGCCCACCCAACCAGAACCTGTGAATTTTAATTTAAAATAAAGAAAGAGATTGGGATTAAAGTCTGTATTTGAAGAGTCTGAAGCAAAACACCAACTCAAACATTCAAAGATACAAGTGTCTAATTTTTTATGATAGAATGTAGAGATGTAGGACAAAAGATTACCCATTTAGTAGCTATAGTATATAGTCTTATGTAATGTACATATTCAATGTTTAGTACAAAATCAAAATGCCATGAATTTAGCTCTCTCATTAAATAATGATGGGTTTGGAAACAAGTCAGGTGCAACAGATAGACACTATGTAACTTCCACTTAAAAGACCTACTAAATTAATTGGTATACTAAATAAAAAAATCTCAAAATAGCACTGCTGAACAGAATATAGAATGAGGGTATAAACCTCCATCCTTGAGAATATATTTTGATAGTTTAATTGCATACACTAAGTTAGACATATTTAAAGTGCACCATTTACAAGTTTTAACATATGTATACACCCATGAAATCATCACCACAATCAAGATAATGAACATAGTGTAGTGATCACTGCCAAAGGTTAAATCATGCCCTTTTGTAATCCATCTCTCTTCCTGCCCCATTTGGATATCCAGGAAACCACTTCTTGCTTTCAGTTACCACAGATTAGTTAGCATCCTCTAGCACATTATAAAAATGAAGCCATACAGTATGTATTCATTTGTTCTGGCTCCTTTTGCTTATTTGAGATCCACCCATATTATCGCATTTATCAAGAACTCATTCCTATTTATTGCTGAGTAGTATTCCATTTTATAGATAAATACCAATTCGTTTCTCCATTTACCTGTTAAGGGACATTGGGTTATTTCCATTTCTTGACTACTACAAGTGTATATAGCTGATACTAAACTTTCATGTACGGTTCTTATATGGACAAATGCCTTCATTTCTCTTGGTTAAATATTTAGGAATGGAATGGCTAGATCATATGATAAGTGCATGTTTAATGTTTTAAGAAACTATCAAGGAGTTTTCCAAAACATTTGTACAATTTTCTATTTCCAAAAGCAATGTACAAGAGCTCCAGTTGCTCTATGTCCTTCCCCAAGACTAGGTATGATCAGCATTTTAAATTCTGGGATATCTAATAAGCATGTAGTGGGATCTCATTTTTGTTTTAATTTGCAAATCTCTAAGGACTAACGGTATTAAACATTTTTGTATATGCTTCTTTGCCATCTATAGATCTTCTTTGGTGAAATCTGTTCAAATCATTTGCCCATTTTTAAAAATAAAAGATTGAGGCCAGAGTGCGGTGGCTCATGCCTATAATCCTGGCACTTTGGGAGGCTGAGGCAGGAGGATCACTGGAGCCCAGGAGTTCAAGACCTGCCTGGGCACTATACAGTGGGACCCTGTCTCTACAAAAAATTTCAAAAATTGTTGGGACATGTTGGTACATGACTGTAGTCCCAGCTACTTGGGAGGCTGAGGTGGGAGGATCACTTGAGCCTAGGAGGTGGAGGCTGCAGTGAACCATGATAGCACCAGTGCACTCCAGCCTGGGTGACACAGCAAGCTCTCTAAATAAATAAATAAATAAATAAATAAATAAATAAATAAATAGACATTACACAATTTTCAACCTGTCAGAAAAAACAAATCACTGACAATGGGGGTACAGGGCCTCGGCCTTTTGAGGGTTGGGTTCATTTTTTCTTTTACTATCAGGAAGTAAGAATAAAAATTATATCACTGAGTAAAATGAAAACAAAAATAGGAAGAAAAAAATTTTCTGGGTAAATAGCTTTTCTGGTTTTATATCTATATATAAAGTCAGAAAAATGTATATATTAGCCATATATTAAATATATATATAATATATTAAATAACCATATACGTCTTACCTTATAAATAAGGTTGACAGTTTAAAGGAAAATATTTTCTCTACATTTTAAATTTGTCCAAATTTTTTCTTTTTTTTTTTCTTTTTTTTTTTTTGAGATAGGGTCTTGCTCTGTCTTGCAGGCTGGAGTGCAGGGGCACAATCATGGCTCACTGCAGCCTTCCCCTCCTAGGCTTAAGCAATCCTCCCACCTCAGCCTCCGGAGTAGCTGGGACTACAGGCACATACTGCCACACCCAGCTAATCTTCTGTTATTTTTTGTAGAGCTGGGATCTCACTCTGTTGCCCAGGCTGGATTCTAACTCCTAGACTCAAGCAACCCTTCTGCCTCAGTCTCCCAAAGTGCTAGAATTACAGGCGTGAGCCACCACACCTAGTCTCAAACTTACCTATTTTTTAATTCAGTTGTTAGCTTTCTTATTCTTGAGTTCTGAGCTTTTTATATTTATATATTCTGGATCCAAGTCCTTTATCAGTTGGGTGAGCGGAAAATACTTTCTACCAATGTGTAGCTTCCATTAATATTTTCTCCCAGTGAACCATAGTGTATTGTTGGTGGGAATGTGAATTAGTACAGCCATTATGGAAAACAGTATTGAGGTTTCCCCCAAAATTAAAAATAGAGCTATCATATAATCTAGCTGGGACAGCTTTGAAATGATTCCAAACATTCACATAATTTGCTGCATTGGTGACATATGTTTTGCTAAGATAAAAACATGGAGTATAATACCCTTCCCCATGACAATGTTACATCACCCCTTATCAGACCACATATGTGAGTTACTGATCTCAACTACTGGACTCCAAAACACATGTAAACCCAAGACCTTTTTTTTTTTTTCCCACTGTGTCACCCAGGCTGGAGCACAGTGACACAATTATAGCTCACTGCATCCTCGAACTCAAGTGATCCTCCTGCCTCAGTCTCCTGAGTAGCTGGGACTATGGCCATGCACCACCACACCCAGCTAATCTTTATATTTTTTACAGAGATGGGGTCTCACTAAGTTGCTCAGGTTGATCTCGAACTCCTGCCAACAAGTAATCTTCCTGCCTTGGCCTCCGAAAGTGCTGGGATTACAGGTGTGAACCACCCATGCTTGACCTAACCCCAGGACTTTGACAAGACACACTGAGACCTCAGGATGCAGCAGGACTACTCTTTGTCAGCCTTCAAGCTGTTCTCCAAAGTCTCACCTGCCAATACCTGCACCACTCACTAGTGTACAAGGACTTGTGTGGTCAAACCATCTCTCCTGAGAAGCTCCCATAGAAAAGTACATATCGAACTGTGATTAGACTTTACTTCCACTGAGGCCTGATTCTATCTTAATTGAGCTACCAGAATTCATCAATTGGACTCTAAATAAAATGGAACTCACTGTGTCTATCGAGTGTATTCCCTACAAGATTTTTTCTCATTTTCTCCCCGTTTGAGCATTGTAGGGAGGCAGGGAAGAGAATCTCTTTGTATGGTAATACACCGTGCGATTATTGAAATCATACTTTGGCCATTTCCTTATTTTAACCATACAAACCATGAGCAATCCTGAAACTGGGTATATACACAAAGGAAAGGAAATTAGTGTGTTGAAGAGATATCTGTGCTCTCATGTTCATTACAGCACTAGTCACAGCAGCCAAGTTATGGAATCAACCAAAATGTCCATCAACAGATAAATGAAAATGTGGTACATATGCACAATGGAATACTATTCAGCCTTAAAAAAGAAGGAAATCCTGTCATTTGTGACAACATGGATGAGCTTGGAGGACATTATGCTAAGTGAAATGAACCAGGCATGTAAGGACAAATGACCTATGATCTCAATTATGTGCAGATTTGATAAACAATCAAGTTCACAGAAGCAGAGAGTAGTAGAACGGTGGTTATCAGCAGCTGGGGTGAGGGAAATGGTGAGATGTAGGTCAAACGGCACAAAGTTTTAGTAAGGAGGAGTAAGTCTCTTGAGATCTGTTTGACAGAATGGTGACTACAGTTAATAATTTGCTGTTCATACAGTTAATATACTGTACATTTCAAAATTGCTGAAAGTAAATTTCAAGTGTTCTTACCACACACAAAAACAATCATGTTGTACATCACAAATATATACAATTTTTATTTGTAAATTTAAAAATATTAAACAATTTTCTTCCAGTGTGTGGCAATCCATTAACAGTATCATTAGAGGAACTGACTTTCTTGATTTTGATGATGTGCAATTTCCATTTTTAAAAATGGATTATAGTATTGGTGTTAAAATGAAGAACTAAGGTTTGTTTTTCTGTTTTTATTTAAATAATTTCCACTTTGATCTGTATTATCGTTTTTGGGTTTGTTTGTTTGAGACAGGGTCTCACTGTGTCACCTAGGCTGGAGTGCAGTGGCATGATCATAGCTCACTGTGACCTCCAACCACTGGGCTCAAGTCATCCCCCATCTCAACCTCCTGAGTGGCTAGGACTACACACCTGCACCACCATGCCCAACTAATTTTCTAAAATTGTTTTATAGAGGTGAGGTCTTCCTATGTTGCCCAAGCTGGTCTCAAACTCCTGGCCTCTAGTGATCCTTCAGCCTCAGTCTCCCAAAGCACTGGGCCATATTATATAGTTTTTTTAAGATGAGAGGTGAGGCCACTGATTTGAGACCTTTTTTTCTTTTCTAATATAGGCATTTTGTGTTATAAATTTCCCTCTAAGTACTGTTTTAGCGTGTCTCACAAATTTTGATATGTTTTAATTTTCATTTAGTTCAAAACAATTTTTTTTTTTTTGGAGACAGAGTCTTGCTTTGTCACCCAGGCTGGGGTGCAGTGGCGCGATCTCAGTTCACTGCAACCTCTGCCTCTCGGGTTCAAATGATTCTCATGCCTCAGCCTCCCAAGCAGCTGGGACTACAGGTGTGCACCACCATGCCTGGCTAATTTTTTCTATTTTTAGTAGAGATGGGATTTCAGTGTTGGCCAGGCTGGTGTCAACTCCTGGCTTCAACTGATCCTCCCGCCTTGGCCTCCCAAAGTGCTAGGAATACAGGCATGAGCCACCGTGCCCAGCCTCAAAACAATTTCTAATTTTCCTTTTTATTTCTTAAATCCATGAGTTATTTAGATGTGCTAGGTTCCAAATATTTGGTGATTTTTCCAAATCCCTTAAGGCTACTGATTTCTAATTTAATTCCATTGTGGTCAGAAGACACTTTGTATGACTTAAATCCTATTTATTTATTTATTTATTTATTTGAGATGGAATCTTGCTCTGTCGCCCAGGCTGGAGTGCAGTGGCGTCATCTCAGCTCACTGCAAGCTCCGCCTCCCGGGTTCACGCCATGCTCCTGCCTCAGCTTCCCAAGTAGCTGGGGCTACAGGCGCCCACCGCCACGCCCGGCTAATTTTCTTTTTGTATTTTTAGTAGAGATGGGTTTCACCGTGTTAGCCAGGATTGTCTCGATCTCTGGACCTCGTGATCCGCCCGCCTTGGCCTCCCAAAGTGCTGGGATTAAAGGCATGAGCCACCGCGCCCAGCCAATCCTTTAGATTTATTGAGGCTTGCTTTAGGACTCAGAATATGAATTATTATCATTATTATTTTTTGAGACGGAGTCTCGCTCTGTCGCCCAGGCTGGAGTGCAGTGGTGCGATCTCAGCTCACTGCAAGCTCCGCCTCCTGGGTTCACGCCCTTCTCCCTCCTCAGCCTCCCGAGTAGCTGGAACTACAGGCGCCGGCCACTAAGCCCGGCTAATTATTTTTTTGTATTTTTAGTAGAGACGGGGTTTCACCGTGTTAGCCAGGATGGTCTCGATCTCTGGACCTCGTGATCCGCCCGCCTCGGCCTCCCAAAGTGCTGGGATTAGGCGTAAGCCACCACGCCCGGCCAGAATATGAATTATTATAGTAAATAGTTTGTGTGCACTTGGAAAGAAGGTGGTTCTGCCGTTGGTAGTGTTTTTTGTTTTTCAGTAAATGTCAACTAGATTAAGTTGGTGATTAGTGTTATTCTAAATATTCTATCTCCTTCTTGCTGATTCTTTGTCTATTCTATTGAGGACTGAGAAAGAGATGTTGAATCTCCAACTATAATTGTGTGTTCACCTAATTCTACACGTAGTTCTATCAGTTTTGTTTCATGTGTTTTGAAGCTCTGTAATGAGGCAAACATTCAGAACTGATATGTTCTCTTCACGAACTGACCCCTTTGTAATTATGAAATGTTTCCTTATTCTGTGATAATATTCTTTGTTCTGAAGTCTACTTTGTCTATTAATATAGCCATTCCTGCTTTTTAAAGCTTACTGTTTGCTGGGTATGGTGGCTCACACTGGTAATCATAACACTTTGGAAGGCCAAGGTGAGAGAATCACTTAATTCCAGAAGTTCAAGAACAGCCCGAACAACACAGTGAGACTCCATTTCTACAAAAAAAAAAAAAAATTTTTTTTTAATTAGCAGGGCATGGTGGCAGATGCCTGAAATCCCAGCTACTCAGGAGGCTGAAGCAGGAGGATGACTTGAGCCCAGGAGTTTGAGGCTGCAGTGAGCTGTAATCATGTCACTGCATATCAGCCTTGGCAACAGACGCTGTTTCAAAAAAAATAAATAAATAAAATTAGTATTAGCATAATATATCATTATTTCTATCCTTTTACTTTTGTCCTATTCATGTCTTTATATTTAGGTGAGATTTTTACGGGCAAGATATAGTTGATTCTTGCCTTTTTTATCCAATCTTACATTTCCTGTCTTTTAATTGAGTGTTTAGACCATTTACATTCAATATGACTTTTGATATGGCCAAGTTTAAATCTACCATCTTGCTAAATGTTTTCTATTAGTTCATACATTTATTCTTTTTTTTTTTTTTTTTTTTTTTTTTTGAGACGGAGTCTTGCTTTGTCACCCAGGCTGGAGAGCAGTGGCTCGACCTCGGCTCACTGCAAGCTCCGCCTCCCGGGTTCACACCATTCTCCTGCCTCAGCCTCTCCGAGTAGCTGGGACTACAGGCGCCCGCCACCACGCCTGGCTAATTTTTTGTAATTTTTAGTGGAGACGGGGTTTCACCGTGGTCTCGAACTCCTGACCTCGTGATCCGCCCGCCTCGGCCTCCCAAAGTGCTGGGATTACAAGCGTGAGCCACCGTGCCCGGCCCATACATTTATTCTTTGTTCCATTTTTTTCTTTTTGGTTCCCATGTGTTGTTTTGGATCTACTGAATATTTTTAGGATGCCATTTTTATCTCATTTGTTAACTGATTAGCTACACCTATGTTACTTTAGAGGCTGCTTTAGAATGTATAGCATATATTTGTAACTTATCCAAGTCTACACATTTAGGATGTATTATATCACTTCATGTACAGTGTAAGAACCTTACAACATTTTTCTCTTTATCACTGATTATAAGCGACTTAATTAGGAGGTGCCGTGGGTCTTGCTTTTTTTAAGCAAGGAAGGCTACAGGAATTTAGAGGAAATTTTGCCCCACTTTTGACACAAAAATCTTGTATCACTTTACCTGCAAATTATGGGATTTTCCAATCTGGCTAATGGGAACAGAAATCACTCCCAGCCCTGCATAAGCTCCAGCGAATGTTCCCTCTGATCTTTTTAAGTGGCTCTTTCCTGGGCCTTGGGTAGTTTCCCATGTGCTCAGCTGAAGGCTTGCAGGATGTCCTCTGTAGATCTCTAGAATGTTCTCTCTCCGTGTACAGCTCTTTCCTCTTGGGGACTCTGCCCTGTGAGTTCTAGCCACCTTGGCCTCCCCAACCTCCCACCTCTATCTCCTCCACTCATGAAGACTGCTGCACTCCACCTGGATTTCCCCTGCCTTCAATATGTACCAGCGACGAGCTCTGACAATTGCAGGGCTCACTTCATTTATTTCCCATCTTTCTGGGATAACTATCCTTAACTGCCTGTTACCCAATACCTTGAAAACCATTACATCGTATCGGCCAGGTGCAGTGGCTCACGCCTGTAATCCCAGCACTTTGGGAGGCCAAGGCAGGTGGATCATGAGGTCAGGAGATCAAGACCATCCTGGCTAACACGGTGAAACCTCATCTCTACTAAAACTACAAAAAATTAGCCGGGCGTGGTGGTGGGCACCCGTATTCCCAGCCACTTGGGAGGCTGAGGCAGGAGAATGGTGTGAACCCTCGAGGTGGAGCGTGCAGTGAGCCAAGGTCGCACCACTGCACTCCAGCCTGGGCGACAGAGCGAGACTCCGTCTCAAAAAAAACCAAAAACCAAAAAACAAAAACAAAAAACCATTACATCATATCATTGTTCAGTTTGTTTCAAGCAGAAGGGTAAGTCTGGTGCCTGCATTTATTGAAGGCCTTGTGTAATTCGATGTGTGGAATACCCAACTGATTAGAAAGTAAATGTTAGCCGGGCGCGGTGACTCACACCTCTAATCACAGCAGTTTGGGAGGCTTAGGTGGCAGATCACCTGAGGTCAGGAGTTTGAGACCAGCCTGGCCAACGTGGTGAAACCCCGTCTCTACTCAAAATACAAAAATCAGCCAGGCGAGGTGGCATCCATCTGTAATCCCAGCTACTCGGGAGGCTGAGGCACAAGAATTGCTTGAACCCGGGAGGTGGAAGTTTCAGCGAGCCAAGATCGCATCACTGCACTACAGCCTGGGCGACAGTGCAAGACTCTGTCTCAAAAGAAAAGAAAATAATGTTAATTATTTCATTTTCAGAAAAATCAACTCACAGAAATTGGATCAAAATCTATTTTAAATGAGATAAGTAAAAATGGTCCCATATCCACAGATATTCTTGGCTTAAAAACAACCTCAATACATTATCTTATCACCACCACCACTGTCTGAAAATCAAATGGTCTTTAAAATACGTTTAACAAATGAAAAAGTATAACAATTTTTCTGACTTTCTGTTTATTTATAAAGGTTGGTGTGGAGTGCTTCTGAAGTACACTGAGGAATCCTTAAATGAAACAATTCTATCTCGGCCGGGCTCACACATGTAATCCTAGCACTTTGGGAGGCCAAGATGGGAGGATTGCATAAGGCCAGGAGTTTGAGACCAGCCTGGTCAACACAGCAAAACCCCATCTCAATTTTTTTTAAATAACAAGGAAAGAAAAGGAAAAAGAATCCTATCTCATTGCACAGCTAGGTTATCCACATACAAAAATCTCAAACCAAGTTATTATACTTCTATGTAAAGGACTGGGCACATAAAATGTTACCTTCATTCCAGACTTCTCAAAAACTGTTAAGCTTAATATGATTTGCCATTTTGTTTCAAGTGGAATATATTCAACATCATTTAAAAGTGGGCTTAAGGGTAGCAATTTACAGTTAAAAAGAGTTTTGGTATTGTCTGAACATAAGAATGACATAGGTATTAGAACTGTTGAGGAAACATCTTTCTTAATGGTGAGACCTTAATAATATGAAATATATTCTAATGTTAAATAATGTATTGGCTGGAAGTACAATGAGAATCCTTGTATATTGCTCCTCAAAATAAATAATGATTTTTGGATGATTCATTTAAAAGCAGGCCCCTGTCTGATCTCAGCACACGTGAGAGTATTTATCCACACTTATACCTTGAGAGGTGAGACTTTTCCATTTGTGGGCATTAGGAAACTAGGCAAAATGGTCAGAAATCAGTTTATACTACTCTAGACATTTCAGCATCCTTCTGTTACTCTAGGACACATTTGAGGTGAACATAAGTCATTCCAAAACCGTACTATATAATGATAACATAAGGTATAAGCAGTTATATTTGCAATGACTATAGGCCTTCAGAAGAAGTTAATGAACTGAGACTGACCTTGATCGCTGACTCAGATCTTGCAGCACAGGGCAGAACCTGCTCCTTCTCCCACATTTGCCAACCTTTGCTACAACAGTAATCAATTTGCTGTCTTGATCTCTCAAGCATATCATACATTTTTTGATCTACCATTAAGCCTCAAACTTGTGGCCTAATTAAATTACTAGGGAAAAACACTCTGGAATTCTAGACTTTGGCAGGAGGGAAAATTAGAGATAAATATTTGAAAAGGTGAGAAAATTATGACCTAATCTCCAGGCATTCAAAGTCCCTGTTAAAAATAAATTAGCTTTCATTTGATTGCATTTATTTTTTACACAAAATGGAGTCAGCCCATTTTGCAGGATGGTAATTCAATGCCAAATACAAAATATAGGAGAAGGGAGAAATAGAAAAGGCTCAAGGAACGAGAGAGGTCCGCATGATAGATATAAATACAGAGTTGGATCAAAGAGTCATCAAAAAGATCTTCCAGAGTGTGGGAGTTAACAGAGGGGAAATTGTGGAAGGGTAGAAAAAAAGTCTAGAGTTAGAGAAATCAAAAACATACAGAAGGAGACAGATGGGAAAAAAGAAAAGTCAAACCTGACCCAGCAAATGAAATAAGCCAATGCTTAATTTTGTCAGTGGGCATAAATTTCCTTCGTTTCCAATGAGTGATAAAAGCCAATGAAGAAATAAAATGATGTCTACCATCAGGAGGCAGGCAGCGCCGTATCATACCAAAGAGGAGAGAAGTAAACCTATAGTTATAGCAAATATCGAAATGTAGGTTTTAGCACTGAGGCATGTGTACAGGTGGCTAAGACAGTGAAAAGTAGGCATGGGGAACAAAGATGAGACTAGAAAGAGTAAAAGAAAATAGCTACGAATCATGAAAGCACTAACAAACAAAATGCAAATCACAGCCCTTTCCTTTGTATGAAATGTCCTTCCAAACAATGCCATCTGTTCAAAGGTATCCCCTACAAGAAGCCCCTGTCCTGATAAACAGGGTTTCTCCTCCAATGTCTGGGCTCCCACAGCATATGTACGTAAAGCTCTTCTGTGTCATTTCCTTAAGTTTACCTTGTAGTCCAGTTTTTTAGAGGTCTACCCTATTACACTGTAAACTACTTGAGTCAGGGGACCATCTTTTCTAGTACCTAGTGCCTAATGTCCAGGGTATAGCACACAGTTTCACAGACATCTGCTAGATTGTGTCAGAAGCTTAAAACTATCTATAGTGAGATTTTATTTCCCTCTCAAAAATCTAAGTATCTACAGTTCAAGGAGAGAGTTAGTTCAGGTGAGAGACTGGTAGTCAAAAGATGTGAATTTGAATTCTAGACCTGGCAATATCTTGCTGTATAATTTTAAGCCTGTATTGCTAATCTTTCTGAGTTTTATCTTCTTTTAAGGAAGTGGGACTAGATAAGGACTTTATCAGTGTTACAATTCTAATATTACGATAAGCATTTACTCTCTGTGCCATTAATTTTGCAATTACTCATATAGTGCCTTGTGGTATTTCTTCATCTTTTAAGTAATTGAAATGCACTTATGCCTCATCTTTCCTAACTAAGGCTCCTTGAATTAGGAAAGGAAAAGTTTTCTCACCTCCCACACTGCTAAAAACACAATAAGCATTCAATAAATATTTACCTATTTCACAAAATAAATAGATTCTTTAAGGAAGTGCTCGGCTGGGCGTGGTAGCTCATGCCTGTAATCCCAGCACTTTGGAAGGCCAAGGTGGGAGGATCGCTTGAGCCCAGGAGTTGGAGACCAGCCTGGGTCTCCACATTGTTGTAGAGATGGAGTAGTGAGTAGTGAGACTCCATCTCTACAACAACAACAACAACAAAATTAGCCAGTCATGGTGGCACATGCCTGTAGTCCCAACTAATCAGGAGGCTGAAGTGGGAGGATGACTCCACCCCAGGAATTGAAGGCCACAGTGATCTATGATTGTGCCACTACACTCCAGCCTGTGCGACGGAGTGAGATGATGTCTCTAAAAATAAAAATTAAAAAATAATAAAAAGTTCAGGATGGGTGCAGTGGCTCATGCCTGTAATCTCAGCACTTTGAGAGGGCAAGGCAGGCGGATCACTTGAGGTCAGGAGTTCGAGACCAGCCTGGCCAGCATGGTGAAACCCCGTGTCCACTAAAAACACAAAAATCAGCCAGGTATGCTGGTGCATGGCTGTAATCCCAGCTACTTGGGAGGCAGAGGCAAGAGAATTGCCTGAACCCAGGAGACACAGGTTGCAGTGAGCTGAGCTCACACCACTGCATTTCAGCCTGGGAAACAGAGCAAGACTCTGTCTCAAAAAAAAAAGAGAGAGAGAGAGAGAGAGATAGTAATAATAATAATAAAATGTTTAGAAAAAGAAAAAAAAAGGAAATGCTTTATGGAGCTATTTGCTATTAGAAGGGCCTGATGCAAAGTGCCTTTTAACTAGTAAGTAGTTTGGAGGGAAGACCGTGATGAAGCTACAGTTAAATAAGATACTTTATAGGACAAAAAATATGCCATGAGGGAATTCAAGGATTTTGCTTGATGATAATCTGCCAAAAGGAAACCTGGGAGAGGTGCTTTGTTTTGCAAAGACTAAACTAGCAATTATGGGGAAAAACTTATGAGATTCAGTTTCCTTCATTCATCAAGAAGCTGACGCAGCAATTACCTACTTCAGCTATGTCCTTACCATCATAAGAATTATGTAGTGTCACTTGGTGGAAAGACAAAATTTAGATTTACAAAACCTCAGTTTGACTTCCAGCTCTATCACTTAGTAACTATGCTGAAATAACCTAACATCTCTAAGCCTCCATTTACTCATCTATAAAATATAAAATGGTAATTCCTGCCTCTTTGAGTTCTTTCAAGTATTAATCCAGGTAATGTAAGTGAAGTGTCCGCTAGAAATTATAACTTTTTAAAAATAGAGAATAACTTTTTAAAAAATAGTAGGATAACTTTTTTAGTATTTTTTTAAAAAATAGTTTTTAAAAGTTTTTTGTTTGTTTGTTTGTTTTTCTGAGACAGAGTTTCACTCTTGTTACCCAGACTGGAGTGCAATGGTGCAATCTTGGCTCACTGCAACCTCTGCCTCCCAGGTTGAAGCAATTCTCCTGCCTCAGCCTCCCGAGTAGCTGGGATTACAGGCATGTGCCACCATGCCTGGCTAATTTTGTATTTTTAGTAGAGATGGGGTTTCTCCATGTTGGTCAGGCTGGTTTTGAACTACCAACCTCAGGTAATGCACTCGCCTCAGCCTCCCAAAGTGCTGGGATTACAGGCGTGAGCCACTGCGCCCAGCCTAAAACTTTTTTTAAAAAAAGTAGAATAACTTTTAAAAAAGAATGTAAATGTCCTCAGAGTGCACAATACTACTGAAAATATATGTGGCCAGGATATACATTGGTGGGCACTAAGGTTAAGTGCCCTTTTAGGAAAGGATCTGGCTTCTTTGGTAAGTTCATTCTAATTCCTTTGGATCCCAAGGCACCTTTTGGGAGAAAAGTGTCTAATTTACATGCTGTTGGTCCTAACAGAGCTTCCTTTGAAATATACCAGATAATTAGGGAAATTATTAGGTAAGGAAAGGGCATAAAAAAGGAGTAAGAATTGAATGGATAGAAACTGTTACTGCTTGCCTTCTCCCAGGCAGGCCTGTCAAGCACTCTGCTTCTTTAACAGCCACCTGCATGGAGAACCAACTAAGGATCATCACTGTTCAATCTGAATGCCCATGTGGGGTTTGTTTGTTTGTTCACCTTTCCATAACGGACCAGGAAAGTGTTCCAATCAGGAAATGAATACCATGCTGGGGTACACAGAACATGCTTATGAATGAACAGGTACCTTATCCATCATTTGTGGATACTAACTCATAAGGAACTAGAAGATTATGAAGATTGCTATCTTAGTTCATTTTCTGCTGCTATAACAATACCACAGACTGGGTAATTTATAAAGAACAAAGGTTTATTTGGCTCAGTTTTGGAGGCTGGGAAGTCCAAGCGCATGACACCAGGCTCTGGTGAGGGTCATTCTATGGTGGAAGATGGAAGGCAGAAGCAAGCATGTGACAGAGCAAGCAAATTGGGCTGAACTCACCCTTTAGTCAGAATCTCACTCTGCGATAACCAGCCCACTCCTGCAATAACTAACCTACTCCTGCGATAACAGCATTAATTCATTCATGGGGGTGGAACCCTCATGACCTAGTTGACTTTTTTTTGGTAGGGATGGGGTCTCAGTATGTTGTCCAGGCTGGTCTCTAACTCCTGTCCTCAAATGTCCTCCTGCTTTGGCCACCCAAAGTGGTGCTGGCATTACAGGTGTGAACTACCATGCCCAGACCTAATCACCTCTTAAAGGTCCCACCTCTTAACACCTTTTCATTGGAGATTACATTTCCAACACATGAACTTTGGGGACATATTGAAACCATAGCACATGTTTAATAAAAAACTACACTGAACATAATATTTCTTTAAAAATTTAGAATATAATTCAACATCGTGCCATTGATTCGGAATTACTACACACATGATTCCATAGTATTTTTATCACTTTCTATTAAGGGCTTTACAAATTTCCCAGTACTGATGTTTCCAAAAAAAAAAAAAAACAAAAAAGTCAAGTCTTTATCACTGATTTCAGTGCCCAAAAATCTGGTCATTTCAAATAAATCTTTGATTTATTTGAGGTTTTTTTTTTTCGTTTTTTTTTTTTTTTTGAGACGGAGTTTCGTTCTTGTTGCCCAGGCTGGAGTGCGATGGTGCAATCTCGGCTCACCGCAACCTCTGCCTCCCAGAGGCAGAGGAGAAACAAGCGATTCTCCAGGCTCAGACTCCCGAGTAGCTGGGATTACAGGCATGCGCCACCATGCCTGGCTAATTTTGTATTTTTAGTAGAGACGGGGTTTCTCCATGTTGGTCAGGCTGGTCTCGAACTCCCAACCTCAGGTGATCTGCCCGCCTCGGCCTCCCAAAGTACTGGGATTACAGGCATGAGCCACTGTGCCTGGCTATTTGAGTTTTTAAACAATTTGTTTGTTTGACTTTTGGGTAGATGGAATATTACTACTTCTTAATCTACATTCCATAAAGGACTCTGAAATGAAACCTTTAAATAAAGACTCTGAGAAGCTCTGCCCTGGAAAAACATACTGTAATTATACTTCAGATCTAAAGTATCTTGGTCAGTCAAGTGTTAAGAGAATAGAAACCATCCCATCTCCTAATAGTTGAGAAGAATTGATCTGTTAAATTTTAGCATAGAAAAAAACTTTTTTTTTTTTTTCCTTTCTGAGACGGAGTCTCGCTCTGTCGCCCAGGCTGGAGTGCAGAGACACGATCTCGGCTCACTGCAAGCTCCACCTCCCAGGTTCACACCATTCTCCTGCCTCAGCCTCCCCAGTAGCTGGGACTACAGGCGCCCACAACCACGCCCAGCTAATTTTTTGTATTTTTAGTAGAGACTGGGTTTCACCGTGTTAGCCAGGATGGTCTCGATCTCCTGACCTCGTGATCTGCCCACCTCGGCCTCCCCAGGTGCTGGGATTACAGGCGTGAGCCACCAGGCCTGGCCTAAAACCACTTTTAAAAAATAATATTTATCATGTGTGCCGCAGGGTTTTACTCATTTAGTAGGAACAACATTTCCTCTGGTAAATGTATTCTAGGCACTCACTATTATGACATATAATAGGTGCTCAACAAATATTTGCTGAATGAATGTGGATAGAATGTTGCCTTGATCTTTTCCCAAAGTAAGACTAAACTTCCAGGATTACCTATAAAACTTAAGCAAGATATATATATGTATATAATTTATTAAGTAAAAAGCTCTAACGTCATGTTGGTCCTCTTGAGTGTCCCAAATAACAACAAAAGGCAAAACATTAAGAATGTAAATAATACACTTTTCTTTCTCATATTCCATCAGGAGTGGTTCCTCGGGTTGCAGCCTCGGCTGGAGACGTTGCTCCTCCCCAAGGAGGGCATTATGACGTGGAATCAGTTTCAGAAAGAGAAGTATATCCCTGAACTGGTTTACTTATTATTTTTGTTTTCAACAACTAAAAGCTGAAAACTGCAAAATGTTATTGGGGAAGTCTGCTAAAATAAATGCAGAGTCCAAAAAAATCAGTGAACCATACCAATAAGGCATATTACTGGAATCATCTTGGTCTTGCTGCTGTACAACAGACTGTAGCAGGAAAAAAGATAGGCAGAAATTCTGTCAGGATACCTTCAAATAAAATACGATGTGTATACCTGTCCTTTCTCTATATCTATGGTATGAGAATATTCTTGTAGAGGCAAATGCATATGAAACACCCTTCTGTTAGGAATGCAAAGAAATCCAGCTGGCAGGAACACCCCTTCCATTTGCAAGCTCTCCTTCTCCTGAGAAATGATTCCCTACCTATCCCCATCCCACAGAGAATCGGAATCTTAACTAGGCTCCCACTTCCTATGTGAACCATACCCACTCCTGTAAGAACCGTGGCTCCATACACATTGCAATCACTGTTTACTTACCCAGGATATTTCCCAATAAAATATCTTCAATTTTTACTGAAGAAAAACATGGTGCAGGACCAGGATACGTACATTTCATTTGGGGTAGTAAAACCATCCACATACAGATCAAACTTTATATTCTATCAACCAAATCTACAACCAGCCTATAAATATAAATCAGCTCTACATTTAGCTGGCTATTAAACACGAATTTAGGATCTCTTAGTAGAAGGAATCCAATTTAGTTATTAAATGTGTGCTTTTTGCCTCAGAGAGAGTAATATAATTGAATTCTGACCATCGCAGCAGATCCGTGCTGCTCATCTTTGTCCAGCAATCATGTTTATAAAGGCCAGAGAAGGCAGTACTACTACTTTTCCAGAACAAGCGACGAGTTAAATATAAGCTGAGGAGAATGAGTTCAACCAACCAGACAGCAACTCAGGCACCATGAAACTGGAATTGCGGGGGCTGGTATGTGTGCTGAGGGGAGGGGCGCTGGCTACTCCCCTCCACCAGCAACCACTCTACCCTCCGTTGACATCACCTTTCCAGATGGCCTCTTCAACCACCACTAGATTGTTTAAAATAAAGACATCGTCTATCTGTTCATTCAGAAATGTGTATACTGAGGCAAAATAAAAGAAAAAAAAGATACTGATATAATCACATGATCAATCAAATATTGCTTAAACCCACAGCACATTTTGTGCCACTATCTCTGTCTTTTAAAGAATAAATGTGAAAACACTATGCTCTGTGGTAATGAAATTGGGACAACTGCTTTAAATTAAATGCAACAAGTGGGCCTTGCAACATGATCAAAATCCATCCCAGGCCTTTTCTAAATTCCAAATGTAACCAGAATACCTCTTTAACAATATTTGATAAGAAATATTTAACACTTTTCATATATTTCCTGTAATTATATATTTATAACAAAATGTGGATGTACTTGGCAGCCAAACCAAAATGTTTCATATTACTCTCAGATTGCAACTCTTGCTGCTGAAATACAGTATACTAAAAATGAAATAACTTTTCCATTTTAATGTGGTTATAAGCTTCCTGCTAGGCAGCAACCTAATTGAGACTTTTATGTTAGCTTTTTTCAGACATGCTATCCTTCATCATCTGCAGAGTATTTTAACTATAGATCTCTTGTAGTCGTCCCAAAGTTGACACCGGGAAGGGGGATGGGATGGGAAGAGGAAGGCCACTTTATCAAAGTCAGTGGAAATACAAGGTATTAATTATGTTAAATGAAGAAATATGGGCATTTGGTTACATTTGTGGGTCAGAAATATTTTAATCTGTCGCTGCCAGCCAGCTGCCTCTCCCTGACACCCCCTCCCTGCATTTATATCAGCTGCAGGAACACATCAAAGCTCCAAAATGTGGAGGAAAGCTGCCACAAGTAGGGCCTTCCTTACCCAACCCCCGCTTCAAGGTCGCAGTTTTAACTAGAGTGACCATAGTGTGGTCCACTATAATCAGTAGTAAGACCATGACTTTTTTTATATTTTGGAGGCATAGATGATAAAAAAGTTGGTAAACCATCAGCCCTAGGCATTTTTTTCTTAAAAGGCCCTAGTAAATGGAAAATACAATTTTTGTGATATTTAGAAAAAACAAATGGTGTACTCAATTGCTCCCAGTCAAAGCAAAGTTGGATCACACAGATGCAGCTGACTTTTAAGCTTTGCTAAGCTTGCCAAGCATACCATGCAGGAGCGCAGTCACAGGGAGGGGAGACATACTTGTCTGCCATGATGCCCCAGCAAGTTCTATTAGATCAGTGCTCGGAAATTCCGTATATTAACCATCAAGCACGGCAATGGCAATTACCTAAATGTGACATATTCACTATATGACTAGTGGAGGGACTTTTACAAGGTTACCCAGTAAATTTAAAAAAAAATTAACTCAGACTATTTTTATAAAGTTTTTCTGATCAAGGAATCAGATAATATGTTAGGAAGTCAGGTCACCATAACATGCAAAAATTCTGCAAAAAAAAATAACCACCCTGCTTTAAATGATAAAAAGCAACTTTTTAGTGAATGGCACTTCCTTGTAGTTAATTTATATCTTTGAATCTAGTTGCATATAAAGATTTTGGACAAATGTATTTATAGATGGTTCTATTTTCAATATACATTTTTATTTAAATCAAAGATACCAGCGAGACTCTGTCACTACAAAAAAAAAAAAATCAAAGATACCAACCACATATTTTTTCTTTTACTTCAATTGCAGAAAATTCTCAAAGGTATTAACTTGTGTGTATAAATTTAAAGAAACTAATCTTTTGCATAGAATACACAGGCAAACACAACTTATCTGTTCTAGGATTGGATTTTGAAAGTTCTTATGGTAGATTTTGAAAATAGGAATTAATCAGGATGAGGCACAGATAAACCAGATTTTTCTTGAATGTTACATTACAGGTAGAGAGGAACATCTTTTAGGCAAAAACAAAACAAAACACAAAAACAAAGAAGGCAGGACTCAAGTGAAAAGACAAAGGGTCTCCCTCTCCAGGCCTCTGAAAAGATGAAGGCAAGGGTGTTTTCACTACTGTTGAGTCATTCCAACCTTAATCAAATGTCTGCACTTCAACATAGTTCTCCCATCTCCTCAAGGATGTTAAAAATGCACAAGATTACTGTCTGAAGATATGTGTGAAGATAGCTGCCTGTAGTTTTTGTAATCTTAATAATTCAATATAAATCCATATATCTTGGGTCAGACTTACCAAATGGTTTTAAGTCATGAATAAAAGGATTTAGAAAGACGTTCACCTGAAATCATCTCACAAGTTTCTTCTTCATTTCACTCACTACTTCTTGGGGAAAAAAAAAATGAACATTTTACTTTTACTGATAGTTAATTGTTGTCAGAGGTAATATCCACACACACAAGGAATTTTAAACTAAAACCAAACAAAATCTCTCAAAGCTGATACTGGGTATACCGTCTCTGGTATCAAACCACAGCAACATTCAATTTTGAAAATAAGCAGAGGTAAACATATTGATTTTCTGCTTCTGTGTGTAATTCTTATGGAGTAATCAAAGGCAAAAAGGAAAAAAGAAAAGAAAAACCTAGCTGAGACAGTGAAGACTATAACTCTATTCTCACACTTTAAAGGATAAAATTTATGAATATATATGGATTCACAAGTTTGTGCTTGAAATGAGAAAAATTACGATTACATATATTTTGAGTTGTTGATGTTAAATTGTGTGAAGAAAATATGCAAGCTGATGTATAAATAATTTCCTTTTATATAACAAAAAGGATCTATTTCTGACAAAACATGAACTTCTAATCAAATTTCTGATTAGAAGTTTTGTTATTAGAAGTTCACTTTTGTTATCTGCTAATTTTTGCATTTCGGTTAGTATCTTTAAAGACCTTTACTTTAAATAAATGTAGTCAGACTAGTCTGGCTTTCCAATGAAATCGAAATCAAATTCCTTTATCAGAGCTGCCTTACTGTCTCATGTACTATCCCTCTTTCCCTTTAAGCAAATATCATTATTAGTTAACCCGCTATTTGTGCAACTGGGATTTTATTGTTAAGGCATAGGTGTTGAAATTATTTAAAAGCCTGGATGAAGATAGCATGATATTTGATGCAAGAGTAATGCAATCTGTCTAACCTCAGTTAAAGATTCACTACCAAAATTCCCAACAATTATAATAGCTACATGAATTCAGTAAAATACTTCTTAAAAAGGTATCAGCAAAGTTGGTCCAACTTGATTTTTAGAATAACCTGGAGATTTAGTTCAGCTACATTAAAGCAGCTGATTTTGAGTTAAAGCAAAAAACAAATACCAGCCACAAGTCATGCACATATTCTATCCCTTTTCCTAAAAAAATGACTGAAACACTTGAGAAAAATGTGGTATAAAGGCACAAGTACTAACATTACAAGACATTTGATGGGTCATGTAAAGAATAAGAAATCATCTCCCAGATGTTTGCAAGACAACAAAATAAATCTTTCCATGAATGTAGAAAAAATGTCAGAGTATAAACAAAATATCCATGATTAAATAAAACTTGAGGTGATCCAAACTGACTAGCATTTTACAGTATTAATGCTAATGGTTAGTCTTTTGGCAGGTTTAACAGGTCTCATAAAAAAAAGAGTTGCATATAGGAAGGAGAAGCAAACAGAAAACTAGTCATACATGGTAAAGAATAAGGAAAGAAGAGATATCAAATCAGTCAGAAATATACAATAGCAGTTTTCAATATTGCATCAGGAAATAAGGTAGTTAGAGAAAAGTTGCAATCTAAAACAGAAAACACTTTTAGGAAATGGCGAAATTAAAACAGAAGTAGATATGTAAAATAGATGAATGAAGACAAGGTCTTCCTGCACCAAGGGAGTTGTTTAGGAGAAACAGTGTCCGTTTGTGGCCAGCGATAATACTTTCCATTCAATGGAGTTTGCAGCTTGCTGATTCATATGATTGCAGGCTGGCGCCCTGCTGGCGAGCCTCTCCACTGAAATTAAATCCACTCTCTTCAGTTATAAATTATAATGCTCTATAAACAACACTCCCATTGGGAATGGGGGCGGGGGGGGGGGAAGAGAGAGAGAGAGAGAAAGAGAGAAACAGAGGAAGAGAAGGAGAGGCAAGAATTAAAAAAAAAAAAGAGGCAGGGAGGGAGAAAAGAGCCGGAGAGGGAGAGCGTTTCTGCATAGTCCACTCACTGTTTAATGTTCTGCTCTTCTGCAACAAACAAGGGGAGTAAGTCTTCCACAGATAGCACTCCTGCTGTAATTCCTACACTGTTTGATGTAGAGCCCAGAAAGGAAAGTGGGATAGTAATATGAGTCTAAGAGGAAAAGTACTTAGAAATCAAGGAGTATACAAGATGAAGAGAAGAGAAAAGACATTTTTATACCTGGATTTTTCAAATATATTATTGAATATATCTTTGGAGTCTCAAGGGAGAGCCAAAATGAATAAAATTATTGAATTCTATTTTGATAAATTAGATCTTCACATTGTACATCTTTTGATATCCAAATCAACCAGAGTTATTTCCCCCAGATGCACTGGGAAAGCAAAGAAACAGGAAAGAAAAGTTAAAATTAATCCATCCCAAACAGCCTCAGACAAGGAGTCCAGAGCAAAGAGAAAGTTCAATGATTTCGAGATTAACCACATTTGCTTTTTAAAACAAATACATATTTTGAAATGTAATACTAAATTTATAGGAGAGTGATGCCTCAACTGTTTAAATGTTGTAGAATTTTTTTTTAAGTGTTGTTTCAAAGGAAAAATAATTGCAAATATTAAATTGTGTCAATTACCTAAATCATTCATAAAGGAGTCCATCGTTGAGTTGGTCTGTATGTACCAGCTTCAGGGCATTAACTTATATCCACACTGCAGATTTTTTGTGTGCATGTGAATTTTTTTAGGAGTTACTTATGGTTTATAGCAGGATAGAAACAATTATTGTTATGTGCCAATTAGGATTCCAAGGATTCACATCCACAGGTTACTCATCAACTACAAAAAGACACAGTTTCATATTTAAAAATCCCTCTGAAATTTCTTACCAAATGATGAAACTCGACATAAAAATAAAAGGGGAGGCAGGGGTTGGGTAGGGAGAAGGTGAGAGAGAGAAGCAAGCGCAAGCCCGTTCCAACCTCAGTCTGAACCTACAAAACCAAAGAGACCATTTCAGGTAAGGAAACTCAAGGAAAACAGGATCCTCCACAAAGCACGTATTTCCATTTCTCTATCTCATTTTGGCAGACCAAATATTACTCTAAGTTTCCCCCAAAAGAAACAAGATAAAACAAAAGTCCACCTTTCTCCTGAACTCAGAAAATGAAGAGGGAAAGAGAAGGTGCCTGAGATTCCAGTTTTAGACCTAAGGAATTTTACCAGGCTCAATTCCAATCCCTGAAAAGAAGACTAAAATGAATACATTGACCCAAACTTTAACCAGAGAATTAGGCTTAGTAACAACTCAGATTTTACTTTTCTTTTTTTTTTTTTAATGTGTCTGGCTGACTGTCTTTCTCTGTCTCTCTGCGTTTTGTTTGTGGTGCATACCAAGTAAATTATTTGCTGATAGGTGAATCTCAGCAAATGCTTTTCTTCCTTTGAATGCCTGGTGAGCTTGTTGGGAAAAGTCATTTAAGTCACTTTAAACAATACCATGAAAAGTAAAACTCAATTCTGAAATAAGAGTATAACTTAGAGCTTAAAAATAAATTAAATAAAGGAAGCATTAAAAGATAAATGGAGCAGGATGCTCTGTGGCTGAGGTAATCTGAGTGGAGAGGGAAGAAGGAGGGTTACGTTAAGAAATGATTAAAAGGCCTTAACAAGGGCCTATCAGGTTGAACAGGAAAGCATTCTTCTTCTCTGCTCCTCCCTGAGACCACCTTTTTTACATTTGTTCTCAATGCTGATCAATATGGTTTTCATTTGCTGATTTCCATAATGCCATATGTGATCTGCCAGGCTGACATAATGAAGCTAGAAAGAGCTGAAGTCATTTTAACATTCTCGCTTGTATGACTGTCGCCAGTTTACCAAATGCCTGTTATCTGGGAGCCCGTATCTCTCTCTTGTTTATTGACAAATAGAGAGGTTCGCTCCTAGAGAGAGCAGCTCTGGGTGACCAATTTAAGATTCAAACTAAATATTAGACTTTTTTTTTTTTTTTTTGCTACCACTCTAACCTGTTATTTAAGCTTGATTAAATAAAAACAAGATTTAAGTGTGAATTATCCTTTTCTGAACACAAGTGCTCACTTCTGTTGATAATAAATCACAAAAAATAAAACACCAATACTTTGATGCCACCAAAGCCTCAGGACATATTTATTGCCCCAATTCAAATTTTCCTATAAATACAGTGTTTTCGTTGGCCCACTGATAACTTTTACCAAAATTCATATCAAACTGTGTGTTTTAAAATTTTTTACTCTTTACTAAAGTTTCTTTAATCCATGCTCTGGCAGGAAGAAACTTAAAAAAAAAATCATATGTAAGCTTCATACACTTTTTTCATTGCATAATAAAATGGGTTTGTTGAGGTCATCACATAAGTGACCCAGGCAAGAGCCTTCCACGATGCCTGAGATGTCTCATTAAAAATTCTCTGTATTGTTTGTTGATCACTTTTCCATACTCAAAAGAAAATTTCAAGAAAAAGTGCAAATAGAAAAACATTTCTGAAATGATTTATCTTTTGCAAGCCAAACACCCCCCACCAAAAAAAAAACCAGTTGCATTTGATCAAAAGGATACTTCAACATTGTAATTTAAGAGTAAAAATATATTTAGTGCCTTCATTTACAATAAATGTAATTCCTTTTTTACATTAAACACATTAAATAAATATTCTGATGATTAACAGAAGTCATGTTTTAGTTCTCAAGAACGAAATCCCTCTGAGGCTGGGCGCGGTGGCTCATGCCTGTAATCCCAGTACTTCAGGAGACCCATGTGGGTAGGGTCGCTTAAGCTCAGGAGTTTGAGACCAGCCTGGGCAATGTAGAGAGATCTCATCTATAGAAAAAAATAAAAAGTAAAAAAATTAGTCAGGTGTGGTGGTGCACACTGTGGTCCCAGCTACTGGGGTGGCTGAGTTGGGAGAACTGCTTGAGCCCAAGAGGTCTAGGCTGCAGTGAGCCATGATCCCACCACTGCACTCCAGCCTGGGCAACAGAGGGAGACCCTGTCTCCAAAAAAAAAAAAAAAAAAAAAAAAAAAAAAAAAAAAAAAAATTGCTTGTGCTGGCAATTTAGTCCTGAAACTATGAAAACTGAAATCACAGAATTTTGCAAAGAAAATCCCTCCGAGTTGTTCCAAAAAACGGTGACTGTGTCAAGGCTGGTCCAGCACACAAAGGTTTAGAAATAGTTGCATCACCAAATATTGCATTTGCCCCAACTCTCAGTTCACAATCTTTGCTGTATTACATGAGTTTTCTTCTCTCCTCCTTTCCTTCTTCCTTCCCTCCCTCCCTCCCTTCCTTCCTCAAAGGACACATTGGTTCAAAACAAAACAAGGGAAAAGAAAACAAACTGAAGGAAGGCAGTGCGACAAATATCTAAAGGAAAGGTCCTTCAGGAGAACAAAGTGGCAGTGGGGGGACGAACATCACATTTACTCCCTCAACCTTGCTTCCCTTCACTAAACCAATGGATTGTTGTTTTCTCCATTCTCTTAATTTCTTTAGCAACAGTGAAAGGATACTAAAACAATGAGACTTTTAAGCTGGCTAGTGTCAGAACACGAATTATTCCTTTTTTGTGTGTGGTTGTTGGTTGTTTGTTAATTCGTTTGGAAAACAGTGGCAGATTTCACCCCCAAATGGGAAGATAAAAGTGCACACATCGCTGTGTTACTAAAGAATCCTAATATGACTGCTGTTGAGTTCTGATATAAAAGTTGATAATGAGGTAAACAGCAAAGTTTAGCCAAACAAACGAAAAAACAAGAAAAAAAATGATACATGATACAAGGACTCTAACGGCATACAATTGTAGAGATAATTAATCTTAAGGACCCTCCTCTGGGGTTCTGAAATTTTTGGATTATGGTAAAGCAGATAATAAAGAAACTGTAGTCCATTTAAAAGTAACAAGTTAACTTCTCTTATGAATTCCAAATTAAATAGGAGATGCTACCTTACACTGGGGGTTTGGTGAGGTTGCAGAGATTATGTGGCTAGCATCTTTTAAGGGCAAAGTCATCTCTTTCCCTCTGATATTCATAGTAAAAACAAATATTAAAATAGTAAGAAAACAGAGAAAAAGAGGTAATCTTGCCTAGACGTGAACCAAGAAGAAAGGCAGGAATGATATTCTCAAAGTCCAGTGGAACTGGTGGTGGAGTACCCCACTGGAGACTTAGCAACTAACATTTTACTTTACTTGGCCCATAATTACCACACTGAAGGACAAGTCGGATTAGCACTGTCCTACAACATTGTATTACGGGAACAACAAGTTAGTTACAATAGTTGAAAACACTCTCATAAAAGGTGAGATTACCACCAGAAGAGACTTCTAAAGTGAGGTAATGGGAGACAGGCAGGAAAAGGCCACTTCTCTTATTTACAGAAGCTATGGGAAGAGAAAGGGAGTTCCAGCTTCTACTGACAGACAGGGGAGTAAATTATGAAGGTTCTTTTGAGCTGCAGCAAGCTCAGGAGGACAAGAAAAACTGTAAGTTAGTATAGGATGATAGAAAATTTCTTTCAAAAGAAGGAAGTAGAAAAGGCATTGTATCCCAGTTCAGGCAGTACAAAAATAACAGTTTAACAATAAGGGATTCCCTTACAGAAAAATAAATCTCCAGGAGGCTGCTTTAGATCCTTTGCCCCAGTTGGGGTAAGCACATCTTTCACTGATTTGTGGAGAGAAGTATACTCACCAAACTAAAAGGGTCCTTTGAGGAAGGAGAATGACCAGGAATCTGCAGTATTGGGGTATTTTTTTTTTAGAAGTTAACCTTAAGACTTTATTATCTTTATAATAATATTAATAATAAAAAGATTGAAACTTAGAACTGGATCATTTGGCCCTTTCTTCTCTTCTTACCTCCTCTACCAGCATTCTCTTAGATCTGAGGTTGGGCTCAACATGTTCAAGCCTTAGCACTATTTTCTTCCTAGTTTTAACCCTTTTCTAGAAAAATAGGCTCAGTCTGCCTACTGAGAGGTGAAGCCATCTGGACTTCCTGGGTCGAGTGGGGACTTGGAGAACTTTTCTGTCTTACAAGAGGATTATAAAATGCACCAATCAGCGCTCTGTAGCTAGCAAGAGGATTGTAAAATGCACCAATCAGCACTCTGTAAAATGCACCAATCATTGCTCTGTAAAACGCACCAATCACCAGGATCCTAAAAGTAGCTAAGGGCAGGGAGGATTGAAAAAAGGGCACTCTGATAGGACAAAAACAGAACATGGGAGGGGACAAATAAGGGAATAAAAGCTGGCCACCCCAGCCAGCAGCGGCAACCTGCTTGGGTCCCCTTCCACGCTGTGAAAGCTTTGTTCTTTTGCTCTTCACAATAAACCTTGCTACTGCTCACTCTTTGGGTCCGTGCCATCTTTAAGAGCTGTACCACTCACTGCCAAGGTCCACGGTCTTGAAGTCAGTGAGACCATGAACCCACCGAAGGAACCAACTCCAGACACACTACTATAAGCCACTGTCCTTCCTATCATAAAACCACTTTCCCTGGGCACACAGAGAATCCTTGCCCTTCCGGTACCGTGTCACTATGTGGAGCTGGTGCTTGCCATACTTCTTATAGTAAGTCTGGTGCATTTTAGGAACATTCACGTTTGCAGGAGGAGTATTGGCATGAAAAGCCTGTGGTCTATCTCATCAACACTGTATCCAGAGACCTTGCCAAGAGCACCTGGCATACAACAGTCATTCAAAATATAGATGTTGGCCAGGTGCAGTGGCTCATGCTTGTAATCCCAGCACTTTGGGGGGCCAAGGCAGGAGGCTCACTTGAGCCCAGGAATTCAAGACCAGTCTGGGTAAAATGGCGAGAACTTGTTTCTGCCAAAAATTTAAAAATTTGCTGGGCGTGCTAGTCAGTATCAGCTACATGGGAGACTGAACTGGAAGGATCACTTGAGCCAGGGAGGTTGAGGCTGCAGTGAGTCATGATTGTGCCATGTACCCCAGTCTGGGTGACAGAGTGAAACCCTATCTCAAAAAAAAAGAAAACGTTGAATGAAAGAGATGTTTAGATTAGAAGCAATGCAGGAATTTGCGGAAGACCTTAACAGGTTAAAAAAAAAAAAGTAGGAAAAAACAGGAGGAGGAGGTAGTGGTATAGGTTGATTATCCGCTATCCGAAATGCTTGGGACCAGGAGTGCTTTGAATTTTGAATTTTTTCAGATTTTAGAATATTTGCATTATATACTTACTGGTTGAGAATCCCTAATCTGAAGATCGAAAATCCTCCAATGAACATTGCCTTAGAGTGTAATATTGGCACTCACTCAAAAAAGTTTTGAATTTTGGAGCATCCCAGATTTCAGATGTTTGGATTTGGGATGGTCAACCTGTAATAGCAGTAGTAGTAGCAGTAACAGTCATTGCAGTAGTTGTGGTCATCGTAGCTTTAAATGAGAAGTTGGAAGTGTAAGTGAAATTCAGTTGTCTAGATGTGGCTACACAGAAGTCTGTGGCTCCAGGGCCTTATCAGAATTAAAGATTTGCTCCCCTTCAACTGGGCTCCCAGGGAACTACAAAAGAAGGTTTGCAAAAGTGTGGAAAACCAAGATCTTGAGTAACAGGAGGATTTATAGTCACGTTCAGTAAGTGAGAAACGAAATGATGAGGTAAGTACCTTATTAGTAATGCTAAGGTCAAGACCAGGTCAGGATGGGTTAAGTTAGAAGAGCCCTGTCACAAGTTCCAAAAGCAGTCTGGGGGTTAAAGACATTTACAACTTGGCCTCAGTTTCCTAACTCTAACATACCAGCAACCAAATCTAATTATGAGAAGTTATACGAAAGCAAATCTAAGTGTAATCAATTAGCAGGAATTAATGAGGAGAGTTGAGAAACATGTCTGTTGAAGACAGAGAAAGGAAGGGCTGTATTATTTTATTTCCTGGTCTTTTGTAAACTCTATACTGGTAGCAGAATCTCTATTTCTAGAACAAGCAGAGCTCTGTCACACATCTTGTATGATTGTTCCCACTTTTCAGTGCACGTGGGTGGTGGTGATTATTTTTAATGTATTCCTACTTCAGTAAGTCATAAATAAGCTTACCTATTCAAATGACCACAATAAATGATGAGAAATAGCACAGTGACCCATAAGCAGCAAAGACCCAGAAGGCAACACTTAAAACATAAACTGCCAACAGCAACCTGATCGGGTTTCATAAATCAGAGCAGCCATGGCCCTAAAGAGTGGGAATGAGAGCTCCAGTAATTGCAGTCTTCTGTCTGGGAGCATACTGTAAAAATAGCCACAGTAAGCAATCTTCCTGACCAATCAATAGACTCCTATTAACCTCCTGGCCAATTACAGGATGATTGGCTAAGCAAACAAAGAATTATTGGCTGTTTAGTTGGGACTTTATTCAGGCCTCTCTCTTCCCCTGTTTCTCATTCTGTTCCGCCTCTCCTCCCCACCCCCTTTCCTGTTAGGAAAAAACATCTGCAAACACCTGATATTCATCTAAGTCTCTGCAGTTGTACAGTCTTGTTAAATTGTTACCACCTTTTCCACAAGCAGTTTTGGCAATTAACCTCATGGCCAGAGACTTCAAAGAAAACAACTGTTGAGTTTAACCTCTCTGAGCTACCATAGATTCTTTTATGATTTTTCCTGAAACACTTTCATCCAGGGAGGAAAAATGCAGGCTGATAAAAGTAATGTTTATTTTAATATTTGGTTAATTTATTAAGAAGACAAACGCCTCAGACATTTGCCATAACAGGGTGCACTCTCTTTTCAAAGCCTTCACAAAGTGGGGTTTTATTTTAATTTACATTCCCAACACATGTGTGCTTCTCGGCTCTTCCACAAATCCTACATTTGCTGGAATCCAAGGATTTGATACATTTGACCCTCCCTTGCCCCTGTTCACAAATCTCTCATATGTTTCTCAAAACTGTTTAAAAGTTCAGAATGAAAAATGCATGTAAAATTAATGCTAAGAACCAAAGTTGCCATTAAAAATCTATTTTCATTTTCTATTTTTACCCTCACTGATATACTTTTTACATTAAAAGCAAGGTTAATCTCCAACTCTCATGAGAAAAAAAACTACTAGCTATAAAGATCAAAATATATAACTGAACAAGCAATACAATTCTTCTCGAATAATCTTCTTGCCTAAGTATTTCGCAATTTATGCTATGGAACCAGCTTTTTACAGCTGTACATAATAATAATAATGGGCCTGATCTTACCAGCTGAAAGCAGGTTTGTGGAGGTGCATTAACTCCTCAAGGCGTCTAAGTTCATTTAGAATTTTAATAAAAGTGATTAAATATTTAGTAGACACTGAGAACTACTGATATCTCTTTCTGGCAAGGTCAGGCTTTGTAAAATTGCCACTAATATTTTTGCCACTCTTTGAGAAACTTGAAGAACTCTGTTAACAATTTAGAGTATTTGTGTGCCTTTTCTAGAAGTACCATGGGGTTGAAATAAAAAATCTGTAGCAAAGTCAACAGAGCTTTTGTTTGATATTTGCAGTTATCATTATCTTCATGTTACAATCAATTCTCCCAAAGCCATAAATAACTGTTTTCTGGAAAATGGCACTCTGTGGTAGAGTACCATGCCGTTTGATAATTTTGTTAAGGGCCTGGCTTTAACCAAACAGCACATTTTTTTGCCAACAGTACCACCTTCATGAGTTTAGGGAACCAGATAAGGAAGCGCAATAACAACATAGTTTTTGGAGGGAGACAGACCTGCAGTAGATTTCTACTTTTGCTCTGTATTAGCTGTGTTGAGAGTGCGCAAATACAAATAATTATACCTATCTTGTAGGGATGTTATGAGGATAAAATGGAGTGGAACATACAATGCAAAAGTCACAAACTGTTTCAGTTAGCCTGTAGTGCTTAAAAAATCAGGAAATATCCATAAAAATGTGAATTTCCTGTCTCTTTTGACTAAATGGAAAGTCTGGGAACACGGAGCCCACATTTCTGCAGTTGGCAACATGGAATGAAACAGCAGCAGCAACCTTAAATGTAGGTAATTTGCTGTATAACCCCCACCACTTAAATCCAGCCAGTGTAGCCTCTGAGTTTTTGAATGTTCCATGAAGTGGTTTAACACAGTGTTTGGAACAGTGTCTGGCACATAATGGTTGGTACATAGTAAGTACTCAATAAAAGGTAACTATTATATGAGCTACTACACCAAATAAAATGAGTTGGCTCCAAATTTGAGGGCAGTTTCACAGACATATCAGCTAAACATTTTATGGGCAGAGAATATATCAAGCTCTGGAAATAATACAAAAACTTCTGTGTGTGTGTGTGAGCTGTATTAATATAAATTACACACACACACACAGTTTTCTAAACCTTCTGAGTGTCTCTACTTATCTAAAATTCCTATAGCACTTACTGTCAACAATGTTCCTTGTGGAATTTAGCACATACTGTATCTTGTATTGGTAGCTGCATTCCCAACCAACTTATACATTTCTTTCTTTCTTTCTTTTTTTTTTTTTTTTTTGAGACAGAGTTTCACTCTTGTTTCCCAGATTGGAGTGCAATGGCATGATCTCGGCTCACTGCAACCTCCGCCTCCCAGGTTCAAGCGATCCTCGTGCCTCAGCCTCCCGAGTAGCTGGGATTACAGGCATGCACCACCACGCCTGACTAATTTTGTATTTTTAGTAGAGATGGGGTTTCTCCATGTTGGTCAGGCTGGTCTTGAACTCCCAACCTCAGGTGACCCGCCTGCCTCGGCCTCCCGAAGTGCTGGGATTACAGGCGTGAGCCACGGTGCCCCGCCCCAACTTATACATTTCTAAGGTATGTATCCCCCAAAGCTTTATTGAGAATATAAAAACACCGCTAATTCAGGCAATTAGGGAAATGGCCAGTCTGAAACAAGGAAGCAGGTGAGTTATACTTGAGAACACTTTGAGAAACAGAAATCTATTAGCGCTACTTTGATACAAGAAACACCTGTTGGCCCAGGTGCAATGGTGCACACCTGTAATCCCAGCACTTTTGGAGGCCAAGGTGGATAGATTGATTAAGCTCAGGAGTTCAAGACCAGCCTGGCAACCTGGTGAAACCCCCTCTCTACAAAACCAAAACCAAAAATTAGCCAGGTATGGCCGGGTGCGGTGGATCATGCCTGTAATCCCAGCACTTTGGGAGGCTGAGGCGGGCGGATTACCTGAGGTCAGGAGTTTGAGACCAGCCTGACCAACATGGAGAAACCCCGTCTCTACTAAAAATACAAAAAATTAGCTAGGTGTGGTGGCACGTGCCTGTAGTCCCAGGTCCTCAGGAGGCTAAGGCACGAGAATCGCTTGAACCTGAGAGGTGGAGGTTGCAGTGAGCCGAGATCACACCACTGCACTCCAGCTTGGGCAGCAGAGTGAGACTCTGTCTCAAAAAAAAAAAAATTAGCCAGGCATGGTGGTGTGTGCCTATAGTCCCAACTACTCGGGAGGATGAGGCGGGAGGGTTGCTTGAGCCTGGGAGGTCGAGGCTGCAGTAAGCCATGATCACGCCACTGCACTCCAGCCTGGGCAATAGAGCAAGACCCTGTCTTAAAAAAATTTTTTTTTAATTAAAAAAAGGAAACATCTGCCATTAAAAAAACTAAGTGGGTTTGAAATATTTTCATTTTCTCTAGCAAGTGCATGTTCCCCTCTGAAATATTATTTAAACTACCAATTTGCATAACATTTTACTCACACTTAAAGATCAACCTCAATTCAGCAAAGTCATACATTCTGAATGGATTGTGTTATCACCTACAATCTCATCTTTTTACTCTGATTATGAGAGTCACAAGGAAAGAAAATGAACATCATCAGTGGACCAGCAAAGCCTAGAATTCAAATCTGCCACTCTAGCTCAAGATTCTATCATTTTTACTTTAATTTTAGTTCCATTTTGAAAGCCATGAAAACTACCAATTTGATTAGGTTGTTTTAGATATTTGAGGGTTGTGGGGAGAGGGCAGAAACACTCCTAAGAGCTCAGTCATTTTAAACAGTAAGTATTTCAAAGCAATTTTCAGAGTGACCCAAACTGGTACACAAGTAAGCGACCTTGGCTGGATGCAGTGGCTCACACCTGTAATCTGAGCACTTTAGGAGGCCAAGGGGGATGGATCCCTGAACGCAGGAGTTCGAGACCAGCCTGGGCAACATGGCAAAACCCTGTCTCTACAAAAAACACCAAAAAAAAAAAAAAAAAAAAAATCAGCTGGGTGTAGTGGCTCACACCTGTAATCCCAGCTACTCAGGAGACTGACGTGGGATCGCTTCAGCCCAGGAGGTGGAGGTTGCAGTGAGCCGTGATCACATCCCTACATTCCAGCCTGGGCCACAGCGTGAAACTGTCTCAAAAAAAAAAAAAAACACCAGTAAGTAACCTTGTGAACAGTACTGTGTCAGCTATCTGGGGGTAGATGATGCATAGGGGGATGAGTCCTCCCCAGCAAAGCAGAAGAGCTGCAGGGAAAATGACAAAAATAACAACATGGTCCATCAAGAGGATAAAAGGTAATCTCAGATTCCAGGAGTATCTTGGAAGCAGCAATGGAAGGTTTGGCAGTCTCTGCAAACAAGTGGCCTGGGTTGAAATTTGTGAGGGAAGAAAAAAAAATGAAATATGTCATGTACATGAAGTTCAAATCAAACCTAAAACTTCCTCTGTCCACGCTTGTTAAGAGGACTTTCATATTAAACAGGAACCCCCCCAGAGAGGAAAACGATTTCTGGTCATTCTCACTGCAAGACTTAGATTTTCAATTTCTCTTTAATTTTTATATTCTTTTTCAGCTTAAGTAAAAAGGGGAGGGATATTTGTGCTGAACATTTAAGAATAATTTTTTAAAGTAACATTAAATGACACAAGGGCTGGTGCTGTGCTGTACAGTTCAATGAACTCCTGCACAGATCAGCAAGATGGTTGGAAATGCCTCTCTCCGTCTGTTTTTCATCTCCAAAGTCTGTGTACTCAGTAGAGTGTGAAGAGAGCCTCTCTTCTCCTCAGAACATTCTCCCAATGGTCCTCCCCCAGCCCCCACTCCCTCTCCGTAGCCCCTGCAGCAGAGAACAGGAACTAGAGCAAATGCTTTTGTGAATTAAGAGATCTTGTGAGCGTAAATTTGGTCAGGCTGCTCCTTTCTGCAGGCCAGACCCTGCTGCTGCCCCAGGATGTGAACTGTCAGTTTGCATAGCTGGTGATGAGTTGCAGAACCATCAGCAAAGGTGAAGACGGCAGAAACAAGAAAGATTCAAGACTGGTGGAAATCATTTCACAAGGAAAATTTCAGCCATCAGTGGGAGGAAGCTTTGAAAAATGCTGCCATTTCCGAGTCAGAATGAAGGAAAAATTAAATTACTGCCGGTGAGGCGAGCCAAAGTTGCATCTCCCTCCAGGGAGAGTTTTGATAATGGTAAACATTTGACAGCTGGCCTGGAGTTGTTATCTTGTTCTAACAGTTGTTATGGTCTAAATGAATATTTCTGATAAGGAAACAGAAAGAAAATTTTAAGCACTTTTATATTTTTATGTTTTAAACCTTATGGTGGTGAGCCAAACAGGTTTAGAGCAATTTGTCACTGAGGGCCTACTCAAATGCTATAATGATCTTAATCTGCGAATCTTAGCAGTATCATTATTTCAGTTAATCTACATGAAGTAATTCTTTGAGGTAAATCAACTGACTAAGAAAATATCTTTGACCTTTAGCTTCCTCAGCAACCCGTAAAAACAATTCTAAGAGCTGACTTGAAGAAGTCCAGAAAATAAAGGGTTAACTAAAGCTAACTTAAATACATGCTCAAGAACACGCAGAGAAATATTGTATTGTTAAATGACTAGTTTTTTGACTACTGAGGATCAACAATCATAAATTTTCAAACTTTCACAGAGATGTTATAAAAAATATTAGGCCAAACATTTCAGAAAGGTAACAGAGATAAAGTAGTCAACATTTTAGACCTAAAAAGGGCTGCTTACTGGATGTCTAACACTTTTGCATTACCAGAAGATAGAGAATGCTTGGAGGGACACTTCATTATGAAACACTTGCTTAATTCCTATATATAGCATAAGAAAACATCTGTGTGATTGTCTGAAATGTTCCAGGTCTTCACAGGCACTGGATCTGTCATAGTATCTAGACATACACGTAGAAGACTCGGAGGAGATGGTAGGGAGTCACTTGCCTTATATGGATTTGCTGATAGTTGTGTCTTCAGAGAAAGAAACGAAGTCTTCAGGATACTATAACCCTCCTAAAAAAAAAAAAAATCTATGCTCCAAAAT
Organism: Pan troglodytes; assembly: GCF_028858775.2. NCBI lineage: Eukaryota > Metazoa > Chordata > Mammalia > Primates > Hominidae > Pan > Pan troglodytes. The sequence continues at coordinate 74,306,290 of NC_072417.2, read as the reverse complement.
TTATTCTGCCTCTGGCATTCCTCTAGGCAGGAGTTTACCAGTGGCAAAAAATAGGGACAATGGCAAAAAAAAAAGAGTAGAAAGGAGTCAACTGTCCTCCTATGAAATGAACAAAAACTTATAACTTATTTTCAGAACACTTAGAGAAAATTTGAGCATTACTTGCCTAAAATGTAATGTGCATAAGTTATGGGAATTTAGTATTTCAGGAAAAAAATTCTTTCTGATTTCATGAATAATCACCATCTACTTGGTGCTTCACACTGAGGATTCAGTCTCTATCCCAAAGCAATGGTAGGACACACAGGCCAATGAAACCAGCACCCCTAATTTGTAGGTGTCCTATCTTTCTGTGACTTATACTTTATTTATTTTATTTTATTTTTTTGAGACAGAGTCTTGCTCTGTCGCCCAGGCTAGAGTGCAGTGGCACAATCTCGGCTCACTACAGCCTCTGCCTCCCAGGTTTCAGTGATTCTTCTGCCTCAGCCTCCCTAGTACCTGGGATTACATGCACGCGCCACCATGCCCAGCTAATTTTTGTATTTTTAGTAGAGGCGGGGTTTCGCCATATTAGCCAGCTGGTCTCGAACTCCTGACCTCAGGTGATCCACCCGCCTCAGCCTCCCAAAGTGCTGGGATTACAGGCGTGAGCCACCATGCCTGGCCGACTTATATTTTAGAATGTATTTGCAAGCATTATGTCCTGACCAAAGAAAAATTTTAAAGTCTTTACCTCTATTTTTCTTTAAAAAACAAAATCAGAATATCTACCTTTATTCTACATTTGTGGGAAGTAAAAATTTCATTATTTTTTTCCCCAGGGACCCGGCCCTGCCTTAATATGAAAGTATATAAATTGATATTAACGTATGGTATTTTGAGAATGTTTCAAAGTAAGGTCAAACTGGTGTTAAAAACCCTACTAGCGAAGGCTAAAATAACAGTCTGGCTGAACAGTCTTAAGTGCAGCTGACTCCAATTACTAAGTACATCCTAGCAATGTTTTTTACTAACAAGAACAATGCAAGCAAGTTGAGTTCAAAAATAAAGTCAAAGAGAACTTACTCATAAGAAAAATTAGATAAATTATCCCAATACTGTAGCTATATGGGCATTTGATAGTTAACTTCTCCTTCAGCACTGAAAAAATTGAGTTCTTTTAATAAATAATCAGAAAGAGAGGTGAGGGAGATTCTAAAAGGGAACAAATGCTAGAAGAAAAAGCTTCTGAGAAAAACCAAGGGAATTTTGGATAAGAAAACATATACATAATCTGACCACTATAAAATCATGGAAACAGTACTTTCAAATAACTTTTAAAAACATTTTATTATGGAGAATTTTGAACATACATCAAAATAGAAAAATATAATAAAACCCATGCATCCATCATACAACCCCAACAACCATCAAACCAGGCCAATCCCGTCCCATCCACATCCAAATCCACTTCCCTCCTCCTCTGTTATTTTGAAGCAAATCCCAGATGTCATCAAATCCATTTTTGTCAGATGCAGTACATGAAAAGGCAGAGATCTTCCAAGCACATCATTCTATATAACTGCCTCTTCCTGCCTTCACCTCTATATCCCCAAATCCATTTTTTCTGATGATACGTTCCCCCACCCTCCCCTGCCCCAGAATGTTGTTACTAATGCTAACTAGTACTCCCAGGGCACTATACAAATCTAGTTAAACAGAGAACATTTATCAGATACACAGGACTTTTGTTTTACATGAGGGCTGATGGCTTCCATGTACCCTTTCATTCTTAAAATTCTCTGACTCCTCCATGCAAACATCCACTTTGGATTGGATCAGTATTCCTCCATTACCAAAACTGGGGCCACATCATCTAGCATCAAGAAAGCCACTGTACTATAGTAGGCTTCAATTGTACAGATCTGGGTTTAAATTTGGCTCTGCCAATTACTAACCGGGCAAATAACCTTTTTAAGTCTTTGTCTCCTCATCTCTAAAATGGAAATAATAACAATTACCTAGTAGATTGTCAACAAGATTGAATGAGATAAGGTATATACAGTACATAGCCAAGTACCTTAATAATAAACTTAGCTAATTAAAAAAAAATAAAACAAGAGAATCTTATATGTAATAAACACCAATAAATGAGAAGGTGTATATATCTGGGGAAAAGGAGAAAATGAGAGTGGAAATAAGAGTAAAACTACTCCATTTAAATAAATCTTTTTTTTTTTTTTTTTTTGAGACGGAGTCTCGCTCTGTCGCCCAGGCTGGAGTGCTGTGGTGTGATCATAACTCACTGCAGTCTCGAACTCCTGGGCTCAAGGAATCCTTCCACCTCAGCCTCCCAAGTAGCCGGGACTATGGGCTCCTGCTACTATACCTGGTTACTTTTAACACTTTTTTTGTAGACAGAGTCTTGGTATGTTGCCCAGGCTGGTCTCAAATTCCTGGTCTCAAGCGGTCCTCCCACTTTGGCCTCCCAACATGCTAGGATTACAGGAATGAACCCCCATGCCCAGCCTAATTTAACTTCTTTATAATTGTTTCAATATTTAAGCAATCAAATGCCCTACATATGAATGTAAAGGCCCCTTGTTGAAGAATTTATGTACTTCAACATAAATTCATAAATGTTGAACATTTATGTACTGGTGTAAGTTCTGAGGGCAACAGAGGATGAATACTCATTACTGTGTTGAAATGAAGCAGCCTAGTCCCGTTGTACAGGTGAATCAGGATAAAGAGACATGATAATGAAAAGTAGAAGTGGTAGCAATGATCTCTCACAGGCTTCATGCCTGCCCCATTTCACTATTATACTTTTGGGGGGAAAAAAAAACACTCAAATGGACAAAGAGCACAGGGAGGCATGCTTTTTCCTTACTTAACATTTTTCAGGATACTTGCAGATTAGTACAAGATTTCTCTTAAATCATGTACCATCAATCCACTACATTACAATCTGTAATGTGCCCAAAGTCATAGAGTCATTTCATAAGGAAAAGAACATGAAAGTTTTATGTAAGAACTATAAACTATGTAAATATATATTTATTAACTTAAAAAATCACAAACAATTAGCTTTTAATTGACTTTACAAAGAGAGTTTTTTCTTTTGCATTCCAAAGTTATATAAAGGCCATACTAAGATGGCCAAATGCCAGAGTGCTGTTTCTCCAGAAAAAAAAAAAAAAAGTGGAGAGATAAGCAACTTTTATGTGACTTTACAAATTGAATCCACTTGCTGTGATTACTTGGTAAATGTTTGATTGTGATAACCACTTAACAGGGTTACTTTTCTTTAATGTTTCAATCCTGCTGCCAGAATACTTTTCCCCAACTCAAAACCTTCCATCTCTTGTCCCCTGTTCCACATCTCTCACCAGCACTCTACTTTCAGAGTCTGGTCCTAACCTTCCTTGACAGTTGGATCTTCCACAGCTATCCCTCACATATCCTTTGCTATATATTCAAAGCACACTTCCATACTTTCCCAAATTGGTCCAGTATGTGTATGTCTTGGTGACTCTGTTCCTTTTTTTTGAGATGGAGTCTTGCTCTGTCACCCAGGCTGGAGTGCAATGGTGTGATCCTGACTCACTGCAACCTCCGCCTTCTGGGTTCCAGCGATTCTCCTGCCTCAGCCTCCTGAGTAGCTGGGTTTACAGGAATGCACCACCACGCCCAGCTAATTTTTTTTATTTTTAGTAGAGATGGGGTTTCACTATATTGGCCAGTCTGACCTCCAACTCCTGACCTCAAGTGATCTATCCACCTCGGCCTCCCAAAGTGCTGGGATTACAGGCGTGAGCCACTGTGCCCGGTCATATCACTTTGTGTCTTGACAGTAGGTATCCCTTTCCTCAATCTTCTCCTGCCAAAATTCCACGTATTCCTCAAATTCTAGCTCAAACGGCATTTTTTCCATAAAACTTTCTCTGATCACCCATTACAACAAATTTTACCTTTCTTTGCATTCTGAGAGAACCCCATCTGCCTTATTCTATGGTCACTAGGGTTGTATTTTTATCAACTGAATTCCAAGTTTCTGGGGGCCAGGGAGCATGCCTTCTTCATTTTTTATATTCCCTACATCATGTAGCATGATGACTTTTAATCGCACTGAACTATACTGCATGTATGAGTTCTAGGAAACAGTCAATAATAGCATTTACACTTTTTCTGATAAGCAGTCCACACAAGGAATCCTTCAAAGGGAGTTTCTTAGGTAGCTCACCCACTCCTGAACATTATACATTATGGCTTCTGCTATAAACAAAGCCCGCACTGAGCCCAGATGATGTGTGCCCAGAATGCACAGGGTGCAGCCATGCTCTCTCCACAGACTGAGAAACTGAAGAAGGAAGACACATGTGTAAGAGGAAACACCAAAACCACAAATATGAAAACAGCATTTGTGAACCTCGTTTGGCCAGATCACAGACATCTTTAACCTTCTCACACTTCCTTAAAGAAGCAAATCAGGAAATGAAGAAAAAAAAATCTTCACACTTTCTTTTTAAGTCCTCCAACTTTTTAGATTAGATCATCTATAACTCTAAGGGAAAAAATGTGTACTCTTTAAGCCTAAGAATGTATCCGTAATTCAGAACTTCTATCACTAGCAATACAAGTACAGGGGGAAAATAGGTATAAATAAAAAGATAACAATTCTTGAAAATCCAAGAATAAAAAATTCATCTGTCTCTAATTGTTTTTTTCTAGATCTAATAGATTTAATAAACAAATGTAAGCAAAAGCATAAAGTGGGTTTAAAAATAACTTGAAGATTACAGCTAATTTAGGATAGCATTTGAAATAAAATATTTTTCTTCTTTTTAAGAATGTACTGCCAATGAAAACCTATCAACTTATTATAATTTTCTTATCTTCACCATTCAAATCTTATGGGTATGAAAAAAATATTCCAAGACATGGAATCCTCTGAATTTCAAAGTAAATAATCAGAAAAATGCCCAAAAAGAATTGTTACTTTTCTGCTGAATTCCTAAATTCAGCTGTCATTTGGATCAAGAGCCAAAAAACAAATGTTCTAGTAAAAAATTATAAGACTTCAATAAAGCAAAAGTCTCTTATTCCAATAAGAGTTCTTTAACACTGAAAACAATCAAATATACCACATTTATCCTTTTATTCCTCAATGCTTCAACACTGCCCCCTAAATGGATAATTTATTTTGTAATTACTACAACAATCAAGTCAGTAAAAAATGCAAAATTGCTTACAAAAAGATGTTCAGAAATGTTGAAGTAACACTGGAGTATGAATTTACCCCCAGCAGAGTAATTTGGTCTGTGTGTAAGTCACATAGCCAAGGTACAACAGTAATCTCTGAATCTGCACTGTATAACTAGGAGTTCCCACGTAGATACTCAACATGGATAATTTATTCAATCCAAATCTGCCGTCTCTGGCACCTAAGATGTTTGCTGGGGATAAACTTAAGTTTGTGGTTTTTGTCAAAGCTAAGATTTCTAAAGCTGTGCTATTCAAAATGATAGCCAATAGCCACATAAACTATTTAAATTTAAATCAATTAAAATTAAATGAAATTTAAAATTTCAGTTCCTTGGTTATAATAGCCACATTCCCAGCACTTAGCAGCCACATGTGACTATTATATTGGACAGCACAGATACGCCACATTTCCATTATCACAGAAAGTTTTACCATACAGTGCTATTCCAAAGATTACCAGCCTCACAGGTCCTAGGTTCTATCTGAAAGATGAGAACTGATGCCCTAAGAATTTTCTTTTGTTTTTGTAGGCTGAAAATTCAATCTTCATGATGATTCAAAATAGATTGTGCATGTCCTACCATATCAGGATCTAAAGATATGGAAGAAAACAGTGGCTCCTCAGTGGACTCAAAGGAAACACCGAATCAACCAAAACAACAACTCCCACAAAACAAAACCCCATCACCGTCCACAGAGTACATGGGCTGTTCTACTGATAATTCAGTTTTTAGCTTTTTGTTTTGTTTTTCTTTTTGAGATGGAGTCTTGCTCTGTCACTCAGGCTGGAATGCACTGGTGCAATCTTGGCTCTGCAATCTCTGCCTTCCAGGTTCAAGTGATTTTCCTTCCTCAGCCTCCAGAGTAGCTAAGATTACAGGCGTATGCCACCACGCCCAGCTAATTTTTGAATTTTTAGTAGAGACAGGGTTTCATCATGTTGGCCAGGCTGGTCTCAAACTCCTGACCTCAGGTGATCTGCCCACCTTGGCCTCCCAAAGTGCTGGGATTACAGGCATGCGCCACCACGCCCGGCCCCAGTTTTTAGCATTTTGAACAAAAATAATGCTCCCATTATTTAGAAATTGCTCATATTTGCTATATGCACATACTATCTTTGGTAGGTATATGCATTGTATTCTAATCAAGAAATTCATTATGTGGCTGGCATGTGGCTTATGGAAGCAACATGGTCAGATGGAATGAGTACAGGCTTTGAAACTAGACAAAAGCCGAGTCATGTATCCCTTGATATATGCTTGCTAGTTACCTCGATTTTAAGCAATTTGCTGAATCTTTTTGTGTCTGCATTTCCAAAAAGTTAAGAAGAGATAACCAAATCAACTTCCCAGGTTTGAAGTCAGCATTAAATAAGATATATATGTTTGGCATCAATGAGTACAGTATATGACAAAATCAGTTGCACTGGTGGCCACTGTGGAAAAGAAATGGAAACCACCTCATAATAATGCCACTAATAATAACTAATAGTAAACCAATACTTTTTTTAAAAAAAGTTTTATTGAAATGTAATTAATAATTCTTACATTTGATGTATACAATTCAATGTGAATCAACTATCTGAATAATTCAACATTTTCTCAGCACCCACCAGGGTCTGGTTACTGCTGGTTTCCAGGGTAGTGGTTCTTAAATGGGGACAATTGGCTGAGCACAGTGGCTCACACCTGTAATCTCAGGACTCTGGGAGACCGAGGTGGGTGGATCACTTGAGGCCAGGAATTTGAGACCAGCCTGGGCAACATGGCAAAACCCCATCTCTACTAAAAATGCAAAATTAGCTGCGTGTGGTGGCGCACACCTGTAATCCCAGCTACTCAGGAGGCTGAGGTATAAGAATTGCTTGAACCTGGGAGGCAGAGGTTGCAGTGAGCTGAGATCGCGCTACTGCACTCCAGCCTGGGCGACAACATCCAGCCTCCATCTCTAAATAAATAAATGGGACAATTTTGTCCACAAGGGGACATTTGGCAATATTTGGAGGCATCTGAGGGAAGGGGGCGTGCTACTGTCTAATGGGTAGAGGCCAGGGATGCTGCTAAACATCCTACGATGCATAAAACAGCTGCACACAAAGAATTGTCCAGTCCAAAACACCTTCAGTACTTACGCTGAGAAACCCTGTTCTACAGATATAGAGATGAAGAAGAGACAGTACACAAAGAACTGTCCAGTCCAAAACACCTTCAGTACTTACGCTGAGAAACCCTGTTCTACAGATATAGAGATGAAGAAGAGACAGTACACAAAGAACTGTCCAGTCCAAAACACCTTCAGTACTTACGCTGAGAAACCCTGTTCTACAGATATAGAGATGAAGAAGAGACAGTACACAAAGAACTGTCCAGTCCAAAATACCTTCAGCACTTACGCTGAGAAACCCTGTTCTACAGATATAGAGATGAAGAAGAGACAGTAAACAAAGAATTGTCCAGTCCAAAACACCTTCAGCACTTACGCTGAGAAACCCTGTTCTACAGATATAGAGATGAAGAAGAGACAGTACACAAAGAACTGTCCAGTCCAAAACACCTTCAGTACTTACGCTGAGAAACCCTGTTCTACAGATATAGAGATGAAGAAGAGACAGTACACAAAGAACTGTCCAGTCCAAAATACCTTCAGTACTTACGCTGAGAAACCCTGTTCTACAGATACAGAGATGAAGAAGAGACAGTATCTGTCTTGAAAAAGCTTACTGTCTAGTGGGTGAATGCAAGGTGGAAACAAAGCTATGTCCAAGATGCTCCGGGTGCAGAGAAGAAGAGGGGATGCTTAAGTAAAAATATTGGAAGATAGGAGCTTGCCATGGGTACTCAGGATGGAAAGAAATGATTTTATGTAGAGGGAAGAGCACGGGAAAACATTTAAATAGGTGCAAAGCATTTTGGAGTCTAAGAGGTGCTAGTAGTTGAGAATTGTTAGAGCTCAGGCTGCCGGTCGCGGGGAAGGCAGGCGCGAAGGGGTGCAGGGAAGAAGGAGGAGGAGGCGGCAGTGGCGGTGGCCATGGCAGAAGCGGAAACAGGAGCAGCAGCAGCAGCAGCAGCAGCAGCGGCAGGAGAGGCACACAGGAGCCAGATCCTCAAGGCTTTGTATGCCACATTAGGAAAGAATTTGGAATAGAGCTTCTGGTTGGAAAACATTTTCTGTAACCAGCCCGACAGTAAGTATCTTCAGGCCACACGGTCTCTGTTACAGCTGCTCAACTCTGCCATCATAGGGAGAGCAGCCATAGATAATACATAAGTGAACAGACATGACTCTGTTGCATTAAAACTTATTTATGAGCCTGACATGTGAATTTCATATGATTTTCAGGTTTCATAAAATCTTCTTTTGATGTTTTTCCTCCCATTTAAAAATGTGAGAACTGTTCTAGCCCGTGGGCTGCATATAGACAGGGGGTGGCAGTAGTCTGCTAAGCCCTTCTATGATGTACACACAGGACCTCAAGGTGGCAAGTCAGCTAGCTGATCAGTTAAAAAATGAAGCAGGGCATTTTCCTACAGATCTTTGGAAGTACTGACTGTCTTCTAGCTATTTCCAGCTAAATAACAAATGCACATGGGCCTAAATGTTGTCATTAGCTTGTTTGTAATACTTACAATGAAATGGTATGCTAATTCAAAGGAATAAAAAGCTTATTTCAGGCCACTGTGGTGAAATGACATTTACCTAATGCAGATATAAATTTTGTGTTAATTAGTGAGCACTTGACACTGATGTAATTTGATTAGTGTGGCAAAGTCAGTCTTAAACTTGCTCCCTAGTACTAACAGAATATGTCTTTGAATTAAGAAAATTAGGGCTAAGTGACAAAAAGTACCAGATAATAAGAAACCAACTCTGTACCATTTATAATCATCTGTTATAATAAAGATAACACTAATGGCCTTATCATGTCATTATAAGAAGCATGAAACAGGGCACTTCACACGTCGCAGTTTAGGTGACCTCACTGTCTCAGTTCTGATTTGATCTCAAGTCGGATTCTAAAGTCTTCAAACTACTGGAAACCTCATATGTTTAATTTGGAACTATTTTCAAGCAAGAACTCTAATAACATTCCAGTTTTGAAGAAATACTGTATATCACTTTTACTGACTTGTACAAATGTTTTATTTCAAAAAAAAAAAAAACAACAATCTAAGAGAAAAGTAGAGTATTAACCATTTGAAATCTTAAAACCCGTCTTTTGGATCTTTGATGTGGCTGACTCTTCATGAATAATTCTAGTTCTGTGATTTGGAGATGTTACTTAACTTTTCTTAGGAACAAAAAACTGATGTCAAAAAGGATTGTTTTGAAGGTTAAATGAGGTGTTTGTAAATATAATTACATAATTATATAGTACAGGCTCCATCAATGCTAGCTATCATTAACTTGAAATGTCATTACAATCACTATTTCAGTTTGTCTCTAATGTCCCATCATAACACAGTTCTCTCGACTTTAAAATACTTTCCTATAATTCTAGAACCAAAAGGATCTAGAAATTGCTCAGTCCAATACTCTCATTTTATAAATGGATTAACTGACCAGAGTCACACAGGGAGGTAGTAGAGGCTGGTGTAAAAAGCGAGGGCTCTGGAATCAGACATGCAGGGTTCCGAATCCTCATTCCACCAGCTTACTGTGTCAATCCAGGCACGTTACTTTCACAAGACCTCAATTTCCTAATTTATAAAACGATGAAAAATGAGACAATGCTCATAAAGTCTGAGCACAGTGCCTAACCGTTGATTTTTAAAAAATCAACAAGTGTTCACTACTATTATTGATCCTCATCTTCTTATTACGAAATGGTATTTCTTCCCTTTCTTTTTAGGATGTATAATTGCTCCAGTGTTCATTATGAATGTGACTTTTATTTAATTCATACTGGCCAGACTAGAGCAGACTACATGAAATATTTATTTTCCACATCAGGCCAACTCTACCTCTCCTCCCTTTTTGTATATGACTCCTTTGTTAGTATATCCCTCAATTTAAAATTACTTTGCAGTCTTCAAATGCTTTCATCTCTCCAACTCTGCTCCACTGCTCCTTGGAATACATATGTGAAAATCACATGCTAAGTATGTTTGCAAAATACTTTGTTAAAAGATTACACAGTAAGGAATCAAAGATGCTTTTTTGGGTTTCCTTTTTTTTTTTTTTTTTTTTTTTTTTTTTGAGATTCCAGGCAGTTGCAGGCCAATGAAAGTCACAGAAAGCACCCTTCCAATTCATTTGCTTCAGGAGGCTAAGGAAATAACCTATTTCCTCTTCCCTCTTTTCTATCTGGTTTTTCTGATGTGTTCCCAGATCCTCAAAGAAAGATTCAGAGATCCATGAAATCTTAATATGCCTGTTTGAAGCCAGGAAAAATAAAGAACAGTATGCCAGTATTTCAGACTGGGAAGAGAGTGCATCAATACTTGAGGGGGAATTTGGTTCAGTCCTGAAAATTACTAAGTCTTTCTTCCCTACTTAACAGGGAAGTAATGTCAAATTGTTGAAATTTGCACGGAATTCTACTAGCCTGGAGGGTGCTCCTGAAGTAATCTTACAAACTTGGCAATTAGTCCAGCAGCCTAAATCTTTGTCTCTTGGTAGATGAGTGGCAGCAATTTTTGTTTTTTCCTACAGAACTTGTATTTGACATCAGTTAGCCTAACTCAGACCCTGACCTTGCCTTCGTATTTGGGGAAGAGCCTGATCTTCAAGATGGACCCAACCTCAATAGAAACAAAAGTACGTGTGAAAGTTCTTACCCAACCCTTTTCTTAGTGTGTTCTATTTCATCTTTAATGCAGATCTTTAATCTCAGACGTTCATCAGAAAGGGGTAACATCAAATACTCCAAATCTGAGCAACATTCAACTCATTTGTTGTTGTTCTGGGGTTTTGTTTTTGTTTTGGTTGAGACAGAGGTAAAAAGCCCAGAAAAGCCATAGAGAGAATTTTAAATGCTGCTCTCCCACTAATGGTTATACCTTTTTTTATCAGCTTCTTCATCTGATTGGATTAGATTTAAAATTTTCCTTTAGCCTTGGATATTTGACAAGATTCTTTCAGTACAGTGAGACTTTCTCCAAGAAAAGGAATCCACTTGATTGGATCAGAAACCACAACCTGCCTCTGGAAGTTAAACCTTTCAGTAGGTCAGGTCATGAATCAGGGGTGGTGGCATTTTATGAACCTTGCTTGGATTCTTTGATCTTGCCCCGTGACCCACACAGACCTGGTAAGGAGCTTCTTCTCATTGACGGGGATAGGGGAGTGGACTCTATCTTCCACTTCTCTTGTCTTTCCTTCTCTCCACCTTGCCTCCTCTGCATTTAACACAGTCTGCAGCACACAAACCAGGAGCATGCACAGTGGTGTGCTCTTGCTCCCTAGAATGTTTCACGGCTTCCAAGGCACTTTATCTTTTTCCCTCTCTAAGTATTCTGAATGTGGCATTTTGACCACTCAATATAGTTTAGAGACCCATTGTATAAGCCTGGCACAAACAATCTATATTCTTACCATTTATTCCAATGTTAGGGAATCTTCTGAAAGAAAACAGAATTTTGGTTAAGTTTGACCAGGGCAGTAGATTATAGCTCACATGGCCACAGACAGTGAGACTACCATTAAGATTTGGTAGATGCCCCAAGACCCAGGTCAAGCAATCATAATTATCTGTCAAGTTCTCACCTATACTCAAGTAATTTTGGAATGGTGCCTTCAGTTACGGACTTAACACTAGATTTGAAACGTTTGACCTGGTTGTGTTTAAAATTACCAAGTGAACAGGAATTTGTTTTTTTCTGCTGGCATTCTGTCTTGTAAAAATAAGAAGAAGGGAAGGTGATTATAGGTACCTAACATCAAATTTAGTAAAAATCACTGGAAAAAACCAGAAGTGTGATTTAATGATCTGAGAAATTAGGCAAGTGTCAAGTCTGAAGAATTTTAAAATGGTTATAGGTCAAAGCATTAAAAACTTCTTTGGGGACAGAGTGGCTATAAGGAGAACACGGTGAGGTATCTGCCAGGGGTTAATTGCAACCCTGCATGAAAAGCAGTTAACAAGTGAGAATTAGAACACCCAAGAGGAAAAGAAAAATGTTTCCAGTGCCATGAGAAATAAACAACAAAGAAGAAATATTTCCTTTGGCTACCACTACCTCCTTTTCAAAAGCTCAGAGGAGCTATGGGGAATGCCAAGGACTGGTTTTCTCTCAACTCCCTCTGAAACATTTGTCTTCATTACCACTCTTTTTAATCAGGGCTCCTTCATGAGTGTTTCTGCTCAGCCCCTAAGGGGCAGCTCTGGTCTGCGATAAATCAGAATCCACACCGCAAGTCACTAATCAGCACTTTCAGGGAAAGAAAAACAGAGAAGTGCAGACCACTACAGGCTGCAAAGGCCTGGAGGCTCACAGGCCTCAAGGAAGAAAGGCCTTTACGGAGAAATAAATTAATGAAGAAGGAAGGGACCAATGTTTAGGCTTTATTTTAAAATCTCAAATGCAAATTGTTCACACTTAATTATAAGAGTTTGGAATATAATTTCATTTTAAGCGTATAAAATATATTATGAATTTATTTAATGAATTGTAATTTATACCCCTGGCTTAATAATTTTCATACCTAATTCAAAACTTAATAAGCCCAAGGCAGAGGAACAGAGGATAAATTAAGATAATTAAAACTATCAAAGTCAGGGAACCCTCTGTCATACCTGCTGTTTCAGTGATGTCATTAGGAAATGAAACTTTCCAAGTAAGAACTCTCTAATGTCTATGATACGAGTGTTATTTTTGTTATTTTACTTAAATGGAATTATAATCATAAAATTACAAACACATAGTATTTTTTTTCATTTTGAAACTCTCTTAGAAATAACCTAAGAAAAAGTTAAATAGACTTGTTAAAGGTCAACCTAGCTAGGTAGTGGCAGAGTTTACTCTAGAACCTAGGTCTCCAACATCTTTTTTTTCCCCCCTTTTTGAGACAGAGTCTTGCTTTGTCTGCCAGACTGGAGTGCAGTGGCGCAATCTCGGCTCACTGCAACCTCCGCCTCCCAGGTTCAAGTGATTCTCCCACCTCAGCCTCCCAAGTAGCTGGAATTACAGGTGCCCACCACCAGGCCAGGCTAATTTTTATATCTTTAGCAGAGACGGGGTTTTGCATGTTGGCCAGGCTTGTCTCGAACTCCCGACCTCAAGTGATCAACCCGCCTTGGCCTCCCAAAGTGCTGGGATTACAGGTGTGAGGCACTGCTCCTGGCCAAGACAAATATTTCTTGACGCTGACTTCAGGAGCTAGAACAGAACTGGTTGGAGCCCAGCTAAACTAAAAAGGTCAATTTGATTAGAGTGGGTGTGCTCCTAGAGGGGATGTACAAGAAGCATAGCTAGACTTTTTAAATCTCCATTCAAACATTTGAACTTCCTGGTGTAAAATGGGATACAACCGAAGATTCTTGAGAATAGGGATGACAGGATAAAAATTATTTGAGGAAGAAGATTCTCACCATATTACGTAACATAAACTGGGGGAGGTGGCAGGGTTAGAGAGGCTTATGTTTGTGGGACCGATTTGGTTACTTCTGCAGTGTCCCAGGCAAGAGGTAATTAAGAATCGGTTTTGTGGTTATTCTAATGATTGGGGTTTTGGGTTGTATATTGTGGTTCTTTTGGATACGAGAATTAACAAGAAAATTGTACAGATGAATTTCTCATAATTAATTGGGAAGATATTTTGCCAGTTTTTATGGTGCTCTGGGATTTAGAATTGAGAGAAATGCTTGTGGAATTATTATTAAGTATTAATAAGCATGAGACATATAAAAAAGTGTTTACAGTAAATTTAAAATTAGTCACATAAACTCAGTTAAGGTGAAAGTGGGTCTTTCAGCTGTCCACCAAATATGTGATTACAACAACTGGACAGATGTCATTAGAGCGTCATCCATATGCTCTATCTTGGACCTGCCAGCTGTCTGAGTCACAGAAGCAGAGTGTGTGTAATGATGCTGTGGAATACAACATTGCCTTTATAAACAAAAAGCTACAAAACAAGAATCATTGGTGGTCTATGGAAAAGTGTTGGCAGTCTTTGTTAAGTACAGATAAGGATTTTATTTTTCTTTGAAATTCTGTAATTAAGACAGAAATAATGAAATGATCTGCTGTGAGAAATTACAGCTTTATAAACAAAAGTGGCTTCTGTAGACCTTGAAGAGTAGCTCAATAGAAGGAATACTCAGATTGTAAGTTCCAAACTATGGACAAGGAAGGACATGAAGTCCACGGGGGGAACTAAAGGTGTCAAACAATGGTTCTGAAACTGAAGATCGGCACCTCCCTAAACAGGATGCTCTCCTTTTCTCCAACAGCACAGCCAAGGGCAGCAAAGCCTTCTATGTTTACAGAGCCAAAAGGATGCCGAAGGCCCTGGAAGTTGAAAATCAAGACTGGCTGCTATAAAGCAGACCATCTCAGACATATTCTCATTCCTGACAAATACCCACCCACCAGCAGGACTGGGAGACACATGGCAACCAGAGCAAGTTGTCAAAACTTATCATTATAAAACGTCCATCTTACAAAAGTACAACCTTTGCTCAATGCAGTGTTTTCCTTAGAAGACAGCTCTTCTGAGAGCTATAAAAAGGTGGTTAGAATGGGTGAGGTTAGCTCTCGTAGTCTAAGCTAACAATCATGTTAAAAATGTAAAGGTGAATAATGATGGCAGAATGTTTTACAAACAAACAAACAACAACAACAACAAAGAAATTCATTAATTATGTTCCTCTACTTCAAAGAAATTCATAATTTTTAGCACTGCTCTTTTGAGAAAAGAAAATTGCCTGTAAGATCTCTGGCCCTTCTCCTTTAATTTCCTTTCTTACTCCATACCCTCAGGTGGCTAGCCTAGTGCTACATGGCCTAGGCTACACATAAAGTTCACAGCTCTTTGCCTGATCTCCTGATCCTCTATCAAAACAGCACTTTCAAAAGTGTTTCCTGTCTAGCTCTGCCCTTGTGTGAGCGTTTCCTTGGCTGGATCAGCTGCCAAACTAAATCTCTCTGGTAGAAAACTGCGGAGAACTCAAAATAGCCCTGTCCCCCTCTCCACCTTAGGCCTGACATCCGGAAGTGACTTAGGAAGTAATCTAATGGTTACCAAATTTTGGGGAACTGATTTAAATTTTCTGTGCTAACCATGTGTTTAGGAGAGACTACATCACTAATCATCACTTGACCTTGTGACAGACCAAAAGTTGCCGATTTTTTTTCCTGGGGGAAAAAATTCTACCAGCTAGCACGATGATGTAAATGCAAAATCATGTTGTGAGACGACTGCCAATATGCTGGTTTCCAGATGTTTGACAGGACGATGCAGAAACAATACAAAAGAGGGCTAACAGTTTCTGTCACAAACTCTGCTGGGTTACTTGCTTTCTCTCTCTCCATACTTTTTTTATTTTACAAGTGCTGGGGATTGTATATAGCAGTCAAACGATTCAAACGATTTGGGATAGAGAACGGAAGGTTTGTCCATTGCTTGTTAACCTCTGTCTTTGAAAACACAGAACATTCTCCAAATCTATTATTATTACTCTGTTGAGCAATAACTGCAGGGTGATTTGTCTGAATGTATATCTACTGGTGTCCCACCTTTCACTTAAATAAGCCTGTACATCAAACAAATAAGAAAGGAACTGGAATGGAGCTCTGCATATTTCACTAAGTCTCTCCTCTGCATCTCAGCCGTAGATGAAATCTGATTTAAGTCAAAGCCTAACACGGCCTAGGCTGTCCTCATTGCATGGGCTTCATCTTCATGTACTCATCCTTGACTCACACTATTCCTGGTGGAAGGCTTCCTAAAAGAAAACCAGATTGAGTTGTCAGGTTTACAGTATCAAGGAATCTCTAAAATGAATGGGTTCTTTAAAAGAAAAGCCAAACTTTGGGTAATTACATTCAAACTCCTTAATCACATTTTCTGAGCTCAATGGGAATTGTGGTGTTCTTTGCTGAATGTCTTCCCCAAAGCCACACAAATGCAATACAGTCTTCCTTCAGAGGAAGGCATCCAACAGAATGACTCCTGCTTGGCAGAATGTTAATTTCAAGTATGTACTCCTTAAGTTTTCTTTTTTCACACAGAAGCAGTATGTATGCATTCGTGTGTATATGTATTATTTTTTTTTATATCGCCCAACTAACTTTGTAGCCCCCTTCCTCCCTATTCCACTCCCCCAAAAACAGAAAAACAGGATATAGAGGATCTGAGGAGTAATTTTCAAGCATACAGTTTACCAATGATGACAGACATTATTGAAGTTTGGTAATATTTCCTTCTTTCCCACCTCTGGGCATACAAGATAACTGTACTTCCCCATCCTCTTAAAGTTCTAGCCTGGTAGTCTGCAACAGAACTTTCTACGATGATAAAAATGTTCTAAACCTTGTACTGTCTAATATGATAATGTGGCTAGTGCAACTGAGAAAATGAATTATACATTTTATCTTCATTATTTTAAATCTAAATTTAAAAAAATACAGCTAGTGGCTATTGTATTGGACAGCACAGTTATAGCTCATGAGTTG
The DNA here is from genome assembly GCF_028858775.2 of Pan troglodytes. Taxonomy (NCBI): domain Eukaryota; kingdom Metazoa; phylum Chordata; class Mammalia; order Primates; family Hominidae; genus Pan; species Pan troglodytes. The sequence continues at coordinate 74,289,422 of NC_072417.2, read as the reverse complement.
TAAGCAGAAGTGACCACCATGAGATGTCCAGTGTCCCCTTATCCCTGCTCACTCACACATCACATCAATAATATAAAACCCTCACTTACACGAGAAAACACTCTTATATTTATAAACCTAATGGTTACCTAGAATAACTCAGTGGTGAAGCCTTCGCTAACCTGGCTCCTTGAATGGAGATAACATGGAATAGAGACCCCTCAATCTGCGACGGACAATATTCAGCAATAATTTAGCCAGAAAAGTCACTAAATGTACAAGAAAGAAAATAGAGAAGTACTGATACTTGCGAAGACCAAATATTACCCATGAAAATGTCAAGAAGCTCCTACTGCATGTGTGTAGCTGGTAGTGAAGCGGAAGAGATGCAGCTGCTGAGATGTATCCTTTTTTCTCTCTCTTTTTTTCTTTTGTTTATGTTTCGAGATGTATCCTAATTTAAATGCAATCTAAAACTTAAGTGCCTGTGATGAAGGGTGGATAACCTTGGGCGTTCTACTACCCGCTTGGAAAAATAACCCAGAAAGAAATCTTAACACATTTTGTATTCTTGTTACCATGTAAGACATTCCTGTATTCAAAGTAGTAATGATACGGTTGTAATATTTTTCCCACAAAGAAAAATCCCCTAGTCGTGAAAGAGTTAAGAGAGACCAAAATTAGACACAGTTCATGTTAAAGGTTACAAGAATAATCAGTCATTTGAAAAACACTACATAAACATTTTTCCGGATGCAATTTTCAGTCCAAGGATACATTTCCCAGTAGAAATCAGCAGCTAAAAAGGAAATCATTTCGTCTCCATAAGTGCCAAATTGTATCCTGATTTTTCCTGGTCTGGCTCAACTTTCAAAACTAGTGGTTCAACTTCTGCAATCTTTCACCCAATGACTATATAAACACATCTTTATAAAACAGACATAATCCTTGGGTGGGCCAATTTATGTTGGATTATGAAAATACTTAAAATACAAAATCATATAATGACTACTGTCCTTCGGTTTTCCACTAAAAGGAAAGAAAAATCTATTTAACATAGGCAGTGGTTCACGTGCGATAACATGACACATATACACTGCTCTTTTTTTCTAATGTCTCTGAAAATAAGTATCACTGACAATTCAGTAAAGGATTGCCTCACATTTTCTCAAGGTGATATGTAAATTCAGAATTTGCAAATATACTTCTGATGTACCCACATGCCACAATGCACACACAATTGTAATGAATTAAACTGCTCACAACAGGCAAGGACAAATTCTCACCCTTGGAAGTATTTTGGATCTTCTGTATTCGGTCAGAGGTTATAGAAACATTAGTTTTAAGGATAAAGTAATCTTAAGTAAAAAGCAAAAGATTCATTGACAATTTATTACTGCTTCCAATTCATATACATTTCACATTACTCAGAATTCCCAATCACACAATTCAAGTAGAATCTCAACTCCATAGCTAGGAGAAATCGTAAATTTTAAATCTTTGTGGAAAGGTAAACTCTGTTTTTTCACTTCTTCCTTGAAATTCTACAGCTTTTATAAGTCAACTACAAAAGGTATCATGAAAAGCCTATCTTCAGCATTTAGCATGAGGAGGGGGAAGAATTTTAACTTTTCCTCTAATGGATAAAGTTACGTAAAAGAAGACATTTTGGAAGTCTTTGGAGAATGCAGTATAAATCATAGCTGTAAGATCTGGAAAAGTCTGGTTGAACATTAAGAGATTTCCACATCTGTATCTATACATTCCCATCTTGGGAATAGTGTATGTCCAAAACCATTCACAGAAAAATGTTGTACTCTGCTGGTGAGCAAAACTGAAGAGTTGCAATCACAAACATTTCATTTTCATCATAGATTATTGATAATTACACAATCAAATATCCATAAAATTATATTGATAAAAATGTTTTTTTGTCAACATTCTAAAAGCCATAACAAAGCAATGAATTTGAAATAGCTTATTTCTAGGAACTTTTTATAGTTTATAGCATAACTCTATGAATAATTTTCTGATGCCTAGATTAGTCCTTCATCCTTGCTCTGAGAAAACAAATATGTCATTGAAGCAATATGACCACACTATAAGAAAGGACACAGAATAATGCACATTTTCTTTCACAGGCTGAGAGAGGCTGATGAATGTTACACTTCTCTAATTCACAAAATTTATCTGAATACAAGGACATATTAGGAAAGCATTTTCGTGTTCAAGTGAGTAGCTCTGCCCAAACCAGTATGAAGTATTTAATTAAATATTTTCGTTTAGCTATAATGGCAACATAAAACTTTTAAGTATTTGCCAAAATTAGAAAATCTCTAGTTCTTCTGAAAAATATACACATACCTAGACATTCAAAACTAAAAATTAAAGGTTGATTATTTAAATCTATCTTTTTAGTTCAAATATTTTGCATTCCTTTCTGATTTAAAACACTCTCCTATGAAAGCCACCATTATTTATAAGTGAAGAAAGAAAAGGGAATTTGTCTTACATCTCCCCACTCCTCACTTTGCCATTGTCACCTGTATCTATTTCCAGGAAGCCAATATTCATTAGGGTTAATCTGCCTACTAAATGAATAAACAAAGGATTTCTCTGTCACTAAGAGGCCAGGTGAGCCGATAGCATCTTCTAACACAGAAAATCATCTGTACCATACAGCTCAGGAAATTACCTGCTGCAATCCCACACCTGGGATCACTTGGCAGGCAGATCCATAATGCTGAGTAATATATGGAAAATGAACTATAACCATTTTTTCAAAGGGCTGACAAATCTCTCATATTTCAAAACTGAAAAACAGTTTAATATGATTAACTACATAACTCACTAGGGAAAAATAGTGAAAAAATATCAAGAAATGCTTCCACATTTTTCCCCTAAACAATAACAGGGTATGTAAGAAATGATGCCAAAATACTAACATGCAATGAAATATGAATAACTGGTACAAGAATGCCAATACTTCTGTGGATCTCTATGATCTTAAAAATAAGAACAGTTCTACAATAGAATGTAGTTAACAAACTAAATAAAAAGATGCATTGTTATATTATAATCCCTACTTTTATAGACTGACAAATTCAGATCAAGTAAAAGCTATACCTTGGTGGCTCAAGATACCAGGAAAAGAACCCAAGGGCAATTATTTGTTAATAGATTAACGATATTATCACTTCATGTTTCATTTTGTGGAGGAGAATCCCAGGTTTTATTGTCCTGTAGAAATAATTTTTCCAGCTAAAGAAGCCAATAGGAAACCATTGGTGTTAAATAAACAAACACAAAATGAGTAAAAGAAATGAGGTCAAAGATATCTGACTTCCCTCCAAATGTTAAATAATAAAAACATATATATGTATATATATATATCTCCTAGATACAAGTTTGAAATAACATTTGATAGCTGAAAACCATGTAGTATAAGCACATAAAAGAACTGATTTGATTAGAACTGGTTTGAAGATCAATTTGATTAGACACATGAGACTATGGCAACAAAACTCATTCACAAAACATGAAAACAAATAGTGATTAGTGGTCATTCTTCTCTCAAAATTATGTTCAGTTCTACAGAAGGTCTTGGGTGTCACAGAGAATGAAATAAAACTAAATATGTCAGCATATATGCCAATGAGAATCAACCAATATGCACAGGATTTATTTCTTTATTCAACTTTTAATAATATGTTTGCAGAGAAAAAGGAGCCAAACTATTAATACTGGGCAGATTACGTATCACTTTACAGAGGCACTACAAGTAGAGAATTAAAAGACTTAGGTCTTCTGGGACTGAGTACCCCCACTCCCCCCCCAATAAAAATTAAAATAGGAAAAAAAAAGACTTAGAAAAAGGGTTAGTCAACGTTTAATGACTGCCCACTCCATGTAAGGCCCCATATCAAATAGGGCTGGGTTTGCTCAAGGGTGATAAAAACAGATAGGGTCTTTGTCTACAGTCTTTATATTATCATTATTATTATTGAAAATCGTTTCTTAGCTTCACAGGGGTTCCCTGGTTGTTTTTATACTGAATATGTCTGAGTTATATCAAATACTACAAAACTATCGAGAGCTGTGTCCATCTGAGGGAACAGCGATATTGGCAGGGAAGCAGTGGAGGTGTGGGGCACCAGGTCACGTATATGCTGCACCTAAGGAAATGTAGTGTAGAGAGAAATTAAAGAAGACTTACCCAGTGGCTGGGTGTGGTGGATCATGCCTGTAATCCTAGCACTTTGGGAGGCCAAGGTGGGTGGGTCACCTAAGGTCAGGAGTTGGAGACCAGCCTAGCCAACACAGTGAAACCCTGTCTCTACCAAAAGTACAAAAAATCAGTTGGACGTGGTGGTGGGCGCCTGTAGTCCCAGCTACTTGGGAGGCTGAAGCAGGAGAATCACTTAAACCAGGGAGGAGGAGGTTGCAGTGAGCCGAGATCGCACCATTGCACTCCAGCCTGGGCAACAAAAGCAAAACTCCAAAAAAAAAAAAAAAAGACTTACCCATAATGTGGAATCTTTCACAGTCTTTATCTCTTGGGTCAAGTTTTCTGAGATAAGCCATTTAAACATAAATCAAAGTAAATGCAAACTGTATGTGAATTCCAATAGCCATCAGCTTACATTGCTGTATTGACAACAGATGCTAAATATATGAACATCATATATACATATTCTTGAATTTATTTTTGCTGAGATGGTTGGGTTTTTTTTTTTTTGGTTGTTTTTTTTTTTTTTTTTTTTTTGTCCATGTGGGAAAATTCAGCATGTGAGTTTAAGGAAATGTATATGATTTCCCTTTCAAGATCCTACAAAAACATATGGGAGCAAGATAATGTTTGTTCTGACCTGCCAAAATCCTGTGGAGATCATCTCGAATCCACATCACATTCCTGAGTACTAATGCTCACACGGGGCTTTTGCATTAGCAGATGTGTGAAAATGCATGTACTCAGAGAATTCCCTCATGGCTTCCTATCTAAAGAAGCTCCTCTACAACAGCTCTTCCAGCCAAATGCTGAAATGACATCTCCAAGTTCAGTATACCTTCATTTAAGCCAGTGTCTGGACGGAAAAAATTCAACTGAAAGGTTTGTTATCTGGCTCAAAACCAAGGGCAGCCTGAGTGAATGTGAGACAGATTTTCAGAAGGCCTCCTATATTCTACTTCTAATCCTCAAGTCATATCAGAGACTCTAGTAAATTTTTACTTATTCACATCACAATTTCTAGCAATCAGATTTCACCATTTCAAATGCGTCACTGGAAGATGCATGTGTATGATTTTAGTTGTGATTAAAACTGGGGGAAGGGAGACTGTTCAATACTCTTCCTATTTCAGCTGTGGCAAGACTATGCTGAAAATATTAAGAAAATCAATCTATCTTTGCATACTTTCTCTTAAATTTTCTTTTGTAAAAATCATATGTTTTTGGCCGGGCACAGTGGCTCACGCCTGTAATCCCAGCATTTTGGGAGGATGAGGCGGGTGGATCACGAGGTCAGGAGTTCAAGACCAGCCTGATCAAGATGTTGAAACCCCGTCTCTACTAAAAATCCAAAAATCAGCCAGGCGTGGTGGCAGGCGCCTGTAATCCCAGCCACTTGGGAGGCTGAAGCAGAGAACTGCTTGAACCCGGGAGGCGGAAATTGCAGTGAGCTGAGATCACGCCACTGCACTCCAGCCTGGGTGACACGGCAAGACTCCGTCTCACACACACACACACACACACACACACACATATAAAATAGATGTTTTTGAGCCTTATAATAACACAGGCTCACCAAAGAAAACTTTGGAAAAACTTTAAAGAAGAAAATTAAAACTGTTCATAATCCTATCACTTGGAGGTTAAACACTATTTACAATTTGATCTGTTTCCTTCGTGTCATCCATGAATGAATACCATAAAGTTGTATAAATCCACAACTGCATAATTTTTCATAATACTTTTTGTACAGTTTTATACTCTTCTAAGTTCATTAAAATGCAAAGCAGTGGTTACAATCTTAAATAGACAAAAGCATTAAAGAAGGGGGAAAAGAGGACACCTAGAAATGTTAACAGGTATATTTTATTCTACGATGATACTCTAACAATTATGACTATCAATATATCAAATAATACAATGTTGACACCATATAGCAAAACTATACAATATAAGGAAAAATACAGAAAAATATTATTAGCATGAGATTTTAACTTCATGATTTTTAACTCCATAACAGCTGATATATCTATATATCTATATCTCTAGCTCTCTCTTTCAGAAAGCATATAACGTAACCAATGAGGTAAATCTAACTGTTGAAATTGCAACTCTGTATGCTGAAAAGAGAAAATAAACCCCTTTTTTTCAAGTGCCCATGAAACCTTTACAAAAATCATGAAATATTTTTGCTAAAATATAAAATTTGATCAAACCAATCTCCCAGATCTAATAAACAATTTATAGGAAATTTTAGGAACAAAAGGACACCAAGAGATCAACAGAATTCAGTCTGTGGGAAATGTTATAAGATAAATGTCCCGGTTTCCTTAATAAATGAACTATAAAGTAGTAAAAACAAGGAGATGGAGGATAAACTTACATATTAAAAGAGTCTTATGAAATATATCAACCAATTGCAATGTATAAGTCTTATGTGAAACATGATTTTAAAAATGAGATAGAGAAATTTAACATGAATTGGAGATTTGATATTACATTATTATTGTTAATCTTCTCAGGCATGATAATACTTTGTTTTTTAAAAGAAGTCCTTATTTTTAGAGATATGTACTAAAATATTTACAAATGAAGTATCATGACATCTGGATTTGCTTCAAAATAATATGGTAGAGTAGCGGGGTAGCATATAAAACTAGTTTGGTGATGGGTTGCTAAGTGTCAAAACTACCTGATTTTCAGGGATACATCAGGCTATTCACTCTATATATGCATATATTTGAAATGTTTCATAATAAGGAGTTAAAGAGAAAAGCGAGCAAGAATGTGTGTATGCACACACACATTAAAAACTGCTCATAGCAAATATAGTTATTCTTTTGAGGAGGTGTTTTAAGGGAAAGGAAAGATATGGGTTTGTAGCTGATATCGCATTTACAACAGAACACCATTTATTCATTTTTATTTAAATTTCTCCTTTGTGTAGACAGATGTCACATAGTGTTAGCAATTGTTGAATCCAGTGAAAATGTTTATATAATCACTGTACTATATTTAAAATTTTCTGTAAGTTTGAAATTTTTCACAATAAAATGTTGTGAAATTCCTACTTATTGTCAAGTTAAAAAGTTATCTTAGCAATTCTTGCCTGTATACTTTCAGATACACTGAAGAATAATTTTATCAATATTGTAAATCCACTGGCATTTTGACTGGGATTGCATAAAAGTTCTGAATTAATTTCAAAATACCTTCAATTGTTAAAATAATCAGTCTCCTTATTCAGAACATGATATATTGTTAATTCATGTAAATAATTTTTTAATCACTCTGTAGAATTTCATAGTTTTCTTTACATAGGATCTATGTCTTTCTTCTTAGGGTTATTCCTAAGTATTTTATATTTTCTGGTACTATCAGGAGTGAAATATTCTAAAGAATTCAACCGTTTAATTAGCTTTCACTTGTTTATAGAAATAGTATGAATGTTTTACATATTTACCAAGTGTCTGATCTGTTGATAAGTTCAAAGATAATGCTCTTGAATTTTCTAAGTGAAAAAATTATATTGCCTGTAAATGGTGATTTTGTAGTTACAGCTCTTCTTTTTATATATATATATATATATTACTGTCTTGTCTGGAATATCTACATCTAGAGTAATTGTATAATGGTTTTAGTATGATTGCCTCTTTCATGATTTTAGGAGGAATGCCAAGAGTATTTCATATTAAATATGATGTCGGTTTTTGGTTTAAGATAGCTATTATTTATTATTTAAAGAAGACATCTTTCTATTTCTAGTTATCTCAGAATAAATCTCATAAATAAATGCTGAATTTTATCAAATGCCCTTTCAGCATCTAATGACACTATCATGTTTTCTTAGTGGACCAACAAATACTATACATTACAATAATATATTTTATAATATGGGATAAATCACATTTGGTCATGGTAGGTGATTCTTTTACTGTAACATTCAATTTGGTTTGTTGGTATTTTATTTGCTATTTCTGAATCTAAATTCATAAGTAAGATTGCTACATAGCTCTCTTTTATGTATGTTATGTTTGTTAGGTTTTAGTCATTCATTTTTAAAAGCCTCTCTGAGAGGGGATTAGAAAAACCCTGTCCTCAATAGGTGTTAAAAAGTTCCTCAATGCTAATGCTATTTATTATGAAGTAGGAAAAGGCAAGAGGCCACAGCCTGCAAGCACAAAGGTGAGATAATGGCTTCCACATCACTTAACTGTCAGCCTTGCTTAGTGTGAAGTGTTGTGTCTAGAGACTCCCAACCAACCATCCATTTAAAAATATATAGAATATTAAAGTAATTGACAAACACAGAAACTGTCAACATTTTGGAAGATAATTTAAAAAGCAAAATGCATTTTGGGGGTAGTGTTAGTATGCAATAAGAAACAAAAAAAAAACCAGATTAGGCAAAAAACAATATCTATTTCAAATATCAGCACCAGAATCCTGCGAAGTTAGTCCCCATATTGGTAAAGGTTATTGAACATTTCTGCACCTCAAGGTCTGTCTATGCTTTTGTCACAACAAAAGGCTGCTCTCTCTTGCCAAAAAAAACAGGAATGTGTAGCCTAGCAAGACAGACACTTTTAGACAATAATTGCTTCTCTCTACCCAAACGCCACACAAAAACTTGCAGCACCCCCACCACCCACACTGGGAAAGGCCAAGTAGGGAGCCCAGACTCCACCCTTGAGAGGCTATGACAAGGTGCCCAACACCTCCACAGGGGTGGTGTTGGAGAAGGCTAAGTACAGTCAGGACTTTCATCCCTATCTGCTGTTAAAACGAACCACCTCCTAACACACACGTGCAGTTTTGGTGCAGGACAAATGGGGAGTCTGGATTTTCACCCCTGCTTGGCAGTAAGGAGGCACCACTCCTTCTCTCCACTGGGGTGCTTATGAAAGAGGTCTAGGGGAGAATCCCTTTTTGGACTTTGACCGTATCATCCAGCACTAATGCACTGTCATTGGAGACTACGTTGGGAGCTGGGACTTCCATCTCTCCCAAGTAGTAACCTGATTGGGTGGTAACAGTAGTGTGGTAAGGAACCTGGGCTTCTACCTCCACCTGGCAGAAATGAGGTAGAACATCCTACTTCCCCTGCCACTGTGATACCAGAGAAAGCCCCTTAAAACCAAAGATTTAAGTACAATTCATATCATAGGGAAATGCCCAGCTTTCAACTGAAAATGATTCAACATACTTCCAGCCAGCAAGATATCATAACAAATGAAAAAAAGACAATCAATAGATATCAACACCAAGATGACAGAGATCCTAAAATTATCTGACAAAGACTTTCAAAGCAGCCATGATAAAAATGTTTCAATGAGTAATTATGAACATGCTAGAAACACATAAAAAATGAAAATGAAAGAAATGTAAACTTTGGGTAATAATAATATATCACTTGTCAATGTAGGTTCATCAGTTATAGCAAATATACTACTCTGGTGGGGGATCTTGATAATAGGCGAGGCTATGCATCTAGGGGGTGGCAGGGAGTATATGGAAATCTCCCCACCTTCTGCTTAATTTTGCTGGGAACCTAACTAAAATTGCTCTAAAAAACCCCAAAGCCTCATCAAAGAAATAGAAAGTCTTAGCAAACAAGTAAAAGATACAAAAAAGAATGAAGTGGAATTTTTATTTACTTATTTACTTATTCATTTTTGAGACAGGGGCTTGCTGTGTCACTCAAGCTGGATTGCGGTGGTGTGATCATAGCTCACTACAGCCTCAAACTCTGGGCTCAAGCAATTCTCCTTCCCTTGGCCTCCCTAGTAGTTGGGTCTACAGGTGCAAGCCACTGCACCCAGCTAATTTTTAATTTTTTCTTGTAGACACAGGGCCTTGCTTTGTTGCCCCAGCTGGTCTCCAACTCCTAGCTTCAAGCAATTCTCCTGCCTCAGACTTCCAGAGTGCTTGGATTACAGGTGTGAGCCATCATACCTGGCCTCAAAAGAAAATTTTAGAACTGAAAAATACAATAACTAAAATAAAAAGCTAAGTGGATGCGTTCAGTAACAGAATGAAGAGGCACAGAAAGAATTAGTAAACTGTAACATGGAGCAATAGAAATTACCCAGTCTGAATAACAGGGGCTCAGGGATCTGTGAGATTATAATGAAATATGTAGCATTTCTATCCCTTTAAGCCCGAAAGGAGTGGAGAAAGGGTGTGGGTTGGAAAAGTATTTGAAAAATAATGCTTGAATAATATCCACATTTTTAAGAGACATAAATTGACACATTAAAGAAGCTAAATTCTGAACTTCAAACAGGAAACTTCCAAAGAAGCCCACTAGAAGACACATCATAGGTAAACTTCTGAAAATGAAAGACAAAGAAAAAATCTTGAAAGCAGTGAGAGAAAAATGGCACTTTACCTATATGGGAAGAAAACTTCAATTAACATCACATTTGTCATCAGAAAACACGGAGGCTCAAAGAAAGTAACACAGTATTTTTTTCTGAGTACAAAGGAAAAGAACTATGAACCTTCAATCCTATACCCAGCCATAATATCACTCAGTAATAAATGGGAAATCAAAACATTTTCACATGAAGAAAGACTAAGAATTTGTTGCCAGTGGACTTACTCTAAAAGAATGACTAAAGGAAGATCTCTTAACAAAGGGAAAACAAATGAAGAAGTAACTGCGGAACAGTAGGAAGGAAGAAAAAACATAGTAAGCAAAAACATGTTAAATACTATAAGCTTTTCTTCTCCTCCTGAGTTTTCTAAATTATGTGTGAGAGTTGAGGCAAAAACAACACTCTTTGATGTGGTTCTAAATGCATGTAAGACAATGTTTAAGATAATTATATTATAAATCAGGATGGTAAAGGGACATAAAAGGAAGAAGGGCTACGCTCAAATTGGTGAAACAGTGATACCAGTAGACTGTGATAAGTTAGGTATACATAATGCAATATACATATATTGGCCACTAATAAAGATACATAAAGGACCATAATTTTTATTTTATTTTATTTATTTATTTATTTATTTTATTATACTTTAAGTTTTAGGGTACATGTGCACATTGTGCAGGTTAGTTACATATGTATACATGTGCCATGCTGGTGCGCTGCACCCACTAACTCGTTATCTAGCATTAGGTATATCTCCCAATGCTATCCCTCCCCCCTCCCCCCACCCTACCACAGTCCCCAGAGTGTGATATTCCCCTTCCTGTGTCCATGTGATCTCATTGTTCAATTCCCACCTATGAGTGAGAATATGCGGTGTTTGGTCTTTTGTTCTTGCGATAGTTTACTGAGAATGATGATTTCCAATTTCATCCATGTCCCTACAAAGGACATGAACTCATCATTTTTTATGGCTGCATAGTATTCCATGGTGTATATGTGCCACATTTTCTTAATCCAGTCTATCATTGTTGGATATTTGGGTTGGTTCCAAGTCTTTGCTATTGTGAATAATGCCGCAATAAACATACGTGTGCATGTGTCTTTATAGCAGCATGATTTATAGTGCTTTGGGTATATACCCAGTAATGGGATGGCTGGGTCAAATGGTATTTCTAGTTCTAGATCCCTGAGGAATCGCCACACTGACTTCCACAATGGTTGAACTAGTTTACAGTCCCACCAACAGTGTAAAAGTGTTCCTGTTTCTCCACATCCTCTCCAGCACCTGCTGTTTCCTGACTTTTTAATGATTGCCATTCTAACTGCTGTGAGATGGTATCTCATTGTGGTTTTGATTTGCATTTCTCTGATGGCCAGTGATGATGAGCATTTTTTCATGTGTTTTTTGGCTGCATAAATGTCTTCTTTTGAGAAGTGTCTGTTCAGGTCCTTCGCCCACTTTTTGATGGGGTTGTTTGTTTTTTTCTTGTAAATTTGTTTGAGTTCATTGTAGATTCTGGATATTAGCCCTTTGTCAGATGAGTAGGTTGCAAAAATTTTCTCCCATTTTGTAGGTTGCCTGTTCACTCTGATGGTAGTTTCTTTTGCTGTGCAGAAGCTCTTTAGTTTAATTAGATCCCATTTGTCAATTTTGTCTTTTGTTGCCATTGCTTTTGGTGTTTTGGACATGAAGTCTTTGCCCATGCCTATGTCCTGAATGGTAATGCCTAGGTTTTCTTCTAGGGTTTTTATGGTTTTAGGTCTAACGTTTAAGTCTTTAATCCATCTTGAATTGATTTTTGTATAAGGTGTAAGGAAGGGATCCAGTTTCAGCTTTCTACATATGGCTAGCCAGTTTTCCCAGCACCATTTATTAAATAGGGAATCCTTTCCCCATTGCTTGTTTTTCTCAGATTTGTCAAAGATCAGATAGTTGTAGATATGAGGCGTTATTTCTGAGGGCTCTGTTCTGTTCCATTGATCTATATCTCTGTTTTGGTACCAGTACCATGCTGTTTTGGTTACTGTAGCCTTGCAGTATAGTTTGAAGTCAGGTAGTGTGATGCCTCCAGCTTTGTTCTTTTGGCTTAGGATTGCCTTGGCGATGCGGGCTCTTTTTTGGTTCCATATGAACTTTAAAGTAGTTTTTTCCAATTCTGTGAAGAAAGTCATTGGTAGCTTTATGGGGATAGCATTGAATCTGTAAATTACCTTGGGCAGTATGGCCATTTTCACGATATTGATTCTTCCTACCCATGAGCATGGAATGTTCTTCCATTTGTTTGTATCCTCTTTTATTTCCTTGAGCAGTGGTGTGTAGTTCTCCTTGAAGAGGTCCTTCACATCCCTTGTAAGTTGTATTCCTAGGTATTTTATTCTCTTTGAAGCAATTGTGAATGGGAGTTCACTCATGATTTGGCTCTCTGTTTGTCTGTTGTTGGTGTATAAGAATGCTTGTGATTTTGGTACATTGATTTTGTATCCTGAGACTTTGCTGAAGTTGCTTATCAGCTTAAGGAGATTTTGGGCTGAGACAATGGGGTTTTCTAGATATACAATCATGTCGTCTGCAAACAGGGACAATTTGACTTCCTCTTTTCCTAATTGAATACCCTTTATTTCCTTCTCCTGCCTAATTGCCCTGGCCAGAACTTCCAACACTATGTTGAATAGGAGTGGTGAGAGAGGGCATCCCTGTCTTGTGCCAGTTTTCAAAGGGAATGCTTCCAGTTTTTGCCCATTCAGTATGATATTGGCTGTGGGTTTGTCATAGATAGCTCTTATTATTTTGAAATACGTCCCATCAATACCTAATTTATTGAGAGTTTTTAGCATGAAGGGTTGTTGAATTCTGTCAAAGGCTTTTTCTGCATCTATTGAGATAATCATGTGGTTTTTGTCTTTGGCTCTGTTTATATGCTGGATTACATTTATTGATTTGCGTATATTGAACGAGCCTTGCATCCCAGGGATGAAGCCCACTTGATCATGGAGGATAAGCTTTTTGATGTGCTGCTGGATTCGGTTTGCCAGTATTTTATTGAGGATTTTTACATCAATGTTCATCAAGGATATTGGTCTAAAATTCTCTTTTTTTGGTTGTGTCTCTGCCCGGCTTTGGTATCAGAATGATGCTGGCCTCATAAAATGAGTTACGGAGGATTCCCTCTTTTTCTATTGATTGGAATAGTTTCAGAAGGAATGGTACCAGTTCCTCCTTGTACCTCTGGTAGAATTCGGCTGTGAATCCATCTGGTCCTGGACTCTTTTTGGTTGGTAAACTATTGATTATTGCCGCAATTTCAGCTCCTGTTATTGGTCTATTCAGAGATTCAACTTCTTCCTGGTTTAGTCTTGGGAGAGTGTATGTGTCGAGGAATTTATCCATTTCTTCTAGATTTTCTAGTTTATTTGCGTAGAGGTGTTTGTAGTATTCTCTGATGGTAGTTTGTATTTCTGTGGGATCGGTGGTGATATCCCCTTTATCATTTTTTATTGTGTCTATTTGATTCTTCTCTCTTTTTTTCTTTATTAGTCTTGCTAGCGGTCTATCAATTTTGTTGATCCTTTCAAAAAACCAGCTCCTGGATTCATTAATTTTTTGAAGGGTTTTTTGTGTCTCTATTTCCTTCAGTTCTGCTCTGATTTTAGTTATTTCTTGCCTTCTGCTAGCTTTTGAATGTGTTTGCTCTTGCTTTTCTAGTTCTTTTAATTGTGATGTTAGGGTGTCAATTTTGGATCTTTCCTGCTTTCTCTTGTGGGCATTTAGTGCTATAAATTTCCCTCTACACACTGCTTTGAATGCATCCCAGAGATTCTGGTATGTTGTTTCTTTGTTCTCGTTGGTTTCAAAGAACATCTTTATTTCTGCCTTCATTTCGTTATGTATCCAGTAGTCATTCAGGAGCAGGTTGTTCAGTTTCCATGTAGTTGAGCGGTTTTGAGTGAGATTCTTAATCCTGAGTTCTAGTTTGATTGCACTGTGGTCTGAGAGATAGTTTGTTATAATCTCTGTTCTTTTACATTTGCTGAGGAGAGCTTTACTTCCAAGTATGTGGTCAATTTTGGAATAGGTGTGATGCTGAAAAAAATGTATATTCTGTTGATTTCGGGTGGAGAGTTCTGTAGATGTCTATTAGGTCCGCTTGGTGCAGAGCTGAGTTCAATTCCTGGGTATCCTTGTTGACTTCCTGTCTCGTTGATCTGTCTAATGTTGACAGTGGGGTGTTAAAGTCTCCCATTATTAATGTGTGGGAGTCTAAGTCTCTTTGTAGGTCACTCAGGACTTGCTTTATGAATCTGGGTTTTCCTGTATTGGGTGCATATATATTTAGGATAGTTAGCTCTTCTTGTTGAATTGATCCCTTTACCATTATGTAATGGCCTTCTTTGTCTGTTTTGATCTTTGTTGGTTTAAAGTCTGTTTTATCAGAGACTAGGATTGCAACCCCTGCCTTTTTTTGTTTTCCATTTGCTTGGTAGATCTTCCTCCATGCTTTTATTTTGAGCCTATGTGTGTCTCTGCACGTGAGATGGGTTTCCTGAATACAGCACACTGATGGGTCTTGACTCTTTATCCAATTTGCCAGTCTGTGTCTTTTAATTGGAGCATTTAATCCATTTACATTTAAAGTTAATATTGTTATGTGTGAATATGATCCTGTCATTATGATGTTAGCTGGTGATTTTGCTCGTTAGTTGATGCAGTTTCTTCCTAGTCTCGATGGTCTTTACATTTTGGCATGATTTTGCAGCGGCTGGTACCGGTTGTTCCTTTCCATGTTTAGTGCTTCCTTCAGGAGCTCTTTTAGGGCAGGCCTGGTGGGGACAAAATCTCTCAGCATTTGCTTGTCTGTAAAGGATTTTATTTCTCCTTCACTTATGAAGCTTAGTTTGGCTGGATATGAAATTCTGGGTTGAAAATTCTTTTCTTTAAGAATGTTGAATATTGGCCCCCACTCTCTTCTGGCTTGTAGGGTTTCTGCCGAGAGATCCGCTGTTAGTCTGATGGGCTTCCCTTTGAGGGTAACCCGACCTTTCTCTCTGGCTGCCCTTAACATTTTTTCCTTCATTTCAACTTTGGTGAATCTGACAATTATGTGTCTTGGAGTTGCTCTTCTCGAGGAGTATCTTTGTGGCGTTCTCTGTATTTCCTGAATCTGAACGTTGGCCTGCCTTGCTAGATTGGGGAAGTTCTCCTGGATAATATCCTGCAGAGTGTTTTCCAACTTGGTTCCATTCTCCCCATCACTTTCAGGTACACCGATCAGACGTAGATTTGGTCTTATCACATAGTCCCATATTTCTTGGAGGCTTTGCTCATTTCTGTTTATTCTTTTTTCTCTAAACTTCCCTTCTCGCTTCATTTCATTCATTTCATCTTCCATCGCTGATACCCTTTCTTCCAGTTGATCGCATCGGCTCCTGAGGCTTCTGCATTCTTCACGTAGTTCTCGAGCCTTGGTTTTCAGCTCCATCAGCTCCTTTAAGCACTTCTCTGTATTGGTTATTCTAGTTATACATTCCTCTAAATTTTTTTCAAAGTTTTCAACTTCTTTGCCTTTGGTTTGAATGTCCTCCCGTAGCTCAGAGTAATTCGATCGTCTGAAGCCTTCTTCTCTCAGCTCGTCAAAGTCATTCTCCATCCAGCTTTGTTCCGTTGCTGGTGAGGAACTGCGTTCCTTTGGAGGAGGAGAGGCGCTCTGCATTTTAGAGTTTCCAGTTTTTCTGTTCGGTTTTTTCCCCATCTTTGTGGTTTTATCTACTTTTGGTCTTTGATGATGGTGATGTACAGATGGGTTTTTGGTGTGGATGTCCTTTCTGTTTGTTAGTTTTCCTTCTAACAGACAGGACCCTCAGCTGCAGGTCTGTTGGAATACCCTGCTGTGTGAGGTGTCAGTGTGCCCCTGCTGGGGGGTGCCTCCCAGTTAGGCTGCTGAGGGGTCAGGGACCCACTTGAGGAGGCAGTCTGCCCGTTCTCAGATCTCCAGCTGCGTGCTGGGAGAACCACTGCTCTCTTCAAAGCTGTCAGACAGGGACATTTAAGTCTGCAGAGGTTACTGCTGTCTTTTTGTTTGTCTGTGCCCTGCCCCCAGAGGTGGAGCCTACAGAGGCAGGCAGGCCTCCTTGAGCTGTGGTGGGCTCCACCCAGTTCGAGCTTCCCGGCTGCTTTGTTTACCTAATCAAGCCTGGGCAATGGCGGGCGCCCCTCCCCCAGCCTCGCTGCCGCCTTGCAGTTTGATCTCAGACTGCTGTGCTAGCAATCAGCGAGACTCCGTGGGCGTAGGACCCTCCCAGCCAGGTGCGGGATATAATCTCGTGGTGCGCCGTTTTTTAAGCCGGTCCGAAAAGCGCAATATTCAGGTGGGAGTGACCCAATTATCCAGGTGCGTCCGTCACCCCTTTCTTTGACTCGGAAAGGGAACTCCCTGACCCCTTGCGCTTCCCAAGTGAGGCAATGCCTCGCCCTGCTTCGGCTTGCGCACGGTGCGCGCACCCACTGACCTGCGCCCACTGTCTGGCACTCCCTAGTGAGATGAACTCGGTACCTCAGATGGAAATGCAGAAATCACCCATCTTCTGCGTCGCTCACGCTGGGAGCTGTATACCGGAGCTGTTCCTATTCGGCCATCTTGGCTCCTCCCCCCATAATTTTTAAAACTATACATAAAAACTCTTCAACAAATGGTGCTAGGATAATTGGCAAGCCACATGTAGAAGAATGAAACTGCATGCTCTTCTCTCACCTTATATTTAATACAAAAATCAACTCAAGATGGATTAAAGACTTAAATCTAAGACCTGAAACCATAAAGATTCTAGAAGATAACTTCAGAAAAAACCCTTCTAGACATTGGCTTAGGCAAATACTTCATGACCAAGAACCCAAGAGCAAATGCAACAAAAACAAAGATAAATAGATGGGAATTAATTAAACTAAAAAGCTTCTGCACAGCAAAAGAAATAATTAGCCAAGTTAACATACAACCCACAGAGTGGGAGAAAATCTTCACAATCTATACATCTGACAAAGGACTAGTTTCCAGAATCTACAAAGAACTCCAACAAATCAGCAAAACAAACCCAAACAATCACATCAAAAAGTGGGTTAAGGATGTGAATAGACAATTCTCAAAAGAAGATATACAAATGGCCAACAAGCGTATGGAAAAATGCTCAACATCACTATGGAAATGCAAATCAAAACCACAGTGCAATACCACCTCACTCCTGCAAGAATGGCCATAATCAAAAAATTAAAAAATAATAGACGTTGGCATGGATGCAGTGAAAAGGGAACTTTTACACTGTTGGTGGGAATGTAAACTTGTACAACCAGTATGGAAAACAGTGTGGCGATTCCTTAAAGAACTAAAAGTACATCTACCATTTGTTCCAGCAATCCCACTACTAGGAATCTACCAAGAGGAAAAGAAGTCATTATGTAAAAAAGATACTTGCACACACGTTTATAGCACCACAATTTGCGATTGCAAAAATATGGAACCAAACCAAATTCCCATTAATCAGCGAGTAGATAAAGAAAATGTGGCATGTATACACACACACACTCACACACACACACACACACAATGGAATACTACTCGGCCGTAACAAGGAATGAAATAATGGCATTTACAGCAACCTGGATGGAACTGGAGACTATTATTCTTTTTTTTTTTTTTTTTTTTTTGAGACAAAGTCTCACCCTGTCATGAGGCTGGAGTGCAGTGGTGTGATCTCAGCTCACTGCAACCTCCGCCTCCTGGGTTCAAGTGATTCTCATGCCTCAGCCTCCTGAGTAGCTGGGATTACAGGCATGTGCTACCACGCCCAGCTCATTTTTGTATTTTTAGTAGAGACAGGGTTTCACCATGTTGGCCAGGATGGTCTTGATCTCTTGACCTCGTGATCCGCCCACCTCAGCCACCTAAAGTGCCGGGATTACAGGCATGAGCCGCCGTGCCCAGCTGGAGAGTATTATTCTAAGTGAAGTAACTCAGGAATGGAAAACCAAACATCATATGTTCTCACTCATAAGTGGGAGCTAAGCTAAGAGGACGCCAAGGCATAAGAATGATACATTTGACTATCAGGACTCAGGGGAAAGAGTGAGGGGTGGCAAAGGATAAAATGTGACACATTGGATACAGTGTACACTGCTCGGGTGATGGGTGCACCAAAAATCTCAGAAATCACCACCAAAGAACTTATTCATGTAACCAAACACCACCTGTTCCCCAAAAGCCTATTGAAATTAAAAAAAAAAAAAAACACTATAGACAAATCAAGATAGAATTTTAGAAAATGTTCCATAACCTACAGGAAGGCAGGCAAAAAAGAAAAACCAAATCGAGCCTAAACAAAACAAAAAAACAGAGAAAGAAAAAGCAGAGATCAAATAGAAAATAAAAAATAAAATGGCAGACTTAAGCCCTGACAGATAAATAATTATATTCAATGTAAATGGTCTACAAACACTAATTAAAAGACAGATATTGGAAGAATGGACTAAAACATGACTCAACTATATGTTTTTTACAGGAAATTCATTTAAAACATATCAAATATAATGATACAGACACACTGAAACTAAAATGTTAGAAAAAGATACATCACGTAAAAGTTACAGGAAGGAAAGTGGGGGTGGCTACCTTAATACAAGATAAAGTAGACTTTAGAGAAAAGAAAATTACCAGATAAGAGAAAGACATTATATAATGATAAAAAGTTACACAAAGAAAACACAGCAACCCGAGATGCGCATGCACTAAAAACAGAGCTACAAAACATATGAAGCAAACCCTGACGGAACTGAAGGAAGAAATAGACATACCTACAGTTATAGCTGGAGACTTCAATAATTCTTTCTCAACAGGTAGATTTCTCATATATTGATGGTAGGATTATAAAATAATACAGACAGTATGGAAAATAGTTTGGAAGTTTCTTGAAAAATTAAACATATCCTTACAATGTGACCCAGCAACTGTGCTTGTGGGCCTTTAGCTCAGTGGAATGAAACTTCTTTTATCTACATGAAAACCTTTACATGATTGTTCAAGGCAGTTTTACTTGAAATAGCCATAAACTGGAAACAGCCAAAATGTTGTATAATAGGTGAATAGTTAACTAAACTGTGCTACATCCATACCATGCAATACTACTCAGCAATTAAAGGGAATAGACTATTGATACATGCAATCACTTGGATGGACCTCAAAGGCATTATAATCCATTTTAAAAACAGGCAATATCAAAGGGTCACATATCATAAAATTCCATTTCTTAAAAATCTCAAAATGACAAAATTATAGAGATGAATAGATTAGTAGCTGGCAGGGGTCAGAGATGGTGGTGGGATGGGAACTGAGTGGGGCTATAATGGAGCAGGAAGAAATGAGCAAGATATTTGTGGTGATGGAACAGTTTGTATCTTGATGATGGTGGTGGTTACATGAATCTGTGCACATGATAAAATGACACAGAAGTGGCCAGGCACAGTGGCTCACGCCTGTAATCCCAGCACTTTGGGAGGCCGAGGCAGGTGGATCATGAGGTCAGGAGTTCAAGACCAGCCTGGCCAAGATGGTGAAAACCCGTCTCTACTAAAAATACAAAAATTAGCCAGGTGTGGTGGTGCACGCCTGTAATCCCAGCTACTCAGGAGGCTGAGGCAGAAGAATCACTTGAACCCGGGAGGCAGAGGTTGTAGTGAGCCGAGATCACACCACTTCACTCCAGCCTTGGCTACAGAGCAAGACTCCATCTCAAAAAAAAAAAAAAAAAAAAAAAAAAGACACAGAAGTATATGTACACTTTAGACCAATGTCAGTTTTCTTTCACCTCTGTAAAATGTGGGGAGTAATCAGTCTGCTGGGAGGATATACTTTATATAGTGGCATCATTAGGCAGGATTAGAGGCTTCCTAGATGACTTTCTGCCTATTCCATTAAGGCAAGATGGTTCAAAATAACACAATAAACTCAAAGATTTCTTCAGCTATAGGAATACAGAGACTTCGGCCTGTAAGTGCAAAAAGCCACCTTCTGAAAAGCAGTGTGACATCACTAAAAGAGCTTGAGCTTCATGCTGAAGGAACTGGGA
Source organism: Pan troglodytes (assembly GCF_028858775.2). Taxonomy (NCBI): domain Eukaryota; kingdom Metazoa; phylum Chordata; class Mammalia; order Primates; family Hominidae; genus Pan; species Pan troglodytes. The sequence goes on along the minus strand of NC_072417.2, from coordinate 74,268,728 downwards.
ATCTAAATCCCAGTTTTCCAGTTACTAAATGTGAGACCTAGTAGAGGAGGGAAGAATACAAGCAGACAGGTCTTAGCTTCCTGTGTTTAAGAGTATTTTTGTCAGAAGGGAAACACCTAACTCTGTAGCCCTTCCAACTCAAGTTAGACATCACCGTTTTTTTGAGACGGAGTCTCGCTCTGTCCCCAGGCTGGAATGCAGTGGCGTAATCTTGGCTCACTGCAACCTCCGCTTCCCAGGTTCAAGCTATTCTCCTGCCTCAGCCTCCCTCCCAAGTAGCTGAGACTACAGGCACGCGCCACCACGCCCAGCTAATTTTTGTATTTTTAGTAGAGACGGGGTTTCACAAAGCCGGCCAGGATGATCTCGATCTCTTGACATCATGATCTGCCCACCTCAGCCTCCCAAAGTGCTGGGATTACAGGCATGAGCCACCATGCCCGGCCATTATCACCTCTTCTGAGAAGAACTCTAAGACTCCCCCGAAGACTGGTGAGGTGCTCCCATGGTACCACTGTCTTCTGCATGAATTAAACTTTAAACAGAGGGACGATTAATTAATTATAATAGAAGGCTGATTACATAATTTAAGAAACAGGCATACAATGGAAAACAATATAGTTGTGAAAAATTGATCTGGACCCAGAATAGCCAAAGCTATCCAAAGCAACAAGAACAAAACTGGAGGTATCACATTACCTGACTTCAAATTATACTACAAAGCTATAGTAACCAAAAGAGCATGGTACTGGAATAAAAGCAGATACATAGACCAATGGAACACAATAGAGAATCTAGAAATAAATCTTTTTTTTTTTTTTTTTTTTTTGAGATGGAGTTTCCTTCTTATCACCCAGGCTGGAGTGCAGTGGTGTGATCTTGGCTTACTGTAACCTCTGCCTCCCAGGTTCAAGCAATTCTCCTGCCTCAGCCTCCCAAGTGCCTGGGATTACAGGTACCCATCATCATGTCCAGTTAATTTTTGTATTTTTAGTAGAGATGGGGTTTCACCATGTTGGTCAGGCTGGTCTCGAACTCCTGACCTCAGGTAATCCACCCTCCTCAGCCTCCCAAAGTGCTGGGATTAAAGGCATGAGCCACTGCACCTGGCCAAGAACGCAGAAACAAATCTACCTACCTACAATGAACTCAATTTCGACAAAGGTGTCAAGAACACACACTGGGGAAAAGACAGTCTCTTCAATAAATGGTGCTGGTGAAACTGGATATCCATATGCAGAAGAATGAAACTAGACCCCTATCTCTCACTATATACAAAAATAAAATGAAAAATGGATTAAAGCAGGGGGCCCAACCCCCACATCGTGGACCAGTACTGGTCACGGCCTGGGTCGCACAGCAGGAGGTGAGTGTCAGGCAGCAGAGCATTGTGAGATCAGTGGTGGCATTAGATTCTCATAGGAACACGAACCCTACTGTGAACTGTGCATATGAGGGATCTAGGTTGCATGCTCCTTATGAGAATCTAACTAATGCCTGATGATCTGGGTAGAACAGTTTCATCCAGAAACACCCTGTCCCCCACCCTGGTCCACGGAAAAATTGGCTTCCATGAAACTGGTCCCTGGTTCCAAAAAGGTTGGAGACCACTGGATTAAAGCCTGAAATCTAAGACCTCAAACCATGAAAATACTACAAGAAAACACTGGAGAAATGCTCCAGGACATTGGTCTGGACAAAAATTAATTCAGTAATACCCCACAAGCACAGGCAACCAAAGCAAAAATGGACAAATGGGATCACATCAAGGAAACAATCAACAAAGTGAAGAAACAACCCACAGAATGTGAGAAAATATTTGCAAACTACCCATCTGACAAGGAATTAATAACCAGAATATATAAGGAGCTCAAACAACTCTATAGGAAAAGATCTAATAATACCATTTAAAAAAGGGCAAAAGATTTGAATAGACATTTCTCAGAAAAAGATATATAAATGGCAAACAGGCATATGAAAAAGTGCTCAATACCACTGATCATCAGAGAAATGCAAATCAAAACTACAATGAGATATTAGCTCATCCCAGTTAAAATGGCTTATAGCCAAAGGACAGGCGCAATAACAAATGCTGGCAAGGATGTGGAAGAAAACCCTCATACACTTTTGGTGGGAATGTAAATTAGTACAACCACTATGACGAATAGTTTGGAGGTTCCTCAAAAAAACCACAACTAGAGCTACCATACAATCCAGCAATCCCACTGCTAGGTATATACCCAAAAGAAAAGAAAACAGCATATTAAAGAGACACCAGCATTCCCATGTTTGTTGCAGTACTACTGTTCACAACAGCCAAAATTTGAAAGCAAACTAAGTGTCCATCAACAGATGAATGGATAAAGAAAATGTGGTACTTATACACAATGGAGTACTACTCAGCCATAAAAAAGAATGAGATCCTGTCATTTGCAACAACATGGATGAAACTGGAGGTCATTATGCTAAGTGAAATAATCCTGGCACAGAAAGACAAATATCACATGTTCTCACTACATTAGTGGGATCTAAAAATCAAAGCAATTGAATTCATGGAGATAGAGAAGGATGATTACCCAAGGCTGGGAAGGGTGGTGAGAGGGTAGGGGGGAGGTGGAGAGGATTAATGGGTACAAAAAGTGGAATTAATAAGACCCAGTATTTGATAGCACAACAGGGTGACTATAGTCATATTAATTATACATTTTAAAATAACTAAAAGAGTACAGATTGTTTGTAACACAAAGGATAAATACTTGAGGGAACAGATACCCCATTTTACATGACGTGACTATTATGTATTACATGTCTGTATCAAAACAACATATATATATATATATATATATATATATATGATGTAATACCCCAGGTATGTGTGTGTCTGTGTGTGTCTGTGTGTGTGTATATATATATACCCCTACCATGTACCCACAAAAATTAAATTTTTAAATTAAAAAAAAAAAACTGACATGGAGGCTGGGCATGGTGGTGCATGCCTACAGTCCTAGCTACATGGGAAGCTGAGGTAGGAGGATCTATTGAGCCCAGGAGTTCAAGACCAGCCTGGGCAACATAGCAAGAACCTGTCTCTTAAAACAAACCAGCAAACAAAATTGACATGGAAGGATATTCGTGATATACACAGAGTAAAAGAATTTGGAAGTATATATACCAAAGGTTTATCTTTAGATGACTCTGAACTCCCTCCCTCCCTTCCCTCCCTGCTTACCTTCCTTCTTATGTATTCTAATGTTTCTAAAACAACCACGGTTTATCTGCAACATATGAAATGTGCAATATAAATATAAAAGATTAATAATCCTCATATATGAGATCTGAAAGTCAATGAGGGCCGGGTATAGTGGCTCATGCCTATAATCCCAGCACTTTGGGAGGCCAAGGTGGGTGGATCACTTGAGGTCAGGAGTTTGAGAGCAGCCTGGCCAACATGGTGAAACCCCATCTCTACTAAAAATACAAAATTAGTTGGGTGTGGTGGCGTGCACCTGTAATCCCAGCTACTCAGGAGGCTGAGGCAGGAGAATTGCTTGAACCTGGGAGGCAGAGGTTGTGGTGAGCTGGGACCCTGCCACTACACTCCAGCCTGGGTGACAGAGTGAGACTCCATCTCAAAAAATCAAATCAAATCAATAAGAATAGAAAAACTTCAAAATGGTCAATGGCTAATTAACACTTGTTCAATGTTCAACCTCAATAGTAATCAAATAAATATAAATTAAAATTGCTTTTCTTCCCCAAATAAAACTTATTATTGTTCTTTCTTTTGTTTGTGGTCACAGTATATAAAATAAAATTTACCATTTTAACCATTTTTAGGAATACAACTCAGTGGCACTAATGACATTCACAGTGTGGTACAACCATCACCTCTTCCTATTCCCAAAACTTTTTTTGTTTTTGTTTTTTTGAGATGGAGTCTCACTCTGTTGCCCAGGCTGGAGTGCAATGGTGCAATCTCGGCTCACTGCAACCTCCACCTCCAAGGTTCAAGTGCTTCTCCTGCCTCAGCCTCCCAAGTAGCTGGGACTATAGGCATATGCCACCATATTCGGCTAATTTTTTTTTTTTTTTTTTGGTAGTTTTAGTAGAGACAGGGTTTCACCATGTTGGCCAGGCTGGTCTCAAACTGCTGACTTCAAGTGATCCACCTGCCTCAGCCTCCCAACCCAAAACTTTTTAATCACTTGCCAGACCCTGTAACTAGTAAGCAATAACTCTCCATTCCCCTATTTTCCCCAATGCCTGGTAACCTCTAATCTACTTTCTATGTTTACAAATTTGCCTATTGTGTATTTTTCATATAAGTAGAATCATACCCTGTTTGTCCTTTTGATTCTGGCTTAATTTAGCAGAACATTTCCAAGGTTCACCTATGCTACAGCATGAATCAGACTTTCATTCTTTTTTGTGGCTGAATAATGTTTCCTTTTCTTTTTTGAGACAGAGTCTCTCTCTGTCCCCTAGGCCGGAGTGCAGTGGTGCAATCTCAGCTCACTGCAATCTCCGCTTTCCAGGTTCAAGCGATTCTCATGCTTCCGCCTCCCAAGTAGCTGGGATTACAGCTGTCTGCCACCACCCCCAGCTAATTTTTGTATTTTCAGTAGAGATCGGGTTTTGCCATGCTGGCTAGGCTGGTCTCAAAACTCCTGACCTCAGGTGATCCATCCACCTCAGCCTCCCATATTGCTGGGATTGCAGGCGTGAGCCACGTGCCCAACCTGAATAATGTTTCATTGTATGGACAGTTCACATTTGGTTTATTCTATTCTTCTTTTGGTGGATACTTGGGTTGTTTCCACATTTTGGCTAGTGTGAATAATGCTGCAATGAACATTATCATACAAGCTTACTGTTTTCTTTTTTAGGTTGTTGTTATTTACCTAGGAGTTCAATGGCTGGATAATATGGGAATTCTAGATTTTGTTTTTTAAGGAAATGCCAAACTGTTTTCCACAGTGACTTTACCATTTTACATTCCTACCAGCAGTGTAAGAGAGAGAATTATTGTTTTTAGTCTACCAAATTGAAGTCCTTAAAAAAAGTAAGCCTAGTGTTAGCAAAGCAAGACTAAAGGAAGGAAATGAGGAACATCAACCTTAGCTGAATGAATGAATGAAGCACAAATTGATAGAACTTTACTTAGGGCAACCTGGCAATATGTAAACACAAAGTGACTTAAAAATATACGTATTCTGGACCCAGAATTTCCACTTCTGGGAATTTATCCTAAACAAATAATCACAGATAACAACAAAGATTTATATATAGGAATTTATTTATTCTAAATTAGTATGGTAAAAAATTCTAAACGATCTAAAAGTTTAATGATAGAAAATCAGACAAATAAATGATCCAGCCACCATTAAAATATCTATGTCTTCAAAAATATTTAATGACTTGAAGGAAATCTGCTAACAATAAATGAAGCAAGTTTCAAAATATAATTTATTCTACAACTGTCCCCCGCTCCTTATCTATGGGGATACGTTCCAAGACCCCCAGTGGATGCCTGAAACCATGGACAGTACCAACACTATACACCCACGCATTGCTTAACAACAAAGATGTGTTCTGAGAAAGTGTGTTATTAGGTGATTTCATCACTGTGCAAACATCATAGAGTATGCTTGTACAAACCTAGATAGAATAGCCTACAACACACCTAAGCTATATGCTATAACCTCTTTTATTACTCCCAGACAAAAAATCTGTGCAGTATGTTACTGTACCGAATACTGTAGGCAACTGTAACACAATGGTAAGTATTTGTGTATCTAAACATAGAAAAGGTACAGTAAAAATCTGGTATTATAATTTTACTGGAACACTGTTGCACGAGCATATAAGGTCCACTGTTGACTGAAAGGTCACTATGCCATACATGACTGTATATACCATGTTTTTTCCTATATGTACAGACCTATGATACAGTTTAATTTATAAGTTAGGCACAAAGATTAACAACAATAACTGGTAATAAAATAGAACAATTATAACAATATGCCAGCATCAACCCTTGTGCTTTGGGGCCATTAAGTAAAATAAAGGTTACCTGAATACAAGCACTGTAATACTGCAACCAAGACGGCTGCCAAGTGACCAAAGGATAGGTAGCATATACAGCCTGGAGATGCCAGACAAAGGGATGATTCACGGTCTGGGAGGGATGCTGTAAGATTTCACCAGGCTACTCAGAAAGGCACAAAATTGAACATGTATGAATTGTTTATTTCTGGACAATATTTTAAATAAAACACCAATATGTGACAAATGAATTTAACCAAACATCCCTAGCTGCCTTTCTGTCCCAAAGTGTACCAGTACTAAAGCTCTTTAACTTTTTTTTTTTTCATTTTCTCCCAACACTTAAAGCAAGAGGTATAAGAATTCTGTGGGTTTAGGCCGGGCACGGTGGCTCACACCTGTAATCCCAGCACTTTGGGAGGCCGAGGCAGGTGGATCACCTGAGGTGGGGAGTTCGAGACCAGCCTGACCAACATGGAGAAACCCCATCTATACTAAAAAAAATACAAAATTAGCCAGGCGTGGTGGCACATGCCTGTAACCCCAGCTACTCATGGGGCTGAGGCAGGAGAATCACTTGAATCTAGGAGACAGAGGTTGCTTTGAGCCAAGATCGCGCCATTGCACTCCAGCCTGGGCAACAAGAGCGAAACTCTGTCTCAAAAAAATAAAAAAAATTCTGTGGGTTTTTCCTCTAGTGTCAGCATAGTAGTCATGGCCTTTCATGGGTCTGCTTTTCTAGCCACATTCCACTTAAGTTTTATTGAAAACCTCACAAATGGAACTAGCTCCTCCTAGGTTTTTCTGTGATCATTTAGTTTAAAGAAATTAAAGGTCTGAGGAAAGCAAAGGCCAGGTTTTGGGGTAAACCACCTGAGTGGAAAACTGGGCTGGTGCAAGGCAGTTTTCCAACGTGCTGTGCCCTGCGGCAGGGTAGTTTTCAATAAATGTAAGTAGAGAATATTTAAATAGCACCCAATTCACTTTTTATTCTCATAAAAAGGGAGGGATGAAAGAGATGGAAATGCAGCTATGGTTCCATAAAAAGCCACAGCTGAGCCAACAGCAGTGAGGAAACCCACGGAGGTTACCTGAAGTATGTATTACACAGCTTGTGATGAGAAAAAGCCTCATGACTTTTCCTACTCTCAGCTATTCCTAGTTTTATTAAACAACCTGGTACACTAGCAAAAGACACTACTTACTTCCACCAGGAAATCTTTTTTGCAGTGGTTACTTGCAGAACCATCCAACGCTTAGGTTTACTGGGCTTACTTTTAAGAATGTTCTGCTCCAGGGCTGGGCAAAGTTACTCTGCTGAGTAAAATGTAAGATAAAGTTGTAAGCATTTTTTTTATGGAGAGGGCAAATATTTTTCATTTCTTTAAAGCTTTAAGATGATCATCTAAAGTCCTTTAATGAAGCAGAATTGATGGGGTAACGCAGAGGATCTTTCACAAGGTGACATGTAATACCCGATTTGGAGCTCAAGGCGCTGACACGGATCCTAAGTAAATGAGACTGCTATTTGATCCAATAAATGATGAAGTATGAGATGAAGTGCAGATCTGAAAGGCATATATCTCAATCCCCAAAGGTTGCCTCAAATAGTAATTACTGATGTTCCAAGGCATTTGCCCTATGTGCTACAGTGAAACAAACACTTTAAAGCCATCCTGTGGTATTTCCTTACTTTAATTTCAATAAAAAAAGTTTCTTTATTCAGTTATACAAGATGAAAAAGTTATATGAAAAACTTTTTTTAAAAAAAGTTTTTAAAAAATAAAAGCAGAAAAATATGTCTTAGCTACTCCTTGGTCAAGGTCTCGCCTCCTAAAAGACTGGAATAAAACTCTCAGCATCTTTGCTGACATGAGTCTGTGGGTGGGGAGGTGGAATGGGAGAGAGGACATCAAGCCCACCCAACTCCTGGAATTTTTACAGAAAAGACAAAACTTTCCAAGTGAAATAGTCATTTTGGTAAATGAAACCATTTGTAACTTTAGAAAAGTTTTTTCTTTTATTCCAACGTATCATAAGAAAAATCCACACTGTGCTTCTAATAGGCTATAAAGCTTTGGTTTAAAGATGGGTCAACAAGAGCTAAAACCACTAATGTCATACTTGGAGAAGCAAGAGTGGAGGATAGTGACGTCCCAACACTTCCAGGATCCCAATGAAAAGTCTCACCCAGGCGAAAGACTATCTGCCAAATTTATGCCAAGAACAAAGTTTTATAGCCAAGTTAAAATCTTTTGTGTATTTAGGGACTGTTATAAAAATAGTAACATTTTCTGCATCCTTGAGAGAGCCTTTTCCTTATAGAGATGAAACAGGATTATCAAAATAGGAAGACAGTTGCTGTGAGGGAGCAATAGAAACAGGACAAACTGAAACAGAGACAGAAAAAAGAACATGAAAGACAAAGACAGAGTAAGATGGAGTGAAAAACACACATAAACAGTCTGACATGCTCAGGAGAGTGATCTGTTCCTCTGCAAACCAAATAGCTTCATTTCTTTGCCTTTTTAGGCTGAGTAAAATGTATTTGCATGTAAAAACAAATATAACTAAAGTTAAATCCATTTGGGCAGCAGTATTTTGAGGTTCTTTTTTAAGAAGAGGAGACTTAGGGAGTTAATTTCATTCCTTAGTCCCCACCAAAAACCTCCATGAACTGGTTAATTTCAGGTCAGTAGGAGTTCCTGGAGTTGGAGTAAAAATGTCAACATATTCCTTACTAAAGCCACAGTGATGAATACTTTTCCCTTAAACGATTCTCAGAGCTGCCTCAGACTACTGCAAATGTATCCAAATGACAGAGGATCACAGATTTTAGAATCAGAAGGATGTCTGAGCATTTAATATACAAACTTATTACAAGAGTAATAAGGAGATACACTGTTATACCAGCATAACCTAAGAAGGGAAGAACTGAATGGTAGGGATGCGGGTACAAGAGAATAATTTCTGTGATTTAGATTCTTGTCTGAAATATCAGAATATAATCTGTTATTGGAATATATCTTCATACCAAAGCACATTATAGCTAAAAACACAGGCTCTGGAATCAGACTGCTATAGGGATTCAACCAGGAATCTACAACATTTTAGTCTGTTTTCTCAACTGTAAAATTGGGACAATAGTATAAGCTATCTTCTTAGGATGCTCATAATACATTATGATACACGTGAAGAGCAAAACTAAAACTTTGGGACAGACAGAAAGGAAATATTTTACGGAAAGAAGGTAAGGTGGTGACAACTGACATTTAATGAGTCCTTGTTATGTACCTGAACTATGGCCAGAAGATTTTTATTATCTATTAATTTTTACAACATCAGAGACAGATGTTCCTATACTCTTCTTATGGACAAAGAAACTCAAGGTTATGTACCCAGTCAGCTACAGAAATGGGAATGAAATCTACACCTAACCACAAAGCTCATGCACTTGCATTACACACGTCTATTCAAAAAAATTTATCAAAAATGGACTTTAACAACAAGCTATGTAAAACATGTTCATGACAAAAAAATTCAGATGACACTGCCAAAGTTGGGAGGTAGTATACAGTACTCAATTTCTCTAAATCACACCCTCTTCTGAAAAAAATGGAAATTGTAACAGTGCTTTTACCTCATAATATTTTGTGAATACAGGTGATAATGCACATGAAATGCTTAGCATAGTGTATTCAGTAACCAAATGTTACCTAAAACCACTAATAGTTCATTATATATAATTTAATATGCATACAGGAGAGAAACTCTATGAGCTGCATATAATTCAAGATTTAAAAACAGATGTTAAGAATCCTATTTAACTTTTAATTCCATAATTTTTCAAGAATAAACCTCTCCAAATAGGTTTCTTTCATGAAAACAGATGCATACAATTCAAAATTATATCAGCTTACGTTAATTTTCACGATCACAACCTCAAAATAATTTTGTCTCAGCTAAGGACATCTACTAATTTGCATATAGCTATTTTTGTGAATGTTAATAGTATTGCATTCAGGAGGTTCCTTAGTGATTCCTTATTTTTATTCTTGAGACCATATATGCTAAAGTAAACTACAGTGAAAATTACACCATCCATAGAAGGAACTGATAAAGGTATCATCCCACAGCCTTTCAATTTATTAGTATTTTTATCATATCAACTAACTAGAAGGCAAAACCTAGTTACCATTTTGCAGATGGATAAACAGAGGCCGAAAAATGGGCCAGTTAAAGGTACTGCAGTCCCCATGCATTAATGGGTATACTTTCATATCTGCACTTCCTTAAATTTATTAAAAAGCCAAATATTATTCTGAAATCAAGGTAGGGAGGTATTTCTGAATACATCACACAAAACAAACCAGAATTTTAAAATGTGAAAACACAAGTCAAGAGGATGAGAGCTGAACAACTCTTAAAAGTTTGAAAGTGGCTAAGAGCTCTTAGATCTTTATAGTAATAAATATTGTAGTGTACAATGGTCCATTGGGAATCCTCACTCATATGTTATTCCATGATTGAAGATCAAGGTGTCAGGTCCATTTAGAATCAGTGTATTTTGGGTATGTTTTAAGCTTTAATCCATATTTTGAAAAAATAGTTAACAATATTTCTAAGGGAAATATAATCACTTTGCTTACCTTGCACTCCCCCACTCCCCACTATAGAGTGAATTGTGAGTTCCAAACACTGGTATTCCTTTAGTTTGAATTTTCCCATAAGTAGATGGAAAGGTAATGACCTTGGCCTATCACGATTCTTAAGTGGAAAGCCTTTTTCAGCTTAAGAAACCATTACCTGATTGAGAGTGGCTTTCCTAGCTGAAAATAACTGTTTACTGCTTAAAGGGTAAGTATCTGTGAGATGCAGGTATAGTTAGGTGAGTCTTGAATATAACATTCTTCCATCATCAAAATCTCATCGGAGAGGTTTTGCCAATGGTCTTTTAAAATAGAGGTGCCATTCCAGAGTGGAGGTAATGTATTTTGTGTCCTCTATGATACAATAGTATATGATAAAAAGAATAAATATAAATAGTTCTTAGGTCACATACATGCCCTGATGATTATATGAATGAAATCAAGGTTGGCTGAGATGCTGTTCAAGGTCCGGGAAAAAAATGAAGGTTTCACAGATTCACACCTTTGCTCTACCATCTACTAGCTCTGTGACAGTAGACAAGTTATTTAAATCTCTTAACCTCAGCATCTTCAACTGTTGAAAAAAAAATCTAAAAAGTATGTTGTTAAAAACAGAGTTTAATTTATGTTTGCATGGATAATGCAGGGCCGTGTTGTAAAGGACTCTAGTGGAAAGATGGTCTCCTTGTCACTTCTGCTCCCTAGCCACACAGTTTCTCTTTGAGGAGGTAATTACTGTTCCAGGTAAATGCAAGAACTTGGTTTCAATGTTCCATGATGAAATATTGAATTCATTAACATTTGCTGAGTGCCTATTATGTGTCAAAACCATTCAGGGAGCTATGGGGAGTACAAAGATGAGCTCATAGTCTAGAATGAAAAACAATACCCAACTAATTTTAATATCAGATGGTACACATAACAGTAAAAGTTTAAGAACACATGAGAAAGTAATTAATTTAATCAAGGGGGTGAGTTGGAATAAAGAGAAAGATTAAGAACATGTTTCAAGAGAAATGAAAAGTGTCAGGCACCATAGTAAGTTCTCTCTGGCTTAAGCCGTCTGATTCAGGAACTGGGTCCCTCTCATGGCTATAAAAACTCTAATTTGAGGTACTGACTCATGGCTATGAATTTCTAACATAGGAAAAGGAAAAGGTAGCCCAAATAGAAGATCATAGGGTTCGCTATTTCCTCTTTAGGTAGAGAGAAACAGAAGAGTAAATGGGTTCTGTTCCCAGTCTTACAAGCATTCATTTGAGAACTACATAAACTCATCTAAAGAAGGGATAACTGACTGGGGAGTTCAACTAAGTGTCAAGTGTAACTTAGTGTTCTCTACAGTCTTAACATTGAACATTTATGTAATAACTGTTGCCTTTCCAAATATTGTAGAACACCAAAGTAAAATAGGTTTAAGACTCAAGACGCCACTTCATACAACAGAAGTCAATTCTACCATGTTTCTTGTAGCTGTCTAGAGCATAAGTACAAGTAACTAAACTGTAATGACATCACTAAAATTTTGGAAATTCTTCAACAAAATGTTTTGGCTTAATGGAACTTAGGGTCAGTTCTCCATATGCCAATGTCCTATGCCCAAAATGGGCTAGCTTCAAAGGCAGCCCAAAATATCCCTAAAATTATGTCTGAAAGTTAGCCTAGTAAGAGCAGAAAGCAAAAGCATGTCCATTCTTTTCAACAGATGTTTACCAGTCCTGACCATAGATTCCAGAAAGCAAGACTTCGCTAGAGTTAATGCTTTATAAAGATAACCTTAAAATAAAAATTTCCATGCTAAGCCTAATAGAACGAAAGCTTGTATCAAAGAAATATTCTGTTTAAACATAATGCTGCTTTAAAAGCATAACATAAAAGATAATTTGAAATGCTTTGTAAAATATTTCACTTGATTACACAATTGACCATAGGCCCAAACAAAGGAATAGTGATCATAACATAAGGGCAAACCTAACTGAGGACCAGGTTTAAGTCAGGTAATGAAGATAAAGACTCAGCATTACCAACTTGTAATCACGTTATGATATTTAAAGCCTTATGTTTTATAAGAAATCAACAATGGTTATCATTGTTGATTATCACTATCATTATTAATCATCACTGACTATCATTATTAATCAGATATCAAGAAATATTGATTATCTGCTCTGTGGAAGGTACCAATACCAGGCAAAGGGAGATACAAAGACAGCCCTTGTTCTCAAACAGTCCTTTATTATAAGCCATCATTTTCCCCCCTCTGTTCTAAGCATGCTACATATAAGGTAATCCAATAATAATGCCATCCAGGAGTATCTTTTATTTTTTTTGAGACAGAGTCTCACTCTGTCACCCAGGCTGGAGTGCAGTGGTGCGATCTCAGCTCACTGTGAGCTCCGCCTCCCAGGTTCATGACATTCTCCTGCCTCAGCCTCCTGAGTAGCTGGGACTACAGGTGTGCGCCACCATGCCCGGCTAATTTTTCGTATTTTTAGTAGAGATGGGGTTTCACCATGTTAGCCAGGATGATCTCGATCTCCTGACCTGGTGATCCACCTGCCTCGGCCTCCCAAAGTGCTGGGATTACAGGTGTGAGCCACCACACCCGGCCCATCCAGGGGTATCTTAAGCCAAGCAGTAACAGAACAATCAGGATCCACACCTACTGTTAAGGTGTTTCATGCTTCCACTTTTACCGTTTTCATTTGGCAAAGAAATCCTGATCACAACAACGTAAAAACATTTAGAGACTTAAGAACTGCTATCAGTATCATCTCGTTCTACTCACTCTTGTCCATGGATCATGGATGCCATAAAATCTGCTAACCGAATTCCTTTTTGCAGCATACCACTTAATTGCAGGAAAAGCTCAAACTCAAATGTGTTATTATTTAAAGCCAAGCCTCACTTCAAATTGAGGTATTTGGGTTTAGAAAAATTCCTCCCCAGAATTCTACTCTGGTATTAGAAAAATCACAATTACAAGCCACAGAATATTAAAGTCACAACTTTGGCAAAATATCAGGATCACTTCAGAGGTGAGATTTGAACTTCAGCACCCAAAACCAAAAATACAATGTTCTAATCCTATAATATCACTCTCTTCTGTGATTATGAAGGCCTCTTAAATACTAAGAACAGAAAGGGGGACAAAGCCTCTATTTTTCTCCTCTCCATGCACAACTCAGTCCCAATGTTCTGAATATATGAATATTCTGTAACAACAAGCTACCTTCAAAATGTCCAAGTAATTACAGGTTCAGGTCAAGAACCCTAGACCATATTGATTACCTCTATGCAAGAAGGACCCTCCAGCACCATTTATATCCATGATAACAGAGACAGCTTTTAAGGATCTGTGACATTAAGAATTTTCAGTCATATCAATGCCAGGAATGGAAAGCCAATGACCAGTCAGGCCTGTCAGTTGTTGCCTAAAGCAATAAGGACAAGCTGGGAATTCATCACACTGGAACTTCATCTGCCAGCTGCATTCACACATTTTCACCACCTGAATAGTTGATTCTCTTCAACTCCCACGTGGCTCATTTCAGCATACAGTGTTTTGAAATGAATATTTGATTAGGCAGGGTAGAAAGAGGTTTGGACTTATCTGAGGTGTCACCATAATGCACTTTAAGTAATTTTAAGTATCAGGAGCTAGGTGTCCTAAGTCCTGTTCTTTGACTATTGCTAAAATGGACCTTGATCCTAATTAAAGAAGATTAAATGAGATGAGACATGTGGCAAGACCTAGCACAGTGTTGGGCACCTAACTGTTTATAAATTAATACTGGTTTCCCATCTCTTTTACTTCTGTCTATTGAAAAATATCCTGAAGATTCCTCATAGAGCCTCTTGATTATTCAGAGATGGGGATCTCACACTGCCAAGGAAACTTAAAAATCACCCTGCTACTTTTCCAATTTCTCTTTTTATCAAAAGTCCAAACCATCACTTAAATATAAACCTAAGAAATAAAGAGGCTGGTCACAGTGGCTAATCCCAGCACTTTGGGAGGCCGAGGCAGGCGGATCACAAGGTCAGGAGATCGAGACCATCCTGGCTAACATGGTGAAACCCCATCTCTATTAAAAATACAAAAAATTAGCCAGGCGTGGTGGCGGGCGCCTGTAGTCCCAGCTACTCGGGAGGCTGAGGCAAGAGAATGGCGTGTACCCGGGAGGCGGAGCTTGCAGTGAGCCGAGATTGCGCCACTGCACTCCAGCCTGGATGACAGAGCGAGACTCAGTCTCAAAAAAGAAAAAAGAAAAAAAGAAATAAAGAAACAGAGTAGGCTTCTTAAAATTCCTTCCTTATGTTTAGATCTGAACAGTTTGATTATAATATGTCTACGTATGGTTTTCTTTGTGTTTATTAATATCTCACTCAGCATACACTGAGTTTCTTAAAACTTTGACTTATGTCTTTCATTAACTTTGGAAAATTCTCAACCCTTCATGCATTTCTTTTGCCATATCCTCTTCTTTTCTTCCACATATGTGAAATAATTACACAGATGTTAGACAGTTTGATACTGCTATAGTTTGATATACCGCTCACAGTGAGTTCTATTTTATTTCAGCATTTTTCTCTCTCTGCTTCAGTTTTGATAAATTTTTGCTTATTGTCATTATACTTAATAGTGAAATAATAAACCCTTCCTCCTAGGGTTGAGAAGAAAACAAGAATATTCAATATCATCATTTCTATTCAACATCGTAGTGGAGGTTTAAACAAGTGTAATATGGGAGAAAGATAAATATAAAGATTAAAAAGAAATAAAACCATCTTTATTTGCAGATGACATGATTACATAGTAGAAAATCCAAGAGATTCTACTATTAGAATGAATAAACGAATTTGGAAAAGTTGCTGGAAACAAGTTCATTTTTTGTTTTGAGACAGGGTTTCCCCTCTGTCACCCAGGCTAGAGTGCAGTGATGCAGCCTTGGCTCACTGTAGCCTCGACCTCCTGGGCTCAAGCAATCCTCCCACCTCAGCCTCCCAGGTAGCTAAGACTACAGGTGCATACCACCATACTCAGCTAATTAAAAAAAATTTTTTTTGTAGAGATGAGGTCTGACTATATTGCCCAGGCTGGGATACAAGTTTATTATACAGAAAAGTATTTTACTCTATATGCTGTAAAGAAAACTGACAAGTGAAATAAAAACATGCTATAGTTATTATCATCAAAATGTAATAATAGAAAGAAAAAACTTTTATATAAGATGTGTAAGACTTCTACATTGAAACTTATCAAGGAGAAATTAAAGAAGGCTTAAATAAGTGAATAGTTATAAAAGTTTATGTTTTGCCTGTAATCTCAGCTACTCAGAGGCTGAGGCACAAGAATCGCTTGAACCCTGGAGGTGGAGGTTGCAGTGAACCGATATCACACCACTGCACTCCAGCCTGGACAACAGAGTAAGACTCCATCTCAAAAAATTAAAAAAGCTTGTTTTGAAAGATTTAATATTTTTAAGATGTCAATACTTCCAAATTTGATATACAGATTCAATGAAATCCCAATCCAATCTCATCTGAATTTCTGTAGAAATAAACAAACAAACTAGTAATTTAATATGTGTGTGTGTGTGTGTGTGTGTGTGTGTGTATGAGAATATGCATACCAGTGGTTTTCAAACATTTTAAAATTCAGGATCCCAGTGTGCTTAAAAAAACTCAGGACCCCAGTCAGGTGCGGTGGCTAATACCTGTAATCCCAGCACTTTGGGAAGCCAAGGTGGGCAGATCACTTGAGCTCAGAAGTTCAAGACCAACCTGGCCAACATGGTGAAACCTTGTCTCTACTAAAAATACAAAAATTAGCCGGGCATGGTGGTGCATGCCTGGAGTCCCAGCTACTCGGGAGGCTGAGGTAGGAGAAGCACTTGAACCTGGAGGCAGAGGTTGCAATGAACCGAGATTGCACCACCACACTCCAACCTGGATGACAAAGTGAGATTGTCTCAAAAAAACAAACAAACGACAACAACAACAACAAACCCAGGACCCCAAAGATCTTTGGTTTATATGTACTATATCTATCAACATTTAATACAATTATGTATCAGCTAATTTAAAAACAATGATAAAGCCTCTATGTAGAAATATCAATTATATTCTATATAAAAATATTTTCTAAACAGAAAGAAGTGAGAAAAGTAACATTTTTAAGAGAAAATCCTCTAATAGACAACAGCTAGATTCTCATATCTGCTATTGCATTCTATCTGTTCTGATATGCTGTTTTGGTTGACGTACACGAAGAAAAGTTGGTCTAACTCAAATATGTAACTGCTAAAAGATAAAGTATATTAATAGCATTTTCAGGTTCTGGGGATATTCTTCCTTGATATGATCCTTAACAAATTAGTTGCAATGTGGAATCTGAAACCATATCAATTAACTTTCATATTCTATTACATTAAAATCCTTTGTCCTATCTTGCATTTGGAATGAGTCCTTTACTCTTGCATGATTTTGTAGCAACATGAAACTGGTCATTCGGAAAATGTTGCAGATGTTCCAAATGCTGATATATTTTAATATCTATTATGCAAAAAATCATATTAGTTAATATCACTACTTATTTAATGAGAAATTTTTTTTTTAAGACAGAGTTTCACTCTTGTTGCCCAGGCTGGAGTGCAATGGCACGATCTTGGCTCACTGCAACCTCTGCCTCCCGGGTTCAAGCGATTCTCCTGCCTTAGCCTCCCAAGTAGCTGGGCTTACAAGCATGCACCACCACACCCAGCTAATTTTTTGTATTTAGTAGAGACAGGGTTTCACCATGTTGGTCAGGCTGGTCTTGAACTAACCTCAGGTGATCCACCCGCCTTGGCCTCCCAAAGTACTGGGATTATACGCGTGTGCCATCGTGTCCGGCCGAGAAATGTCTTTAAATATTGGGACTCTGTTAAACAGACAGTGGTGGATACAAGGTTTTCAAATTTCTAATTTTCAATTGAAAGCTAGAATGTTATTATTGGTAATAAATATTATTAGTTGTTTTCTTCGAAGTGACAGGGTTTGCTTATTTTTGAGAAAATTTCTGCCAAATGCCCATGTCTGAATAAACATAGTTTGTTTTATTCAGATAAAATGGGATTCCATGAAAACAGTTGCTAGTTCAGTTTACAAATCACAATGGCTTTCCCTCAAGACAACTATTGTGCATTCATTCCCACTTGATATACAGAATATTAAGACGTTACACAAGGGTCAAAACTTAATAAAATTAAAGTTGATGATTTTTACTGCTTTAAAGATATTCTTAGGTGAATACAGCTTAAAAAAGAACTCTTAAGTAGGTAGCAGAGGCTACTAGCAATAGTTAGGTGCCATTGCCTTTACTATGATAACAGGCCACCAGTTTTACCCACAATTGCTTCTGCACCATCTATACTAAATTTCACCACAGTAGAAAAAACAAAGGCAAATAATAACTTGATACTAGTATAAAAATAATTTTGACTTAATAGACCACTTGAAAGTGTCTTGGGAATTCCCAGAGTTTGAAAAACCACTGGTATGTTTGTACAAATGCACATGTGTGGAAATGCAAAGGCCCTAGAATAGCCAAGATAACCAGAATGAAAAACAAAGGTGGAGGCCTTAAAATATGAGACTTCAAAACTTACTAAACATCTACAGTAATTAAGGTAGTACAATGTGGGTAAAAAGACAGCTATATAAATCAATGTAACAGAATAAAGAACCCAAGAAAAAATAAAAATTTTAAAAAGGCATCAGTGCAATTCATAATAGGAAAGGCGTATCTTTTTGATAAACAGTGTGGGAGCAACCGGAAGAAACTAAACACCTTGATCCCTGCCCTACATCAAAATAAAATTTTTTTTTGTTTGTTAAACAAGGTCTTGCTCTGCCACCTAGGCTAGAGTGCAGTGGCGTGATCACAGCTCACTGCAGCCTCAACCTCCCAGGCTTAAGTGATCCTCCCATCTCAGCCTCCTAAGTAGCTGGGACAACAGTTGTGCACCACCATGCCTGGCTAATTTTTGTACTTTTTGTACAGACAGAGTTTTGCTGTGTTGCCCAGGCTGGTCTCAAACTCCTAAGCTCATGCAATCTGCCCACATGGGCCTCCCAAGGTGGGATTATAGGCATAAGCCACCACGCTTGACCACCCACAATAAAAAATTAATTTGAAAAGGATCATAGTCCTAAATGTGAAGGCTAAAACTATACAATTTCTAGAAAAGAGTTATCTCTTCAAGACTGGAGGGGCTGGGCATGGTGGCTTACACTTGTAATCCCAGCACTTTGGGAGGCCGAGGCAGGCAGATCACCTGAGGTCAGGAGCTCGAGACCAGCCTGGCCAACATGATGAAACCTCATCTCTACTAAAAATACAAAAAATTAGCCGGGCGTGGTAGTGGGCACCTGTAGTCCCAGCTACTTGGGAGGCTGAGGCAGGATAATCACTTTGAACCTGGGAGACGGAAGTTGCAGTGAGCCGAGATCATGCCACTGCACTCCAGCCTCAGTGACAGACTGAGACTTTGTCTCAAAAAAAAAAAAAAAAAAAAAAGACTGGACAAAAGATTTTTTTTGTTTGTGAAAACATAAAAGGAAAAAACAATGAAAAAATTAGATTTTTGCTTGTCAAAAGATACCATTAAGAAAGTGAAAAGGCAATTAACTGAAAGAAAATATTTGCAATGCACATATCTCACAAAAGGACCATATCCAGAATATTTAAAGAACACTTGGTATTCAATAAAGACAACATATCTAATAAAAATCAGTGAGTTAACTAGGACATTACAAAAGATGATATCCAAATGGCCAATGAGTATATTAAAGATGCTCAATATCATTACTCAACAGAGAAAAGCAAATTCAAACCATAGTTCACATCCACTGGAATGGTTAAAATAAAGATCAATAATATCAAGTGTTGATGAGAATGTGGAGCAACTGGAACGCTCATGCATTGCTGATAGGAATGCAAAATGGTACAGTCATTTTGGAAAATGTGTTGGCAGTTCCTAATAAAGTTAAACATATGCCTACTTTGTGATCCGGCAATTCCAGTACTAGGGATATGCCCAAAGGAAATGTATGCATATGTTGATGAGAGACAGAGAGAGAGAGAGACAGATAGACAGACTTATAAAAAAAAGTTTATAGCAGCTTTATTCCTAATAGCCAAAAGCTGGAAATGACAGAATATTGGATATATAAAGTGTGGTATATTTGCAGAATGGAACACTACACTGCAATATTAAAAATGAACTCGTGATTCATGTAATACCTGGATGAATCTCAAACAAATTAAGTTGAGCAAAAGAGGTTAGATACAAAAGCATAGACACAAGATGATTCCAATCATATGAAGTTTAATACAGGCAAAGGTAATCTGTGATGATAAAAATGGTTACCTCTAGGTCACTGGTAGTATTAACCGGAAGGGGCATAAGAAACTTTCTGGGTTGATGGAAATATTCTATGTTTTTATGTGAGTGGTGGCTGAGTATAAAAATTCATCAAGCTGTATGATTAAAACGTGCATTTTTGCTATACCCAAATTATACCCCTAATTTTAAAAACATCTTCAGAGGTGCTTGAAAACACAGGTTCATCCATGTTTCAAGCTGAAAGGGACTCCGCTGAGACTAGAACTAACAAAGATCCACAAATTAGGGGTCATTATTCTTTCCTTAACACCAAGCTTCCAGAACAAGACTTTTCTCTGGAACAACTATTTTCATTTTGATTATTTACTTTAGCCTTTCTGTGACAGTTCTCAACAATATCCAGAGGGAATATCAGAAGCTCTGGTTCTGACTAGTTGACCAAGTGGGGTCCCAAGCTGCTCTTTAATTGCCCACTGGGCTTACTATTCAATGGAGAGGGGCTCTTTGTTTGTTTCTAAGTTTATAGATGGCACCTATAAGCATAAGCCTCTCAGGCTCTTGCAGACAGTTTAAAATAGTGTTGCACTAACAGTTTTGACACTCATGTCACTAAGACAAATGGAATTCCCGGTTCAGACTTAAACAAATTCTAATAGTGCCCCCAACTCTGTCCCCCTGCCACCACAGTCTGATGCAACAGACTACATAAACAGTCCAGCCCTGTATGAGAGGCACAGTAAATGTACAAAAGTGAAAAGTTGGGTCTTTGGTCAAAAAGTCCCATGTAAATATGTAGAACCCTACTATATCAACAGTGAGAAGTATTGCATCAATTCCCTCTCAAAATGCTTAGGAAAGATTTAAAGCCATGTCAAGGACCTGATGCTTGCAATATAGAAAGCATAGGCAAGGTTTTAGTTGACACAAAGATTTATTCAAAGAAGCAAAGTGTCATCAGAAGACACTTTCCCAACAGCTTCTTCTACTTCTGTTTACTGTTTCTTCATCTTCAAATGGGGCTATCATTTTTTCTTAATTGTGCTGAACTAAAATTTTCCTCATTGTTAACTTGACTTTGGTCTTCTAACATCCTGTAAATACTAGAAAGAAGAAAGGGCCAGGCGCGGTGGCTCACGCCTGTAATCCCAGCACTTTGGGAGGCCGAGGCGTGCGGATCGCGAGGTCAGGAGTCTGAGACCAGCCTGACCAACATGGTGACACCCCATCTCTACTAAAATACAAAAGTTAGCTGGGCATGGTGGCACATGCCTGTAATCCCAGCTACTCGGGAGGCTGAGGCAGGAGAATCGCTTGAACCCGAGAGGCAGAGGTTGCAGTGAGCCAAGATCACGCCACTGCACTCCAGCCTGGGCAACACAGTGAGACTCCATCTCAAAAAAAAAAAAAAAAGAAAGAAAGAAGAATAAGAGGAATGTTTAAATCAGAAGAGGAGAGATACAGCTGAGCATTTTCCTTATGGGCAAATAAGGTCTTTTCCCTATGTTCTTAATCTCTAAAACTTACTTTTGATTTTATATAGACAGCAGATAGTCGAAAGATTAGAATTAATTTAATGTATACACTTACTCATTTCTAATATAAAAGCCAATCTTAATATTTGAGTTTGAATATTTTTTCCCCTCTGAGGGATTGTTCACAGGTCAGGGCCGAGCCTTCTTTTAATTTCACTCTTATCCTTAATCTTCTTACTGATCCCACACAAGCTTTCAGTACCCAAGGTATATGCCCTGGAGTTTTTGTCACTTTATAATCATCAAGAATATCTGAAACTCTATTAATTGAAAATCACATCATTTATTCAAAAAATATCTTAATATTTCTGAAGAACTTTATATTCAGGAGTTACTTAAGGAAATAATTTGAACACACCCCTTCCACAAAAGGTGGTAAAAAAAGTTTTGCATAGGGACTCTTAATCTTCTTTTACTGATGTAGAAGTGAATGGCATGGTAGGAGAATGACTTGAAGGTTTCAGCAAAAGTTCAAGACCATGATTATGAAGTCATGGCTTTTTCCACTCAGTTCTAGCTCTAAGACCATAGAGCTATGTGGCCACATCATTGTAGACTGAACAATGTCTCTCACTAATCTCTTTATTTTTACCATCAGCATCTCTGTGCCTCTGACAGCCTTTAAGAAATAGTACCTAAGTAGGCCTCAGATTGAAATGGCAACTGTCAATACAGTGAAATATAATCTTAGAATACTCTTCCCCCAGGCTGGGCGCGGTGGTTCACGCCTGTAATCCCAGCACTTTGGGAGGCTGAGGTGGGTGGATCACCTGAGGTCAGAAGTTCGAGACTAGTCTAGCCAACATGGTGAAACCCCGTCTCTACTAAAAATACAAAAAATTAGCTGGGCGTGGTGGCGCGTGCCTGTTAATTCCAGTTACTTGGGAGGCTGAGGCAGGAGAATGGCTTGAACCCAGGAGGCGGAGGTTGCAGTGAGCTGAGATCGTGCCACTGCACTCCAGCCTGGGGGACACAGCGAGACTCCGTCTCAAAAAAAAAAAAAAAAAAAAAAAAAAGAGTGAAACTCCGTCTCGAAGAAAAAAAAAAAAGAATACTCTTCCCCCAGTCCATGAACAAAATCTCTATATGATAAAAGAATGCCTCTATAAGAAGGTCCTTCCAGCACAGATTTGACTGCAAGACAAAACAAAAACTGCTCAAATAACCTCCTTGTCACCTATCTAATCACACTTCTCTATTAATGAGTATTATTTGTTTTTTTTAAGGTGATGTACCAAATGCCAAATACATAAAGTAGGCATAAATGATCATTATAAAATCAATCAAATCAAACTAGTTTGGGATTTTAAGTGTGTAATTTTCTTCAGTAAACAAGTTATTTTGATAGTGGAGAAAATTAGGTGCTCAAAAGGTATCTCCTAAATTAATTATTTTTATTACTTCAATTGTACAACAAAAGTAGTATTTCTCTTGAGTCAAGAACAACAAAAAACCCCAAATCTGCAACTTTGTCCCTATTTACTGAAATGCTTGAGGTAACACTAATACCTTATGATCCAAGGCTGCTCAGGATAAGAAGTCATTTTTCTTATCTGTCACATTGTCCTTCTCACCCTACCATCTTCCTCAGGCATGTACACAAACACTGCTTCCACCACACTTCCTCAGGCATGTACACAAACACTACTTCCACCACACTTCCTCAGGCATGTACACAAACACTGCTTCCACCACACCTCATAACTTTATAAAATGTTTTCTTTAATAGAGTTTGATAAAGATGTCTGCTCTGCATATGAGTCACGCATAAGTTTGTCTTTCGATCTCAATTATCTGAGTTCTTTGTTAGTAAACATCCATCTCCATAGTAAAACCACAAATCAGGACAAACAAACTCAGGGTGAACCAGATCTTTCTAGGCTCTTTGATTTGATGACTCAGAAGCAAGGAAAGGTTATCTATTAGGTACAGCCTTCAAGTTTTGGAACAAGAATAGTCAGCAATCTGGAAAACAAAGTTCCAACAAGACATTGACAGCTGTCTTTCTGCTTTCTCTTTAGAGGTCCTACATCTTTATCAAAAGAAGGGCACATGTTATAAGGTACAAAGAATAGAAAGAAATTCTTAGCTATCTAGCCAAAATGAACATACAGGAAAATGAATAAATTGACACAGTGCTTTGGCTAGAAATACTATCAATGATTCATCGACATTGTTGTTCATCAGCTGGACATGGGAAAAAGTGAGCAACTGCCCCAAATCCCATTTGTTCTGGGTAGCCTGTGTCTTAGGTTAAAATCCTATAATGTGTCCATTTCCAAAATGATCTCCTCAGCCAACAACGGAACATCTTACAATTATTTAACCCCCACAAATTTTAGGTAGGATGGTTTTTGTTTTGTTTCGTTTTGTTTTGTCTTTTTGAGACAGAGCCTTGCTCGGTCACCCAGGCTAGAGTGCACTGGTGCAATCTCAGCTCACTGCAACCTCTGCCTCCCGGGTTCAAGCGATTCTTGTGCCTCAGCCTCCTGAGTAGCTGGGATTACAGCCATGTGAAACCATGCCCAGCTAATTTTTGTATTTTTATTAGGGACGGGGTTTTGCCATGTTAGTTAGCCAGGCTGGTCTCAAACACCTGACCTCAAGTGATCCACCGCTTCGGCCTCCCAAAGTGCTAGGATTATAGATGTGATCCACTGCACCCAGCTGGTATGGTGTCATTAGAATCACCAAAGACAAGATGAGACAGATGTTATGGGAATAACATCTACTCATCAAGCAGTTATAGAACTGCTGAAAATCAAAAATACTCTATATGTATTTTACAGAGAGACAGTAAGAATCTAGTTCATAGGTGTCTAAAGGCATAGAATTTACCCGGTGCTTAAATCACTGAAGTTAATAATTTAAAAATATGTATTTTAGGCAATGTGTTTCTTTGCAAAAGCATGAACCAGAGATTACCAGATATTAAGAAATTGTGAAAAAAATCATTACGTGGTAAAAGTGGCACACTCTGCACACCTCTTTTAGTTTCAATGGAATAACGTTGTTAGATTAATACATAGATATCTAGAAAATAAACTGCAGACCCAAGATTTAAATAAAATATTTTCACTTTAAAAACTGTTATAATTGTCAAAGGATTTAATTATATCACATTAAATTCTATTATCTGTGAATAAAGTAATTATATGAAAAACAATTATACTGCCACAAGGTTAGACAGAGCAAGAGCTGTCACTAAAATAGAGGGTTAGGTGTAACATGTGCCATAGGAATAATTAAAAAGATAATCCATGAAGTCATATAAAATGCTTGAAGGTAATACAGGGCAATGAAGACCAACAGAGGAGGTGCCACACTGGTCGTATCTCCAAGTAACAGGCAATGAAACCTCCAGATGAGCAACTTCCTGATGTGCAGCTGACTCCAATGCATGGATCATGATCAGAGGTGCACTTCCCGGTTCAAGAGCAATTATAAAAATTTATTAGATTCTTTTTAACAGAAGAATCTACAACAAAATTTTCCCATAAATATGTTTACATAAAGAACTCAAATTATTTAGCCTCGATTTTGTTAGACTTGCTACCTTGATTTTTGTTAGCCTAGATGTTGTTTTCCACAGACGTAGAAAGTAATTCTGTTGACAACAGTTGGTCCTATTAAAGTAGATGGACATTCCACGACAAAACATTATTCACTCAAAAAATGCGTTAACGTATATTTCTCATTCAAAAGGGATCTGAACCAATTGAGAGGTAGCTGAAGAGAGAATTACTCATAGAAGTCCAATTCCTTATCTATGAGGCTTCTTCAGCTCAAAGTTAAAGAAGGCAGCACACATGTTTCACTGTTTTGGTTGTCTTTCAGAAAGGTACCATGGCTTCCTGGAATGAAAACAGGCCTAGAAAAATAATGATAAAGCTTAGCCACCAAGAAGTTCTTTCCTACTCAAAAGATTGGTACTTTCAGGCAGAGAGGGTCAATGCCATCGAAACTCATACAGTGTATCTCTGATGCAAATTAAGTAATCTTAGGACTACTTACATATCAGATTATTTACATGTAGGATCTAATTCCTTATTCAAAAATCAACTTAAAAACTCTCCTTGCAAAAGGATTTAAATAACAGTTCACTGAAGCTCCTCCCTTGTTGCATGAGATGACTTTACATACAGCTAAGATTGCTACATGATAAATATGGAATGTTGGCCAGATGCAGTGGCTCATGCCTGTAATCCCAACACTTTGGGAGGCTGAGGCGGGTGGATCATCTGAGGTCAGGAGTTCAAGACCAACCTGACCAACAAGGTGAAACCCCATCTCTACTAAAAATACAAAAACTAGCTGGGTGTGGTGTCAGGTGCCTGTAATCTCAGCTACTCGGGAAGCCGAGATAGGAGAATTGCTTGAACCTGGGAGGCAGAGGCTGCAGTGAGCCAAGATCGTGCCACTGCACTCCAGCATGGGTGACAGTGGGAGACTCTGTCTCAAAAAAATAAAAAATAAATATATATATATGGAGTGTTACCTCAGAATCTAGTATTGAATATGTCTACTTTTAATAACACAAGGTAACTGCTTTGGCAGCATGTGTTCCTAGTAGCTAGTCACTCGACAATAAAACATCAGTAATCTGGTAGTTTAAGAAGGTTTAAAAAGCCCAATCAAGGCCTACTGTTGTAATCTTGAATAAAATACTTCAGATTAAAATATGTAACATTTCCAGGATTCACAATTGTAAACGATCATTCCAAACGAGCACAACAATCTCTTAGCATTCTCAGAATGTGACTACAAAAAAGATTTATTGTTTAAGTTCCCTATCTCAATATCTCATTCAGTGCTGGGAAGCAATGATAGCGACTCTACACATTTCCATGCTCATTTCCAGGGGACAACCATGGTTGCCAAGTTAAAGCAGTAGGAACAAGTATGAGTCCTCTAAAGTAATAGTCTACGTTAAAAATGAAGGCATAGCCCTAGATGGGGCAGCTCAGTAAGATGCAAGGTACAATCCACTAACCAAAAAATCAGAAAGCTAAGAATATGTATAAAACCCATTAGCTTCGAAACTTAAAAATATATCCATATCCACAGACAGAAGCTTTGGTCTTTTTAAAGTGACCTTCACAAATCAGTTTTGTGTTTGTTTCCATTTTCTTTCACAGTTTAAGCCTCAATCAAATCAGCGGTCTCTAGGGATTTTGAAATCGCTATAGATTAAAATCCTCTCTGACTCAACTGTTTGACTAATGCCGAGTATTTAATAATTCTACTTGAGAGAGAATTTTTGGACAAAATCCTGCCATGCGCTGTCTTCAGATGCTCCCCAGCTGCACTATAAAGCAAGGCATCACTGTCCTTATTTTATCACTTGACTTAGAGACGAGAAAATATATCACTACAGACAATTCTACCATTTAGTAGGCCTGGCTGAAAACAGTTTTATAATACTAATGGAGCAACTATCACCTATAAAGGCAAAGATCTCCTTCTCTGTACTAATGATACATATTCATAGCTTGTTTCCAAGGATAGGAAATTAATAACTGTGATAGATAGACCAGGGTTAAGTTAATGAATTTTTAAACTTGATGCTTTTGATAATAAAATCATTCAAGCTATAGCATTTGGACTCTCTGCTCTCTACTTCCACAGATTAGGCACTTTGATACTCAACAGGTTGAGTAAATTGAATCCATAGATTGTATTTACGTTCTCTGTCAAGGTTGCTTCTCCACATTTCGGTGATCAAAGGCAAAACAGTCATCAATCCTGTAGCCTTCAATACTATGTTCATTACATTTAATCAAGTGCCAACTCCACTGCATCATTCACCAACCTTAGGAATGCTTAAAAGCATGGCATTGTTCAGCAAGAAATATAGGCACAGTACTGTATTAAAATGCACACACACCACAAAACAAAAAAACAGAGAGGAAAGCAAATAAATGTCATCCTCTACATTGTGCGAGAAAATTAGTTAAAAATGCACAGGACTACCCAATAAATATTTCAGAGGTGGTTTTCTACCTGAGGCAGCATCAATCACTGTGGAAACTCCCCTTCGATCAGAGACTGGACGGGATGACCCTGGCATGCTGACTGGGTCAGAGCGGACTGGCTGGATCCTGCAATGCAATTTAATTTAATTCACATATGTTACTGGCATCAAAACTGTCACTTGCTACAAAAGACCTTAAATCAGGAATGCTGGAGTAGCACAATCCATTAAAGAACCATCCATTCTAAAACAAGACAAACAGGGGAGCTGCAGTCCCTAATTGCTGCACAAGGATAAAGCACTACAAACATTCTCTACACTCTGGACCCCTTCTAACTTATCTTTGTGTGTTATTCCATAGATTTTTAAGGAAGGGACCGAAAAGCTGACATTAATTTAAAGGGATACAATAAGTAGAATGGGAGAGGAAATTAAACACTGAAAATGTTTATACTGAAACCTTTGGGATTTCCAAGGGACACACATGAAGAGTTTTGAGAATCCTGAAATTCACTAATATCACCATAGCTATTAATGTGTTCCATAAAAGGCAGCAATGTGTAATTTCAAATTTTGAGATGCTCCATTAAAATGCTTAATGAAAGTTACTTTATATCTGACAGTAAGCATAGGATAACAAAGATGTACTGTGGCCAGGGTGGGTCACTACTAACTGAGCTACCTTTATAAAATTACCAACTAGCATACAAGAATCAATTAGAACCTCAGTAAACGTGCAAATTACTACACACAATTTAAAGTTGCTTAAGAATAATAAACATCCATCCTGGCTAACATGGTGAAGCCCCGTCTCTACTAAAAATGCAAAAATGAGCCGGGTGTGGTGGCATGCACCTATAGTCCCAGCTACTCAAGAGGCTGAGGCAGGAGAACTGCTGGAACCCAAAAACCAGAGGTTGCAATGAGCCGAGATTGTGCCACTGCACTCCAGCCTGGGTGACAGAGCAAGACTCCATCTCAAAAAAAAAAAAAGAATAATAAACATATAAATGCCAAATGCCGAGTGTCTCTTTCTAGCTGCATTAGAATAAATACTATTAACATAAAAGTATCTGGAAGAATAAAAGATCTGAAAGTCCCAGGCAACTTAGTGAAACAAAAACTTATTACAACAATATATGCGTGCATTTCTGGTAATTCATTCATACAGTAAGTATTTACTGAATATTAATTGCTTGTAGGCATTACTCTGAGAACAAGCAGAAACAAAACATAAAATACAGACCAATGTGTATATATATGACATAGCACATGAACATTCATGACAATGCAAAATAAAACTAAAGTGTAAATATGAATGACATAAATAGTAAAAGCTCAGATTGAGGAGATGGGGGAATACATGCAGGGTCCACATCAGTTAGAGATCTTGCAGAGCTGGAACAGGGATTAGGTCTGTATATAGTAATAGTATATACGCATAATGAAGAGGAGGAAGAAATGCCCTTTAAGCACAGGACTACAACATATAGAAACTTAGATTAGTGACTGAATACGATAGATTCAGGGCATCTTGAAGTGCATGATTTGGCTGAAGTATAGAGTTCATAAAGGCTATTGATGGAAGATAAAAGGTTGATAAGAAACATGGGACAGATGACAGAAGCCTGAAATGCCAAGTATGAACTGCAGACTAGTTATGAAATGCATGCATTTGTTGTGAGGAAGAAAAAACAGGAGGGAGGTATAGGATGATCTATTACTGGAAGGTGAAAATACTGATTAACAAATATTGATCACTGCTATGTAGGACTACCCAATATTCATTCCACCCCAGCTAATTTTTCTAAGCCAGTCATGGTAATCTCATCACATCTCGGCAGTGGTTAGTTAGGGGATAGGTAAGCCTAAGCTAATGTGGGCCAGTTAGAAAAGAGAAGTTTATTTAAAGTGTCTGGAAAAGAAGTTTCCTTGTTCTTGAGAGCAACAAAAAGCTAGCCTCTTAGATATGGTCAGTCCATTCAAAATTATGCCCCCTTCTAGTCTAAACAACTTCCTATGTGGGCTAATACAACTCCTATAGTTAGTCAATTTATATTGGGGTTTCTGAATAATCCAGAGTTGGAGGTAGGGTGTGAATGGGGCTACAGATGAAGCAAGAGTGGCCATGACTTGATAGCTGAAGCTGGACAACAGATATATGGGGGTTTATGCTATTTTTCTTTTCATTTTATACATGTTTGAATTTTCTTCATAATTAAAAAAAGAGAAAAACTGGTTGGGATGATGGAAACGTTCTGAAATTAGTGGGATGGATGCCAAACATAGTGAATATACTAAAACCCACTGACTTGTACATTTTAAAACTGGTAAATTTCATGTTATGTGAATTATATCTCAGTTAAATAAAATAAAATAAATGATAACCAATTTCTGAGGAGCTAATCTTGAGTGGAAAGAGAGGCTTTGCATACTCAGCATCTTTTACATTATATGTTTCTCAGGTCTGTTAGCAAATATTTCATTGCCCATTCTTTTTAAACACCTGCTCTGTGTAGGGAGCTTGCCTGATTCCCTTATGGATGAGAGTCAACACTATGCCTGCCTGTTTCCCATTTTGGTTAGGGGGCAGGGAGGAAGATTATCACTGCACTACATATTATTATTGGTATCCTATGGGGTACAGGACAGTGTACTAGGTGTCAAGGGTCAGGTGAGCCCCAAAAAATCTAAACAAGGACTTCACAATTTAAGAGAGAAAGTAAAGCCAATGGTCGGCCATAGGCCACCATGCACAGGCGTGGAGAAATCAGATGAGAGACAAGGAGCTGGGCTAGAGTGATCATAAACAAGAATGAGGAGAATCTCAATAGTTGGGTTTCTAATTGGATGCCGGGTGGGAAACGGTGGTACTAAAAAGGACTAAAAATTGATGTGAATAAAATCTATATTTCCCATAAAAACTGCTGTAGGGTCTTAGCCAAGGTCCCAACCAAGCTTACCTGCTGAAAGTTTAAAATATAAATTACAAATGCAATTAACAGAAATTTATAAACCTGCTGCTCAGTATAAAGGTTTCTAAAGGTTATATGTGTCCTGTAAACAGGATAATATTCTAATCAAACATAAACAATTTAAAGTCATTTAGATTTAAACAAAATTTGGGGAGTTATTTATTATTATTAACAAAGGGAAAGTCTGCGAGGAAAATTCTTAAGGATTCGGAAAAGTAGCTATATCTGCTTTTAAAAGAAGCGAGTTAGAACTATCTTAATAGAAGGACTATACCTGAGGAAAAGAGTAACAAAGAAAGCTGATGAGGCCACGAAACAATGGGGCAAAGACATCCTCAGAAAAAGTACAGCACAGGGCTTTATAAATAGCAGCTGGTCAATCACTAGAAAAAAAATGAGACAGTGTCTTGTGCACGGTTTAGCAAAAACACTAAATGTGTTACATAGTTGTGAAGAGAATAAATTGGTTACTTATTTTAAACGCTTTATTATTAAGATTTAAATAACCAAATGACTGTTGTAAACACGAGTACACTGAATCACTAAGTTGAGGACTGCAAAGAATTGACTCCCTGATCATGGCTTGAGGTCCTAATCTAGACCATATTTAATCAATTAGCATCACTGAAAATTGGTCTGACACTCTCACTGTATTCTGTCATTATTACCTGACATCTTGGTCAAAAAATGTCATTTTTAGAAAGCTGGAGGAATTATGCTGGAACACAAAAAATGTAGAGAAGAAAAAAACAAAATACAAAGCAGAGTAAACAAAAAATACTAAACAAGGTATTAAAAGAAGATACATTCTTCTTGATGAATCGTTCTTTTTGTGTGTGTTGGTTTGTTTGTTGTTTTGAGATGGAGTCTCACTCTGTTGCCCAGGCTAGAATGCAGTGGCACGATCTCGGCTCACTGAAATCTCCGCCTCCCGTGTTCAAGCAATTCTCCTGCCGCAGCCTCCCGAGTAGCTGGGATCACAGGCGTGCACCACCATGCCCGGCTAATTTTTTGTATTTTTTTGGTAGAGATGGCGTTTCATCATGTTGGCCAGGCTGGTCTCGAACTCCTGACCTCATGATCCACCCTCCTCAGCCTCCCAAAGTGCTGGGATTACAGGCGTGAGCCACCACGCCTGGCTGAATCATTCTTTAAGAAGATACATCAGTCAGGGGAAAGCAAAAATGTAAAAAGGGACAGCAGTTAGGAGTCTGTGAAATGTTGCTAGGGTGCTGGCATTAGGAATGGAGAGGAGTGGAAGGTTTCTAGATGTATTTTGAATAGAAATGACATAAGTTGGTGAAGAATTAGATGTGGCATCTGTGAGAGGAGAGATTTCAAGGATAACCTCTAGATTCTGTCTTGAGTAGGTAGTTTGTGGAGTAATTTAAAGAGATGAGGCCAGGCGCAGTGGCTCACGCCTGTAATCCCCACACTTTGGGAGGCAGAGGCGGGCAGATCACCTGAGGTCAGGAGTTCAAGACCAGCCTGGCCAACATAGTGAAACTCCATCTCCACTAAAAACACAAAAACTAGGCAGGCGTGGTGCCGCATACCTGTAATACTAGCTACTCAGGAGGTTGAGGTAGGAGAATCGCTTGAATACAGGAGGCTAGAATACATTCTAGATGTTGCAGTGAACTGAGATCGCACCACAGCACTCCAGCCCAGGTGACAGAGTGGGACTCAGTCTCAAAAAAAAAAAAAAAAAAAAAAACTCATGCCTGTAATCCCAGCATTTTGGGAGGCCAAGGCGGGAGGATCACTTGAGGTAAGGAGTTCAAGACCAGCCTGGCCAACATGTTGAAACCCCGTCTCTACTAATAATACAAAAATTAGCTGGGTCTGGTGGCGGGCACCTGTCATCCCAGCTACTCAAGAGCCTAAGGCAGGAGAACTGCTTGAACCCAGGAGACAGAGGTTGCAGTGAGCAGAGATCACACCATTGCACTCCAGCCTGAGTGACAGAGCAAGACTCCGTCTCAAAAAATAAAATAAAAAATAAATAAAATAAAATAGAGATGACAAAGAATAGGGGTGAGAGCAGGATTAGGGAGTGAGATGAAGAGTTGCAATTCAGACCCAAGTAGGCAGCTGGCCGTACTCTAGGCATATCTCCTGGCACCTCCTGGCAGGTACTCAGTAAATATGTGTCATATTTTCTAAACAGATACATCAGGCATAATCTAACTTTGCAACAATTTTCATCTTGTTATAAAAATTTTTTATTGTTACTGACAAAGAAGACAAAAACATATTTCCACTATGTAACTGGAACATTTTTTCCCACTATTTTTTAAAAGGTGTGCAAGAAAAAGGTCAGAGGGTTGTTTTATATTCAATTCAAGATATACTATAGAGTTTTTTTTAAAGAGAAGACAAGAAAAGGGAGATTATATTACATTAGACTGAGTCCTTCATTATCTGTTGCACCCTAATGTGTCAAGTCTTGGTATAACAAATTAAACTGCTAAGCAAACTTGAGACTGCAAGTCAAAACTGTCTGAGTTGCAATTAAAAAAAAAAGCTAATAATAAAAAGCATAATTTGTACACCTGTCCTAGGATTCCTACAAATAAGGATGAGAGAACATGTATTATAAAAATATAGAAGATAAACTATAATTGAATTTATACCAACATTTTTCCATCCAAAAACTTTATATAATCTAAAAGAAGGGAGATACAGGATTAGATAAAAATCACAGATGAAATTTAATTGAAAGGTGGTGCCAACTTCAGAAAGATCAGGAAAAGAATACATAATCAGATTGAAGCAGTTAGAAATATAAGCAAAGCATCAAAAAGTGGAATTGCTTGAAAAGTGCAGTGACTATTAGATTTAGGGAGAATATAATCTGAAAAGCAAGTATTTATTGCACGTAATGTGATCCCACGAGACCCTATATACGATCTCAAGTAATGACAGGGAATTACGTGCAACAGTACATGTAGTCTGCAACATGATACTGTGCCAAAAGGGGAAACCTAAATATTACATATGATGCTCATTTCACACGAACATATTAATCCTTTTGTTCAAATCACTCCCTAATTCTCATTTCCTACCTGAGACTGTTGAGATCAAGATCATCTGTATCAAAATCCAAAAGAGGCTGTGGCGTGTCATTCGGACCATGAGACTGCAACACAGATGAACTGGATGAGATAACTGTGGTTTGGCCTGAGGGATGGATGGTTTTGAACTGGAACTGTGGACCCATCCACAGACGTCTATGGGGTCCAGTGTGTGTTACAATTTCAACCTGGAACGGAGTAGCAATGATGATTTAAATGGTTTGTGATCCTGATTTGAGAGACTTCACAATCCCCCATTCTTCCTCTTAACACCCCCATTCTTCAAGAAGCCCATGTTAAAGTGGCAAAGGGATAGGACACCCATAATTAAAAGGTGATGATAATCACAGCTGATGTAGACATTCAAAATATCCCTCTACTGCTTTTCATCAACATAAGCAAAAAACACATTTTGTGTACATATACATACACAGACACACATGCACACCTCACACACATATATAAGACAAAAATCACAGGAAAGTAAAAGGACCAGTTGCTTGCCTCATATAACTAGTGTCAGCTCAGTAGGATCTACCTTTTTATTCATTCTAGACAGTACTTACCATGTTGTGGGCATGCACTGAATACTACACCTATTAATCCACAGATTAAAAGTAATTCCTTCACTGAGGATCAAGCTTATGACAAATGTGAAGTTGTTCTTGAACTATCCAAGGAAAAGTAAAGGTCTGAAATAATTTTAATGCCCAAAGCCATTTTATTTCCACAATAAAATATTATAATATTTATTATACTGCCCTAATATTACCCCAATCCACTTTTAAATGAAAAAATTATTATATATTTTCTCTCAAACTAGATTTTTGTCTTCCAAATACCATTAATTAGTGTTTTCTCAACTGCCACAAATATCGACACAGGCATCTGATGTGCTACAAAACAGTAATACCAAAATGCTTTATGAATTTCACGCTCAATGGAGGGGATAGGGAATGTTGCCAATATTTTATTTTATTTATTTACTTTATTTCATTTTTTTTGAGACGGAGTCTCACTCTGTTGCCCAGACTGGAGTGCAGTGGCGTGATCTCCGCTCACTGCAAGCTCCACCTCCTGGGTTCACTACATTCTCCTGCCTCAGCCTCCCCAGTAGCTGGGACTACAGGCGCCCGCCACCACGCCCAGCTAATTTTTTGTATTTTTAGTAGAGACGGGGTTTCACCGTGTTAGCCAGGATGGTCTTGGTCTCCTGACCTGGTGATCCGCCTGCCTCGGCCTCCCAAAGTGCTGGGATTACAGGCGTGAGCCACTGCGCCCGGCCGCCAATACTTTATTAAACATTATAAAGTCAAAGAAGTGGGTAGAAGACACTTGGAAAAACCTGAAAATATATATATATTACATGATTTTTTTTTTGTTTTTTTACAAATAATCAACTCGAATGAGAGACTAAATATACAAACTAGTTTAAATGTCTTGTCATTGGTACATTCATGCCTGTGCAAATACTTTATGTAATTGACTTCCCACATGCCTTATTTTTGTCCTGAGTTCTTTTATATTTAATCACATTTCTCTGATTGTGGTGATTAATTCTTAACAAAACATAACTGAAAAGGTTCACAGAGTGTAGCCCTGTGTGAGTCCAAAAGGGCAAAAGCATCATGGTCTTTGGAACAATATTCACATTCCCACTAATCACAGGGAGAAAAATGCTCAGATTGAGGACAGTGATTTCTGATTCAAGTAGTTGTATTCAGCAATGTAAATTAGGCCACAGATAAAGCATTCTGTGTACTTTAAGCTCAAAACCATCAGTGTCACAGAGCCCAGAGGTAAACAGATGCCTGTTCAATTTCACCGAGGCGATGGCCAGATGTTCCTATTCACTCTCCTGTTGTGTGCCGGACAAACACATTGTATATACTTTCACACTGACAGCACACATTACCCCTTTTTCTAATTGAAAAGTTGAAGTGAAGGACAGTGGTTTCTCTGCCAGCATTCCTTGGACAACATTTTGATTTTGGAAAAAACACACATTTTGGGTTTACTTTATCTTCCTATCATTAAGAAAGGATGGACCGCCACATGCCAGGAACTGAAGAATCGACTTCCTTCAAGGAACTTCCTGTGAATATTTTTGGTGTGATGAAATAAATACATGTTACCTAGACACTGCTTGATTTTCCAGTTTACTTTACTTTTGATTTTCCAGACTTTAGTTTTCAGGCTACCCTCCTTGAGAAAGAAATGAAACTACAAATGGCCTCCACATTTTTGAGGCACCTGTCCGATGAAAAGCTGCCAGATTGGTAATCTGAGATAGGTCATTAGCTTCATAAAATGATGTCAGACTTGAGGCAGACATAACAGCATTTGTAATGAAGTCATTTGTAATCCCATCATTTTGACATCTGCCCAAGTATCTTTTATTTCAAAGCCCTTGAGATGAAGACAGCTTCACCTGGCAAGGGGAGGGATGGTCAGTGAAGCTGTTGGAGACTGGGCATGGTGGCTCTTGCCTGTAATCCCAGCACTTTGGGAGGCCAACACAGGAGGATTGCTTGAGCCCAGGAGTTCAAGACCAGCCTATGCAACATAGGGAGATCCTGTCTCTACATTAAAAAACAAACAAAAAAACAAATTAGCCAGCATGGTGATGCATGCCTGCAGTCCCAGCAATGTTGTAGGGCTGGCTTAGAGACCACTAAAAGCAGCATTACATGGGCTTAGGAAAGGAAACCAAGGCACCATCAGAATTTCTGCAGGGTGGAATGTTATATTTCCAATAATGAAAGTATGAACTCAATCTTCGGAAAATGTTGGCTCCACAAAACAAATCCCAAAGATTGCTGAGTGGCTTCACTGTTTCATCAAGGTCAACTTTTATTTTAAACCTGATGAAAATGTGTTCCAAAGAGCCTATTTAAATTCCAAGCTCCTGGCTGGCCACAGTGGCTCACGTCTGTAATCCCAGCATTTTGGGAGGCCAAGAAGGGTGGATTGCTTGAAGTCAGGAGTTCAAGACTAACCTGGCCAACATGGCGAAACCCCTTCTCTACTAAAAATACAAAAATTAGCCAGGCATGGTGGTGCATGCCTGTAATCCCAGCTACTCAAGAAGCTGAGGCATGAGAATCGCTTGAAACCAGGAATTGGAGGTTGCAGTGAGCCAAGGTCGTGTCACTGCACTCCAGCTTGGGTGACAGAGCAAGACTCTGTCTCAAAAATTAATAGATTAATTGATTCCAAGGCCCTAAGGCTTTAAATGGATTGTGTGAAAAATACACAAATTTTATGCCATGTTTATGGAAGCTAACATATATATATATACACACACACGTATAATGTATATATAATATGTATATGTACACCTGCAGCAATATTTGTGGAGTAATTTGTAATATGGAAAGACAACTAATTCTTGGTAATTCAACAAAGAGTTACCAATTCTCCCCTTTTACCTCTAAGGAAAAGAATAAAAACAGTAAATTTCTGTTTTATTTTACTTTAATACTCTCAATATTTCAGAGTTTTACCTGGGAAAGCCATTCTTCATCTTCCTGTCCACTATGGTCAGAAGCTAAACTGTCGTAAGACCCATGTCGAGTAATGGGCCCAGGACTTCCAGGGGGAACCACTATAGGAGAAAGAAAATAGATTTAAACCACTTCATTCCATGCAGTGGAAAAACAGACGTGGGCACAACCATTTTGGATACTATGGTAATTTATAAGATAAAATATAATACTTTAAAGCACAAAGGCAATTCAAACAATTATTGAACAAGTAAGAATGAAGTTCTTAGGAATAAGATACTTTAAAAAATACCTACAGAAATTTAGTAATGCCATCTTCTTGCAATAAAAGAAATAAACAACTAACTACATATGCTAATAGCAAAAGTACACTGAAGAGCAGCGACAAATCTATTCATTGGGGGATGACATTAGGATTCTTTAAAAGAGTTTATTTAGTAGCTTCATATAAATGCTAGGCATAAACATGCACATTTAATAGAAAAAATGCTTTCAGTCCTAAAAAAAATTCATTTATCCAGAGAAATACATCATCTTTCTTAGATACCTGAGTAGTTTTCATGATTCTTAAGTGGTATGACATAGTCAAATTATAAACAGCCTACCTTTTCATTCAAATAGGAACATTTGCTTAGTAAAACAATACAATGATTCAAAAATATTTACTGAGTTCCTAATATGAACCAGATATTATCTCCTCAAAATCTTAGTCTCTTCTTTGGAAGCGACGACTCACTCACTCTGTCTGTCTCCATATCTCTAAAGGTATTTTTTTTCTTTTTTTCTTCTTCTTTTTTTTTTTAACAGCAGTTTTAGGTTCACAGCAAAGTTGAGCTAAAGATACGGATATTTCCCATATAACCCCCCAACCTCATACATGATTTTATTTAATCTTTTTTTTTTTTTTTTCTTAAGAGATAGGATCTTGCTGTGTCACACATGCTGGATTACAGTGGCATGATCATAGCTCACTGTAACCTCAAACTTCTGGGCTCAAACCATCTTCTCACCTCAGTCTAATAAGTAGCTGAGACTACAGGCATGAGCTACCAATGCCTGCCCAATATTTTCTTTCTTGTAGAGACAGGATCTCACAATGTTGACCAGGCTGGTGTCAAACTCCTGGCCTCAAGTGATCCTCTGGCTTTGGCTCTCAGAGTGCTGGGATTACAGGCATGAACCACCACGCCTGGCCTACCATTTTAATACTCAGAGAAATCAAGCAATGAAGTACTGGGAGGAACAGAGAAAAAGAGGGGAGGTAAGTAGAAAGAAAAGTAAGAAAGTAAGAGATGATCATTAAAGAAGTGTGGAAGAAATAGAAAAGAATGAGAAGCTGAAAACCCTCATAATTTCTACCACCAAAAGACATTTATATATACACATCAATATACAAAAATTTCCTTGAGTTAGATTCCTACATATGAAATCAGAGGATGTAAATATATAAATTTCTTAATATATATTCCCACCAAGAGTTATACACTTACCCAAGCAGTGAAAGAGAATGCCAACCTCACTGAGCTCTTGCTAGAACAAGGTAGTATTTTGAAAAACTGTATCTTAGTGAAACAGATACAAATAAAGTAGACAAAGCATAACCTAGGGCAAGATTTTAAAAGACACAGACTCACAAAAAGCTTATCTTAACTTGCTGCAAGAGGAGAAATGCTAATTCAGTGAATTACTCAGCAGAGGCATACATAGTATTAAAGTGTAAGATCTGCAGTAATCAAAACTTTTAGCTGCTAGTTCTTCAAAATCATAGTTCTACAGCCAAGCGGCATGGTGGCATTTGTACAAAACACAAATGATCACAAAAGCATACACCTACATTCTTGTGATGACAAATTATATCAAGAAGAAAAGAATATCACAATAACTATTATTTCAGCATTCTTTTGGAAATAATTGATATACATTGAAAGGCTGATAAGTAATGATATTTTCAAAAGGCTAAGTTATCTTCCCACCACTAAATTCTATATTAATTCTTAATACAGAAGAGAACAAGAGGATCCTTGAAATTCCCACCCCTTAAATACTAGTGAAAAATGTGAATATGGAAAATATGTAGAGGCTGGAAAGCAGATGAGAGCAGAGAAGATTTTAAAGAGGTGAGGTAATATGTTATGCAAATATCTGAAGGAAAGGTGTGACCAAGGGAATGTTAAGTACAAAGATTTTGAGATGTAAACATAAAGGGAATCAGTAACAGCTAGGAGGCCACTGTGGTTGGGTGGGATAAGCCATGTTGTGAGTGAAAGGTAAGTCAGTAAGGCAAAGGAAGTAGGACCAGCAGATTACTGTGGGCTTTTCCTTTCTTTTTCTTTTTTTTTTTTTTTTTGGTAATAAAGCTCGAGTAATATGATGGAAAGCAATTAGCAATTTTTAAGTAGAAGTGAGTAGCCATGCCTTACGTAACTAGCTAGTACCTAATGTGAATTTCTCCAAAAGTTTATGTTGTGTTTTATATATGCTGAGCCTAGACTAGTACGTGTCACAGAACAAGTACTCAATAAGTATTTACTGGGTGGTTGGAGTTTTGGATTCTGTACTAAGTAAGTAACGGCACTAGAATGGCTGGACACTTATTTATCCATCATCAAAATAGGGATAATATATTATCATGTCTGGGATTAGCTTCAAAATAACCCAGTGCAGGGATGGAGGTGGGAGGTAGAATTACAGATGAAAACAGGATTGGTCATTAGTTGATCATTGTTATAGCTGGCTGATAGGTACATGGAGGCTCATTATACTATTATTTTCTAGTTTTGTGTATGTTTGGAATTTTCCACAGTGAGAAGGGAGAAAGATCCTCTCTGCCCTCATTAACTTTCCAAAGGAAGTAATAAAGATTCCAAATATACATCTAGAAATAGTACCATAAATATGCACCCCAAAATC
Source organism: Pan troglodytes (assembly GCF_028858775.2). Classification (NCBI taxonomy): domain Eukaryota; kingdom Metazoa; phylum Chordata; class Mammalia; order Primates; family Hominidae; genus Pan; species Pan troglodytes. The sequence continues at coordinate 74,228,668 of NC_072417.2, read as the reverse complement.
CTAAAGAGATTGTAAGAATTTCCATCCCCTTTTTTCACCGAAAATAGTTTTCTAATTAAGCATACTTGGAAGCCATCAGAAGATGGGCAATATAAAAAATAAATCTGGTAGGATAATATTTTTCAATATCAAATAAATATCCTTCCTCTGCCCCACCATTTTTTCCACGTTTGATACATTTTTATTACTAAATTGGGTAAAAGCACAAACATCAAAACAGAAAAAGCTTATCATTAGAAGCTAACTATAATCCAAATAATTTTGAAAAGTCTGAAAGAAGAGTGCAATAAGAGAACATATTTTTTTCACAATAAATTAATCATTAATTGGCACTGTGGTGTTAAACATACAACTAGATATATTACTGTTCATAATAATTGGTAATGTAATATATTTATTAAAATCTGTTGGTCTTCCTATTATATTTAGTATTGGATTCTCTATACAGTTTTAGGAATTACAATATGTAGTATGGAATACCTTAGAACAGTCCCAACAGCATACCACCAAGCCAGAACGCTGTTCCTCCAAATGTGGTCCTCAGACCATTAACATTGACATCCCTGGCAGAGCTTGTTAGAAATAAATAACTTCAGGCTCCACCCACCCAGCCCTACTGAATTACAATCTGCATTTCAACAAGATCCCTAGGTGATTTTATTACACATTAAAATTTGAGAGCTGCATTATACAGGAGTAGACTCACTGCCATTCCCCTAAAATAGATCAGTAGTAAAAGTTTGGAGAATCTACATTATTCTTTAAAAGGAAAAAATATGAGAAACTGGTTTTCATTTGAGAGCTTAGGAGGAAAATAATTAGCTACTTATTGCCATTTCTAAAATCTAGACAAGAAAATTCTGAAATAAGCATGGTTATTATGAGATTAAGTTAGCTATAAATTATTAGGAAATTTAAAATAGAAAGGTACTATCATTTTCATAGGATTTACGTTTTTTGTCCACTTGTTATCCTTCTAAACTCTTCACTATAACCTCAAATTTCAGTATAAATGGCCATTATAGCAGAAGAGCCAGGCTCTGTTTGCCATGGCTGATGTTGGGGGACATATCAAGCCAGTACATGCATAAGTTAAAGGGACAGATCTAAAATGTTCAGCTTACCAGTATTTAATACTTTTCTTAGTTTTTGTTGTAGTTGTTGTTGTTGTTTTAGTCAAAGGTGGTTGAGTGTTTGGAAATGACCTTAGGTGGCTTTTGTTTTACAGATATGACCTGCCAGCGTCACACAACTTTCATACAAAGAAATCAGTAAGTCTCTTGATTTTAGTCAGTCTACATATAGTATTGAAAAGCTTTGTGACAAGTAATTCTTTCTAATGTTACCAGGCTGCCTGTGTAAATACAGAAGGCCAGCCTAGGAGACAGGATAAATTATCTGTGGGAAGGGCCCATAATCAATAGCCAACATTCTAGTTTAAAATTCATTCTCAAATGCTTTGGGCACAAAAAGGTAAAAATAAACTAAGTTTTTGCTCTTTTTATATAGCATATATTTTCTTAGTTTGTACTAATACATTCTCATATTACAAAGGCAATTTCATGGAAGAATCTTCCTTTTGATATTGAATCATCTGAAATTACACAAATAGAACTATACATTCAAAAAAATTCTCATGTGAATAACAAAAAAGACAAGTTAAACAACAACAAAAAACTTCCTTTCTATTTTTTTTAATGGTGAAAAGAAATATATATATATATATATATATATTCAGAATTAGGCAGCTGGACTCAGTTTAGATGATCCCAATTTTGTTGGCAACATCCAAAGCATCGTAACCAGGAGCCAGTCGAACATATGCCTTCTTCTCTCCATCAGGCCAAATCAGGGTGTTGACCTTGGCCACATCAATGTCATAGAGCTTCTTCACAGCCTGTTTAATCTGGTGCTTGTTGGCTTTAACATCCACAATGAACACAAGTGTGTTGTTGTCTTCTATCTTCTTCATGGCAGACTCAGTGGTCAGCGGAAACTTGATGATAGCATAGTGGTCAAGCTTGTTTCTCCTGGGAGCGCTCTTCTGAGGATATTTGGGCTGTCTCCAGAGTCGCAGTGTCTTCGGCTGCCGGAAGGTGGGTGACGTGCGGATCTTCTTCTTTTTGTGGCTGTGGACACCTTTCAACACTGCCTTCTTGGCCTTTAAAGCCTTCGCTTTGGCTTCGGCTTTAGAAGGGGCAGGAGCTTCCTTCTTCGCTTTCGGCGCCATCTTGTGAAAAGGGTCTTTTTTTTTTTTTTTTTTTTTTTACACAGGGTCTCACTCTGTTACCGAGGCTGGAGTGCAGTGGCATGATCTCGGCTCACTGCAGCCTCCACCTTGTGTTCAAGCGATCCTCCCACCTCAGCCTCCTGAGTAGCTGGGATTACAGGCGTGTGCCACCATGCCTGGCTAATTTTTGTATTTTTAGTAGAGACGGGATTTTGCCATGTTGGCCAGGCTGGTCTCAAACTCCTAACCTCAAGTGATCCACCCGCCTTAGCCTCCCAAAGTGCTGAGATTACAGGCATGAGCCACCACACCTGGCCTGAAAGTTTTCCTTTCTTGCAGGTGGACATTGAATAGTAGGCCTAATTTGGATTTTGTTTTTAAAGTCCCAAAACAAAAGCAGCTTAAAACCTAATTAAAATGAATTTAAAAATCTGTGCACTAAACTACTGGTCTCTGGCACCATTTTCTGTTTTTTGTCCTCGTGGCGCAGGTTCTTCTTTGTTTCTTCTTTTGCTCTTTTCATTGGCTCAGTTGCACCATTCTCCATCACATTCATCATCACTATCAAATTTAGTTTACCTGCCCTGAAACTGTACCTTCCCTTTCGCAAACCCAGGCTGGGTAGCTTTACTACTCTTTCCTTTTCCTGTAAATCTGCAATCTTTGACTTCCATTTATTTGGGGATTCTTGTTGGTCTTGCATGATTTTTTTCAATGCTTCTTTTTCATCTCTCCTTCTACTATTTCCCAAGTCACTTCTTTGGTTTTTTGTTTTTTAATTGTGGGTTACCATTATTTGTGTCTTTGGCTTTACCTAATGCTTCTTTGGCTTTTTCTTTAAATAGAATTATCCTCTCTTTTGCTCCTCTGACAGTCTATCCATTTTATTTCACCACTTGCATTTATTCATATTAAAAAATTTCTCTCAATCCAGGTAGGAAGAACATTCTATGTTTACTACCTTGGGAAGGAATGACATACCTGTTCACATGGAAAAAAGAATTTACAACCTTGATAAAAAGAAAATATGATAAGAGCAAAGTTTCCATGCTTCTAACCACTCAAATATTAGGAATGATACCCTGAGATTGGAGCGAGACTGGCGGAGACAGAAAGGGGAAAAAAGAGGGTCACAAAGAGGAGTGGGAAACGACAGAATCCCAGAAGAAGTTTTAGGGACCAATGGCGGTGAAAACTTATGTCTTCAATCTTGGGCAGAGTTAAGGGAAGTGGCAAGAGATCCCACATGGTACAAGAGTAGAAATGGTGTGCACATGGTGTGTCTGTACAGCCAGGTCTGTGACAACCTTACCATGTTCTCCATAGCTTAGAGGAGAAGAATGTTTCATACATGTACAAGAATAATATGGACATAATCCAGACAACTGACAGGAGCTGGATGAGAAGCAAGAATGGATGCTGCAGAGACCTATATGAACCAATGGCCAATGATCTGGTGGGGAAATGGGACATGTCAGTGGTGACAATTAGGACAAAATGTCCCCAAATCCCTTACCTCATACTTTTATACCCTGTACACCCTAGAGAATTTAGATGTAACTTTGGAGGTGGTATAATTGATTGAGATTAATTTTTCCACCTTTCTTCGAATGGAGGTACTAAAAAAAACTTAATAGAGTTTATTTAAAGAAAAATAAAGTTACATATCTTGCAAATCCAAGTTCAATGGACCAAGATACAAAATAGCTACCCTAAAGAAAAATGTTTAGTATCTTTTATATTTACCAACTGTCCTTAGATAATTAATAAACTTGGTACAAGGATATAAATCTAGCCATGTTCTTAGTACAGTAATTTTCAAACACACCTTATCTGCCAAACTGAAAAGGAAAATACTGAATAGGAAATACTATCAATTTACTTTAGAGAATACAACTTCAAAAGTACTGCCTCTACATACAGGCTTTTGCTAAATATAGATCAACAAGCAAAGGCAGGATGAGTAGATCATTATGAGGTAACTGTGAGCCTGTCTGTTTTTAGTGTTTATAAGCAAATCATGCTTATAGTGAGTAAATAAGAGCTAAAAAAAATCACTTATGGTATTTTTCTTATAGGAATATATGGGCTTCTGTGCATACATGTGTGTGTTTCTATGTGTATATATATATATATATATGTTGTTGTTGTTGTTGTTGTTGTTGAGATGGAGTCTTGCTCTGTCACCAGGCTGGTGTACAGCAGCATGATCTCAGCTCACTGCAGCCTCCGCCTCCCAGGTTCAAGCGATTCTCCTGCCTCAGCCTCCCAAGTAGCTGGGATTACAGGTGCATGCCACCACACCCAGCTAATTTTTGTATTTTTAGTAGAGATGGGGTTCCACCATGTTGGCCAGGATGGTCTCGATCTTTTGACCTCATGATCCGCCTGCCTCAGCCTCCCAAAGTGCTGAGATTACAGGTGTGAGCCACTGTGTTCAGCCTATTTATATATTTTCATATGTGAGTATGTGTAAAGCAAACAAAAGCCAATCTGCTTTAGGGCTGACCTTTGAAAATTAGTCCTGTTAATCTAAACCAAAAATACTGCCAAGTCTGTATAAATAAATATATATATATATATATACACATAAATAAAGTTATGAAATGAAAGATTAATGGCCCCTTAATAACATCCTTAGGTCTGAATCCTATATAATAAAATTCACAATGTTCCAAAAAGTCAATTAATAATATAACTTTTCAAATCAAAATCTTAGAAGAGTTCTATTTTTGAATTTTTAGATGCCTTCTGCAACTTAATACAAGAATCAATGTGTAAAGAATTTTTAAAAATTACCCACAGAAAATATGGTATTTATCGGTTAGAGAAAGTTAAAAGTGTTGCTTTACATACTGCTAAACTATAGGTACAAAGTATTAAAGTATATAAATAATAATTGCAAGATTAAAGGTATAAACATTAACAGACCTCTAAGTTGACATCCTTAAGTTTCTTCAAATATCTAGTTCTTTAACACTACTTAATACAGGTTAGGATAGGTGAATTTGAACCAGGATTCCGAGAATGAGTTATTACCATTCCTAGAAAAATTTAAACCTAACATTTCAATTTTTCCCCCAAAAGAATGAGAAGAAAACCTCAATTTTATGGAATCAAATTCTTTCTAAAATATCCCCAGAGAAACAGCTAGATATCAAAAAAGTTCATCGCAACTAATCTAGTCTTCTACTTAGAATACAAAAGGTAAGATATTTATCATTAACATATTAAATATACTGTACATTAGAGCAGGTAATTAATTACTCTCATTATATTGGACATGGTTTAAGATACTCAGGAAAAAAAATTAGACCTTGTAAAAATGAAGTTTATAAGATTTAAATATTTCTTTGTAAAGCAAGAATAAAAATAAAAATATCTGTATCCAGTACCATTTCATTTAAAGCAATGAAAAACAACTGCCAACGCATGTAAAAGTTAAAAGACTACACACAGCTTGTAAGCATCCTCTTTATATAAACAAGCACAAAGCATAATGAACATCGAGCAGTGCTTATTTATGAAAGTAATGAAGGAAAAGTCTATTTGGTTTGGTTTTGTTCTTCTTGTTCTACCCTTTCCTACATTTCTTGAATTTCCAGTAATAAATTCTCTTAGCTGTAGCTCTGGAAGCTTTAGAGGACATAGCTGATCAACTACAGGTACCACTGTTTGTAAACTCCAGCCTCCCAACTCTAGCAGATGTTAAGAAGCTGTTCTACTCCTTGAAATTAATTGCAATGCTATCACTATCAGAGAAATCTGCTTCTCAAATTAAGGATAAAAATGCTGACCCTAATGGTACCTAGTTTTACATGTGAGATAATCATATAGTTACCTGCTTTAAGATTTTGTTGGAAACTTAAAATACGATAATAGGCTGAATATACAGAAATAGAAATTTAGAGTCTCTTAATTCAAAAATTCACACTCTGATCTATAAATGAAGATTAAATACATTTGTAAGTTTAATTATAAATTTAAAATTCACACTGATTTATAAGTGAAAAATCAAAGATGGACCCAAAAGCTCTTATCTGGACAAGTGAGTTTACTGGGTCCTACTGGCAGCTGAGTTTTATATGGGCAGTGGAATTCTTCAGATTCAGGACCAGACACAGTTTTTGTTTTCTCCTGCTCTTTACCATATCCCCACCCTTCCTCCACAAACAATAAAACCCTTACCACGTGAAAGTTTTTAGTGGAGACCTGAGAGATGAATAATGTTGTGCCAGCATTTTTCAGTCGTTTAGGTTATTTAGAGGAACAACATTCCTTTTTCTAGCAACAGAGAAATTTGCAGTTAAATGACATCATGCTGCCTTGAATGAAACAGCTCAGGCTCAAAGTTCACCCAAAGGCCAACAGTGATAAACTCTCTCCCAAGGACAAACCTCAATATATTTTTGGTGCTTATTAAAAACAGCATTTATATAGCAGCCATACAATAAGCAAGGGCTATTTACCAAACTCTGTTTCTGATCAGAAAGCACTCAGGATATAAGGATGAAATTCTGCTTGGGAATGTAGTTTCTTAGTATAGAAACTAAAATTTGCCATTTTAAAACAAAGGTTCAGAAGACAAACAATCCAAAAGCAAAATGAACAAAGGCAGTTCCCAATGAACAAGCAATTCACAGAGGAGGAATTATAATATCCAACAAACATATCTAAATCGTAGTAATTGGAGATTTAATGACTCAAGTTATCATTGCATACATATCAAAGTGGCAAAAATTAAAGTGTGATTTTTTAAATGACTAAAAAAAGGGAGAACCCTTTCAGATTAAAAATAACACACATAACTACTTGAAAATGGGTAGTATTAAATTCACACTGATTTATAAATGTGACAATTTAAATGTAGAGGAATTCACTAAATCTAATACACAGAGCAGTAAAGCAATTCCACAGAATATCACTGGCTGTTCTGTTGATTAGCAGCCATCCCTATACCAATGCAACAACAATACATAAAGGGAAACAAGCTTTATCTACATTATATATTATAGGGATCAATGATCTTCCTTGTGCCCTGACCCTGTAGTACCATAGATGTTCTCTAATTAATTATTAAAGTTTTCTAACAGTCAGTATTGTACATCTCTGGTTTCACTTTCCTTTTATGTCACATTCCCAGAAGAACAGTCACAGGCAATATATAATTAGAAAAAGTATATATCTTCTCTGTCTATAAACTAATAGATTTCACTGAAAAACTGACAACTCTGGGTGCATCTTTTCTCCCCATCTCCTTTTCTGTACCCCTACAGTATCATAATATTACTACAGAAGACATAAACTAAGGAGCTTTCATTTATTGTTCCTGCTACCAAGAGGTCATTTGACATTTAGCATCTGGACAAATTACACCTGGAGGTAGTCTGGCTGGGCTCACAATTTAGTTTTACTTCTTAGTGGCCCTAAATATCTCATAAAATGGAGAGAAAGAATAAAGCATAATGGGTTCATGCTATCAGCCAGATCAGCTACTCTACTAAGGAAAAATTTCAAACAGTCCAAGTATACTTTTTTTTTTTTTTTAAGAGATAGGTATCGCTATGCTGACCAAGCGGCATGCAGTGGCTATTCACAGGCATGATCACCATAGTGCACTATAGCCTAGAATTCCCGGGCCTCAAGTGATCCTCCTGTCTCAGCCTCCTGAGGAGCTGGAACTACAGGTGTATACCATGACACCCAGCCTCTAATATACTTCTAAGAAGTGAACAGACTATAACCATCCTCTCAAAGCACTTGCAAGGTCAAACCATTTTAAGGACAAGGTGGAGTTTAGGAGGGGTCTTCAAAAAGTTCATGGAAAACTGAAGTAAGAACAAATGTCAAATTTACAGTCAAGCTTGGGTAGAAGAATGGTGAAATTATTGATGCTTTACCAAAAGTTTATGGAGACAATGCCCCAGAGAAATCAGCAGTTTACAAATGGATAGTTCGTTTCAAGAAGGGACAAGATGGTATTGAAGATGAAGTCTTCAGTGGCCAGGCCATCCATATCAATTTGATAGGAAAAAAATTCATCTTCTTTGTGCCTTAACTGAAGAGAACCAATGATTAACAGCAGAAACTACAGCCAGTGCCAAAGACATCTCAATTGGTTCCACTTCCCCAATTCTGACTGAAAAGTTAAAGGTGAGCAAACTTTTCACTTAATGGGTGCCTAAAGCATTGCACCCAGATCAGCTGCAGACTACAGCAAAGCTTTCAATGGAAATTTTAATCAAGTGGGAACAAGATCCTGAAGCATTTCTTCAAAGAACTATAACAGGAGGCCGGGCATGGTGGCTCATGCCTGTAATCCCAGCACTTTGGGAGGCCGAGGTGGCGGATCACGAGATCAAGAGATCGAGACCATCCTGGCTAACATGGTGAAACTCCGTCTCTACTAAAAATATAAAAAATTAGCAAGCGTGGTGGCAGGTGCCTGTAGTCCCAGCTACTCGGGAGGCTGAGGCGTGAGAATCGCTTGAACCCAGGAGGCGAAGGCTGCAGTGAGCCGAGACTGTGCCACCGCACTCCAGCCTGGGTGACAGAGCAAGACTCTGCCTCAAAAAAAAAACCAAAACAACAAAAAAACAAAAAACTGTAAATAAACCATGGCTTTACTGTTATAGTAGGATCCAAGAGACGAAGCACAATCAAAGCAATGGCTACCAAAAGGCAGAAGTGGTGCAGTCAAAGCAAAAGTGGGCAAGAGCAAAGGTCACAGCAACAGTTTTTTAGGATGCTTGAGGCAGTTTGTTGACTTTCTGGAGGGCCAAAGAAAATAATAACATCTGTTGATTATGAGAATGCTTTGAGAAAATTAGCCAAAGCTTTGGTGGGAAAATGCCCAGGAAAGCTTCACCAGAGAGTCCTCTCCACCACAACAATATTCTTGCTCATTCCTCCCAGCAAACAAGGGCAGTTCTGTGAGAGTGTTGATGGGAAATCATGAGGCATCTACCTCACAGTCCTCATTTGGCTCCTTCAGACTTCTTTTTGCTTCCAATCTTAAAAAAATCATTAAAGGGCATCCATTTTTCTTTAGTTAATGTAAAAAAGACAGCATTGACATAATTAAATTCCCAGGACCTTCAGTTTTTAGGATGGACTAAATGGCTAGTATCATCGCTTACAAAAATATGTTTAACTTGATGGGGTTTATCTTGAGAAATAAAGTTTATATTTTTAATTTGTATCTTTTAACTCCCTTTTTCCACAAACTTTTTGAAGTCCCCTCATATCTACCTGGAGAGACACACACAATATCTACTTAATGTGTTCTACTAGAACTCACACTAGTGCAACTCATTTGATAGTACAACTGCACTGTATGTACATTAAATCACCAACAGTAGGATAGCTGGAAAAGTAAGTCCACACTATTTTAAAGAATTGTATCATAACTATAAAATACCTTGCTTATAGCTTGTGAATAACAACTGTTGTCTTATCATGGGTTGCATAATCTGGCCAGACTCATATGTAACAATAAGAGCATTCTTATTAAAGCTTACCTTTACAGGAGTATAGAATACAATACATTACTAATAGTAGTTGCCTCCTGGGAGGGGATGAGGTTAGTTGGGAGATACGGAGGATTTATTTTCCACTGGATATTTTTTGCTACCTTTCAAACTGTGTATATCATGTTTATAAAATAAACACGATATAAAAATTCATATTTAATTAAAAGTGGAATAGGAACAATACAATTGATACAGATGGTGCAGCACACCATAGTCAATATATGCAAGCAAACAAATCAGATATATATCAACAGAAGTTGGAAAACGATAAACAAAATAAAAGTTGACCTTATTGCATAGTGGGTTATGTGTTTTTCCCCCTATTTTTAGATTCAGTAACTTTTTAAAGGGGGTGTGCTACTTCTAACTTGTTTATGCATAATGTCTCCGTATCTGTTTATTTATCATTATCTCTGTATTTATACACACAAATATCAAACATAGGACCAGCTTTATCAACTGCTCAAACACAATGTTTTTTTGTTCAGAAGAATGATTATTTGCTGAAAGCATCCTAAGCTAAATTCTGTGTAGAATTATGAGTTGTAATGCTTCAACAGTAGCAACGGTATTCTCACAGCCAAACCTCAATGTTAGATGCATTTCTTTCAGGAATAATCAATTCTCCATTCTAAATTCAAGGAACACTCTAAAATATACTTGATAAGACACTAGGATGAGTAGAGCATATATGGAACCTACTGTAAATTGATGTTGTAAAGGTAAATAATCACTATTTTTGGTCATTAAATTGTGTGCAGTAATTGATGTACCAATTTGTACATGTAGGCAATAGGACAGTGATTGAAAATTTACTGTTCTTGACTCCATCTACAATGGCACAGTTGAATAGCAAAGGCTCTAATGTAGTATTCAGTCTAGCATCTACACTAAGCCCTGACAAACAACAACAAAAAAGCAGGCGGGGATGGGGGGTGATGTTTGCAAATGTAAAAATGGCAAAAATAATTTTTTTTTGCAAAGACTTAATGTGGTTTTTTCATGTTTCATTTATTTATTATCTAGTTACATACTAGGAAAATCCACATCATTATGCAGCAGGAAGAATTACATACAGATTTTCTCTTGCCTAAGCAAAAGAGGCAAAGTTGCCCTGACATGGAGAGACAAAAGCTTTTAGACCTGGAAGGCACCAAACATTTTCACCCTATAGTTAGGAAAATAATCTAAAATCTTTTTAAGTGATCATTAAGCATTCATGATGTTTTCCATATTTTATCTCTAAATTAATCAGAAAATTCTCAAAACCGAGAGGATAGGGGAAAGCATGAGACAGAGAACACAAGCCCACAACTACCGCAGGGTTTTCTTTAACTTTCCAAAAGTAAGAAGAGCATTTTCCAGGCTTGATCTTCCTTGCCTACTCCACAACGTCAAACTACTAAACAGAGATCTCCACAAATCACTGTCCCTGCCTCACCTGTTTTATGTAATGGTGGGGAGTTGCGATCTTTAAAAAGTCTTTATAATCAGATGTATAGTGAAGAATCATGGGTAAAAAGACACAATAGTGAATGACTTTCTTAGGATACTTTGTGGTAGAATGTTGTAAATTGCTGAAACTTGGTAATTGGTAGATTCCTTATACAACTAACTGTGTACTATGTACGTCTAACGTTTCTCCAATAATTTTTTTAAAAACTATTTTATGAATGTTTCAAAAGATTGAACAACCATTTCTTGACCTGCAGACTAACAGAGAGTCATCTTGACTCTTCTTGGCTAGGGTATGGAATACATGAAGTATTCAGGATCATTCAGTGAGTGATAATTTAAAAAATCATAGTAATACTTTTCTAGAACAGGTTTTTTTTCCCACATAACACTATATGTATCATCCATGTTAATACATTTAGGTCTGGTGGCCGGGTGCAGTGGCTCACGCCTGTAATCCCAGCACTCTGGGAGGCCAAGGTGGGGAGGCTCATGAGGTCAGGAGATCGAGACCATCCTGGCTAACACGGTGAAACCCCGTCTCTACTAAAAATACAAAAAAAAAAAAAAAAAATTAGCCGGGTGTGGTGGTGGGCGCCTGTAGTCCCAGCTAGTCAGGAGGCTGAGGCAGGAGAATGGCGTGAACCTGGGAGGGGGAACTTGCAGTGAGCCAAGATTGTGCCACTGCACTCCAGCCTGGGTGACAGAGCAAGACTCTGTCTCAAAAAATAAAAATAAAAATAATTAAAAAATATATTTAGGTCTGGTTTACTTTCATTACTGTATACCATTTTATTTTCATCTTGTATAACAAAGTGAGGTAGTTCTTTTCCCCTGGATTTTCTTCCTTCCTCACTCCCTTCTTTCTTTCATTTTCACTTTCTCTCTTTCCCACTCATTTTTTCCTTCCTTCCTAGGTTCAAGAGATTGTCCTGCCTCAGCCTTCCCAAGTGGCTGGGATTACAGGCACGTGCCACCACGCCCAGCTAATTTTTGTGTTTTTAGTAGAGACAGGGTTTCACCATGTTGGCCAGGCTGGTCTAGAACTCCTGGACTCAAGCGATCTGCCCAACTTGGCCTCCCAAAGTGCTGGGATTACAGGTGTGAGCCACCGTGCCCGGCGAGTAAAATTTCTTTCTATAGCTTTGAAAATGTGCCCAATATTAGAGCCATACTTGTCCAGCTGACCACTGAAGATCAGAGGAGATATAATACAAATGCTTTCTCTTCACAACAAAGTATGTTCACCTGTGCCACCTGGCAGTATCTGTCATAAAGTAGGTGGAATCATGAGAAGCAAGAAAGACCTCACAGAAGAAGGGTATTCATTCTCACACAACTAGGTACAACCACCAGCTATCATTAGTGAGTTTCTTTTTTCTATCCAAGCTCTTGGGTAAGCCTTTTTGGATCAATTATCTCATATTATCTAACAATGATCCTGTAAGGTAGGTATTATTAATACCCATTTTAAAGACGGGGAGAGGCCAGGTGCAGTGGCTCACGCCTGTAATCCCAGCACTTTGGGAGGCCAAGGCAGGCGGATCATGAGGTCAGGAGATCAAGACCATCCTGGCTAACACAGTGAAACCCCATCTCTACTAAAAATACAAAAAATTAGCCGGGCGTGGTGGCAGGCGCCTGTAGTCCCAGCTACTCGGGAAGCTGAGGCAGGAGAATGGTGTGAACCCGGGAGGCAGAGCTTGCAGTGAGCCGAGATTGTGCCACCGCACTCCAGCCTGGGCGAGAGAACGAGACTCTGTCTCAAAAAAAAAAAAAGATGGGGAGAAAAAAGTTCGGGGAGGTTATCTGCCTAAAGCTGTCCAGACAGCAAGTAGCAGAGATAGAGTTCGAATTCAGGACTGCTGACTCTAAAGATCACATTCTTCACCTTAAGCAAAATCACCTCACCTCAATTTATCACTTCATTACCTACTAAGTTCATTATTTTAAATTAAATTTATCATATAAAACATGTAAGAGATTTTTATCCCCAAACATCAATTATATCATTGATTGAGAGTCTGTTGTTTGTCTATTCAATGTCTGCTTCACTTAATATAATCTTTTCTATAATCATAATAAACAGTTATGTATCCTGATCAGAGATACCTATACTGTGATCAAACAATGGGGAAAAATTACTTTAACCAGAAGTCACAACACAGGGTTACAGACATTGAAGGAAGCTTCACATGCAGTGAGAGAAACAATCAAAGTGCTACTTTACATACACTATAATACCTCTGATTAAAATTTTTCATCGTAGAAAATACTGGTTTGTTGGTTTCATATTTAAAGGTGTACATGATGCAACCACGGATGACATGCTAGCATCTAGAAAAGAGCACAGAAATCAGCCGAGTGACCAAGAAAAGAAAAAAACGCTATCCTCAAAAAATCCCCAAATCTCAGCTTTGACCAGATTTCGCATCATATAGGGTTGTTACAGATGTTCTTCACCAAGTCATAAAATACAAAGAAAGCGTAGTATAAAAGACAAGAAACTGATGGCATAAAGGCACTGAAGGCAATACGGTGTTTCTGGTCCCCTGCCAAGTTCCACAGAATCATATGGCCAAAAGTCTCCTATCCTATGACAACAATAAGGGGAAGAAGAGACTGAAGCTGCAGAGAGACAATCTGTGGCACTCCCCCACCAACCTTATGCCTCGGTTACTGGGTTGGTTACCTTCAGTAAGAAAAATAGAGAAAAATTTTTTCAAAGAAAGAGAATCTCAGTAATGATAAGAGCTTATACACTATCAAGGCAAAATTAAAACTTTTGATAAATGGAACAGTCAGAACTCCAGAAACAAAAACAATATGAAATATGTTAGCTTCATAATCAGCAGCTAAAAGAGGCTTCAATATAAAAAAAAAAGTAGCTATGCTAAAGACACAAGACTATAATTTAAAACAAAGTATTAAAACATATAGGAAAAACTAAAATCATATATACATTAATTTGAAGAAAGAAGGGATTTCTAGGTATTCTTGGAAATAAGAAATAATTCAAAAAGATCGCTTAAAAATGTTTATGAAACATACATTTTCCATAAAGAACAGCACAGGCTGCTTTGTTTCTACTATTTTATAATCAGGAATTATTTGCAAACTATTAGAAAATCCTGTTGCTACATAAAATGTGGGAAAAAAAAAAGTAACAAGACAAAGACCTTGACTTCAGGTGTCCTAGCTGCTTGTTTCCTCCTCTTTTAACATGTCTTGGGTCTGAATTTTCATGAGTTTCTGGACAAGTTACGAGATTCTAGGGCAGGGATCTCCCCAAATCTGAAAGTTGAAAAAGATTTTCACACCCTTAATTATAAAGATGAGAAACCTGAGGCGTAGAAGGCAATGACTCACTCAAGGTAACAATGTGAAGGAAGTCAAAACCATCAGTGTCTGGATTTCCTGTTTCCTAAGTAAAGGCCCTGTCATATATAAACTTACACTGGAGCAGTCACAAATCTGTAAGGTTATCTGGGAAATCAATGAACATAGAAGCACAAGATGGACAAATAGAGGTGCAATTGAAAACTGAGCAGAAAGGCTGAACTACAGGGTTTCCCTGATATTTTCTGGAATATTTAAAAAACTATTATATAGTCAGGAGAGGGTAGAACACACCTTTTAACACCACAGAAATCAATTTTTTATTATTTAAAAGATGGTAAGTAAGCACAGGCCTTCTATTAATGGCAAAGAGATGCAGATATACATATAAACAACACTACCATAAAGGAGACATTTTTGTTTTAGCAAAATCCATATTTATATGATTACATTTCCTATGGTCAAGAGCAGCTATAATTAATGGATTTCCCTCCTTCTCCTAATGCAGCCATTTGTCAATTCAAATAAAGAAGGTCCAATCAATTTTGATGTATTTAGTAAGCAATTTGTCAAACAGTGCTATAATCCAGTTAATATATTAATTCTTGTCATGGAGAGAGTTCTAACAACTATGAGGTTTTCCATAACTGGAGAGAAAAAATCTGTGCATGGATGCAATGGTCATTTTTATGGAGATAACACCTCTGTGTCTCAATATCTGAGAGCATGCAGTAGTACATCACTTAATAGGAAAACCATTTTGTTATAATAAAACCCCTGGGTCTCCTGGACAGGATGGCAGCTAATTCACTGTAATAAACTGAGTTTCTTCAAATCTCTGTGTAGCTCATGTATTTTTAATAAAATAAACAAGCCAGTATACATAACAATAAACACAACATCAGTAAGTTCTAAGGGGAATAGGGCTTTGTTAATACAAAGCCTGCATCTTAAACTTTAAAAAATATCTATAAAAGAATTTTTATACTTTATAAATTTATTTTAAATACTTTAATTAAAATAAAGTATAAGTTAAAATTTTAATTTGCCTCTTAACGTTTCTTCATATGACTTGCAAAATAAGTGGTTCTCAGTCTTTTATTTTTCCTGTCCCAACATATTTCAAGTAAATTACTGACTTCTATCAGTATATAACATGGGCACTGTACTAAGGCCACACAGTTAGTTACTGGTGGTCAAGACTCCAACTCACGGAAGGCTGTCCTTCAGTTGACACCATGTAAAGCTCTGGACATGACAGTTTTCTTACTTTCCATCTTTATTTCGGCCACTAATCAATTTCTATCTCCATCTCTTCCCAAGTCTGTCTATACACTCGGAGCTGGAGACAGAACAAGTACATATGCAAAGCTTTCTGGCAGGTGGTCCACATTTATACCACAAAAGAAATCTGGAATGCAGTGACCAAGGGAGGGTCAAATCCTTTTCCAGCCTGGTCACTACCAGTTTGGGCAGAACAGAGGGCTAGAAGAAGACAGGTTTTGAGCACATCACAGATAACCTCCAGAGCCATCCTGAGCAGATTTGGCAAACACTTTTGAAAGACGGTAACTCTCTCCATTCACTATATCCAAGGCTTTCTATAGTTCTCTATCAGGAAATGCAAAATCAGAGATGAAGGCAAATCATTTCTAGAAAATAAAATGGAAAAACACGGCAATTTTTAAAAACTAGAATAATAAGAAAGAAAAGAGATAAGGAATACATTTATTTTCCAGACATTAGGATCCCCTTGGCCCATTTATAAACCATGTAAGAACAGAGAAAAAAAAATTAGAAGAGTAATTTGGCACAAGGCTGTGTATTTATTTTAAAACCTGCAATGTACACCAGTTCTCCAGACTATCAGACGTCCCATTGTTTCATGTGTCTGCTGAGAAAGGTGCCCTATGTGTCAGAAAAGCACACTGAATATTTTTCAATGACCCAGGGGGCAGAGGTCACTTATTATAAATGGATAATGAGACCTAATGCAGTGCTCTGAGTATGGACAAAGAAAGGGTCTATCCATAGCCCCTGGTGGATTGGTCATTCAGGCTTTTACTTCCTCTGCACACTTAATGGAGTCAAACAATTGACAGAAATTCTATAGAGAAGGCTGAAACTGAGAGAAACAACTGTATTCTAACTCTGATAGACAAATACAAATAGTCACCCTGAAATGGCGCCAGAATTCCTGTTACCACTAACACAGCAGACAGTTGTAGCATTCCTCCTAAATTCCCAGTCAGTCATTTATTAGCAATTAACGGTAGTGATGGAAGTGATGCCACATCAACCCACAAGCTCCTGCCAATATCAACCCATTACATTACCGCAGGTAAGCACAGACAGACCATTCTATTTTAGCTCCTCATTTTTTGAAGAAAAGGGCAAACATATATCCAAATCCTGCATCCCCTATCCCCACTACCCAATCATAAAAACACACATTGAGGGATATCAGTATCTGTATGTAAATAACCTTAAACTTACGTGAGATAGCATAAATGACATCAGGAGCAGAGTTCTGATAGCCTACAGGCTTTACAACCAATAGATGCTTTTTCTTTAATCTATCAGAATCAATGTCCTAGCCCAGCCAAATTTGTTAATCCAGTGCAACAAATATGACTAGCTTCAGTGGAAAAAATGCTTACCCTCAAATGTATCTGAAAAATAGCAAGTCATACAACAATCTGAAGGAACACTGAGATACTACTATCACATAGAATTCCGTAAAATAAAGACATTAAAAAGTAAAAAGCAGCTCTTTATAGAGACATTCCTTTTGTTTCACTTCTATATTAAGAACAATTATGAGAGGGCTGGGTGTGGTGGCTCATGCCTGTAGTCCCAGCACTACGGGAGGTCGAGGTGGGTAGATTGACCCTGGCCTTGAGCCCAGGAGTTTGAGACCAGTCTAGGCAACATGGCAAAACCTCATCTCTACAAAAATACAAAAATTAGCCAGGCATGGTGGTGCACACCTGTAGTCCCAGCTACCTAGGAGGCTGAGGCAGGAAAATCACCTGAGCCTGGGAGGTTGAGGCTGTAGTGATCTGTGATCATGCCACGGCACTCCAGCCTGGGGGCAAGAGAGCGAGACCCTGTCTCCCCCGGCCAAAAAGAAAAAGAATTATGACAGGATGGTGGTACGACATGCACACTTTTTTTCCCCAACTGGTAAATACTAAAGTAAATGACAGAAAATGCCAAGATTAGCTTCAGAATAGGGTACAGATCATTAGGTGGTAATGGAAAGAACTTTTAACGTTGAAACATCTCGAGACCAGCAATGACAGAAAAACTCAATGAACTCTATTCCACAGGTCTGAAGATCTATGCGAAGAGATGGAGAAGTAGGTAACCAATGAACAGAAACGCAAAAAGGGAAATCTAATACAAACTTTAAGTCCATCATTTACAATGTTTGCAGATTGCTGATGGTACTTTCATTCAGCTATCTGACATCTTTTCAGTGAACAAGAAACTTTAATTTCTTAATATTCCCCAAGTTATAAAACATACATGTGGCTAAATTCAGGGTCTAAATGTCTCAAATGTTTAGTTTCTTAAAGAAAAACACCGTTTCACTGAAATCATTTCTCTATGGAAGGATATGTCAACTGAGAAGTTTAAGTATAAATAAGTGAAATTTTAACTATCCCAGATTTTCAGACCTGGAGAGAGCAGTATGACACACCCTATGGACAACAATGGACTATAAACAGTCTTTAAATAAGTCCTACATTACAAGTTTCCTCTACAAGAGAAAAACATTTCTTTCTTCCCCTTCCACCCCTACCCAGTCTTGGGCAAATATTTATTATGGACAATGCAAGGAAATATTGTTGAGTACCTCCACCATGTACAGTACACATACCACAACAGCAATGCAATCCAGGATGTTAGGTTAAATCTAATGTGACATTTGAAAGGGAGCAGCTCATAAGAAAATTGCTGCATATTTAATTGCTTTTCCAGGGCACTGACAATATCCACGGTAGAAAACACCAATAATTTCTTTAACTTTTTGTATCGTTGTCCTTTTTATAGGCAGCAGGGAGTGGAGTTGATAACAGCAACATGCACAAAACATATCAGCATTGGACTCAAAACTCATGAAACAACAGGATAGTAAAATCTTTTAAAATGACTTCATTCTAAACCCAAATGCATGGCTTTATATTAGAATGAAAAATATTGGCTCTTTCTAGTCTCAATGTTGTGATTTGTATGCCAGCAGTACAAAATTTGTTTGGGAATCAAGATCCCTAGAATTTAACCTTAATCATGTTGCTGACTACTAATTTTAGTACTCCTCTACTAAAGCTCAATACCACTTTTAAGTCCTATCTACTTTATTGTATGTAAATGCCAAACAAAATGTAAGTGAAGGCCAAGAGATTAGTAAAGCAATCATATTTTTTAAAGCCTATAAATCAATAGACAGCCCAGCTATTCAAAAGAAACTCACCACAGGCCAGGCGTGGTGGCTCACGCCTGAAATCCCAGCACTTTGGGAGGCCGAGGCGGGCAGATCGCTTGAGGTCAGAATTCAAGACCAGCCTAGCCAACATGGTGAAACCCTGTTCCTACTAAAAATAAAAAAATTATCCAGGCATGGTGGCACACACCTGGAGTCCCAGCTACTTGGGAGGCTGAGGCAGGAGGATCACTTGATCCGGGAGGCAGAGGTTGTAGTGAGCCAAGAGCGTGCCACTACACTCCAGCCTGGGCAATGGGACAGAAACCCTGTCTCAAAAAAAAAAAAAAAAAGAAAAGAAAAGAAAGAAAGAAACTCACAACAGACTTAATTGTCTTTAGCATAATAAAAACTAAGATTTTGTCAAAGGAACACAACTACTTCAAAGTCAGGTTCCAGTAAGACTTTTTATAGTTATTAATTCAACTCATGATTCTCTTTTCTAATTCCCAAAGTATTGTTTTATGACTTCCATGACACCAAATTCTGTACTAGTTGCTTTTACTTCTAATCACTTGCTTTTACTTCTCATCTGCTGCCTTCTAACACATCGTGCTGCCTATGGTTCCATAATATTCCATACGGTCAAACATGTAGATAAGGAAGAGGAAAATAAAAGATATAAAGAAGATCCAAATGGAACTTCAAGAGATAAAAATTATGATATCCGAAATGTAACATACATTGAATGAAATTAACACAAAGAAAAAGAATTAATATACTTACAGATACAGAATTAAAAACTATATACAACCAGAGAGGAAAATAAGAATAAGAAAATCTTAACAAAGATTCAGTAAGCTGGGAAAGTATCAAGTGGTCAACATAAATAAAACTGGGGTCCAAAAAAGGGAAAGTGACAGAGAGAGTGAAATAAAAAATATTTGAAGACATAATTGTATAAAAATTTCCAAATTTGATGAAAACTACAAACCTACAGATCCAAGAATCCCATAAACCCCAAGCAGAAGAAAAGCAAATCATAGTTCATAGCTTTTTCTCTATTGTTTTTATGTTTTCTGTTTCACTGATTTACACTCTGACCTTTTTCCTTTTTCTGTTTTGCATTAATTTCCTCTACTTTGTCTAGTTTCTTAATGTGGAAGCTGAGGTCATTGATTTCAGATCTTTTCCCTTTATAATATAAACATTAGCCCTATAATTTTTCCCTTGAGTATGGATTTAGTGCCATCTCACAAAATTTCCTGTTTTTCTTTAAGGTTTTTATTTTGAATTAGCCAGGCATGATGGTGCGAGCCTATAGTCCCAGGTACTCAGGAGGCTGAGGCAGGAGGATCACTCAAGTTCAGGAGTTGGAGGCCACAGTGAACCATGACTAAGACACTGCACTCCAGTCTGAGTGACAGAGTAAGACCCTATCACCATTAAAAGAAAACAAGTTTTTATTTTGAAATGATTAAAGATTCACAAAAAGTTGCAAAATAGTACAGTGATACTCTGTGTACCTTTCACTCAGTTGCAAAATCAGAAAATCACCATTGATACAATCCAGAGACTTTATTCAGATATAATGAAATTTACATATACAGTTTTACCCTCAATTTATGTGTGTGAGGGTCTATTCAATTTTATCACATGTGTAAATTGGTGTAACCTCCACTACAATCAAGATACAGAACTGTCCTATCACCACAAAGATCAACCTTGTAATAATTCTATATAGGCACATTCTCTCCCACCCCATCCCTAATCCTTGGGCACCACTAATCTATTATCTATC
This sequence comes from Pan troglodytes, assembly GCF_028858775.2. Lineage (NCBI taxonomy): Eukaryota > Metazoa > Chordata > Mammalia > Primates > Hominidae > Pan > Pan troglodytes. Next base: position 74,207,882 of record NC_072417.2, on the reverse strand, counting down.
TCTATAATTTTGTCATTTTGAGAATGTTATATAAATGAAATCATGCAGTGTGGAAACTTTGGAGATGGGCTTTTTTTCACTCATAATAATTTTCTTGAGGGTCATCAAACGTGTCCCAAGTATTAATAGCTCAATCCACTTGTAAAAAAATCTGAGTAGTTTGTCAAAGATATGGGTATATCTGATTTCAATCTCATTCAGTCAAAAATAATTTCTTAATTCCCTTTAGATTTCTTCTGTGAACCATGGACTATTTAAAAGTGTGTTAGTTTCCAAATATTTGTGCACTTTCCAAAGATCTTTCTGTAATTCATTTCTTACTTAACTCTTGTGGTCAGGGAAAATACTTTGTATGACTTGAAACCTTTTAAATTTACTGGGATTTGTTTTAGAGCCGAGAAGATTCCCTATATTGGTCCATATTCCCTGCACACTTGAAAAGAATGTGTATTCTGCTGTTGAGTGAAGTGTCCTACTTAGTCTGATATTAGTGTAGCAATTCCAAGTTTAAAGTGTGTTTCTTATAAGTAGCATACAGTTAGAACTTACTTTTTAAATCTAATTTGACAATCTCATTTTTTATTAGAATGTCCGTTTATAACTAATGAGTATTGATATGGTTAGAATTACATCCTCTTGCTTGTTTCCATTTTATTTCCTTTGTTGGCATATTAGATACAATATTTTGTTTTTGTTATTTTAGTAGTTGCTTTTGAGTTCATTATGTACATCTTTAACTTATCACAGTTTACCTTCAGGTAATATTATACCACTCACATATATTACAAAAATCTTACAATAGTATAGTTCCATTTCCCACCCCCCTGGCCTTTATGCTACTGTGTACACACATATATATACACACATGCGTAGGTACACACACATGTATATATTAAAAACAATATGCCATTTTTTTCTGTTAACAGTCAATATTTTAAAACAAGTCAATTATATTTTAAATTTTAATTATTTACATTTTTACAAATTAGAAAAATATCTCATCCATTTACCTACGTTTTTCACCATTCCCAGTGCTCTTAATTCCTTTCATGCTCACGTAGTTTTCTTCTGCTTTAAGGACTCCCTTTAACATTTCATATGAAGCTGATAACTTCTTTAAGCTTTCACGAATCTGAGATTTCTAATATTTTGCCTTCATCTTCAGAGATTTAGGGGGCAAAGGCAGAATATAATTCTGGGTTGATGGTTATTTTCTTTCCATACTTCAAAGATATCTGCTGGCTGGGCGCAGTGGCTCACGCCTGTAATCCCAACACTTTGGGAGGCCGAGGTAGACGATCATCTGAGGTCAGGAGTTTGAGGCCATCCTGACCAACATGGAAAAACCCCGTCTCTACTAAAAATACAACAAATTAGCCAGGCGTGGTGGCGCATGCCTGTAGTCCCTGCTACTTGGGAGGCTGAGGCAGAAGAATCACTTGAACCCAGGAGACAGAGGCTGCAGTGAGCCGAGATCACACCATTGCACTCTAGCCTGGGCAACAAGAGTGAAACTCCGCCTCAAAAAAAAAAAAAAAAAAAAAAAAGAAAAGAAAAGAAAAATCTGCTTATCTTTGCTCCTTGGTGTGTAACATGTCTTTTCCTCTGGCTGCTTTTAAGATTTTTTTTCTCTTTGTCAATGATTTTGAGCAAATTGATTATAATACACTTTGGTATGCCTTTCTTAAGGTGTCCTGTACTTGGGATTTACTGACCTTTTTCTATCTGCAGTTTTAGAGTTTATATCAAATTTGGAAATATTTTGGCTATTATTTCTTCTGTCCCACCACCCCTTCTTCAGAAATTCTGTTTATTAGTGTATATTTTCCCACAGTTCAGTGATACTCTTTTTAAATTATTTTCTTTCTGTGTTTCATTTTAGAAACAAGATCTTTAACTTGCTCTATCTTCAAGTTCACTAATCTTTTCTTCTGCAATTTATTTATTGATTTTATTATTATTATTATTATTTGAGAAAAGGTCTTGCTCTGTTGCCCAGGCTGGAGTGCAGTGACAGAATCATGGTTCACTGCAGCCTTGACTTCCTGGCCTCAAGCAATGTTCCCACCTCAGCCTCCTGAGTAGCTGGGATTAAGGGTATGCACCACCATACCTGGCTAATTTTTCAAATGTTTTCTTTAGAGTCAGGGTCTCACTCTATTTCCAGGCAGGTATTGAACTCCTGGCCTCAAGCAATCCTTCCACTTTGGCATCCCAAAGTGCTGGGATTACTTTTCTGCAATTTATAATCTATCTTCAGTCTTATGCAATGAAGCTTTCTCCTCACACACTGTGGTTTTCACACCTAGGAGTTTTTTATATTTAGATCTAAGTAATTTAGAGGTCTACTTAACTTTTTGAACATATGGAATACAGTCATAGTAACTGTTAGTGTCACTAGTCCTGACTCTGTGTGACCATTGTGCCCTCTAAGACACTCAGATGGTGTTTCCTAGGCTGCAATTTCCTCAGAGGCACCAGTATTCTGTTGAATACTGGAAAAGGACCCTCTGCAGTCTTCAGCATTTTTTCTCTGTGAAGATCTCCCCTGATATCCCGTCCAACAAACTCTAGGTGAGGGTTTGAAAATAGTAAATATTTTGGGCTTTGTGGGTCATATGGTCTCAGTTACTGTTACTCAACTCAGTGATTATAGCTTAAAAGTGGCCACAGACAAGATAAAAATGAAACGGTGTGGCTGTGTTCCAGTAAAACTTTATTTACAATAAAAGCACATGGTAATTTGCCGACACCCGCTCTTCTTTGGTCTTACTGGACTCTCAGCTCTGTCTCCTCAACTGAGGGAGTTCCCTGGGTTTGACTTGCTTTCTCCCTCACTGTAACACAGCCTAGCAACTCCAAAGACGATAAACTAAGGCAAGTGCAGGGCTTGTCTCATTTGTTTCCCATCTCTCAGGGATCATTGTCCTTCATTCCCTAATGTCAGATGACTTGAAAACAATTGTTTCATATATGATTTCTGTTTCTGTTGTTGCTACATGCAGGAAAGTAAAACTGACCCCTGTTAGTCCATCTTGTTGGGAAGCTACTACTCAACTGGAACCTCAAGAAATAGTCAATGAAACTGAGAGAACACGAAATCTCCCCAAAATTTGAGATCAAATTGAAACATATAAAATATTTTCTCCATCTTTCTCATATTCCTTTTAAAGTTAGAAGAAACCAAGTATACACCCAATAATACACAGGGAAGTACTATGGACCCCAGTCACCTTTCTATTGTATATCAAAGCTATATTTCTATTGAATGAATGTATATTTCTATTACAAATAAAACTCAGTAAGTTTACAGAGGAACTTTTCACACATCACAGCCTGATTTAGAAAGAAGTCCAAACTCTGAAACCCACTCTGCCACAAAGCTAGTTAATGTCAGCAACTTAAAAACACTGTTGCTGCCAAATTACCTGAAAGAAAGGAGGAAACATTATTTTTCCCTTAAATAAGGCTTTCCTAAGGCAACTCGGTAAGCTCTGTTTTTAATTTACAAATTGGAAGCTCTACAGCAGACTGAAGAAAAAGTTATTGTCTATTTTGGGATCATATTCAAAGCTGGTTGGTATTTACTGATATGTTCTATGGTTTATCTTTGTTTTTGGCAAAGGAATACACTGAAATATAATGCCTGTGTTGGAAGGCAATATAGTATGTAATTTTTATTTTAAAGGGAGTAAATACAGTGCTAACACAGAAATCACTAATGACCTCTGCTGTCATCTTTTTATAAACTATTCCCAAAATTTCTTTGACCAAGGCAAAACATCTTTTGGATTATAAATTCTTGACTTTCACTTTTACTGAGTTAAACAGAAAAATTAGATTACCATCTATATATTTAGTTGGCATATATAAATTAATCTGTGAAACTGCTGAAATATCAGACTTTTAAAAAACTTATTAAAAATGCCAATTTCATATGGTTCCACCTAATAACAGAGAAGTCATCTGTGCCTCTACAGTGACCTCTGTATGGAACATTCTAGTATGATCTAATTTACAATACACCAAAATTCCTCAATTTGGGGTATCAATTTGTGATACAGCAAAATTCTTCAATAAAAATAAAAATTCATTAATTTTGGTCATTCCATTCAATTAATATAGGTAGGAAATGTTACTATAATTTAAGAATACAGGATCTGGAGTTTTTACTTACTTTATATTAAGGTTACATAAGAAGTGTTTAGTGTTTAGGGCTGGTTCCCCCTTCCTTCCACCACAAGCCACCCTTTTTGCCACATATACAGAACTTGTTTATTAACTAGCAGTGTATTTATTATGATTACCGGGCTGGAAGGGGAGTGGAGATTCCTTGCTAAACATCCTGCTCTCCTACTCTCTTCTCACTGAGACGAAGTCTCTTTCCCATTTCCATTTACATCATTCTTTGTCTACTATTATTATAATTTCCGGAGTTTGTACAAGTCTGCTTCACTTGATCCACAGATCCAAATACAAAAAAAAAAAATGCTTGCAACATTTGTGAAGTTTGTTTTAGAGTTTACCAAAAAGTTATACAGTCAGCCTTCCATATCCCTGGTTCCGCATCTATGGGTTCAACCAACCACAGGCTGAAAATATTCTGTGAAAAAAAAAGGATGGTTGCGTCTGTACCGAACATGTCTAGACTTTTTTCTTGTCATGATTCCCAAACAATACAGTGTAACAACTATTTATATAGCACTTACATTGTATTAGGTATTATAAGTAATCTAAAGATGACTTGAAGCATACAGGGGGATGTGCGTGGGTCACGTGCAAATATAGTACCAGCATCAGGGACTTGAGCATCTGTGGATTTTGGTATCTGAGGGAGGTTCTGGAACCAATTTCCCATGACACCTAGGAATGACTATATTTGAAAATTCTTTGAGAACAATATTTACTAAAGTCTTCAAGTTGGGAAATAGGTGATTTCCAATATAGTTAAGGAAAACAAAAAACTTTCTGGCACCAGGTATGATATACTTGTGTTTTAAAAGGTATAATATCCTTACAAATGGCTTCAGTAAGGGAAATCTGGGAGAAAGCAAGAGAGTAATAAAGTCCGCTTAACGGCTCTAACTTGCAGGAAGGGTGCAACAGATGGGTGGGCATTCTCTTGAAACTGGCACCAGTATTGCTTTTATTTTATTATATATATATATATATAGAGAGAGAGAGAGAGAGAGAGAGAGAGAGAGAGAGAGAGAGATGAAGTCTCACTCACTCTGTTGCCCAGGCAGGAGTGCAGTAGTGCAGTCTCAGCTCACTGCAACCTCCAACTCCTGAGTTCAAGCGATTCTCCTGCCTCAGCCTTCCGAGTAGCTGGAATTACAGGTGCGCGCCACCACACCTGGCTAAATTTTGTATTTTTAGTAGAGATGGGGTTTCGTCATGTTGGCCAGGCTGGTATCAAACTCCTGGCTTCAAGTGATCCCCCCGCCTCAGCCTTCCAAAGTGCTGGGATTACAGGTATGAGCCACTGCGCCTAGCCTTTTTTTTTTTTTTTTTTTTTCTTAAGAGACAGAATCTTGCTCTGTCACCCAGGCTAGAGTGCTGTGGTGTAATCACAGCCCACTGTAACCTCAAATTGCTGGGCTCAAGTGATCCTCCTACCTCAGCCTGCTGAGCAACTGGGACTACAGGTGCATATCACCATGTTCAGCTAATTTTTATAATGTTTTTGTAGAGACAGGGTCTCTCTATGTTGCCCAGGGTGGTCTTGAACTTCTGGCCACAAACAATCTTCCCACCTTGGCCTTCCAAAGTACCAGGATTACAGGCATGAGCCACCATGCCCAGGCCAGGTATTCCACTGTAAATGCGGAATACAAAAAAGGTTTTGTAAATTGTACCAAAAGTCCCAGAAGTCTATCATTTGAAAATATATTCTTCTGAGATAAGAAACAAAAGCTTATAATAATAATGCTCAAATGTATAAACTATTTTACAGTTTTAAAAAGGACTTTATGCTGGGCACAGTGGCTCACGCCTGTAATCCCAGCACTTTGGGAGGCAGAGACAGGGTGGATCACAAGGTCAGGAGATCAAGACCGTCTTGGCCAACATGGTGAAACCCCATCTCTACTAAAATACAAAAAATTAGCCAGGCGTGGTGGCGTGTGCCTGTAATCACAGCCACTTGGGAGGGGAATTGCTTGAACCCAGGGAGCAGAGGTTGTGGTGAGCTGAGATCGTGCTACTGCACTCCAGCCTGGCAACAGAGCAAGACTCCATCTCAAAAAAAAAAAAAAGGACTTTAGCATCATTTCATTGATCATCATAACACCTCTATAAGAGCAAGTATAATAATTGATAACTACATTTATCAAGTTATTGCTGGATTTAGAACAAGAACCCAGGTCTTTTCATCTTTATCCCAATATTAGTCCACCTGGAACTCAAAAGGTCTAAAATGAAATGCATTATACAGTAAGTCCTGATTTAACATCACTGATAAGTTCATGGAAACTGTGACTTTAAGTGAAATGAAGTATTACAAAACCCATTTTACCACTGACTAATTGATATAAACAAGAGTTAAGTTCTTATGGCCTATATATATATATATACATATATATATACACACACACACACACACACACACATATATATATATATATTTTTTTTTTTTTTTTGAGACAGAGTCATGCTCTGTCACCCAGGCTGGAGTGCAGTGGCGCAATCTCGGCTCACTGTGAGCTCCGCCTCCTGGGCTCACGCCATTCTCCTGCCTCAGCCTCCTGAGTTGCTGGGACTACAGGCACCCGCCACCATGCCCAGCTAATTTTTTGTATTTTTAGTAGAGACAATGTTTCACCGTGTTAGCCAGGATGGTCTCGATCTCCTGAACTCGTGATCTGCCGGCCTCGGTCTCCCAAAGTGCTGGGATTACAGGCCTGAGCCACCGCACCCCCACCTCTTAAGGCATATTTTTTTTTTCTGGTCAAAAACATCAGTAAACTTCTGAATAAAGACCCCAAATGCTTTAATATTAAACATCAAAATAAATGTGAGCTATATATACATTTAAGAAAGATTAATGAAAACAAGTAATATGATTATTTACTCATTTTCTAGCGAATCACTGAGTAGTGGAGCTTGAAGTGCTGGTGAGTTAAATCAAGGAATAAATGTTTGCAAAGTGAAAATTTTTAATGAGCACCTCCTACAACCATGAAGTTAAAAAACAGATAATAACCAATATGCTGGGCTTGCTGAGCACTTTCATATAGCAACATTTATTGTTGTGCATTTCTGTGATTTACCATATATTTTAAGAATTTTTATTTTACAATAATTTGTATTCACTCATTCAGAGTTGTGGGTGGACAGAGCCTATATCCTGGCAGCTCAGGGTGCAAGGCAGGACCCGATCCTAGACAAGACACCATTCGATTGCAGGGCACTCTCGCACACACAGGCCCATATTTACTCAGCCTGGGACACAATGTAGCCATGCCAATTAACCTAACATGCATACCTTTGGTATCAGGGAGAAAACCTGTGTACCCACTGAAAACCCACGCAGACATGGGGAGAACGTGACAACTCCACACAGGCAATGGCCCCAGGCAGGGAGCGATTATTTTTTCTCATCAGCCTTATAAAGAATTGATGTTAAACAAAATGACATCATTCAAGGACCTGCTGTATTCCATATGAGAAACCACAGAATCATTAGTAACTACTTAGTTTCAAATTGTCTCTCTCTTTTTTGAGACAGAGTTTCACTTTGTCACCCAGGCTGGAGTGCAGTGACACCATCTCAGCTCACTCCAACCTTCACCTCCCAGGTTCAAGCAATTCTCATGCCTCAGCCTCTTGAGTAGCTGGGAGTACAGGTGCACGCCACCACACCTGGGTGATTTTTTTGTGTGTTTTAGTAGAGATGGGGTTTCACTATGTTGCCGAGGCTGGTCTCAAACTCCTGAGCTCAGACGATCTGCCTACCTCGGTCTCCCAAAGTGCTAGGATTACAGGCGTGAGCCACTGTGCCCAGCCTCTAATTCTTTTCTATGCCAACTATTAAACATCTCACAGGTCTGTCCTGTCTTCTCTGTAATACAGCATTAATTTAAGGTCTCATCTTGCTCTAGGATCACCTAGCCTCCACTCCCTTCCTCTGAATTTCCTGCTGCAGTGCTGCCAGAGTGATCTTTCTTTCTTTCTTTCTTTCTTTTTTTTTTGTGAGATGGAGTCTTGCTCTGTTGCCTAGGCTGGAATGCAAGGGCGTGACCTTGGCTCACTGCAACCTCCACCTACCGGGTTCAAGTCACCCTCCTGCCTCAGCCTCCCAGGTAGCTGGGATTACAGGCATGCACCACCACACCCGGCTAATTTTTTCGTATTTTTAGTAGAGATGGGGTTTCACCATGATGGCCAGGCTGGTCTCAAACTCCTGACCTCAAGTGATCCTCCAGCTTCAGCCTCTCAAAGTGCTGGGATTATAGACGTGAGCCACCACGCCCAGCCCAGAATGATCTTTCTAAAATACAATTTTGATGGTGTCATTCCTATGCTTGAAAACATGTAATGGCTTACTACTGCCAACAGTGGTAGTTCTTAAATTATGCACCTGGGGATTTTTGTTGTTCTGAGCATTAGACAAAGGTGTTTAGGGCAGCTAAAATCAAGCAGAGTGTAATGTCAATAAGGTCAATCACTGGAACAAAAAACAATTAAGAGATAGATATAGCTATATCTTTTCCCCTATGTGTTTTGTAAATATTTCAGACTTGTTATAGTATGTCTATTAAATAGACTTAATAGGTATCAAAATAACAACACAAAACATAATATTAACTCTGAAAGAGTCAACTATGCTTAATTCAACAATTAGTTAGTTTTGCTCCTTGAGAGGTAATGGAAAATGTACTCATGACTCTTATTTCGTATCATATTCATGTCATGTATTTTTCCAGTTCATATGATAGTTAAATATATGCTTAAAAAATCTAGAAACTAACAACTTCTATATGCACTGCTTCTTGAATCAACCTGAAAACCACTTACATATCACCCGTCTGTGATGCCATAGGCAACACACGTCACTGCTCTCACAGTTCAATTTATAACCCTCCACTGATACACCTACCCCACTTTATTTTACTTTTTTATTAAATGTCTATATCCTGAATTAGGGAATTCATTGAGGAGAGAAGCAATATACTAATCACCTTTAAATCAGAACTGCCTCACACATAGTAGGCACTCAATAAAAATGCCCTAGAAAAAGCAGAGAGTTCAACAATAATATGAGAGAGCAAGACTGCCAACTATTGATTACAGTTATAGAGTTTCATAACTTGAGAGCAAAGTCTATAAAATATTTCTGTTTCCAGTATAATATATAACACATTATAAAGATACAATAAAATCATTCGACAACTATTTTAATTCATGCTTTCTAATATACCGGGCAAGACAATGTGTTAAATACAACAAAGTTTCATTAAAAACATGTCAATGTTGATTTTTAAGAATTTTCTTTAAAGCATGCACTACTCAGAGCCATCAAATTAAATTAAGGATTCTGTCTATATCTACAAAACTGAATTATAATTGTAAACAATTTTTAATTCTATAAACGCAAACTGGATAATAAATACTAAATTGCCTTTAAATGACTCCCATATAAAAACCTGTTATCTAGGTCAATGAACTTGGTTCAGTCTCTACAAATGCTCACGCTTAAACATATAAGTAAAAAACAAATAAACAAATGTAGTTGAAATCTTTACCTCATTATTGCAAGTAAAATTCTACCAAAAGAAAAGCCTGCTGGCATTGTTTTCATAGTTGCACTTTTAACTGTGCTAAGTTTTGGGGTTTTTTTTTTTTCCATGTTAGAAACAGATTCCAAGCTTTATGAAACTTTTTATTATATCCTAGCATTTTCAGGTGGTTGTTTTTATGTTTGTTTGAATTTTTGAGCCCTCCAGATATTCCCTATCAACTTAACTTTTATTACAGGAATATATTTCATAGGTAAAGAATATAAGCAGTCAGAGACATAATGTATATACTAAGGCTTACAGTTTATATTCGTATTAAATATCTTATTTGCCTCAAACTGATTCTTTAAGGCCCATGGCCTATGGACCAGTGGTAATGTTTGCTTTCAAAGCTAGCATTTTAAGATGAAATCTGAATAGACCATACGAAAGGAAAAAAAAAATCTGAACTACTTACGGCCAGCAAGCAGGAACTGATAATACTGTACTGCATCTGCAGCGAGGAGCAGAGGGTGGTTTGCATTAAACGGTGGCTGCAATTCATTCCATTGAGGGGTTCTAAGGAAACAGGAGAAGAATATTAATATTTAAGCTTAATAGATGGGATGTAAATCACCATGACTGTCATCACTTATGAACAGTGACTTAAACTCACACTACTTTTGTGATCATTAAAATGAACTTGTAATCATTAAAATGAATGTGATGAAACCTGAAACACAAGGCCATCTGCTTAGAAAAAATAAAAAGGTGGCAGTCTTTCATACAAATAACATGCAGTCAGTATAAGCTTAACAGCAGAAGACCCTCCAACAGGACAGGCAAGACATTCAGAAGATTAAACAGGTGTAAAATTCAAATGTTACAACTAACTAGTTCTAATTTATGTAATTTCTGACCTCTCTATTCTTAAAATATGTGTATATTTTAAAATAAAATGAAGTAGGTAAAAATGGTTAATAAAACACAGCTGTGTAAATGGATGACTTATTATAGATCAAATTAGCATCTGAGTTCTGAAATAAGTTACTATTTCAACAATGATAGTGTAGTAACTTTAATTAGATCTGCCCACTCCTAAATAAGCTTGATAAATCAGATATTGATCAGATCAATCCAGCATAGTAAAGTAGTAGTAAAGAATGCTGGAGCCTCCAAAAATCAATACAAGAATATTTTAAAATGTCAAAAGGACAGGGATCATTTTCATATCCATTTTTGTCTGTTTCCTTCCATACATGTCAGGAGCAATTTTTTCTTTCCTGGACAATGAACTATATTAAAGAGGTTTTATTCCAGGTTTTTTTTCCTTTTGGTTATAGCTTATAAAGATTCTAATCATTATGCACGTTTGAGATGGACTCTGATTCTTAATAAACATTCCTACAGGGCTTAACCACTGTATCTTGGAGAATTACTTTCAGAGAAACCTTCGAATCTATCTATATTAGTTTCTATTCCCCTTAATGGCTATCTCAATGTTACTCTCTATTTTCAGTGAGCATGAGATTGCAAATAGAGGAAGCATAAATCCAAGAAAATTTAACAAAGAAGTGCAAGGGGGAAATAAGTTCAAACAGAGGTATTCTCCAAGGTACATACAGAAGACAATTAAAAAAATATGTTCATGGGCCAGCGCGGTGGCTCACGCCTGTAATCCCAGCACTTTGGGAGGCCGAGGTGGGTGGATCATGAGGTCAGGAGATCAAGACCATCCTGACTAACACAGTGAAACCGTCTCTCTGGTAAAAATACAAAAAATTAGCTGGCGTGGTGGCTAGTGCCTGTAGTCCCAGCTACTCAGGAGGCTGAGGCAGGAGAATGGTGTGAACCTGGGAGGTGGAGCTTGCAGTGAGCTGAGATCACGCCACTGCACCCCAGCCTGGGTGACAGAGCAAGACTCCGTCTCAGGAAAAAAAAAAAAATGTTCACACAAGAATCTGTACATGAATGTTCACAGCAACATTATTTAATAACAGCTTAAAAAGTAGAAATATCTATCAACTAATAAATGGATAAACAAAATGCAGTATAACCATATAATGGAGTATTATGTAGCCATAAAAAGGAGTGAAATTCTGACACATGCTACAACATGGATAGATCTTGAAAATATGCTAAGTGAAAGAAGCCAGACACAAAAGGTCACATATTATATGATTCCACTTACATGAAATGATCAGAGTAGCAAAATCCATAGAGAAAGAAAGTAAACTGGCTGCTGCCTAGGTCTGAAGGGTTGGAGAAAAATAAGGAGTGACTGCTAATGAGTATGAGGTTTCTTTTTAGGGTGATGAGAACTGATTGCAGTGATAAGTGCACAACTTTGTGAAAAGTCACTTTTAATGGGTTAATTTTATTGTATGTAAATTATGTCAAATGAAAAAGTAATGAAAGGCCAGGTGCTCATCCCTATAATCCCAGCACTTTGGGAGGCCAAGGCGAGTGGATCACCTGAGGTCAAGAGTATGAGACCAACCTTGACAACATGGTGAAACCCTATCTCTACTAAAAATTAGCCAGATGGGATGGCAGGCGCCTGTGGTCCCAGCTACTCAGGAGGCTGAGGCAGGAGAACCGCTTGAACACAGGAGGTGGAGGCTGCAGTGAGCTGAGATCGTGCCACTGCCCTCCAGCTTGGGCAACAGAGCGAGACTGTCTCCAAAAAAAAAAAAAAAAAAAAAAAAGGAATGAAGTATTGTTTGTTTTGCTAGATGAAAGTGAGATTTAAGAAATTACATACTATATGATTTCATTTATATAAAATTCTAGAAACTGGGCCAGCACGGTTGCTCATGCCTGTAATTCCAGCACTTTGGGAGGCTGAGGCAGGCAGATCACGAGGTCAGGAGATCCAGACCATCCTGGCCAACATGGTGAAACTCCGTCTCTAATAAAAATACAAAAAAATTAGCTAGGTGTGGTGGCGTGTGCCTGTAGTCCCAGCTACTCAAGTGGCTGAGGCAGGAGAATCGCTTGAGCTGAGATCGCGCCACTGCACTCCAGCCTGGGCGACAGAGTGAGACTCCGTCTCAAAAAAAAAAAAATTCTAGAAACTGTAAACTAATCTGTACAGACAAAGGGGGTGAAAGAAGGAGAGATTACAAAGGGTCACCAAGAAACATTTGAGAGTGATGTATTTGTTTACCATACTAATTGTGGTGATGATTTCGTAGCTGTATGCATGTCAAAACTTATCAAATTATACACTTTTAATCTTCTATACCTTAATGAAGCTGTTAAAAAGAAAAAAAGAAAAGAGGTACTACCTAACCAGAGTCCAGCTGGCTCGAGGCGATGTCATCATTTCCAGTGGCGTGTCGTCACTAATCTTGGGTGCAGTGCTGAGGGGTCGCGGCTCCATCATGTGCTCCACTAAGGTGCCATAGCAACTGATAATGTACAGGGACTCAACTACAACTTGTTTGGACTGATCTACAAACAGAGAAACAGAACCAGATGTGTTATGATGGCATAAATGGAGCACAGAATAATTTTTACAAGTTAATGATCTTATCAGTCTGCCCCTGAGGCTGCTCAGAGAAAATGAAAAGACAGGAATTTTTTTCTTTTTCTTTTTTTCTTTTTTTTTCAGATGGAGTTTTGCTCTTGCTGCCCAGGCTGCCGCCTCCCTGGTTCAAATGGTTCTCCCGCCTCAGCCTCTCGAGTAGCTGGGATTACAGGCTCCTGTCACCACACCTGGCTAATTTTTGTATTTTTAGTAGAGACGGGGTTTCACCGTGTTGGTCAGGCTGGTCTCGAACTCCTGACCTCGGGTGATCTGTGCACCTTAGCCTCTCAAAGTGCTGGGATTAAAGGCGTGAGCCACCATGCTCAGACGACAGGAATTTTTTCATATGGTGCTTGTTCCTTGCCTAAAGGTTGCCTCGTATAAGCACATGCTAGTGAATATGAAAATGTCTATGATATCAGAGTATTTTCAATCGTAAGCAACTTATTTCAAGAATGATACTGCTATGCCCCAAATCCTAATATAGTAAAATACTTTATAGACTTTTGTACTTATCTACAATGTAATTTGTCCCACATTATGAAAAATGAATGATATCAGGAAATGGACTAACTGAAAAGGAATAATGTATGGACTAGGATTTAGTCACCCTGCATGTACCAAATGACTTGCATGAAAGGTTAGTTGTATGCCTAAATCAGCCTAATGTCTCATCTATTTTTTTTCTCAGAAGACTTAAATTTAGAACTTAAATTTGTGGATCAAAACAAACAAAAAACATTTGATGTGTCAATGTAGGTTCATCAATCCAAACACACGTACCACTCTGGTTGGGGATACTGATAATAAGAGGCTTTGCATGTGTGGAGACAGAAGGTATATATGGAAAAATCTCTGGACCTTCTGCTCATTTGGCTGTGAACCTAAAGCTCCTTTAGAAAATAAAGTCTATTCAACACACATACACAGGCATGCATGTGCATCCCCTTTCCCCAAATCCTCTTCTTTCTCTCCATGGGATCACTGGCGCCATGGTAAATGAAGATCAGCCATACTTTGAGAAGTTAGGTGCTGAATATGGATCTAATCAACTGACTTTATAAGGAATACACATGTACCCACTAGCAAAACAGGTTTAGTCCTCTCTCTCGGGTTTTACAGTAAACCTAGGAGCATATAAAATCACTCATGAATGCTGGGTGGGTCATCTTATCTCTGTGTCAGGCGAATCAATTACAGCTGATTTGAGAAAATAGCTAATGATCAGCCAGAGGGACATAAAGGAGTAGCAAGTTAAAAAGGTAATTAGAACAGAAGGGAGAAGCATTTGAAATCGAGCTTCTCAGAGGGTTTTAACTAGTAACAAAAAGTCCTTTCGATAGCATCATTAAACCTAAGGAGGTAACAAAAAAAATAAAGATGGGATAAGGAAATGGAAGGCTTGCATACTTAACAGTATCCTCTCCCACTTAGGTAAGGAACCTGCTGCGCGTGAGATCCCATTACCAAGGAAAGGGTCACTGAAAGGCGATAACAAGAGAAAGGGCTCATGTCTGCCTGCCAGTGTTAGCATAAAGGAGAGCCATTTTGCCAAGAACAATACAGCCTGTGGAACTCACCAGAGAAGTGCCCCAGTAACAACCCAGTTTGTGACCTACTTTAATAATACTAAAATATTAAGGGGAAAATCATGACATTCAAAATTATAGACTTGGTTTATGAATGTAGGCCTTCTCTTCTAAACAGAAGCAATAAGGATTCACATGCTATAAAGCACTAATCCTATAAACATTTTAGGTATTGACCCTGGTGATCAAAGCAGGGATTAGAAAGATAATAACTACAGTAGTCCCTCCTGAGGTGCGAGTTCAGTTACCCATGGTCAACTGCAGTCCAAAAATATTAAACGGAAAATTCCAGAAACAAACAATTCATAAGCTTCAAATGGCAGACTGAATAGCGTGGTAAAATCTCTCGTTGTCCCATCTGTCCTTCCTGGGACATGAATCATCCTTTGTCCAGCATATCCACGCTGTACACGCTACCAACCCATTAGTCCCAGAGTACCTATCTCAGTTATTAGACTGAAATGCATTGTTCCATATAGGGCTCCGTACCATCCGAGGTTTCGGCCATCCACTGGAGGTCTTGGATGTATCCTCCACAGATAAGGAGAGACTACTGTATATTAATTCAAAGGAGCAATGGTAACCACAAAAGCTGAGCCTTATTTCTCACTGGCAGGCTGTTTCCTCTTTTTTTTTTTTTTGAGATGGAGTCTTGCTCTGTCACCCAGGCTGGAGTGCAGTGATGTGATCTCGGCTCACTGCAACCTCTGCCTCCCGAGTTCAAGCGATTCTCCTGCCTCAGCCTCCCAAGTAGCTGGGATTACAAGCGTGCACCACCACGCCCAGCTAATTTTTGTATTTTTAGTAGAGATGGGGTTTCACCATGTTGGCCAGGATGGTCTCGATCTCCCGACCTCGTAATCTGCCCACCTCTGCCTCCTAAAGTGCTGGGATTACAGGCGTGAGCCACTGCGACTGGCCTTAATTGTGTTTCAAAACATGGCAGAGTTGATTTTTTTTATGTGAAGATTTTTAGCATTAGAAAATCTAGTTTCAAACTCTGATTCCATTGCCTAACTAACCAGTACTTTTAGCTAAGATATTTAAACTTGCTGGTCTCAAGTTCTTCATCTCTAAAACAGGGACAATGACGCTTTTCCTCTCTGTACTTCACAGACCAGGGGTGAAACTAGCTTGTAAAAATGTAAAAGGTATAAAATGGGCATAGAATTGACAGCATTGAGATCACCTGTAGATTGTCACCAACAAAACAAAACAAAATCACTCAGTGGGCAATTCATTAACGTTCATACTGAGAGGATAGTTTTTCTTCTTGACTAGGCTTGAGTAGTTGAGAAGTGACATGCTAATTACATTAAAAAATTGGTTTCCAGACTACTGGGTACAAGATTATTCTAGGGAAACTGCTAAAAATTTTCCTTAAGAAGCAAAAATTACAAATAGAGCATTCATTTTTCAGTAAAAATACATACCTTTTTCTCTTTTCAGACCTGCATTATTTGCAAACCATGACCTGGATGTTCCGAAGATAGCAGCCACACAAAATTCTCCGCCCATCGATTTGCTGGGTGAAATTTGTGGAGGAGGTTTAACTTTGCTTAAAAAATAAAATAACAGTAAAAAACAATTATCATGATGAAATGATACTCCTTTAGGTAATGACAGTTTTTCCTTTAAATTCCACCCCTATTCAAATCCTCCAATATGAACATGCATTTTGCCTTAAGTAATAAATGGTGATGTGAGACTATGTTCTGGAGTAAAAGTAGAATTACTTCAAAGTTCCAGAGTTTTGTAAAGAGAGCAACATTTATAAGACCAATAAAAATCAACTCCTTTTTGAAGTATGTGCTGGCAAAATCCAAGTCACTTCTTTTCAGATGAGTAACATTTCCCTAGAAATTTCAAAGTGAAGCAATAGTACCAGCATGAACATCTCACAATAATAAAATGGTTTATCACTTCATTTCTATATATATTAGGTTGATGCAAAAGTAATTGTGGTTTTTGCCACTGCCTTTGCACCAATCTATAAGATGTGGGATTAACAGTATAAATGAATTTAGACAGCATGGATGAAAATGAGGTGATATAGAATGAAGCCTTGAAAATGCTCTCTCGGCCACAATGCTATGGAGAGTTAGACAGTGCAAGGGAAGAATAGCTAATCATCTAATGCAATTATATTCACTGATCTTCCTGTTGTCTCTTTTTCTTCTCGGATTTGTGAAAATGATGTGTTTATTTTTGTTCAGAGAAAAAGACCAAGGTGGAGTTACGTATCAATAGCCTCTCAAACCTAAATCTTTTCTGTTGCTCATATGTCTGAGGACACATTTAGTAACTGCCATTACTTCCTGTCACTGCCATTCAAAAGAAGTAGATCTCCTCTGTTTCCCACAAATAAGTTTTCATGCTCAGCTTCTAATATCGACCTCACACCTTTTCAATCCCGTATTTCTGTTCCCTTTTGGTTTATCAACGGCTTCCCAAAGCAATTTTGCCAATCACCTTTGATAAATTATTTTCTCTAATTCATAAACCAGTAGCCTCATCGTGCACTGGTAAAGATCACAGCCAAGGTAGGAAACAATAAAAACTAGAGCTCTGATGTTCCTCTCTGCTAGTTAGCCTCCAATGTCAAACATTAGTTCTACCTTATTTTGCTCAATTTTTGTTTTCATCCTTTACTAAAGTATGGTGGGATGGAAAGAGATAGTTTTGGAGTCAGGAAGAAACATGTAGTTGAATCCCAGTGCTGGCACCTCTGAGCTGTGTGACTTTTGGTTAAGTTATTTAACCTCTCAGAGCTCAGACTACTAATATGTAAAATAGAAATAGTAATGCCTACTTCATAGGATTATTTTAATGATTATATTATCTCAAAGCACTGTCCCCAGCTCATAGTACCACCTGAGGACTTCTTAGGAGTGCAAGCAAATACTCATAGGCCCCATCCCAGACCTACTAAATCAGAAATTCTGGGAATGGAGCCCAACAATCCGTGTTTTGAAACAAACCCTCCAGATGATTCTGATGCATGCTCAACTCTGAGAACCACTATATTAGACAAAGCAGGTAAAGTTCCCAGGGCAGTACTTTCCCATATCACAGTACTCAGCAAATACTAACTTTTCTATATGGCCCTCAGCCCCAACCTAATCTTCAAAAAATTCAGACTTTGCTTTGGTAATCTCAGTTTCCCAGTTCCTATGACATTTTAAATAGTCTCTCAGACATCTTATTTCCTGAGGCTTGTTTAAACATCTTCCTCTAAGGATGGCTAAGTCTGGATCAGAGGCAACTATGATTGGTCCCTTTGGTCTCCCCACTTTGAACAAAATCCATGGTAATGCATATTACTATATATGAAAGAAACCTCTTCTGCCATTAACATTTCTTAAAACACTTCTCATTATTCCTGCAACAAAAAACATCCATGCCTAAAATGTCAACCAGTCACAGTGAGACTTCCAGTGACAGGGAATAAAGACATCATTTTTAAATAAAAAGTTTCTGTGGGAAGCTGAATGGCTCTATAAACTGTTTCACCTCTTCATACTTGCATCTGTCACAACTGTAGTAACATACCTCCAGAAAGGAAGACTCTCCTCTGCCCTATACCTGAACAAATATGCACCTTCCCATGATATCTGGGTCACTGGCATCAGAATTGTTCTTTCTGGTTATGATGCTCTCTGTTGCATTACCTGAGAATATAAGGCTTCTTTCAAAGCTTTTATTTCCATCACTAAACTGCTATCATTGAACTGACAAATTCCTCTAGCTGGTATCTTTGAGGTACCACTGGTCATTTTTAATCCTTAGGAGTTTTGGGAAGATGGTGGCTGGGGGAACGGGAAAGAGAAAAGTATTGTAGAATTTTTTGAAAGCAGTTTGCAATTGTGCGACTATGTGCTTTTACTAGAATCACCATCAGAGAACAAAGCTACTACAATGTACCAACAAGCTTCATTGGGACAAACTCAAAGCTCTTTGCAAATTACTGGATGTCATTGTTGTTGTTTTTAAATCATGTGGTAAGTAACAAGTGAGCATGCCTCTTCTTAAGAGAAAATATGGTCCCTCTGAAGTATGCATCCTAAACAGACTTAAAAATAGTTGCTTCCAGGCCAGATGGCAAACTTTCTAACATGATAATAAAAACTAGAAAAACGAGAGGACATCAATTTAGTTTTTTGACATACAAAAAATATTTTTTGTATGTTTACTAGTTTAGAGTCTAATCAGCTCATGTCAAAAGCTAAAATCTCTTATACATCTATAAGTTACATACAATTCTGTTTTGGAACACACAAGTAAAAAGCATCAACACAGTGTTATTTTTACATAAGCTCAGTATCTCCTACAGAAAATAAGTATTTTATGGTAAAACTATGCTTAATTTCAGTAAAGAATTATCGTTTTTATTTTTATATTTCATCATTTCTTTTTTCCTCTGATAGGGCCTTAAATTTCATCAGTAAAAGTCTGTGTTTATTAAGGAGTCAAAAGAGTTTTCACCCTGAAAATAACTTGCTATCTGCTACATAACATAGTGTTGTGTGTTGGGTATGAAGCATATTGGGTAAACACATTCATATCAAGTTATTTCTATCATCAATCTATAATCTGGAATGATTGTGGTATTTCAGCAAAATAAAAACATAAAAATATATGTGTGTCTTTAAGATTTGCAGAGGAATAAAAAGGAGAAATAATCTAATAAAAAGAACGTTATGAATAAAATATCTTCTATGGGATACACTCAAAGTTAGAAATTTTAACTTGGGTTCAATCTGCCCTTCATCCTAAGTTTTTAAAAGTCCAAGAAAGCTTGGCAGAAGTAGAAGGGCTTTTCTAGCAATATGCCAGTGACATACAATGTATGAACTTTTCCACAATGACCTAGAATATTTCTATCACAAAATAACCTTTTGTTGACAGAAAGATAAAACATTGAAAAATAATACATGCGTGAATGTATTAGAAAAGTGCTAGCTTTGTATATTATGTAAATTTACAGATTGCTGACCCAACCCTCATAGGAAAGCACTCCAGTGCTAACCCTTTTTTTCTCTCTTGTTCTCAACATCTCCCTTTCTCCTCCAAAAGGGGTCTTTAAAAAATCTCATTACAGAACATTTGCAAGTTTAGAAAGAATTTCTCTGGGTGTTTGGATGCCTTCCCTCATTTATTTAATCATTTGTTAAGTTAATAATACAATGATAGAAAAATATTTAAATTTATATTGATGCCCAAAAGTTTAACTGTATTGATTATGTGGACTCATCCATTTTTTTAAAAATGGTTATACATGAGAACAAGACATACTCTTGATGGACTCCTTTCTACTGATAATTCCTGTTCCTTTACTACCCTTAGTTTTTCACACATAACCCCATGTTCAATAATTTTTTAAAAATTTGACTTAACTTTTGAGCAAAAAAAAAAGAAAAAATGGAATACATTCAACTTTCAGCATCATAAAAATGACAATCATAAAACATCATATTTACTAAGCCTGATACGAATCAATGTAATCAAAAGAAAAACAAACACACAAGCAAACAAAAAAACCGAATATCCAAATTAACAAATAAGATGCTAAATTAAAAATCAGGAGTTTAACTCTTTGTCATTTCTTCTGAGGAAACGCTTAACTGTCTAACCATAGAACGAGAATCATTTTCACTGCAATCAGAGGAAGTTGTAGGGATATTAACATTACTAGGACTTCAAAAATATTTGCAAAGGCTACTGAAGTTCCCCATTTTTCTTCCCTTGGCCTTTATTATGTAATCCAGCCAGGTCAACATATTGAATTTCTCTGGCCTATTTTTTTCTCCACACTCAACTGCAAAGAGAGAAAAAAAAGAGTACAAAATTCTAATGATATCTGCTTAAAAATTACAGGACAATGATCTCCATCTGAATAGGACAGATGTGAAGTATCTGTGGACAGCATGAGAAGCAGCAATGTGCTCCAGTGCCTTCTGTGGAAGGACACAAGCATGGAAGGAGCTAACATGAGACAGAAGCACCGTTTCTTTTCATTTTTAAAACATAAAAGAATAGTCAATATTTGAGTTTAAATGTAAGACCCAATATTGATCTAAGTATTACAAGTGGTATAACAGCTTTCTATAAAAGAAAAAATATTCTTTGTATTCTTTTAGAAGTTTTCTCTCATTCTCAATCTTAGTTTCTAACATAAGACCTAAATGGGAAAACTGGAAGCATTTTATTTCAAATAACTAAAGATATTAATAATCTGTCTAAAGTTATTCTATTCTGTCATAAATTTTTCTTAAAGGTCTAACAGATTTGTGTAAATGTGGCAGGTAAGAATAAATTCTCCTCTCCATATAAATCGTATCTTTCAAAAAATGAAATCATAAAATTTTAAAATATTTAAGAGAACAAGATTAGTTTACATGAACTGTTTATAGCTTGATCAAAACTCTTAGAAAACACTAATTAAAACTTTCTAATTTAATTAAATGCAAATTTTAATTCTTTAAAATTTACCCTTATATAATATGAAAACATTTTATGAGGAAGACATATACTCATATGGACTACCCATTGTCTACCTGTCATGTATGTTTTTTGATAAGCAATTCAAAAATAACAGTAGCTTAAATACAATGCTACATGCAAATTCAGAGCTTGATACATTCCTATTTATTTGTAATATTGAAAGCAAAATTCAGATTCAAAAATTCACACTGGGATTATTTATCTTAAATTCCTATGTTTAAAAAGGTATGTTATATGTGTAATTCTTTTGTATTATTTTATATAGTCATCCAAACTCAAATATCCTAAACTAACCTAGATGACACATAATACCAGGGAAGTCCAAAGTGACTAAAATGTTGAAGATGCATAGTTTACTTTCCAACAAGCTTATTTTGTTACCAAAGGGAACGACTGTATTTTATAACGACTCATCTGAAAGTACATGAATGTAAAGGACTAAACCTGTTTAATGGAGAATAAAGAACTAGCAGAAATTGTGATATACCAAAAGCAAATTCTTAGCTAAGTGTTAACGTTGCAACTTGAAACTAATAAAAAGTTTGTAGAAAATCTACATTTCATTTAAAAATTTCATTTTTCATACAAAATACATATATTACCCTATAACTGGATATACTAAAAACATATTTATTTAGCATATAATGTTTTATTTCAGAACAGTACATAAAAACATTCTCAGGTTGAATGCTAAATAACATGGAAAAATAGCAAAAACTATTAAAACAAAGGAGCTCTTATAAACAAAATGGAAGAAGTTGTCAAATTTATATTCATTTGCTGCCTTAATTTGAGGTTTCATTAAGATCTTAATGGAAAAAACATGCACCACTGGGAAAGTAACATTTTAAAGGAGGACCTTTTAGTCTAGTATAAGTGACTAAAAACGAGTTTCTTGTGAGCTAACGATGGCATCAAACAAACCACAAAGCAGTCTTCTAAAAGACAGGCAATGATTTAAAAGTCTACTATATTTAATATATCCCTTTCTTTAATCTGGCTCTTTTAATCTTGTTTCAACCTCAAATCATTTCTGGTTGACAAGTGCTTTTGCTTAAATGTGAGGAGCACGTAAGCTATTGAAGGAATGAACTTTACTTACTTAACATACAACAGTTGTTATTCCATCTTTTACTTCTATGCAAAACTTCAATCTTTATTAACACACTACAACTCTTTGCTTTGTACTTAGAAGAAGAATTTATCCTAAAATGGAATTTAATTCTAAGTTTACAAAGAAATTTTGTCATATGTTGAATGT
Organism: Pan troglodytes; assembly: GCF_028858775.2. Taxonomy (NCBI): domain Eukaryota; kingdom Metazoa; phylum Chordata; class Mammalia; order Primates; family Hominidae; genus Pan; species Pan troglodytes. Next base: position 74,185,277 of record NC_072417.2, on the reverse strand, counting down.
GGCATTTAAAATTCACTGATCACTGGAAGGCTCATAAGTAAGATCTGTGTATCTTATTTGTTTTTAGAAGACATCTGGTTAACAAAATGAATAAAGATCGACTTTCATGAGATTTATATTCTTGTATATCCTGAATTTGTTTAGAATAGTTTTGCAAACTGTGTCTAATTATAATTTTCAAGGAGGAAAATTTTATGTTGATTTGTTTTATGTCACCTATTATTAAGCAATAACAAAGTTTTCAGATCTTCCTATGGCATATAAACATTGAAATAAGTTTGTGTCAAATAATAATTAACCTTAAAGAACTATTTAAGCTTCTTTCTGTCCAAGAGGAAAAAACGTTGGAATGTTTTTTTCTAGTGTAATAGAACAGTATGAACAATCCCCAGTTAGCAGTTATGAGAACTACACATATGTGCAGAACTCTTTTCAGTATTCTGACTAAATTAATAAAATTAATATAGCTTACATTTCTCAAAACTTCGCACTGGTTAACATATCCTTAAAAGTGAAAAACATAATCTAATTTAAATAAGCTTCTTTTGAAACACGGTATTTTTCCCTGAAACAGGAAAAGAAACAGTGGTAGCAGCTAACATTTACTGCACATTTACTATGTGTCAGGCACTGTTATATACTAACACATACTGAGATATGTATCAGCTTATTTAATACTCATAGTGAGTCCATTACGTAGGTACATTTAATACATAAGGAAATAAGAAATAGAAAGGTTTTAGAAAACTCCCCCCAAATCATATAGCTAGTAAGTGTGTGAATTGGGATCTAAGACCCAGGCAGTCTGATTCTTAACCATTAAACATTTTATACCATTCTTAACACATTCTACTTCCTATCTTTACATGAAAGTATTAAATATATTCGAATTCTTTTCTATGACCTTCCTGTCTAAGACTGACAAAGCTGTATTCTATGCACCGATATGAAAGAATTTACCAAATAATTAAGCTATGATGAGTATGTGCTAATAATTCAAAATAATAAATTATTTAGGAAGTTTGATGTAAAATATATATTTTGTCATTATGTAGCTCCTTAAATACCTAAACTATTCAAAAACAGAACTTTTGTCTCTTTAGGACCAAATAAAATGCAACAAAAACTTTATAAGGTGCTTTTGGTATACCTTAAATATATTTATACTTCAAAATAAATCATGTCCTCAAATGCTATGCATGATATGTAGGGAACTTCTAATGCCATAATACTCAAAGCTTTAAACTTGGGTATTAGCCTTGTCTTGTAATATTTACGAGCATTATGAGAGAATTCTTCTATTTAAAAAAAATTCATCTGTGGGTTTTTTTTGTTTGTTTTTTACTTTTTAAAGAATGAAGTGAAACCAAGAAAACCACTTTTCTAAAGCTTAAATATCAACATTGATGTTCCATCTACAAATTATTCAGTAACTTGGTGCATCTATCTGTGATCAGGCCATGCAACTGGAAACAAAACTACAAAACAAATTACTTTTTGAGAGTACAGCAAATGAATGAGGCATGCGGGACTGAACTGGAACTCACCATGGAGCTTTTATGGAAAAACACCCCGCTCCAAAGAGATAAGGCCTTCATGGAAAAGGGGGAAAAATGCACAAAAAATTAGAGAAAAACTCATTTAACATTAGCAAATACAAGTATATCATACTGTTATAGAGTATGGATAAAAATAACTAAAAAATTAGTAATCATTTACAATTCTGCTGTACATACTGTCTGATATAACCAATAAACAGAATGATGTGTAGTAACAAGGCCCTTAATTTTCAGAGTTAGAGATTCAAAATTTTCTATTTCTCCCCCTTTTCTGGAGCACCCCTGTAGTATTTCTAAGTTAAAATAAAATAAAATTCACTGCTGAAGCCCTTTAAAACAAGGTATAAGTTAAATGGAATAACCAGATGGAGAAGAGTGAGATCAACAGCAACCAATGTGTAGCTATGTGACACAAAATGGTTAAAATTAGCTAACGATGACTGGATAAAAAATTTGATATGAATTGTCTGCTTTTCACTGGTTCCAGTCTCAGAACCACAGAAAGAGGCACATATTTTTCAAGCTACTTATTTGTCGTAAGTTGAATTGTATATTGTTGGTCAAAGGAAAAAACACTAAGTACAACTAGTATAACTTTTCTCTATTTTTGGCCATAATCCAGGAAATTAGGATATCTCTTAATAGTGGTCTAAGAGGTTAGCTTCCTTTACCTGGTCTGCACTAGATTAGGTTAGTACACAGCAAACTAAAGCTACAATCACTTGTTTTAAATACAACTGGGAAACTGGGACTTCAATGTTATACATATTTCTTCTCAAAATTCTGTTCCCAGCATTTAAGATATGCCATGCACATATGCACATAAAGAAAACTGAGTGATTTAATGATATCCAAACCAAATGGTACTGTAACATCTGACATTTGGAAATCATAACAAATGGAGGAGAAAAGCACATTGGTAAAATGTGGGTATTTCCTTCTTCAAAATTGGTTCTAGAATTAAAAAATAAAAATCCTGCTGATTAGCCTTAATTTTTTTCCCAGTAAACTGAGTATATTTGACCACAAAGCAAAACTTGAGAAAAATGTTTTCACGACAGTGAGTACAATTTTGAGGCTTGAAGCGCATTATATACAAAGAAAGGAACAGAGACATATAAGAGATAACTAGAAGAAAGTGAGGTAGAAGGAAAAATGGGATAGATAAAAAATAAAACAAAACTTTAGAGATGATGCCAATGCCAATGACAAGCAAGGATAGCTCTCTCTCAGTTAGAATAAGAACATACCCAGCGGTACGATGTCAGCATCCACATTTAAAATAGTAGATTTTAAACTTTTTTGACTGTGAACCCACAGAAATACATTTTAAGGTGTAAGCTGGTATGTGCACGAGTACACACAAACAAGACAGAAACAAAATTTAATGAATGTGTTATTTGTAATAAATGTTACTATTTTTATTTCAATGTTTTATAAACATTAATGTTGAGATTATGTTACAATGCAGATAAATGCATATTCTAACACTGTGGGTCTGGCTGGGATCTGAGATTCTGTATTTCCAATAAGCTCCTAGATAACAGCAATGCTGCTGGTCCACAGAACCAGTGGCAGAATCGCATTTTTATTCTTCATTAAAGAAAAAAAAATGTTGGCCATAATCTCCTTATATGATTTCATGACTAATTACCTCAAAACCAAAATGTTACTAGAGCTCAGCTTGCAGTTTGACAAACACAGATTTAAATAACTAAAACTACTTGAAGACTACAATCTCTCAACTGAATAGTGAGCCCGTTCTGAAATGATAGGAAAAGGAATGGTTCACGCCATTTCTATATGCCTACAAATACCTCTAAAATGAAGAGGTTTTCGTTGTCATATAGTATACAACTTCTCTTAATTTCACCTAATTAGGCAAGACACCTGAACTAACCAAATTGTCCAAATGATTCTGACAGAAGTGACTGTAATCTGGAATGTCCAGGTTTATGTCATTATATTGTACCTACTCAGGGCAGTCTCCCATCTCATCCAGAACATCAGCATATTGATTTATTATAAAGAATTTAGAAGTTTAACTTAGTCCTTATTACTTAAAAGGTTTTTCCATTGACTGCAAAAACCAAACAAGCAAAAATGAAACAAAAACTTCAAGTGTCTAAAAATTCAAAAGACCATCTGATATTCCCTACCTGTAGAGCCAGTAAATACCTTTCTTCCAGGTTTGGGTTTCCTTTTATGTAAAAAGGAAACATACGTTAGCCAAAGAAAAATATAGAAACTTAAAAAAAAAAAAAAAAAAAAAAAACCTCGAGATTTTCCTTTCCAGGCAGTAACATGTTGCCAAAAGGAGATTTCTCCAACTACTTCCTTGTCCCATAATCCTAAAATGCACCATAAAACTCAGACACTGTAGTTTACAGGCCTGTACTAAATAAATAACATCATTGTTAAGTTTGAATACAGTAAGGTTCACTATTCACAATTTGACCCACTTGTGTTAGTTTAAAGTTATCCTAATTCAATCAAACTAGGATTCACTGGCTAACAGAACTCAAGGAGAAAGGGAACTGGAGAGACAAGGTTAGAACCTGGTTTAGCATGTACAATTGGCATGTATAAAATCTATACTCATCTGCCTCTGGCCTAGTCCTACAAGCTAGACCTCTGCCATATACATGTAAAAGAAGATCCACAAACTCCAAAGAATTATAGTGACTGACGTAATTACTGTCTTTGTATGGATAGTGTCAGCTGTTCTTTTGAAATGTGCCTGCTTCATCTTTCCTCAGTAGCAAAGGAATGAAAATATAAAGTCACAAAGTACAAATCCATGATCCAGCTGTCTTCACCTATGACTTCACTCTCTCCTCCCAAAAGTTCACAGCTATAGTTTTGTATTAAAGTGAGATGAGAGTGGAAAGAAAAAGAGATGATGTGAGTGGGAGTGTACACTGAATGAAATATTCTCTGTATTAACACAGGCAACCCAAATTACTATATTCAAACTTGAATAATTGGTGTTTTCCAATCACCATTAAATTTTAGCAGGCTTAACAATCCTGCCATATAAAACCTACTCAATTTGTCATAATTATATCCTTTTTGAGCTGAATTCTGATTTTCAAATCTCAGGAAAATCTGGTCAAGAGACTAAAAATCCAGAAATATTACAGACTTATATATAGGCCACCGTGAAATGACCTGGCCATTAGTTCTCAAAGGGTTTCTTCAGGAGACTCCCAGAAGATAGGAAAGAATTATGTTTTATAATATACCATAACACTATGTAAGTCATTCAACTGATTCATTTTGTTGAATGCCACATGGTACCACAAAGTCTTCAATCTTACTAGCTGAAAACAAGGTAAATACGAAGAATTTTTTTAATATGAGAAAAAAGCAAAACTAGATTTGATTTGAAATCCTCCAATCCTCTATAATCTGACTCTAGTGCTAAAAGGTATTAGTAACAATTCTGTTCAATCATCTCCAGAGTTAAAGAAGTACGTGGCATCTAAGAGACAAATTTTATAAACATACTCTATAAACCTTATTTTTCAATTAATCATGTCCTAAGACAATTCAGGCACTGCCACAGAACAGACATCAGAATGAGCCCATATAAATATTAAATGTAATAAACAGAGATGAAGCAGAGAAAAAGCTATACAACATTATGTGTCAAATATTGAAGCAGAGCCATATTTCTCTAAAAATAAATTCTAGGGATGCTAATGACTTCTAAATTCTGTGTGCCCTCTGTTAAAACAACAACTGAAGTGAACTTGCATTTCCCACATGCATATCAGTAAATTATTCCTAATATCATTTTTAAGTTATACTTTGAATTTTTCATTAATTTTAATTGCTCCCTACCAAAGAGACCTATCGTATTACTGGTAGTAAACTACTGATCTGTAGGGGAAACTGAAGCTAAAACAGACAAGTGTCTAATTTGAGATACACATGATACCCAATTTTAAGTGATAAACTCAAGATTTAGAAGATTTTCATTAGCAGGCTGGGCATGGTGGCTCATGCCTATAATTCCAGCACTTTGGGAGGCTAAGGCAAGACTGAGGGTAGGAGTTCAAGACTAGCCTGGGCAATACAGCAAGACCTATCTCTTCACAACATTTTAAAAATCAGCCAGGTGTGGTGATATAGGCCTGTAGTACCAGCTACTCAGGAGGTTGAAGTGGGACGATCACTTGAGCCCAGGAGTTTGAAGATACAGTGAACTATGATCACACTACTGCACTTGAGCCTGGGTGACTTTTCATTAGGAAAAAAACATTGATAATGTTAAAATTCTGTTATATGTGGCAAAAAAAGAGATGAACATAACATAAATAATGTCAAACTTCTGTAGAAATTTATGCCTGCTGACTTTTAAAAATATGGTATAGGCTGGGCGCAGTGGCTCACGCCTGTAATTCCAGCACTTTGGGAGGTGGAGGCAGGTGGATCACGAGGTCAAGAGAATGAGACCATCCTGGCTAACACAGTGAAACCCCATCTCTACTAAAAATACAAAAAAATTAGCCAGGCGTGGTGGCGGGCGCCTCCAGCTACTCGGGAGGCTGAGGCAGGAGAATGGTGTGAACCCAGGAGGCGGAGCTTGCAGTGAGCCAAGATCACGCCACTGCTCTCCAGCCTGGGCTACAGAGCGAGACTCCATATCAAAAACAAAACAAAACAAACAAACAAACAAAAAATATAGATATGGTATATAGTAGACATCATCCAAAAAAAATTCCCAGATTTACAGTATGGTGTGGTTTAAGTACTCCACTGATTTAGCAGAAAAATTGGAACTCAAACTATGTTAAATATATTGCATGTGTAGTCACATCCATACATACTCCAATGAAAATACATTGTCCATTATTTAATATCTAGAACCAAACATCCATTGCTTAGCTATGAAGAACTGGTACTTACATAAGGCAGAAACATGAGGTGGGGAATTACCCAAGCTATTATATCTGTATCTAGTGGGTCTTTCTCCAAATATTTCCAATTTAATTCTCCGAACTTTGCCTATAAAGTTTAAGGCTCAGGCCAAACTGTGTAACTGAGCCAAGGTGTACCTAATTGAATTAAAATAAGGAATAGACCTTCTTCTGCAAGGCCTACTATATGCCAATATCATTTACTCACACAGCCAAGTCTGATGGTAGATTTGGTCTACAAATATCAACCGGATGTGTCTGAATAAATGCTATTTAATGCTTCCATTTAATATCATTTAAAAGCATCTATGCTTTCTAAGTGGGGCCTGAGCTCATCAGCACTGGCTTATGGCTGCTCAACAGTCCTGAGGCTTAGAAATGGGACCAAAGAACTGGTAGAAACTCATACATGATAAGGATTAAAAGATTATAATCCATATATATAAACTTTTTTTTTTTCAGGTGAAGAAATTTACCGAGGACACACTGGCAAATAGGTGGCAGAACCCAGATGAGAAGAAGCCAGGGCCTCAGACTCCTAATTCCATATTTTTTCCACTACATTATTTAACCTACTTCTACAGGGTGCATCTGAAGCTTCCTAATAACCACCTAAATCTTCACAAAGAAATGAATAAACATGGCCGGGTGCGGTTGCTCATGCCTATAACCCCAGCACTTTGGGAGGCTAAGGCAGTTGGATCACTTGAGACCAGGAGTTCAAGACCAGCTTGGGCAACATAGAGAAATCCAATCTCTACAAAAAATACAAAACTTAGACAGGCATGGTGGCACACACCCACCTGTAGTCCCAGCTACTCGGGAGACTGAGGCAAGAGAATCACCTGAGCCCAAGAGCAGAGGTTGCAGTGGGTGGAGATCACACACCACTGCACTCCAGCCTGGGTGACAGAGCAAGACTCTGTCTCAAAAGAAAAGAGAAGAAATGAAATGAGTAAATATAAAGATGGGGAGGGGGAAAGAAATGAGGAGCTACTTCCATTTAAGGAAAAGGAAACCTACAAGAGAGCAAATCATCCCATGTTTACTTCACAAAAAGTGCTCCACCTAGTAAGAGCAAGGAAGTAACTTCATTTTCAATTTTAATATTTTTTATTCCCATGGAACTACCTACCATGACTTCTTTTTGAAATTTACTGTTCTCTGCTTGTGTCCATAAAATAATTTGGAAATATAAATAATTTTAGATTTAAGCAGATAAAATTAAGCTCATTGATGAACATTTTTTTGTGAATTGTTACATAGAAAATATTTTTTAAAACTTGCTCACTCACTTGATAATGCCAAACATCTATGAAATGCTGCTAATAAATCCCTACTACAAAACCTAACATCCAAGATATGGTGCAACCTCTTAGCACCTAATTTCACTTTTAATAGATTAGGAGAACTATTCTTACTTACATATGATAAGAACATGATAACCGGGACTTTTTAAACCTCCAGTCTTAAACTGAAGGAAAACAGAGTCTGTTTGAATGGGTGATTATTGGAGCCAAATAATGTCTAACACTTCTTTTACCTCCATCAATGTATACTGTCACAGAGTTAAGCAGCAGCTGTTGCCAAAACAGGCCTTATTACCTCCAAGTGCTGCTTCAAGGTACTGAACAAGAAGGTGTAAATACATCTGTCTTCTGCTATTTGTAGTTCTACTGGCCTCATGTATGTCTCGCAGTGAGACAGATGGTCCCTGACACTGCACAGGCTTTCAGGCATATGTATTTGCAAACATAAGAAGGCAGATGTTGAATATGGTAAACACACGTTTTGTCCCCTTAAGGTTTAAGTTGAGGCTTCTATCTCAATTTGGGTATTTAATTACTGGATCCTAGAAATCTTTAGAAATCTCTACTTTAGAAATATAACACTTTATGGTTATTTTATGACCATGTGCAAAATACCTCGGACATAGATGAAGTGGAAACTTATCTAACCTAAGTACATAATTTTACCAACTACATTATCAGGTATATTGAAAACAGAATATAATTTACCTGTCTATAAGTGGGTCACTCTGTGTTCTCTTTCTACATAATCCATGTCAAATACTTCTTGTTGATTTTATTTTAAAAATACTAGGAAAGGAATTTTATAAAAGCAAAGCTTGAGTAAATGAGAATTTCCAGAATAAAGAGAGACATGGAAAATGAAAACTCTCATATGCTCATCACCCTGGTGACGTTAATGGAGCCATCAGATTTCTCAGCAAATACAATACAATTTAATGCCAATAATTAATGGAAATTAGCTAACTCCAGTCTTAAGAATTTGTCATAGTAAAAAAAATTTAATAAAATAAATATAGCCTTTAAAATCTAATAGGATGAAAGCTAATGGGATGAAATATTGTCTGAGATTTGCTTCAAAACTCAGAATATAGCAAAAATGAAAATTCACAGAATATATTTGGTTCTCACGAATCAAATATTACTTTTGACAAGGCAAAATACATGTATTTTAGTGAAAATATTAAATTTTAAGATAATCAAACCATATATTCTGAAAACTTTATGATTAAACATTTTAGATAACTTATAGTAAAAGAACAATCAGAAAAGTCAATAGTAGTTTCCAGGTATAATCAACAAACTCTTCAGAGAGTGGCTTAAGGAGCGATCCCCAACCTTTTTGGCACCAGGAATAGTTTCATGGAAGTTTCACTTCAGATCATGAGGCATTAGATTCTCATAAGGAGCGTGCAACCTAGGTCCCTCACACGTGTAGTTCACAACAATAGGGTTTGCACTCTTACGAGAATCTAATGCCGATGCTGATCTGACAGGAGGCAGAGCTCAGGTGGTGATGCTCACTCGCCTGTTGTTCACCTCCTGCTGTGCGGCTCAGTTCCTAACAGGCCAGGGACTAGTACCAGTCTGGGGCCCAGGGGTTGGGGACCTCTGGCTTAAAGATATTGAGTCTTGTCATCTAGCAACAGTCAAGTATGACCGACCACTATCATCAAAGTCTTATCAGTCACTGTACTCTATATTAATAGGAAGGGATAAAAAATAGTAGATGGCGAGGGAAAAAAGGAATAGTAGGTTGGGTAATTTGTAGTACACTAAAGCTATACTACAAGTAGAAAAATCATTATAGACAACAATTATGTGGAATTAAGAAAAACTAATGAAGTACGTTCAAGATCTCTTCTTCTGATAACTGTACTACAGTTATATAAGAGAATGTCTGTGCCTTTAGAAATTACACATTGAAGTATGTAGGGATAAGGGTATATTAAGGCTGCAAAAATGTAACATGCCTGTAATCCCAGCACTTTGGGAGGCCGAGGCAGGTGGATCACTTGAGGTCAGGAATTCAAGACCAGCCTAGCCAACATGGCGAAACCCTGTCTGTACTAAAAATACAAAAATTAGCTGGATGTGGTGGCACACACCTGTAATCCCAGCTACTAGGGAGGCTGAAGCAGGAGAATCACTTGAACCAGGGAGGCAGAGGCTGCAGTGAGCTGAGATCGCACCATTGCACTCCAGCCTGGGAGACAGAGCAAGACCACGTCTCAAAAAAAAAAAAAAAAAAAATTGGGGAATTTGGGTAGACAAGAATTCCTTTGGCTAGTCTTGAAACATTTCTGTAAGTCTGAAACTATGTCACAAATAAATTAAAAGCTAGTACTCATTGTGGGGCAAGTATCAATTATTCTCTCTAAACACTTCAATAGAAGGCTTGCTAAAAAAGAATTCGAAACTATGGCAGAAATAAAATGGTATAAATTGAGATACAAAGCCTAGTAAACAATATGATACAAGTATCTTAACTAACATTTGTTTCAAAGCACATAAAATAACTCAAATTGATAACACTTCCCTTATTAATAAATTGTTCATAACGCAACAGAATACATGCTCCAAAAATCTGAGAACAGAGAGCAAATTTTTGTAAGAAAAGGAAACATAAGAATTTTATCTAAATTCATAATGTGTGGTAACACAGGAGGACACCAAATGACTAACAGTTTCTATTCATCTCAGTGTAGAGAGAAATCGGGTTGTAAGAGGGGGAGAGAGAGAAAGAAAGCAAGAGATTTTATCTTCTTATGGAAAATTTCAAATACTACATAAAAAAGCAGACTCACTTCCTACCCCTCACCATAAATATTATGAATTAAATTCTAACATCATATCATTTTATGCACTAAACTTCAGTTACTATTTCAGAGATATATTTGGAGAAGCTCATTAGAAAAAGAGAGCTAATTCTTTGCATTATAAAACAGGACAGCTCTTTTGTTAAAATTAAATAAACACGCACCAGAAACAAAGCACCAGAATATGCTTTTATGACTCCAGGAGCCTTTTGAACCTTCTTAAATTTCCCTCACTCTGAATATAAAATTAAATTACAGAGAAACAATTTTGAGGATGGTTTCACTTAGATTCAGAAAAGACAGGCTAAAATTTGTAAGTACTTTGGAGAATTGTACAATGCTGGAGTGAATCAAGATGATACAATTATGTACTGACTAACTTCAGTAAGTAAAAAAGAAACTTTAAAGTTATGATTCCAGATTTAGTCCCATGTTTGATTCTACATCCCAGGAATGTAATATACAATGAAAAAATAACCTAATTGTGAATATAAAGGACATAACCTCTTCATTATTCACAGCCATTATTCTTACATTATTTTAAAATAAACTAACAGAGGAAGAGAAAGTTGAAATCCAATTTAAAATTATACCTTTCCTGGGCCCAAGGAGTTAAAAAGCTGAAAAAAATTAAGAAGATATACAGACCAAATTATTGGTGCCTTAAGATGTCTGATTTGGGATGAAGTTTTGCTGAAAAACACAGCAAATGCCACAGACTCAATTTTATGTCTGCATGCAGCAACAGGATCTTTTTATATACAAACACCACTCCACCTAGCTACAGAGTCAATTTCTATGTTATGGTGATACCTGGAGCTCAAAGGCCTTGTCCCTGAGACTACTGAGTATTTCTTCTCACAAAAGTGACCTCTGTAAGCACATTAATACGGAGCACAACAAAATTAAGATATATTGACATAGCAGCCAAATAATACATTCCTTTCATTGGAAAGAACTTGAGAACTGTTTGAGGCCAGACAGGGTTTTCTCTTGACTACTTTAATACAGAAATGTAAAAAAGTTGTTTCATTTCCAATTAGATTAAACTTCAGGATTGCTCATTATGGAAAACAAATAATTTGCCTATAGACATATATTTTCTGATATAAAATGGATTCCCAGTGTTAATATACAATTGAATATCTAATGATATCATAGACCTAGCAGTTTATTTTCAGGAACCTAATGAAGTGATAATCTTATATTCCTAAGGGGTAGCAAATTGCTAAAATAAGCACAAATAAATCAAGTGAGTCATCAAAAGTCTTTAAGGAAGTTAATGACCAATCTTAAATAAAGCCCAAATCTTAGTGCACTGGCTTTGAAAAGTACCAATGACATCACATTGTCCTGACACTAATGACAGATTATTATATGTAAATTATATCTCAATATAGATGATTTTTTCAAAGTACTAAAAAGATGGTTGTCATCTAAGGTTCTCTCCGTATTTGTATCTGTCAAAATTTGGGAGTCATTTCAAATCCCGAAAGAGCCAGGAAAATGAAACTGTACTTGCAGGCAAAGCCACAAGGCAGTAAGCATAAGACGAAGTAGATGGATCTGTTTTTGATTAGCCAATACTAGTTTTCACAGCTTGTCACTGTTTTGTTTTTCTCGATGAATGTGTGTATACATGGTTGTGTGCAAGTATGCTTGTGCAAGTTCTATGCTTTGTACTTAATCTGATGCCATTAAGTCTCATTTGAGCTGGAAATGAAGAACATAATAAAAACCACACAAAGAAAAAGTATGTTTTATTTTTATTCATTCCACCCTATAAAACAGCTGTTAAAAAAGCATCAAGTCTAAGGCCTTACCCGGTTCGTTTGGTGATGGTCCCCAATGTCATCGGCTGCTTGATTTGTGCAAGAGGCATCACTACCATCAAGCTGGGAAGAGGAGAGAGCCGAGGGTTGCCAGGGTTGTTGTTGGTAAAATTGTTATAGGAGTCTTGGCTGTTCAGTTTCCCTACAAAGAGAAAAATAAAGAAAAGCATCACTGAGGAAGGTTCTCTATCTCCCGTTCTCTATCTCCGATAGGGTTTTCACTGACTCCAGTAATCATTTAAGAAAGGCATCAAAGGTAGAATTGATGCCAAGAGAATTACAATTATGTGGATGAGAAGAAACCAAACTATTCTTGGAGAGCTGGATAGCTCATGACTGTAATCCCAGCACCTGGGGAGGCCAAGGCAGGAGGCCAGGAGTTTGAGGCCAGCCTGGGCAACAGAGTGAGACCCCATCTCTACAAAAAATATCAAAAATTAGCTGAGTATTGTGGTACACGCTTGTCATCCTAGCTACTAAAGACTGAGACAAGAGGATTACTTGAGTCCAGAAATTCAAGGTTACAGTGAGCTATGATAGCACCCCTGCACTCCAAGCCCAGGTGGCATAGAGAGACCCTGTCTCTAAACAAACAAACAAAAAAGAAGTATTCTGGTAACACCAAGTGTGACTTAATTATTAACATATTTCAGTCTTTGGGAATTAGGGCTGAATTCCTAATCTTTCTAAAGACAGTTAAAGTATTTTGTTGCCCTGCTTAGGTCCTTACATCCAACACAATCTGCTAGTTCCCCCATACCTTGTCAATTTCTAAACAAAAGCCAGCTGAGTTTTTGATAGGGATTACATTTAATCTGGAGATCAATTTGGGGAATACTGCCATTTTAACAATAATATACCTTTTAATCCAAGAACTTAGGATGCCTTTCCATTTACCTAGGTATTCTTAAATTTCTTTCAATGTTGTTTTGTAGTTTTCAGGGTACAAGTTTTGTACTTCTTTGGTTAACTTACTACTAATTATTTCATTCTTTTTCATGCAATTTGAAAATGGAATTGTTTTCTTAATTTCATTTTTCAGATTATTCATTGTTAATGTATAGAAATACAGGTAACTTTTGTACATTGATCTTGTATCCTACAACTTTGCTGAGCTCATTTCTTAGTTCTAATAATGTCTTCTGGATTCCTAAGGATTTTCTACATACATAATTATGTCATCCTCAAAAAACAGATAGTTTTACTTCTGCCTTTCCAGTCTAGATGCCCTTTTTTTTTTTTTTTTTTTTTTCCCTCACTGACCTACCTAGAACTTCCAGTGCAATGTTGATTTGACAGGGGAAAAGCAAACTGTGATTTATTTTTAGTTCATTTTTGTGTCTGTAGTGAGAGCTGAGGTTCATTGTATTCATTTTTTTAATATAGAAGTGTAATTGTTCCATCACCATTTGCTAAAAAGATTATCCTTTCTCCTTTAATTGCCTTTCCACGTTTGTCAAAAACCAACTGACCATATACATGTGGTTCTGTTTCTGCATTGATCCATGTGTTCCATTGATCTATGTGTGTAGCCTTTCACCAATACCACATTTTCTCAATTACTGTAGTTTTCTAGTGAGTCTTATTAATTGATGGGTTTATAGAGAAACTATAAAAATTACCTAATTTTCTGTGTTACGGAATAAGCCAGTGCCTGTAATCCAACAACTCTTTCATGCAAAAAACTTCTTATTGACTTAATGTTAATTTTATATCACTGTTCTTGACTGTTGATAAAAATTATCAACCCCATTTATGTGGTTAGCAATAGATAAGGTATTTTTTAAATAACCACAGTAAACACACATATAATTTTTTTTTTACTAATTCGAATTAAGTTGACAAATTTATGTACACAGCAAAAGCATCCCCCCAAAAGTCCTAATTAATATCTTATTTCTGAAACACATCCTAAAAGACATCTGCTTTAAAAATAGCATGGATTCAGGATAGAGGGAGAACTACCACACAGTATCTAATGGTAGCCTGAGAGGTAGTGAAAAGTCAAAAGTGCCTTTCTAAAAAATCGTAACAAGATGACAGTGGCTTCAGAATTAGGATAGTGGCTTAATCAAATGTTACTTCTTCCTTGGACACAAATCTATCCTTTTATATTACTCTATAGAACTATCAAGTTAACCTTTGATAAATGTCTCTTTTGTAAAATATGGGGAAAGATAAGAAATTCATGCAAATAAAATAAATCATTCTCTATCTCCTCAATTTCCAATTCAGAATACACATTAAAGTTAACAGAAGCCATCTACACCTGTTGCAGGAATAACAAAAGGCAGAATTCACAATACACACAAGATGATTTAGGCTACAACATAGAACCTTGTAGAAAATATGAAGAGGGAAATCACATTAAAATATTATATTTGTGGAAGAAATGAGAAAAACTGCTTCATAGTTAAGCCATTCGAAGTAATTTATTATCACACTCTCAAGGCCAATATAGATGTAAATAATTACAAAATCGCTATTAGACAACTATGCTAATATTAACTTGAATTTGAAATCAGACTGCAACTTTATGTCACAAGCTGGTGAAAATTAAGAATTGTGTATATCATATGTATTTCACAACTAGTAAACAAATATTTGTTGAGTGCCTTAGCTTAAGATAACACTGTAAGGGACTGTTTTCCTTGTTATCATGAAGCTTACAGTCTAACAGGCACAAACAGGAATCATTAAGTGCTAATTGCCAAGAACCAAAGATAAGCAGACATGGGAACAACTTTATATGGAAAAGGGCTCAAGGAAAAGGGCAAATGGGATATGATCTAGATTTTGAAAATTGGACAAAATATGGATAAGGGTAGGAGAGAAGGAATATTCTGGGCATGAAGGATAACGTGAGGGGAGAGTGGTATAAAGGGATGCCATTATGTGAGGAGTAGTGAGGAATCTCTAACTATGGCAGATAAAATATTTCAGTTTTAGGAGGACCTCTCAATTGAGCCAGAGGAGTAGGAACTTAGGTTAAGTTCTTCAGCGAGGGAACAGTATAGATGTTGAAGTCACTGAATTTGACAGATAAAAGGAGTGGTCTAGGAAAATGAAGTGATTCACTGAGAAGTTCCAAATCTGTGGTTTAGCTAGGCACAACTTAAAATGCTTCACTGTCTCACCAGGATAAAGGACAACCTCAGAATAGCATACAAAGAACTTCAGATCTATCCTTCTCAGCCTGCTCCTGTGTTTATGCTGTAGAGTCCATTTGAAACCAGCACATCTGAGGGAGCAAAGTAAGTTGTGTAGGTTTTACATTCATGTTTATGTTCGTAGGGGTGGTGTCTGTCTTACATATTAATGGATATGGCTAGCAACCTATAAACACAGCTTTAATGAAACAATGAGTATATTAACAAAATGCTCAATAAGGCCAAGATCTAAGAAGACAAACTCAGAGAAAAAGCTAACTCTAATAGTCTTCAGTAGGGTAGTTTCAGCAGTGAGGTGGAAAAGTCAGATTGTAAGGCATAAGCAAAGGAACTGATGATAGGATAAAATCAAGGTAACAGAGAACAAAGATTTAAAGACTGACACTGAAAAAACATTAACAAAGATGCATACTGCGCCAAGCAAAAGTTCCACTCAATCTTTGCTCTGTCACTTCACACTTTTGGAGACTTATTGGTATCAGGCCCTGTTCTAGATTCTGAAGGAGTAAGTCCAAGGGACTTTCAAAGAGTTCATAATGTAATGTTACAGAAAGACATATTAACAAAAAATGAAAAATGGGAGAAAACCATGCTAATAAATACATCTGAAAAATGACTCAGGAACAGAAAGTAAGGAGTCACTTTTATTATTGTTTTAAAGGACAACTTAAAAAGGGAGAAAAGGTATACAAATTTTGAGCATAAAGGAAGGAATCTCTATCTTCTTATTTTGCTTTTCTAGTAGAAAATAAAGCAGGAGAAATGTATAAATAACATCAGAAGTTAGTAAAATGAAAGAGCTAGCTTAGACCAGAAATCTCAATAGCTGACACAGACATGTAAATAATACACATTAAATAAATAAATGAAATAACTACACAAGACAGCCTAACAATCCTTTCTTCCAGGACCTAGTGTTAAAATCTTTGGTTATAAATGATTTTACACTATTTACACTGTCTTGGATTTTCTTTGAAAATTCAGCTAGAATCTAACAAACCTCCAGATTTGTCCTCCACAATACTGGAGACTCCACCAGGCTGCCTATACTCCTGAGGATAGTGTCTTACTAGTCATTAATAGCTAACAGCTCAATAAATGTTTGCTGAATGAATGAAGGAAATATATTTATTTCCATGTCCAGGAGGTAGAGAAAAATACGGCCCTATGATCTATAGAAAAAATAATTCTGGAGGGGACTCAGTACTTCAGAAGGTTGCCAGATGACTGGAGTCTGCGGCTTTCACTATTCTGCTTAGTCTCACGTTCACTGGCCTAGGAGGTTAGACTTGATAACTTTAAAAATAGATCTTTAGACATTTCCATGTGGTTGTATCAAGCCTAAATTTTCAAGCCAGAATTCTTCATTAAACCTCAAGCCTCTTCGTATAAGGAAGTTCAGCAGGAAGAAACCTGCAGTGTCTGCCTTGGACCTAGATGAAGTCTATTGTTATTCTTTTTCTTTGCTTCACCTCTCAGAAATACATAAGATACAAATAATATTTCTGAGATCTACAAAGAGAGTTACAAGGTATCACCTTCACTAACCTTTCTTTACTATACTCTTCTCTTTTTTCCTTTATTGCATGAGTACAATGAAAAAGAACAGAGGTTATTTAAGTGCAGTTTTGGTAGTGGACTGCATGAAGTCTTGAGATACATAAAATATTTCACACACCATTATACTTTCAAATTCCAGCTAAGAGGAGACCTGTAAGTGACAAATGCCATGAGAATGAATATTCTCACAGTATTTCTGGCACAAGCAGACAGAGGAAGTCCCAAAAATCTCATGAGAAAATAAGCTCATCTAAGACTCTCATCCCAGTTTTTTGGGCTTACTCTATATAGATAAACTTGCATAAGCCTCAGGCTTTTGGGTCTTTATCCAAATCCACTAGAGCTTTGATCCTTTAGAGGTTTACCAGTCCCCACGATAGATGGAGTTCTCTTGGGGGGAAGAAATCCCAAGTTCCAATAAAATGGTTTCTCAATAAGTTAAAGCAGGAATTCTATTTGGGGATACAAAATTATTTAAAAATCAGAATTTTTAAAACATCCCTTGATGTTTAAAGCTATGATGTCTTGTTTTTGTTCTGCTTTCACTTTTTTGTTTACTGCTATTATTGTTTTTAATATTACAATACAAAGCCATTACACCAGAACCATTCACTTTCGGGTTCAACCACTGACTTTCTATGTTTATCTTCTAAAAGTTTGCAATTTAAAAAAAAAGGAATTACGAAAACAACTTCTTGTGCTCTTTTTTTCCTGGTATCTTTTGGATAAAGGATATCTACAGGTACGTGTACTTTGGGGGACACAAACTCTCAATCTCCATACTAACACATAGTTCCACTGTCTGCATATATGAGAATGACATGGTGTGATCTGTTTACTAAAAGTTTTGCTAACTTCAAAATACCATCTTACTTATGCTTTGTCCTAAATTATGTTTTCCCAGACATTTTATACTATAAAAACACAGAAGAAAAATGGATTAAGTTGAGGATAAAAGTGAACAGAGAAAATAACAATGGGCTTTGTTGCCACGCTGGAGGAATAGCTTGTCAGGTCAGCTTTGCAGAGAGGCATATTCCCAAACCAGTCATCATTAACAGACTCACTTCCACAGGAAAAAAAAAAAAAAAAAAGACAGAGTCTGAAAACTCCGGACAAAAGAAATCCCTGCAGACAAAGTAAAAACAAATTAAAAGACCCATTATAAAACACAGATGCTACAAGGAAAATAAACTTTCTAAGATTTACTGGGCTTTGACAAACTTGGACATTTGTGGAAAAGACATCAGCAGCAACTCCCAGGTAATGTGGCTGCAAAGTTAGACTCCCTTCTGTTTTATCTTTACCCTCTGTGCAGAAGCTGCCAGGTTGGTATTCTTAGCTTCTGAATGCAGTGATGTGAGAACATGTGAATGTGGCAAACTGCCAACTGCAAGAACTCTCTGAAGCTAGCAAAACTGAAATTGTTGAACATTTCAGATTATGTTAAATATTAAAGTTACTATCAGTGTATCTGTGTGTACATATGTATAGTTGTCTTTCTTCCGAGATACAAACAAGAAGAGGGAAAATAAAAAATGAATGTATTTGCATCCTTTCTACCTTTAAAAAATTTCCATATCTTACCATATTGTGAACCAAAGGACATAAAATCAGTTAAAATAACATTAAGGAATCAAATGATAATAGTTGTAGATCAGAAAGTACCTTAAAGGAGTGTCATACCAGAGAGATAGAGAAATTTTTGTTACAGGTTTCTAAAAGTTATTGTTAATGCAGGACAAAGAAAGATTCTTTAGGAACAGAAGGTATGAGAAACTAAGACCTACAATGGAATAAAGTGGGTCAAGTGAAACATTTGGAGGATAAAAAGAGCACTGTCCTTTTGTTGTCATTAGACATATGAGGTAAGTATAGTATTAGAGTATTAGAGATAAGTATAGAAACGGCAAAGCTTCATTTGCAAAAAGAGCTAAAGGACACTAAGCAATGGTGCCCTATGAAAGAGCAGTGTTATTAGGAGGTCCACATATCATCCCACTTATTCTTACCACAGACACAGACCTTATCCACTTTAGGCACTCCACTTTTCTGAAGGTTTACAATAGACACCTTCCTATAACTCAGTACTCTAGACGCCTACGACTGTATTAAATTCTGTTCTCATCACCTCTCCATACACTTATCGACAACACCCACTATTGTTCTAGGATATAAGCTCCTCATCTAGTGTCTTGGGTCTCCTATTTGGAACTCTTGCATTTTGAAATTGGATTACTGAGCCACACTGAAGCCCGTGGTCAACGTGACTGTCTGGCACTCCTCAGAAGACAATTCTACGGAAACAGCCCCAGTCCCAAATACCTCCTTTATTTTTGCCCTCTTTGCAACACTTTACCTATTCTAAGACATCATGTAGATGTTCTATTCCCTACATCATATCTTTCAAAAATAAAAACTAGATGATGAGTTCTACGGGGCCTTTTTTTTCTGGTAAACTTTTGTCTTCTACAGAAGAGCAAAGCTTTTGGACTGTTTTTAATATCTTCCTGTGGAATTGACAGGGATAAAAATCTAAAATATACCAAGGAGTTTAACTAAGTTAATTCTGTAGTTGAAAAGCTCTGACTTCTTGACTCTGTCAAAGAATACAATGGTAGCTTGTTTTGAAATAGTCACTGGAAATCTGGGCTCTGAAAAGTTAAAAACTCTGCTTAGTTCTTGCTTGCCATCCAATTTAACATTAAAGTTTTTTCAACCAAACTCTCAATAGTTATTTAATTAAAAATACCCTGTGTAGAAGGGAATTTCCTGCAGGTGGGTTATTTTTGGTTGGGATGGGAGTGTGTGTCTCTCTCTCCATCTCTCTCTTCTCCCCATTCCTAGATGAGAATGTCAAGCTTCCCAGCTGCAGTTCCAGGACTTTCACCCTCCTTTATGACCTTTTCTCAGGCATGTTCCAGTATAATCTGCAATCTACTCAAGTCGGAAAAGGAAACAGCAGCACCCTGGTGAGAAACAGTGCCTTCTGACCCACATACCAAACTGGGCGGAAGCAATGCTTGTTCACAGGAGCCAAGGAGAGTAGAACACACACTAAAAGAAAATGAATTTTATGTGTGTGTGTGTGTCCACACACACACACACACACATTTTTAAAGACTATAAACACAACAAACAGTTTAGGTGACAAATAAAGACAGAAAATGCTGAAGGACAATCCTGTGTGGGCACTGATTCATTTTGCCTATAACTTTTTTTTGGAGGTAATCGATGGTGAAGTAAAAACACTGCAATTTTTGATGCATTTCAAGCAAAAACACTTGTTGCTTTGAGTAAAAAGTTCATGTCACCATAGACATTACTGTAGGTACTTTGAGAAAGGGTGAGAAGGTAGGAAGATCAGAGAAATCTCCCACAAAATGGACTTGAAAACAAGAATCCAATCTTTCTTTTTTTTTTAAACAAGATGGGGATTGAGATTATTAATGATATTGTCATCACTTCTCCCCACTACATACAAAGTAGCCTGCATGGAGCTTTCCCTAGGGCTTATTAAATGTCACTAGAATTGAAAGTGTACTTTCAGGAGAATTGAAACTGTATATATTTATGTACGAATACTCCAATAAATAATTTGCTAGGTAGTTTTCCTTTTCTATTGTGAATCCATTATCATCTGTTAATTATTATCTGAATGTGTTGGCTACTACAACATACAAATTTAAGTATTTTTCTTTTCTTAAAGCTAAAATAAACCCAATAAATTTAGAAATTTGATGCCTAAAAATTAAAAGTCATAAAGAAATAATTCCTGTTGCTAAAATTCTAAGTACAGCAAGTATAGTTGACACAACTCCAAAAGGTAACAAGGTGGGCCTAGAACAAGGAATATCGAAAACTTAGGAGGCAAAAATTACCTAGAAAAGGAGATGAAATCAACAGTTAGAAACAATGTTTATAAAATGCAAGAACACAAAGGGAAAAATAATAGAACTAGCTGTGAGGAATTCTACTGAAATATAAAAAATCTGTCTGAAAAGTTTCATGCAATTAAGTTTCAATCACAGAGTCAACCCAAACTTGTAAGTTAAATGAACAAAATCTCCTCCCTCAAAGTGGTAAGTTCATTACTTATTATTCTTAGAGCACTCCAAGATTTTGGAATGAAGAAAGTTTATTAAGAGTTGGTGCTCTTAAAATTTAAGAAGGTTTAGCAATTTTTAATTCATTTTACTTATTAGGATTGTAGTTTGACACTCCTTCAACAATGAAAAATCAAATATAACAGTAAAAAGACTATATTTAACACAAGAGGGAAGAAAGTAAATTCTTCATACGTATAAATAAAAATTTTTAAAAAACATCTTTGACCTTAAGCCTCAACCTATTTCTAAATGTATCATATTAAAGCACCCTCAAAATTTCCCACTCCTCTGAATCAAGTTCAAATATAGTACTGACACTAAGTGCTCAAAAGTGGAGTTTTAGCCTAATGAAAAATCCCTGAATTAAGGCTCCATAATCTAACATCCCTTAGAACAAGTCTGAGGTGAAATGTGCTCCCCAAAGTATAAGTCTTCATTAAATTATTTCTTGAAAATACCCTATACTCAACTCTCCCATCTTTACCTCACAATGAATTTTGTATATCAACAGAGTAAATAGAAATGCTTTACTGTAGATGGAAAAAATATAGAATCCTATCTTCTTGTTTCAACAAATGTGACTTTATTACTTAAACTGCTAAACATACAAGATGTAGAAGTATCAGAAGTTGGTTCTGAGATAAACACTTTGTAGGAAGATGAAATATAGAATTAATTGCAAGATTTAAAGTGTATTTTCTTAGATCTGGAGAACTCAAAACTATTTAATTTTACATTTGCAGAACTTATCTTTATGTACTTTGTATACCTATACATTAAAGAATGTACACTTAAGGAACAATTTAATATAAAATCGAAGCATTTTCTCTTGAATAAAAAGTATAGCCACAACACATATACACCATGGAATACTATGCAGCTATAAAAAATGATGAGTTCATGTCCTTTGTAGGGACATGGATGAAATTGGAAATCATCATTCTCAGTAAACTATCGCAAGAACAAAAAACCAAACACCGCATATTCTCACTCATAGGTGGGAATTGAACAATGAGATCACATGGACACAGGAAGGGGAATATCACACTCTGGGGACTGTTGTGTGGTGGGGGGACGGGGGAGGGACAGCATTGGGAGATATACCTAATGCTAGATGACAAGTTAGTGGGTGCAGTGCACCAGCATGGCACATGTATACATATGTAACTAACCTGCACATTGTGCACATGTACCCTAAAACTTAAAGTATAATAATAAAAGAAAAAAAAAAAAGAAATTTTTTCCCAAAAAAAAAAAAAAAAAAGTATAGCCACAAAATGTAAGTAACTTTCCTAAAAATCAAAATGATGTAAACTGAAAGAGCAAAGACTCTCTTCTCCCCACGGTCCCCTATTCTCCCGCCCCAACCCACGGACGCCTTCCTTCTTTTTACCCATGACTGTTAAGGATATTTTCTGGCTCTATTTCAGCAACATGACTCAGGTCATGAGAAGTGTCAAAGATGCATTTCCTTCAGATGGGAAAGAGCAACAGATTATAACAACCACACAAAGATGGGAGTACAGTACGAAAGGGCCAAATCAGCATTTTTGACAACAGGGCAGATAAAACCTTTTCTATTCACATATACTTTATTTCCAGTTTTAAAACATTTAAATATCTATCAAAATATGCTTACATATTTTCCTCAAGATGAAAACAGGAAACCAATACTCCATTTAGCTGCCTAAATTATCAACAATTTGTGGAACAGTTTACAAAAAAAAAAGAAAAAGAAAAAAAATCAAACTAAGCACACCACATGAATACTAATAGTTCAAGCCCTTCTCTTCTAAATTTACTTTTCCAAAAGTATGCCTATGACTTTACCTACGTACGTAAAACCTACTTTTACAAAAGATCCTTGACAGTAAGAACCACAAAGAGGAGTGATACCACGACCATCCCCAGTTGAGAAATAATGACTCTTCTTTCCCTGTAATTCCCTGTCAAGCCGAAACACTTTCCTAATCAGCTGGAGCACTGCCGGAAAAGTATATTCATTTATCAGTACTGTCATGGTATTTTTTCCCTCATCTATGGTTTTATCAAATATAGACACATTTCAATCTGCTCCAAAACTAGACCAGAGTGAAATATTATTGAACATTAATTAAGCATTCCTTACTAGAGATGGCTCTTAACACAGAAAATGGAATGCTCTATTTCTTCTGAAGCCAACAACAACAGTGCCCATGTTAATTCCACCTTGGTCCATTCTGAAACAGTAATTTCCCTCTTGTGCCTCATTCTAGCTTCAATATTCTCACCTGCAAAAACACATCATCCAATGTTAATAACTCTTTCAATGAACCTTAAATCCTTTTCCTTTTCTCATCCTCCTCCAAATTCAAAATATCATTTACCTCATCATGGTAAGAACCATCAAAATTTCTACTTCTATGCATAATCCTGGTATAGCTCTGATCCCAGTCTTGTTGTCCTTTTGTAGTTTACAACTATCAACTAGCAGATTTCTAGTTCCTGCTCAGATTTCAACCTCAAGACTATTCATGTCTGTTATTCTCAAGTCTGATAATTTCTAAATCTGTTCATATGGGTCAATCATTCAAACTCTGGCTACTACAAACCCTAAGAAGCCTACTCACTCTCTTCTCCCTCTCCAATTTTTCTCCAAATAAAAAAAAAAAACACATTTCAGATCTTCCTTTTGATAAGTACATAAGGAAATGAACATTCACTTCTTTTCCCAAAATTTGTTGTTCTACCCATTTGCACTTCTTTATCTGAATAAGTAGTTTTTACATTCATTCACTTCAGCAACTAAAAATTCCATCTCCAGATTTCCATAGAAATATTTTTATTTCAGTGGAACCAGACCAGAATTTCTTACTTAACTGTCCTCCTAACTAGGGAAGTAAGACAATAATCAAATGCAAACAGGTTCTCCAAATCCTCTTTTTGTTATTCTAATCACTAGACAAAAATAATGTTAACTCCTTCAACTCCTTGAAAACTAACTTCTAAGTTTATTGCCAGAAACTCTCTATTACCCCAACCCCACCCTGAACAGAGGATAGAAGAATTTCTTTGTGGGAAAACTGACCAGTGTACGTGAAAAGACCTATGGATAGTGACTATTTGAGGTATGATAATAAAATGGCATTCCTACCTGATAGACCACTGATACCTATAAGGCGGTATGCCCTTCCCACATTCAAAAAGCTTCCAATCAGTTCCTTAGTATTGATTTGTTGATTAGCTGAATAAAAATGAATAAAATAAAAATGAATTATTAAATAATAGAATGTAAAAATAAAAATAATCAGCCAATGATCCATCAAGGATTCCCCATCACTGAGGTCAGTGTTTTGGTTCAATCAGTCTGATGAAGTCTAGGCCTCAGTATTTTTCAAATCTATCTAGCTTAAGTATAATGGACAGTCAAGGGTTGAAAATCACTGCTCCAGATGGGCTTGGTGGCTCACACCTGTAATCCCCAGCATTTTGGGAGGCTGAGGCAGGCAGATTGCTTGAGACCAGGAGATCGAGACCAGATTGTGCAAAATGGCAAAACCTTGTCTCGATTTAAAAAGGCAAAGAAAGGGAGACAAGAAAGGAAAGAAAAAAAAGGAAAGAAAAAGAAGGGAAGGGAAGGGAAGGGAAGGGGAGGGGAGGGGAGGGGAGGGGATAATAAAAGGAGCACAAAAAAGCTTCAAAATTTATAACGATCTCTTAAAGAGAGAAAAATATTACACATAAAATAAGAAAAGGGTGTGATAATAAAAAAACATTCAAAGAAAATCATATTAAAAAGATTGCAGAAATAAAAATGCAACAAGAAGACTGAAACATACGTTGGGGAAATTCTCATAAAGTTAAAAAAAAGATAGAAAATAGACAAGAAGATTAGGGGCTCAATGTAGAAGATACATTATTCAAGTAATAGGATTTCCAGGAAAGGGCCCAAAAAAAACCAACTGAGAAAAAAACAGAAGAGTTAAAAGAAGACGCCTCTGGGGAATGACACCCGAGAGTGGGGAGGATAGGCCAAAAAGTGCCTCCTTTCACTATAAAATTATATACTTGACTTTTATAATAAATGCATGTATTTCTTTGATAAAAAATAAAAATTATATTTAAAGGGTAAACAACAACAGTAAGTGTCCAATCAATGTTAATAGAAAAGAGTAGATAACTATTAGCCCTTATAATGCCTCAATGCCTCAAAAATGAAGTTTAATCACTCTGATATTATAAAGTATACAGATAACAAGTCCCTGAATAGCAACACATAGAGAATAAAAAAACATTTAGCATAATGACCCCACATACTCAAATGATATAACTAAAAAATTTGCCTCTATTCATTCAATGGTATTCACTCAGAGGAACTGGGTATCTGCATGTAGTACTCAGAAAGGATATTAATTGATAGTAATATATTTCCAAAGTCGAATTCTCTAAGAAGACGTTGAAGAATAAATCACAGAAAACATAATAAAAAGGAAGAAAGGCTATTTAAGATCTGATAAGACATTAACATCCCTAGTACCTCAGGTTCATGCCAGGGTTGCCTTGATTACAATTAGAAAAGTTGAGAAAATATTGCCCTCTAGAGGCATGTCTCATTAACCATTTAAAAATAAAACTATTTTGAAATCTGGAGTTTATGATTTGCCCATGTAAAAAATACATAGAAAAGAAAAAATATTTCCACAAGCAGTAAAAAGCAAAGAAGAAATTCCGGATTAGTTTCAAGGGATAACTACATCATCTGGCATTTATTTAAAGGCAAAACTTACAGAGAAAAGAAATGTGTTATATCCAAAATGAAATACACAAAAATATAAAATATCTACATAGAGTTTATTTAGGTTTAAAATATTTTTAAATTAATTTTCATAGCACTAAATTTTAAAGTATAATTTAGAGGCAATATAATATCGGGTTTCCTTTAAAAGATATCCCACTGGCAATTTTATTTCCCCCCAAAACTATGTTATCTATACCTTTCTCTCAATTTTACTGAGAACCTAAAACTTCTCTTTAAAAACCTATTTAAAAACAACAACTGTACAATCTTCATTTAATAGCTTCTTCCATTAATGATTCTGAAATGAAAGCATCTTGTTTTCAGGAAGGTATTATGAGGTCACTCTTTTCTATCCACTTTCCCTAACAAACTCATCTGCTCTGTCTTGAGAAAATAGTAAATGTTAAAACTAGCAGAGTGCTACAGCAACATTTTTTTAAAAAAAGGTGATAAAAGAATTTGAGAAAACAAATTCACCAGGAAAACTTTAAATCTGAAAATAACAAATGAAAAACAAAACTGCATTTGAGCTAAAACAATAAAGTACACATAATCAATAAAAATCCAGGTACTAAACTAAGATATCCCCCCACAAGATTTTTCTCCATTTAACATGTTTATACTATTTATATATTCTATGTCATATGAGGCATAAAATCTAAAGCAGAGCTACAGTGCACTTGATTGATTTTTCTTGGCAAAAATTAAAACATGCACATGGAAACTTCAATCCACAAGTAAACAGTGATGTGGAAAGAAAAGTCAAGAAACATCACATTATCATTGATTCTCTTAAGTAGGTGAAACTATATAAGGCTGAAATGTGTGGTTGCTTTGTATTTACAATTGTGATGTGGTCTGTATCAAGAAGATTACTGATCAACATAAGTTAAAATTACAATAAACCATCAAATGAAAGCTATAAACAGAGTCTTTGAGTGGTAAAAGGAATGCCTCATACAGATGCTAAAAAGAAAAGTGATACTTCCAGTTTCGTAAAAGCACTTTACTGAAATATGGAGGCTCCAAGTCCAAGAAATGAGAGGCTTTGTACAAAGGTCTCCGAGTCTCATCAACTACTTCCATTTAGAAAAAGCAGAATCTAGAATTCAGATGCCAAAAGCTGTGACTCAAAGATGACCCCTCTGAGGATGAACAAGTTAATAGGAAAGGAGACACTTGCAGGAACTCTAGAGAATTGCAGAAGTGAATCCAAGATCTGTTTGTTAACTCAATGGAAATTGCAGGAAGAAAACAAATTCCTTATAAGTCCCATGACACAGTGAACTCTATATTTTTGAACCTAAAATGGAAAACTAATTTGCAAAATTAAGAAATGGCAAAGGCTCAAGAATAGGTGTACTGATTTATAAAACCATATTTCCTGATGTATATAATTAAAATGAGCAAAAACCAATTAAAATGATAATACTACCATCACTTTTGGTTTTGCATTGGTGTAGCAATGTAGCAACTGAGCTTATCAACATTGAGCCTAGTATTGTTCTAAAAGCCTTTAAAGAATAAGTTCACAATTATTATATTTAATTTACTCATTATTTAGTGAATTACTCATTTATTCTGTTTTCTGGATAACAGGTACTGTACCAAAATACGAAAAATGAATCAGTTCTATAGACTCTCACATTAACAGCAGTATCAATAATGATACTAATGATAGCAACTACAGTAATCCTCTACTGAATATTTGATATGTGCCAAACACTATTTAAAGGGTTCTGATTCTCATAGTTACTCTATAAGATTGGTAATATTATTATTCCAATTTTACAGAAAGAAAAGTGAGCTACAGATAGAATAAATAATTTGTCTAAGATTACAGAGTTAGGAAATCATGGAAGATAGATTCTACCACCAGGAAGTCTGATTCCAGGTCCTCCAATTTCCTCACCAAGGAAGTTTTAACTTAGTAATCAGTAGCATCAAAAATAAAAGTAGACTCAAAATAGTAAGAGTCATCTACAACAAACTCATAGCCAACATCATACTGAATGGGCAGAAGCTGGAAGTATTCCTCCTCAAGAACTGGAACAAGACAAAGATGTCTACTCTCACCACTCCTATTCAACATAGTACTATAAGTCATAGCTGAAGTGATTAGGTAAGAGAAATAAATAAAAGGCATCAAAATGGGAAAAGAGAAAGTCAAATTATCTCTCTTTACCAACAATATGATTCTATACCTAGAAAACTCTAAAGACTCCTTAACCTGATAAATTCCTTCAGTAAAGTTTCAGGATACAAAAATCAGTAGCATTTCTAGACAACAATAATATTCAAGCTGAAAACCAAATAAAGAACGCAATCCCTTTAAGAAAAGCCACAAAAAAATCCATAAAATACCTAGAAATACATCTAAGCAAGAAGGTGAAAGACCTCTACAAGGACAACTACAAAACACTGCTGAAAGAAATCACACATGACACCAGCAAATGAAAAAGCATTCCATGCCCATGGATTGGAAGAATCAATATTGTTAAAATGTCCATTATCACCCAAAGTAATCTAAAGATTCAATACTATTCCTACCAAATTACTAATGTCATCTTTTCACAGAATTAGAAAAAACTATTCTAAAATTCATGTGGAATCAAAAAAGAGCCCAAATAGCCAAAGCAATCCTAAGCCAAAAGAACAAAGCCTAAGACATCACATTTCTTTTTTTTTTTTTGAGACACAGTCTCACCCTGTCGCCCAGGCTGGAGTGCAATGGCTCACTGCAACATTCAGCTCACTGCAACATTCAGCTCCCGGGTTCAAGTGATTCTCCTGCCTCAGCCTCCCGAGTAGCTGGGATTACAGGTGCACACCACCACACCCAGCTAATTTTTTTTGTCTCTTTAGTAGAGACGGGGTTTCACCACGTTGGCCAGGCTGGTCTCGAACTTCTGACCTCATGATCCATCTGCCTTCGTCTCCCAAAGTGCCGGGATTACAGGCGTGAGCCACCGCGCCTGACCTGAGACATCACATTTCAAACTGTACTACAAGGCTATGGTAACAAAAACAGGATAGTATTGGTGCAAAAATAAGACACATAGACCAATGGAAAAGAACAGAGAACTCTGAAATAAAGCTGCACTCCTACAACCACCTGATATTCTTCGACAAAGTCGACAAAAATAAACAATGGGGAAAGGATATAACTATTCAATAAATGATGTGGAGAAACTGGCTAACTATATACACACAGAAGAATTAAGCTAGGCTCCTACCTACTCACCACATACAAAAATTAACTCAAGATGGATTAGAGACTTAAATGTAAGACCTGAAACTATAAAAATTCTAGAAGAAAACCCAGGAAAAACTCTTCTGGACACTGGCTTGAGCAAAGAATTTATGACTAAGCCCTCAAAAGCAAATGCAACAAAAAAAATTGACAACTGGGACCTAATTAAACTAAAGAGCTTCTGACTATCAACAGAGTAAACAGACAATCTACAGAATGGGAAAAAAATACTACAAACTATGTATCTGAACAAAGGACTAATATCCCGAATCTATAAGAAATTTAAATCAGCAAGCAAAAAACAAATGACCCCATTAAAAGGGTCATTTAGACATGAACAGACACTTCTCAAAAGAAGACATACAATGGCCAATACACGTATAAAAATGCTTATCACTAATCATCAGACAGATGCTACAATGAGGTACCATCTCACACCAGTCAGAATGGCTATTAGTAAAAAGTCAAAAAACAACAGATGTTGGTGAGGCTGCAGAGAAAACAGAATACTTATACACTGTTGGTGGAAATGGAAACTAGTTCAGTCCCTGTGGAAAGCAATTTGGAGATTCCATAAAGAACTAAAAATAGAATTACCATCTGACACAGAAATCCCACTACTGGGTATATGCCCAAAAGAAAATAAATCATTCTTACAAAAAAAACACATGCACTTATATGTTCATCGCAGTTCTATTCACAATAGCAAAGACATGTAATCAACCAAAGTGCCTAACAATGGTGGATTAGATTTTTTAAATGTGCTACATATGTACGACGGAATACTATGCAGCCATAAAAAAGAATAAAATCGTGTCCTTTGCAGCAACATAGGTGCTGCTGGAGGTCATTATCCTAAGTAAATTAACACAGAAACAGAAAACCAAATATGTCATGTTTTCACTTATAAGTGGGAGCTAAACATTGGGTGTATACAGACACAAAGATGGGAACAATAGACACTAGGGATTCAAAAGTGGGGAGGAAAAGGGTGGGGAGGTTGAAAAACTACCAGTTGGGTACTATGTTCACTATGTGGGTGATGGAATCACTAGAAGTCCAACCTCAGCATCATGCAATATACCCATGTAACAAATCTGCACATGTACACTCTTAATCTAAAATTTAAAAACTAATAATAATAGGCAGAAAGTGGAAAACAATCAGTACAGATAAAGGGTTTACAGAAGGAGCAAATATATGAAATTCAACACTATTTTTAGAGGGAGAAAGTACATCACAAGCTGGCCTTTAAAGATGGGGTTGAATGTGTACCTGAAGAAGTAGGGAGAAAGTAACTTAGGTGTAGAAACATGGTATTGAAGCTGGAAAGCAAAGATATGTAATTAAATTTACTTAGGGCACAAATAACGGTGGAAGATATGCTTTATTCATTCAACAAAAATTTACTAACTGGTGAAAGGAATGCCTATTCTCCTAGAGGACTATTTCTTACCTTTGCCTTTCTCCTCAAATCTCCGATACCTGCACCCATCCTCACTACCCATTTCCTTATGATAAAAGAAACAACATCCTCTGTCTCCTCTAAATGTTCCTGCTTCCCCTTACATCAATCCTCCCTGAAAGACTTGTCGACACTGTCTTTTCCTATTCTTACTAAAATCCACTGGGACCAGGAACTTACCATGCCACCAAAAGTACTCTTATCAAAGACACATGTCTTTTACACAAGGGGTTCCCAACTCCCAGGTGGTGGACTGGTACCGGTCTGTGGCCTGTACGGAACCAGGCTGCAGAGCAGGAGGTAAGTGGCTGGCAAGCTGGCATTACCACCTGAGCTCACCTCCTGTCAGATCAGCAGTAGCACTAGATTCTCATCAGAGCACAAACCCTATTGTGAACTACACATGCAAAGATCTAGGTTGCACACTCCTTATGAGAATCTAATTCATGCCCGGTGATCTCAGATGGAACCGTTTAATCCCAAAACCTCCCACCCCTCCCCACACTGGCCCATGGAAAAACTGTCTTCCACAAAACCGGTCCTTGGTGCCAAAAAGGTTGGGGATCACACTTCTACATTACTAATTTTAATAGTCTTATTTTTCTCAGTTCTTCATTGATCTATCAGTAGAATTTAAGACATTAATCATTCCCTTCTCTCTGAAAGAATTAATTCACTTGGCCTCTAGGATTTCTCATATATAGTTTTCCTTTGTATGTCACTGGCTACTTAATGTCAGAGGGCCCCAGGGCTCAGTCCTGGGACATCTCTTTTTTATACTCACTTACCTACAAGGTGATCTCATCTCATTTTTGTTTCAGCTACCATCTATGCGTTGCAAACATTTATCCCTACATAAATGACTGCTTTCCACTGAACTCCAGACTCATATAACCAACTACCTACTTACCATCAGTAGGAGGTCAAAAAGACATCATATTAAACTTAACATGTCCAAAATTCCTGATCCTGTCCCCATCCCAAAACCTGCTTTATCCACAATATTCTTCATTTCAATTGACACCAACCCTATCCTTCTAGATGTTTAGATTAAAAGTCTTACTAGTCATCTTGACTCATCTCTTCTTTCATACTTGACATAAAATGTACCAGAAATTCTGATCGCCATACCATAAAAAATATATCAAGAATCCAATGACTTCTCAGTCTTCACTATAAACAACTTACTCCAAACCTCATCTTTTCTTGCCTGATTTTTTGCAATACTCTCCTAACTGGTCTCAACTAAGTTTCCACCCATGTCCACATACAGACTGTGTTCTCAATACAGATCTCCATTCTAGTCCTGCCAAAACACAGTATTATCATGTCACTCTTATTCTCAATGCCCTCCAGAGCTCCCCCCTCCGCATCTCATGCTGAGTGAAAGGCTGACAATGATCTGCCCTCACTACCTCTCCGATCTCATCACCTATTATACACCTTACACCATATGCTTCAGCCACACTGGTCTCTTTATCATTCCTTGAACATGCCAGGCACACTCCCACCTCAGGATTTTACACAGGCTGTTCTATATGAATTTCTATATGAATTTCTCTATATGAATTTCTATATGTTCTATATGAATTTCTCTCTTACTTCCACCAGATCTTTGCTCAGATGTCATCATCTCAGCAAGGCCTATGGGAAGCATACTAATTTCAAATTGCAATCCTCCCTAGGCATTCCCTATTCCCCTTCCCTCATTTTTCTCTGTGGCTCCATGGGAACACAGACATGTTTCTCTTTTGTTCACTGCTAAATTCCTAAACTCAGAACAGTGCCTGGACACAATAAACACTAATTAATGTTGTTGATCAAATGACTACACCTTGGAGATGTTTTTTTAAGTTGTTACTATGAATAAAAAGCTCTTCATTCTAACAAGTAATTATTTAAATCTAAATTGTTTTTCTTAGAACAACTTCTAAAGATGTTTTAAAACTCTGGTTTAAAGCCTTAGAAACTGGTCGGGCACGGTGGTTCACGCTTGTAATCCCAGCACGTTGGCAGGCTGAGGCAGGTGGATCACTTGAGGTCAGGAGTTTGAGACCAGCCTGGCCAACATTGTGAAACCCAGTCTCTACTTAAAATACAAAAATTCGGCTGGGCGCGGTGGCTCATGTCTGTAATCCCAGCACTTTGGGAGGCCACGGTGGGCAGATCACTCACTCACGGTGAGGTCAGGAGTTCAAGATCAGCCTGGCCAACATAGTGAAACCTTGTCTCCACTAAATATACAAAAATTAGCCAGGCATGGTGGCGGGCACCTGTAATCCCAGCTACTTGGGAGACTGAAGCGAAGAATCACTTGAACCTGGGAGGTGGAGGTTGCAGCAAGCCCAGATTGCACCACTGCACTCTAGCCTGGGAGACAGAGCAAGACTCCGTCTAAAAGAAAAGAAAAGAAAAGAAAAGAAAAGAATAGAATTAGCCGGGCAAGGTGGCATGCACCTGTAATCCCAGCTACTCAGGAGGCTGAAGCAGGAGAATCGCTTGAACCCAGGAGGCGGAGCTTGCAGTGAGCCGAGATGGCGCCACTGCACTCCAGCCTGGGTGACACAGCGAGACCCCGTCTCAAAAAAATAAAAAAGGCCTTAGAATCTATGTCAACTGCCAAGATACAAATAGAAACACCAAAAAGACTTTGTGCTCACAGAAATCAATCTAATAGGAAGCCCAGACATGTCAATGAATAACCTGCATATTATAATATGATAAAAGTATGCAGAGCATACCAATACCAAGGTTGAAAAAGATGATAAAAATCAAAAGAAGGCTTAAGAGAGGCAGTAATATTTTAGCTTGCTTAGTAGGCATTCAAAGAGGCAATAATAATGTCAAATAAAGAAAAGTTGCAAATAGGAAAGTTATCAAAAAATAAATACATGTGGCATATTCAGGGAAGGGTACAGAAATCTAGGTATGGTTAGACAAGAAGCTGGAAATAAGATAGGACATTTTCTAACCTTCTAGGAATATGGTGAGACACAAAGATCTTAAGCAGAAAATTGGCAGATCATATTTATAGCTAACATTCCACAAGGAAGTGCTTGTGATAGTAAAAAATTGTTAGAAATTACTGATATAGATGAGGGAAAAAATGATCATCAGGGATTCTTAACCATTTTTGTATCACAGACTATTTGGACAGTCTGGGGAAGCCTGAGGAATGTTTCCCAGAATAATACTTACAAGGCATGGGAAAAAGACATATAATTACAAAGAAAATGAACTATACTGAAGTACAGTTATCAATATATTAAAAATAAAGTGTTATAGTAATGTATATAATCAATTAATACTAAAATATTATATAATCATAATAATTTCAAAGTAGTGATGAGTAAAAACAATATTTTAAAATATATTCAATAATGCAAGATACTTCAAGATATATATTTCATATATAAAGTGATATAATTCCGCATTTTCTATTGGTAACAGTGTCACAAGCACTGTTAATATTTTTGTCATGTATTTTCCATGTTCATAACAAAAAGGAAATGCTTACTTTTGGTTAAAGGATAGTGAATATAAAGATGTAAATTTTTTTCCTATCCTGTTCATGGATCACAAGAAGTCCTCAAGTAGACTAAGTGGATGTTCAGGCAACAAGATAGGAAATGGAAGAGATATTTATAAAGAATATATTTCAAATAAATAAACATCCTCTGGAAAGTTAAAAAAAATGGCAAATAGATAAAATAATCCTAACCTAAACTGGATTGGGTCCAAAGAGTAAAAAGGAAATACCCCTATATCAACTGTTATTTAACAGTTTCCTTTACTTGGCTAAAAAGAGCACAGACAAACAACGGTAATACCGCCAAAACATGATTCATTTTCAAGATGAATCCCTCCCTGTTCAATGGTTTACATTGTTTTTGACCAGCATCAGACTGTTTACCCACACAAACTGTAAATACATCATTTTTAGAACTAACCAACAATGCCCATTTTGTTATGACATGTAAGATACAAAAAAAATGAAGAAAAATGACCATCACTCTAAAGTCCATGCTTCAAAAATGAGAAAAACTACACAGAGTAATAGACGGAAATTCTGGAAATAAAATTTTAACACGTGTTATCTATCAGGAGGAATAGGCTGCCTGAAATTCCTTGCTTTCAAAAGAAAATCTTAAGTACAGCAGCATAGTCAAACAGTGTGGATTCTCCTCTTTGAGATTTCTGAAAAAAACATGCAGAGAGACATGAAAGCAATAAAGCTGAGAGAAAACAATATATTTTGACTTGGAAATCTAGTAGTATTGCTCTTTAACTACTGTCCTTTCACAAATGATGAAATCCTTCATTGACTGGCACTTTGCAACCTTCAACAAAAGTATATTGAAAGATATTTGTTTGCAGTCATTTAATATCTGTCTTTTCCCATGGAATACAAGATCTGTGAGGGTAGGAATGACCACAGTCTTTTGTGCACATTATGCTTGAATCTTAACACAAAAACCTCTTATGT
Organism: Pan troglodytes; assembly: GCF_028858775.2. Classification (NCBI taxonomy): domain Eukaryota; kingdom Metazoa; phylum Chordata; class Mammalia; order Primates; family Hominidae; genus Pan; species Pan troglodytes. The sequence continues at coordinate 74,150,012 of NC_072417.2, read as the reverse complement.
GGTTTGCTGAATAAAGAAGCAAGAATAAGAACAAAAAAGAAGCTCAAGGAAATATCTTCCAAAGACATATAAATGTAGGGATCACAAAGCCTTCTTAATTTACTAATACATCTGTGGTTTCTCTTATTGACCTAGCTGCTCCATGTGTACAGTGAATCTCTTTGCCAAAAGATTTTGCTAAAATTTTATGTTATGAAAAACATTTGACACAAAAAGAAAAGCCCCCAAAGAACCTATACTACACATCTACATAGAGAACACAATTTTAACACTAACACCAAAAAATGTAACTAAGTCTGAAATAAAATGTCTAGCAAATAGCTGAAAATATCAATATCTCATAGCTTTCTAAATTTTATTTTATAAAAATTCTATATATTTTTTTGAAATATAAGCATTGTTTTTCAATTTTTATTTTATGTTCGGGGGCACATGTGCAAGTTTGTTACATGGGTAAACTGCATGTCCCTGAGGTTTGGTGTACAAATGATCCTGTCACACAGGTAGCGAGCGTAGTACCCAACAGGTAGTTTTTCAACCCTCACCCCCTCCCACTGTCCTCCCTCCAGGAGTCCCCAGTGTCTACCATTCCCATCTTTATGTCCATGTATACTCGATGTTTAGCTCCCAATGATCTTTTGCATCTAGAGCTGATTCTAAAAACTTTCAACCTTAAATATCATGGGTCACTAGTTAAGTTAAATACACATGAATAACAATCATTCTCATTAAAAATAATAGAACCAAAGCATAAAGTATGATCTCAGGAGTAAAAAGAGGTCCCATTTTTTTGAGTTACAAAAGTCCCAAGGAAAACATTTACCTATATTTTTTCAGTCTATCTTTAAGCTTCCTACAGTGTGTGTGTGTGTGTGTGTGTGTGTGTGTGTGGAAGTCATCGGATACTACGAAAGAATGTGTAATGTGGTCAGTATAGAAGCTGAAACAAATTAGGATAGGTACATACTCAAAAGAATTACAAAGAAGTACTCAAATACACGTACACACATATTCATAATAGCACTATTCACAATAACCAAAAGGTAGAAACAACCCAAATGTACCTCAGTGGATGAACGGATCAATTGCGTTACATTCCTACAATGGAATATAATTTACCCACAAAAAGGAATGAAGTGTTAATATATACTACAATGTGGATGAACTTCAAAAACATTATACTAAATGAAAGAAGGCAGAAACAAAAGGTCATATATTCTATAATTATATTTATATAAAATATACAGGACAAGTAAATTTAACAGTCTACAAAGCAGAGAGTGGTGTTTGCTAGGGGATTAGGAGAAAGAACAATGAGGAGTAAGTGCTTAAAGAATATGTGGTTTCCTTTTGGAGTGAGGAAAATGTTTTGTAAACAGAGGTTGTGGTGGCACAACATCATGAATGTACTGTCACATTTACATGGTGAATATTATGTTATGTGAATTTCAGGTCAATTAATAAAATAACAATGACTTTCTGTGGTAACCACAATCTCTCTATATAAGATTCCCCAATCTTGAAAACCTAAAATGGTCACCCATCAAGGGAAATCTGCAATACTCCAGAAAAGGTGATCTAATGTCAACGTTTTCTGTCGTTCTAGTGAGAATGAAACGGTACAACCACTCCAGTGTTATTTATCAAGGTTAAGATTCAACTACGTTATGATCAAGAATTTCCACTCAAAAATTAGTATACATATTATCCCCAAACCTGAAACCATGCAATGTACATCAGCAGTAGTAGAAAGGATAAATAAACAGAAGTACAATGGAATAAATGAGAGGTGTAAATAAATGAACTAAACCTACCTGCAACAACATAACTGAATCTCACAAATATAATGTTAAAGAAGCCAAAGATATCAAAATATACATACTCTATAATTCCATTTACATAAAAGGGAAACAATAGTGTTTAAGGACACTTGCTTAGGAGTAGAAATATTCTAAAAAGTAAAGAAGTGGTTACCATAAAAATGAGAATTGTGGTTTAATGTTATGGAGAAGGTATGCAAAAGAGAGATTCCAATAATGTTCCATTTATTGATTGGGATGATGGTTACACAGCTACTTGCTCTAAGATAAATTACTGAGATACACAGCAGAAATCCCGCCAATCCCATTTTAAAATAAAATGCAGGCTGGGTGCGGTGGCTCATGTCTGTAATCCCAGCATTTTGGGAGGCCAAGGCAGGTGGATCACAAGGTCAGGAGTTCAAGACAAGCCTGGCCAACATAGTGAAACTCCATCTCTACTAAAAATACAGAAAATCAGCCAGGCGTGGTGGCGAGTGCCTGTAATCCCAGCTGCTCGGGAGGCTGAGGCAGGAGAATTGCTTGAACCTGGGAGGTAGAGGTTGCAGTCAGCCGATATCACGCCATTGCATGTCAGCCCAGGCTACAGTGCAAGACTCCGTCTCAAAAAAAAAAAAAAAGCAAATGCTGCTCTATCTAAAATACACATTACCCATGACTATTTCTTTCCAACAATGAATATTTCTTAATAAACTATAGTGTCCCATTGAACATAGAATGTTCTGGAAGAGATAAGTAAAAAGGACGTTCAGTTCTCTGAAGTTATAAAAATAGTTCCAAGTTTTATATTCCGTAAATATGATACCAAATATCCCTTATATATTGAAACAGGGAGTTAAAATAGCATGGTAAAGATCACCATTACTATACTGGCTCCAATTTATTAAATTATTTAATAATTAAGAATTTCATATAAGCCTAAGATCTTCTTTTCACATGAACAGACTATAACAAGTTTAGTTTTATCCCAGATCTGTAAAAATAAGGACAAAGGGAAGGAAGATTCAAGACAACAGTGGAGACAGAGAAAATTACCATGCAAGGGTGACCCAGAAGGGCTGCTTGATAGACCTGGAACAGGGCTACAGCGACCTCCTTGCTTAGACGTCAGTTCTTGCTCAATCTCTTCCAGTCCAGCACTTTTCTGGAAACGGCTCATGCGATTCACTACTCGTGGTGACATATGTGTACGAACACAAGGCTGGCCACCATAAGGGTTGATGGGGAAAACGTGGGAAGTACCCCGGAGAGTACTGACCACAACCCAGCGACAGTCATGGCTGAAGCAGATGTCCTGTACCTGGAAATGAGATAAGAAAAGATACAAAAATGTCTCAAACTACTTGGATTTTTCTAAGAGTATCACACATCACCAAATATGAATATAAATGATTGCCTCATTACCAAATGTACCTAAGATCAGGTAATAAATAAAAATTTACTCTACAGATGAATTTCACAATGACTGTTGATCAAAACTCCATTAGGTAGAATGTTACTTCAATAGTCAGGGATACAGGATCCTGAAGAGAGGTGAAATGCAAAGAAAGAAGATCTTAAAACACTCAATGCCCTTTGCCCCCCAACACACACACATAACTGATAACAACAATAATTCATGTATCTGCAGTGGCTCATGTATCTGCAAGCTTTTTCTGTAAGAGGCCATATGGCCTTGTAGGATGTAAAAGCTCCACTGTCTGTTGCAATTACTCAGCTCTACTCTTGGACTGTCAAAGCAGTCATAGAACATATGTAAATGAGTGCAGTTATGTTAAAAAAAAAAAAACTTTATTTACAAAAACAAGTGGTGAGCCACAGACCTGAGCCAGGGAAAGTTAATTTGTATGACACTTATCATACAGTGAATAAAGAATCTCCAGTATTTCTGAATTAGCAAATTGAATTTACTACCTTTATCTCAATATCAGTCAACTGGTGACAACTTGAGCAAAAATATCTCCACTTACTTATTTCAGAAAAAAATTAAAGAAAGCTAAGGAAAATTTGATACTGTTATAAGCATTTTTAAGCATAGCCTCTAAAAGGAACGCAGCTCACAGATACTTAAGTTTTCTACACTGACTAAATTAATTTTCCACCACCTAAAACAATTGTCAAATAGTGTTTTAAAAAATCCAGACAAGAGAAAAAGCACAGTAGAATAAAGATATTTGTGAATGAAACTTAACATGAAAATATATATATGGATACAGTAAAAGCAGTACTAAGAGGGAAGTTTATAGTTATAAGCACCTAAATAAAAAAAAGGAAAACTTCAAATAAACAATCTAACAATGCATCTTAAAGAAATAGAAAAATAAGAGGAACCCAAACCCAAAATTAGTAGAAGATAAATAATAAAGATCAAAGCAGAAATAAATAAAACTGAAATGAAGAATACAAAAGATTAACAAAATGAAAAGTTGGTTTTTTAAAAAGATAAACAAAATTGACAAATCATTAGCTGAACTAAGAAAAAAAGAGAGAAGACTCAAATAAAATCAGAGATGAAAAAGGAGACATTATGACTGATACTACAGAAATTCAAAGGATCATTAGAGGCTACTATGAGCAATTATATGCCAATATGTTGGAAAATCTAGAAGAAATGGATAAATTCCCAGACACATACAACCTAACAAGATTGAATCATGAAAATATCCAAAACCTGAATAAACCAGTAACAAGTAATGTGACTGAAGATGTAATAAGTCTCCCAGCAAAGAAAAATCCAGGACCAATGGCTTCACTGCTTAATTTTAGATGTTTTACCAAATATCTAAAGAAGAACTAATACCAATCCTACTCAAACTATTGAGAAGAATAGAGGAGGAAGGAATACTTCTAACCTCATTCCACAATGCTTTTATTACTCTGAAACCAAAACCAAACACATATATCAAAAAAAAAAAGAAGAAGAAAAGAAAAGGAAAGACAAGACAAGACAAGACAAGACAAGACTAGACTAGACTAGACTAGACTAGAGGCCAATATTCCAGGTGAACATTGATGTAAAAATCCTCAACAAAATACTACTAAACCAAATTCAACAACACGTCAAAAAAAAAATCATTTATCACAACCAAGTGGAATTTATCCCAGGTATGCAAGGACAGTACAACATACACAAATCAATGTGACATGTTCTATCAAGAGAATAATGGATAAAAACCATATAATCGTTTCAACTGATGCTGGAAATACATATGATAAAAATTCAACATTACTTCATAATAAAAACTCTTAAAAAACTGAGCATAGAAGGAAAATACCTCCATACAAGAAAAGCCATGTACAATAGACCCACGGCTAGTATCTTACTGAACAGGGAAAAACAGAAAGCCTTTCTGCCAAGATATGGAACAAGACAAGGATGCCTACTTTAATCACTGTTATTCAACAAAGTACTGGAAGTCCTAGCCAGAGCAATCAGACAGGAAATAAAAGGCATCCAAATTCGAAAAGAAAAAGTCAAATGAGCCTCGTTTGCAGATCATATGATCTTATATTCAGAAAAACCTAAAGACTCCACCAAAAAACTAACAGAACTGATAAACAAATTCAGTAAGGTTGCAGGATACAAAGTCAACATACAACAATCAGTAGCATTTCTACATGCCAAATGTGAACAATCTGAAAAAGAAATTTACAAAGTAATCCCACTTACAATAGCTACAAATAAATAACTAGCGATTAACAAAAAAAGTGAAAGATCTCTACAATGCAAACTACAAAACACTGATAAAAAGAAACTGAAGAGGACACAAGAAAATGGAAAGATATTCCATGTTTATGGATTGGTAGAATCAATATTGTTAAAATGTCTATACTACCCTAAGCAATCTACAGATTGAATGCAATCCCTATCAAAATACCAATGACATTCTTTACAGAAATAGAAAAAAAAATCCTAAAATGTATATAGAGCCACAAAAGACCCGGAATAACCAAAGCTATCCTGAGCAAAAAGAAAGAAAAAAAAAAAAACCTGGAGGAATCACATTACCTGACTTCAAATTATACTACAGAGGTATAGTAACTGAAACAGCATGGTACTGGCATAAAAACAGACACATACGCCAATGGAACAGAACAGAGAACCAAGAAACAAATCTACATACCTACAGTGAACTCATTTTCAACAAAGACGTCAATAACATATATTGGGGAAACACAGTCTCTTCAATAATTAGTGCTGGGAAAACTGGATATACATATGCAGAAGAATAAAAATAGACCCCTATCTCTCGCCATACACATAAATAAAATCAAAATGGATTAAAAACTTAAATCTAAGACCTCCAACTATGAAACTACTGCAAGAAAACATTTTGGGAAACTCCTGAACATTGAACTGGGCAAAGATTTCTTGAGTATTACCCTACAAGCACAGACAGCCAAAGCAAAAATAGACAAATGGGATCATGTCAAGTTAAAAAAGATTTTGAACAGCAAAGGAAACAATCGACAAAGTGATAACCCGCAGATTGGGAGAAAATATTTATAAACTGTCCATCTGACAAGGGATTAATAACTAGAAAAGAGCTCAAACAACTCAACAGGAAAAAATCTAACAATCCTATTTTAAAATGGGCAAAAGATATGAATAGATTTTCTCAAAAGACATACAAATGGCAAACAAGTATACAAAAATGTGCTCAACATCAATAATCATTACAGAAATGAAAATCAAAACTACAATGAGATATCATCTCCCTCAAGTTTAAAAAAAGGCTTTTATCCAAAAGACAGGTAATAGCAAATGATGGCAAGGATGTGGAGAAAAGGGAACCCTCATACACTATTGGTGGGAATGTAAATTAATACAACCACTATGGAGAACAATTTGGAGGTTCCTGAAAAAACTACAACTAGAGCTACCGTATGATCCAGCAATTCCCCTGCTAGGTATGTACTCGAAAGAAAGGAAATCAGTATATCAAAGAGATGTCTGCACTCCCATGTTTATTGCAGCATTATTCACAATAGCCAAGATGTGGAAGCAACCTAAGGACCCATCAACAGATGAATGGATAAAGAAAATATGGTATATATACACAATGGAGTACTATTTAGCCATAAAAAGAAAGAATAATATCCTGTCATTTGCAACAACATGGACAGAACTGGAGGTTATTATGTTAAGTGAAATAAGCCACTTACAGAAAGACAAACTTTGCATGTTCTCACTTATTTGTGGGATCTAAAACGTAAAACAAGGAACTTGGCCAGGCATGGTAGCTTAGGCCTGTAATCCCAGCAGTTTGGGAGGCCAAGGCAGGCAGATCACTTGAGGTCAGGAGTTCAAGACCAGCCTGGTCAACATGGTGAAACCCCGTTTCTACTAAAAATACAAAAATTAGCCTGGTGTGTTGGCGTGCGCCTGTAATTCCAGCTACTTGGGAGACTGAGGTGGGAGAAACTCTTGAACCCAGGAGGTGGAGGTTGCAGTGAGCTGAGATCGTGCCACTGAACTCCAGGCTGGGCGACAGAGCGAAACTCCATCTCAATCAATCAATCAATAAAACAAAATAATAAACTCATGGAGATAGAAAGTAGAAGGATGTTTACCAGAGGCTGCAAAGGGTAGTGGAGGGAGGAGGGGGGAGTAGGGATGGCTAATGGGTACGAAAAATAGAAAGAATGGATAATATTTGGTATTTGATAGCACAACAGGGTGACTGTAGTGAATAATAATTTAATCCTACATTTTTAAATAGAATAAATAAGACCTACTATTTGATAGCACAATAAGGTGACTATAGTCAATAATAACTTAATCATATATTTTTAAATAACTTAAAGAATATAATTGGGACCAGGTGTGACAGCTCACACCCATAATCCCAGAACTTTGGAAAGCCAAGATGGGTGGATCACCTGAGATCAGGAGTTTGAGACCAGCCTGGCCAATATGGTGAAACCCTGTCTCTACTAAAAATACAAAAAATTAGCCAGGCATAGTGGCGCATGCCTGTACTTCCAGCTACTGGGGAGGCTGAGGCAGGAGAATCACTTGAACCCTGGAGGCAGAAGTTGCAGTGAACTGAGATCATGCCACTGCACTCCCACCTGGGCAGCAAGAGTGAAACTCTGTCTCAAAAAGAAAAAAAAAAAAAAAAGAATACAGTTGAATCGTTTATAACTCAAATGGATAAATGCTTGAGGAAATGGGTACCCCATTCTTCACTATGCACTTATTTGACATTGTATGCCTGTATTAAAACAAAACTTTTTGTTTTTTTTTTTGAGATGGAGTCTCACTCTGTCACCCAGGCTAGAGTGCAGTGGTGCAATCTCAGCTCACTGCAACCTCTGCCTCCCGGGTTCAAGTGATTCTCCTGCCTCAGCCTCCCAAATAGCTGGGATTACAGGCATGCACCACCACGCCCATCTAATTTTTGTATTTGTAGTAGAGATGGGGTTTCACCATCTTGGCCAGGCTGGTCTCAAACTCCTGACCTCAGGTGATCTGCCCACTTTGGCCTCCCAAAATGCTGGGATTACAGGCGTGAGCCACTGTGCCATTTCATGTACTCTACAAATATATATAACTACCTACTATGTACCCACAAAAATTTTTTTTAAATAATTAAAAGAGTGTAATTGGACTGTTTGTAACACAGAGGATACATGCTTGAGGTGATGGATACCCCAATTACCCTGATGTGATTATTATGTACTATATGCCTGTATCAAAATATTTCAAGTACTCCATAAATATACATATCTACTATGTACCCACAAAAATTAAAAATTAAAAAAAGCTGTATATATACATATCTACGTGCATGAGGCATATTAGCTTCATTATAATAACATGAATTAGGTAAAAGTCCCCAAGTGTTCAGAGAAACACTTTTCAATGTATTAGATCTTCAAATAAGACTACATATTTCAGAAATGCACCACAAACAAAAGCTATAGGTAGCCATCAAAGTACAAGTTTCTAATAGAACCTGGAATCTTTTAAAAAAAAAAAGAAATTTTAGTCTTATGTATCAAGACAAGATACTTCATTGCTAGAAAACTGCTAGACAAACATCATCAGTACATGAACAAACTCAAAATTCAACCACATGCCTGCCAATCTCGACTATTGTGACACATCCAAATGCCACATTAATTATATAATTACTGTCCTAAAAGCTGAGAAATTTAACTCCCAACAATTCCAGCATTTCAGATAAATAGTTATTCCAGAGTGTTTAACCTCTGTAGCTTGCCTACGATTATATTCAGCTTAACTGACTTTTCTGAATAGATCAGGGGTCCTATTAAAAGAAAGGATGAAAGTCGTAGAAAAGCAAGAGAAAGGGAAAAGCAGGACGAAGAAAGGTGTAAACAGAAGAAGTAAGAGAAAAGAAATACAGTACCGGAAGAAATTAATATCATAATATGAAATGCATTTTCACATGACAGAGTCAACTATATAAAGAAAGGCATCCTTAGATTTATCATTGAGCAATTTATGTTCCAGCCACAGTGAAATTGAACTATGTTATCTAACATCTTTTTCCAAAACACTTATAATCAAGACCACTTCCTGGTCTGTCAATAAAAAGGAGTTTCTTTCTTTCATTTTAAGACTACTCAGGATATAGAGGTGGTGTTAACAATCAGTATCAAGGCAGGAAGACAGAATTCCACCTAATGCTTTTTTAGAAAACTGCTAATAGAGAAGTGATTCTGCTCTATGACCTTGAAGACATATCAGCATATATAAATGAGCAGAGAAGGACTGCTAAAGATACTAGCTGTCAAAATAAGTAGGGAAAGTTTAATCGTTTAAATAACATTACAGAGGATAACAAGTTGCCTATCCACAAAATGTAAAATAATATAACTGTTGCTATTAGTTAACTAGCTGGACGGTTTTTCAGACATTATTAAAAATGAAAAAAACCTGTAAAAATGGAAAACTAGTAATAAGGTGATGACATTATCTGCATGATTTTTGGACCTCAATTATGGAATGTTATTTGTAATTAACATTTTCTCATCACAAAAAGAAGAGCTAGATAGGAGTCGAGTCGCATTACTGATTTAATTCTATAGCACTAAATATCATGAATATCATGACAAATAACATTTACCATGTACAGATTAGGCAACCGTGGTAACAAATAATAAACAAGTACAGGTACCACTCACTATTCAAACCCCTGCTCTCAAATTTAGGACACAAACATATTTATATATTTTTTTCTTTAAGACACTCACTAGTCAATATTTTAAACTCAGGAACTAAGCAGATGTGAATAGCAAGAGATAAAGTATATGTGCTCCTGGTTGGCCACATTTCAAAATCCTATAGAACTGACACAGAAAATGTTTGTGGACATGAGAGAAGTGGAGGTTTCTTTTAGAACTGGGGTCAGTAAACTTTTTCTGTAAAGGACCAGATAATAAATTTTAGGCCTTGAAGACAAGAAAGCAAAATCAAAGGTACCATGTAGTTGTTGTTTATAACAAGAGAAAAACCAAATTTTGACAAAAATTTTTGTTGATGCAATTCAAAATATAATAATTCAATATAGTTTTTTGTAATATAGATCTACAATGAGAAGAAAGACATTCTTTTTATGGGAATAATCTTTTGCTCAGTTGAAATTCAAAGTTAGTGTTATTAGATTCTCCACAGTACAGAGAGGAAAAACTAAAGAAAGTCTTCCCTTAAGAAAAATCCATACAAGACATGAGTTAAGAACATGAGACCAATGAAATTAAGATACTTTATTTTTAAGGTACTTTAAAAAATTCAATAGCAAGCGAGGCGCAGTGATGCACTTGTAGCTCCAGCTACTCAGGAGGCTAAGGTAGAAGGATCGCTTAAGCCCAGGAGTTATGAGGCTGCAGTGAGTTATGACTGTGCCACTGTACTCTAGCTTGGGCAACAGAGTGAGACCCCCAATCTGTAAAATAAATTAATTAATTTAAAAAATATGGATTATCTGCTTAAAAGAAGAAAAATGACATTCAATAGCAAGCAAATATTTTGTTTATTTTGTTTTCAAGGTAGAATATAGCTATATATAATAAAATAATGAAACATAAATACAGAAAATCACTTTGGTATTTTAAAAAAATCACACACACATAAATCCCACAACTATTTCTCATTATCTTGGAACACATCCTTCTTTCAGGCAACTCTTAATGCAAATATACAGTATATCTATCCATTTATATATATTACATAACTACATATACACATTTCTGCATACACATATAATTTCTTTTCAGATCAGATTTAAAATACCAATTTGAAATGAAACAATCTACAAAGTTTAATATTATAGAAGATTATGAAAATACATGGAAACAGTACTATAAATATAAAGCCATATATAAGCTTTACCTAGAGGCAATATATCACAGTAAATATATCTACTACTTACAAGCTATATGGCCATATGAAAGTTAATTACCAGCTCTGTGCCTTGAGATTCTTCATTTGCAAAACAGGAATAATTATGCCAATTTCATAGGGTTGTTGGGTATGAGTTACTGCATACAGCACTTAGAACAGTGCCTAGCACTTAATAAGCACTATACAAAGATGTTTGCTATTATTATTATTGTCCTCATAAAAATACATTGCAACTCTGTCCAAATGTCTGTTTTCACTGCTATCAACATACTGCTATCACTCTTGTGGCTGGGCACAGTGGCTCACGTAGGTAATCCTAGCACTTTGGAAAGCCAAGGCAGGCAGATCACTTGAGGTAAGGGGTTCCAGACCAGCCTGGCCAACATGGTGAAACCCTGTCTCTACTAAAAATACAAAAATTAGCTGGGTGTGGTGGCACATGCCTGTAATCCCAGCTACTAGGGAGGCTGAGGCAGGAGAATTGCTTGAACCTGGGAGGAGGCAGAGGCTGCAGTGAGCCAAGATCATGCCACTACACTCCAGCCTGGGTGACAGAGCGAGACCCTGTCTCAAGAAAAAAAGAAATACACTTAAAACACTATCATCTACAAGGTTACTATATTAGTCTCTTACTTGGACTCTTAATCGAGATCACCTATAAGCAACCCAAGTCAAAGTAGACAAATCATACTTCTTCAACATTAAAAACTTTGCATGTACAAAGAATACATTGGCTGGGCATGGTAGCTCATGCCTATAATCCCAGCACTTTGGGAGGGGGAAGTGGGAGGACTGCTGGAGGCCAGGAGTTCAAGGCTAGCCTGTGCAACATAGCAAGGACCTGTCTCTACAAAAAATAAAAACACATTAGCCTGGCATGGTGGCACATGCCTGTAGTTCCAGCTACTTAAGAGGCTAGGGTGGGAGAATCACTTCAGCCCAGTAGCTTGAAGCTGCAGTGAGCCATACTGGTGCCACTGCATGCCAGCAGTGTGAAAACCTGCCTCCAAAATAAATAAATAAATAAATAAAGGTCAGGTACAGTGGCTCCTGTCTATAATCCCAACACTTTGGGAGGCTGAGCTGGGCAGATCACTAGACCCCACAAGTTCAAGACTAGACTGGGCAACATGGTGAAACCCCGTCTCTGCAAAAAAAATAGAAAAATTAGCTGGGCATAGTGGTGTGCGCCTGCAGTCCCAGCTACCTGTAGTCCCAGCTACTCAGGAGGCCGAGGTGGGAGTATTGCTTGAGCCCAGGGAGGTCAAGATTGGTGTGAGCTGTGATTGCAGCACTGCATTTTACCCTGGGAGGCAGAGTGAGACCCTGTTTCAAAAAAAAAAAGAATACCATTAAGAAAGTTAAAAAAGCCATAAAATGAATGGGGGAAAGTATTTGCAAATAATACATCTGATAAATAAAGGACTGGGACAAATATTTCTCCAAAGAAGATAAACAAATGGACAACAGCATATGAAAAGACTCTCAACATCATTAGTCATTAAGGACATGCAAATAAAAACCACAATGAGATACCACTTCATACCGAAAAGAATGGCTAAAATAAAAAAAGATGATAAGTTTTGGTGAGGATGTGTAGAAACTGAAACCCTCAAATTTCCACAGGGGAAATATAAATGGTGTAGCCACTTAGAAAGTGCTTCCACCCAGAAGTTTAATCTCTGAATAGACCAATAACAGGATCTGAAATTGTGGCAATAATCAATAGCTTACCAACCAAAAAGAGTCCAGGACCAGATGGATTCACAGCCGAATTCTACCAGAGGTACAAGGAGGAACTGGTACCATTCTTTCTGAAACTATTCCAATCAATAGAAAAAGAGGGAATCCTCCCTAACTCATTTTATGAGGCCAGCATCATCCTGATACCAAAGCCGGGCAGAGACACAACCAAAAAAGAGAATTTTAGACCAATATCCTTGATGAACATTGATGCAAAAATCCTCAATAAAATACTGGCAAACCGAATCCAGGAGCACATCAAAAAGCTTATCCACCATGATCAAGTGGGCTTCATCCCTGGGATGCAAGGCTAGTTCAACATATGCAAATCAGTAAACATAATCCATCACATAAACAGAATCAAAGACAAAAACCACGTGATTATCTCAATAGATGCAGAAAAGGCCTTTGACAAAATTCAAAAACCCTTCATGCTAAAAACTCTCAATAAGTTAGGTATTGATGGGACGTATTTCAAAATAATAAGAGCTATCTATGACAAACCCACAGCCAATATCATACTGAATGGGCAAAAACTGGAAGCATTCCCTTTGAAAACTGGCACAAGACAGGGATGCCCTCTCTCACCACTCCTATTCAACATAGTGTTGGAAGTTCTGGCCAGGGCAATTAGGCAGGAGAAGGAAATAAAGGTGTATTCAATTAGGAAAAGAGGAAGTCAAATTGTCCCTGTTTGCAGACGACATGATTGTATATCTAGAAAACCCCATTGTCTCAGCCCAAAATCTCCTTAAGCTGATAAGCAACTTCAGCAAAGTCTCAGGATACAAAATCAATGTGCAAAAATCACAAGCATTCTTATACACCAACAACAGACAAACAGAGAGCCAAATCATGAGTGAACTCCCATTCACAATTGCTTCAAAGAGAATAAAATACCTAGGAATCCAACTTACAAGGGATGTGAAGGACCTCTTCAAGGAGAACTACAAACCACTGCTCGAGGAAATAAAAGAGGATACAAACAAATGGAAGAACATTCCATGCTCATGGGTAGGAAGAATCAATATCGTGAAAATGGCCATACTGCCCAAGGTAATTTACAGATTCAATGCCGTCCCCATCAAGCTACCAATGACTTTCTTCACAGAATTGGAAAAAACTACTTTAAAGTTCATATGGAACCAAAAAAGAGGCCGCATCACCAAGTCAATCCTAAGCCAAAAGAACAAAGCTGGAGGCATCACACTACCTGACTTCAAACTATACTACAAGGCTACAGTAACCAAAACAGCATGGTACTGGTACCAAAACAGAGATATAGATCAATGGAACAGAACAGAGCCCTCAGAAACAACGCTGCATATCTACAACTATCTGATCTTTGACAAACCTGACAAAAACAAGCAATGGGGAAAGGATTCCCTATTTAATAAATGGTGCTGGGAAAACTGGCTAGCCATATGTAGAAAGCTGAAACTGGATCCCTTCCTTGCACCTTATACAAAAATCAATTCAGGATGGATTAAAGACTTAAACATTAGACCTAAAACCATAAAAACCCTAGAAGAAAACCTAGGCTTTACCATTCAGGACTAGGCATGGGCAAGGACTTCATGTCTAAAACACCAAAAGCAATGGCAACAAAAGACAAAATTGACAAATGGGATCTAATTAAACTAAAGAGCTTCTGCACAGCAAAAGAAACTACCATCAGAGTCAACAGGCAACCTACAAAATGGGAGAAAATTTTTGCAACCTACTCATCTGACAAAGGGCTAATATCGAGAATCTACAATGAACTCAAACAAATTTACAAGAAAAAAACAAACAACCCCATCAAAAAGTGGGCAAAGGACATGAACAGACACTTCTCAAAAGAAGACATTTATGCAGCCAAAAAACACATGAAAAAATGCTCACCATCACTGGCCATCAGAGAAATGCAAATCAAAACCACAATGAGATACCATCTCACACCAGTTAGAATGGCAATCATTAAAAAATCAGGAAACAACAGGTGCTGGAGAAGATGTGGAGAAATAGGAACACTTTTACACTGTTGGTGGGACTGTAAACTAGTTCAACCATTGTGGAAGTCAGTGTGGCGATTCCTCAGGGATCTAGAACTAGAAATACCATTTGACCCAGCCATCCCATTACTGGGTATATACCCAAAGGACTATAAATCATGCTGCTATAAAGACGCATGCACATGTATGTTTATTGAGGCATTATTCACAATAGCAAAGACTTGGAACCAACCCAAATGTCCAACAATGATAGACTGGATTAAGAAAATGTGGCACATATACACCATGGAATACTATGCAGCTATAAAAAATGATGAGTTCATGTCCTTTGTAGGGACATGGATGAAATTGGAAATCATCATTCTCAGTAAACTATCGCAAGAACAAAAAACCAAACACCGCATATTCTCAATCATAGGTGGGAATTGAACAATGAGAACACGTGGACACAGGAAGGGGAACATCACACTCTGGGGACTGTTGTGGGGTGGGGGGAGGGGGGAGGGATAGCATTGGGAGATATACCTAATGCTAGATGACGAGTTAGTGGGTGCAGGGCACCAGCATGGCACATGTATACATATGTAACTAACCTGCACATTGTGCACATGTACCCTAAAACTTAAAGTATAATAATAATAATAATAATAATAAAAAGAAAGTGCTTCCGCCAAATGCAATGGCTCATGCCTGTAACCTCAGTACTTTGGGAGGCTGAAGTGGAAGGTTCACCTGAAGCCAGAGAGATAAGCCTGGACAACACAGTGAAACCTTGTGTCTACAAAAAGAAAAAAGAAAAACAGCCAGGTGTGGTGGCATGTGCCTATAGTCCCAATCACTTGGGAGGCTGAGGTGGGAGGATCGCTGGTGCCCAAGAATTTGAGGCTGCAGTGAGCTATGATTGAGCCACGGCACTCCAGCCTGTGCAATGCATATTTTTAGAGACTCCATCTCTAAAAAATAAAAGCTTAAAAAATATTGTTTCGTGGGGGGCAGCCCCCGCCCGGCCGCCGCCCCGTCTGGGAGGTGGGGGGGCGCCTCTGCCCGGCCGCCCGGTCTGGGAAGTGAGGAGCCCCTCTGCCCGGCCGCCACCCCGTCTGGGAGGTGTATCCAACAGCTCATTGAGAACGGGCCATGATGACAATGGCGGTTTTGTCGAATAGAAAAGGGGGAAATGTGGGGAAAAGAAAGAGAGATCAGATTGTTACTGTGTCTGTGTAGAAAGAAGTAGACATAGGAGACTCCATTGTGTTGTGTACTAAGAAAAATTCTTCTGCCTTGGGATGCTGTTAATCTATAACCTTACCCCCAACCCCGTGCTCTCTGAAACATGTGCTGTGTCCACTCAGGGTTAAATGGATTAAGGGCAGTGCAAGATGTGCTTTGTTAAACAGATGCTTGAAGGCAGCATACTCCTTAAGAGTCATCACCACTCCCTAATCTCAAATACCCAGGGACACAAACACTGCGGAAGGCGGCAGGGCTCTCTGCCTAGAAAAACCAGAGACCTTTGTTCACATGTTCATCTGCTGACCTTCCCTCCACTATTGTCCTATGACCCTGCCAAATCCCCCTCTCCGAGAAATACCCAAGAATGATCAATAAATACTGAAAAAAAAAAAAAAATTGTTTCCGAAAGTTTAACATAAAGTTACCATATGACCCAGCATTTTCACTCCTAGATAGATATTCAAGAGAACTAAAAACATACGTTCATACAAAAACCTATATACAAGCTGCGGTGGCTCAAGCCTGTAATCCCAGCACTTTGGGAGGCTGAGGCGGGTGGATCACGAGGTCAGGAGATTGAGACCATCCTGGCTAACACGGTGAAACCCGATCTCTACTAAAAATACAAAAAATTAGCTGAGCGTGGTGGCAGGTGCCTGTAGTCCCAGTTACTCAGGAGGCTGAGGCAGGAGAATGGTGTGAACCCGGGAGGCAGAGCTTGCACTTGCAGTGAGCCACTGCGCTCCAGCCTGGGCGACAGAGCAAGACTTCATCTCAAAAAAAAAAAAAAAAAAAAAAAGCAAAAATCTATATACAAATGTTTGCAGCTGGATTCCTAAGCCCAAATGTGGAAACAACTTAAATGTCTATCAATTGATAAATGAATAAACAAAATGTCATATATCCATATAATGAAATAGTATTTACTCATCCATGAATAGGAATGAAGTTTCTGATGCATATTTAAAAATGGATGAACTTTGAAGCATTATGCAAAGTGAAAGAAAGCAGACATAAAAGGCCACATATTGTATGATTCCATTTTATAAGAAATGTATAAAATAAGTAAATCCACAGATACAGAAAATAAATTAGTAATTGCAGAGGAGCAGGGAGAGGGGGATGGAGAGTGACTTGGATAGGTACAAGGTTCATTTTGGGGTGCTGAAAATGTTCTTGAATTGAATGGTAGTGATCAATGGATAACTGTGAATATACTAAAAAACTACTGAATTGTACATTATAAAATGGTGAACTTTATGTATGTGAATTATACCTCAACAAATCTGTCATAAAAAAATGAAAGGAACACTAACTAGCCAGTTTCCTGAAAGTGAAGTTCTATAGCCTCTTTTTATAGTTTGTGGTTTCTTTTAATAGCCCTCTTAGTTCTTAGAGATGCCTTTGCTGTCCTATGCACAAAGGAAGATAAGCAGCTGCTGAGAAGCCTAAACGAGCATTTTAATCTGTGCCTATCGTGGCTCATTTCACATCTGGGGTTGGGTTAAACAAATGGCTTGAATATAATATGGGTAAAAGGTATAACCAGATGTTCTTATTAAGTTTCCTTCCATTCAGCATAAAAGTGTGCCATAAGAAGAAAAACTCAAGCAAACAGCACTTAACTTAATCTGGGAATCCTCATTAGGGCACTCATTATTACCAATTTAGAGTTTTTAAGTATACAAATGTCAGAGTTCTCAACTAATGAGATACAAATACAGTATTACAGTGTTTAATTAAATGTTTTGCAAATTTATGTTAGGTTATGTAATTCACCATTCATTAAATGTTTCCTGTATTATTTAGCATATTTATAATATCTCACATTTCTCATTATAATGATATAAAATTTGGCTAATCAGAAACCAATTAGGCCTCTAAAATGCTAAGATATTTGTTCTTTAAAACGTACTGTAGTCATAGTCCAGTAATTCTGATTTATACAAATACTTAATCTCAGTTATTCATTTTTAAATATTTCATCGATTTGAGAATTCAAAACTGTAGTATTTGGGGAAACCAATATCTAATATAGTAGATATACTCACATGGAACATAAAATTTCTAAAGAGTGTTTTCATCTATGTTCAACATTTTATCAAAACTTAAAAAAATTAATTCACAAAATGGGTTGAAGTCAAAGTACATATGAAACAAGAGGATTGGGTACTAGAACTAAATGTTACTACATTTCAGCATCTAAGATGTAGAAATCAGCATCTTATAAGGCTGTGAATTCACCACCAAAAACTCAATAACAACCTCAATTAATAAGAATGATAACATTTTGGGATTATTTAACATCCTAAAAAAATCTGAAGCACAGATTCTTAAACTTTAGTGTGATAAGAAGCACTTAGATGATCTGTACAAAATGCAGATCCTGTGGTCACACCTTCAGAATTATGATTCAGTAGTTATTTGGGTAGGAGGGGGGATGACCAAGAAATATGCATTTTTGAATACTTAAATAATAACTCTGGTACTGATCAGCAATACCAAGTTAGAAAATAAAGTGACCAGAAACAGCATTCCCTCCAACCCCATATCAAACCTTAGAAATTACAGAAAAAATATTTTTAGGTCGGGTGTGGTGGCTCACGCCTATAATCCTAGCACTATGGGAGGCCGAGGCAGGTGGATCACTTGAGGTCAGGGGTTCAAGAGCAGCCTGGCCAACATGGTGAGACCCTGTCTCTACCAAAAACACAAAAATTAGCCGGGTGTGGTGCATGCGCCTGTAATCCCAGCTACTCAGGAGGCTGAGGCAGGAGAATCGCTTGAACCCAGGAGGTGGAGGTTGCAGTGAGCTGAGATTACACCACTGACCTCCAGCCTGGGGGACAGAGCAAGACTCCTTCATACATATATATATATTTTAATAATAAGGTAATAGCAATGTCTAGGGCAGCAGCAGGGCAGAGAGCACTGACGAAAAAGGGCAGGAGGAAAGTTGTTTCTGAGATAAGAAAACTATTCTATATCTTGATTGTGGTGATGATTATATAGATTTAACTACTGAGAGGCAAATCCAACATCCATCTCCAACATTCACTCCTTCACTGGATGCCACCACAGATACTTAATCTGTGATTGCCTAGCCTCTTTTACAACAAGTGGTGACATAGTTATGATCACTCAAAGGCAGGTGGCTATTGCAGGATTCTGGAACAGTATCTGCTTTCCTGATAAAGGAAATTAACATCACTGATGGTGCCCTTTCTCCCCTTCTTATTGCCTTGAAGTCTGAAATGATGCCCAGGGAAGTGACATTTATAAAGGAATCATGAGGGAAAGAGCAAAAAAAGTCACATAGACATCATTCAGCCAAGACCAGCAGCAAACATTTTATAACGTGATAAAAAATAAACACTGATTTTAAAAAACCATTGTTAAATGTGGTTTTCTTTCTATGGCCAAAAGTATGCCTAATGATTCCAATAACAATGCCCTTTCTAACCCTACTGGAAAAGAAAGAAAACCCAAGAGCAATGCTCGGATAAAAAGTCTCAAGACGAAGAGAGTTATCATAAAGATAACTGCATATAGCAATAACTACCTTGCCAAAGTCCAAGCCATTTGATGAGGTTATGTTTAATGAAAACATATAGAAATATAAAAAAGGGAATTAAAATACAAGTTCTAGAAACATTCCCAGCCATGTACTTCAACATTTTTTATCCTTCAGAACTGATAAAAACACGTGCACTTTCAGGCTGGACACAGTGACCCATGCCTGCAATCTCAGAGCTTTGGGAGGCCAAAGTGGGAGGATCTCTTGAGGCCATGGATTCAAGACCAGCCTGGGCAACATAGCAACAGCCTCTCTAAAAAATTTTTATAAAAATTAGCTGGGCATGGTGGTATGCAACTGTATGTAGTCCCAGCTACTTGGGAGGCTGAGGTGGAGGATCTCTTGAGCCCAGGAGTTCAAGGCTGCAGTGAGCAATGATTGCACTACTACACTCTAGCCTACGTGACAGAGCAAGACCCTGTCTCAAAAAAAAAAAAAAAAAAAAAAAAAAGGCCAAGTGAGATAAAAGCCCAACATCCTAGCTGTCCCACCTTATGCAAAGGGTAGCTTCCCCTGCCATGCACAGGGGATAACATTACTGAAGGGCAATTGTCACTGGAGCAACTGGCATGTGCACATTAAAAACGCTAGTCCATGCTTTTCATGGAGGAAAAATACACTGGAATGGGATATAAAATGGTGGGACCCTTTAGTCCGATTCAATGTACTATCATTTTGACTTATGTTGGTGAATATATAACTGGTATTAATGGCTTACATGACTGTACTTAAATGCTTGTGCCAGAGGATATCATCGAACATGTACACCAAGGTGATAGTGGGACAACTGCACAACAGACCACCTACTAGACTTCCAGTTCCTTCCCATATTATATGCCAGAAACAACATAGGATTCCAAGAGTAAAATGTTTAGGTAAAGTCTTAATGGCTGCTGAAGTACTCAGAGGTGTTGTCTCAGTACAACATCGCCACCTGCCTGATGCAGTCACCAAGTACACTCCCTTTTTTAGAAGGCTGCTATTAACCAGCTACAAAGTTCTAATTGTAATTAAACAACTGACCCATGGAGGCCTTGTGACTTTCTAGACCTACTTGGGGATGGGTCAACTAAAATTTGAAAATGAACAAGGTGGGAAGAGCCCAACCAACAGGGAACGCTATTCAAATGGAAATGGTATATTCCAGAGTACAGCCAGTCTGGTTGAGCAGAACCTTGGGTATTACAGCCACTTTATCTTTTATTCCACTGTCTGAAGCATGCCACTGGCTCAAGAGGCACTGGATTCACAGAGCTTCCTTTAAATACCTGGGCCTGATTGACTGATGGCTCAGCTAAGATGAAACCTGATGATGCCCACTGGGCCTTGATAGCTGTATAACCCCAACAACTCTGGAAGGCTGATTGAAATAAGGAGCAACCAGCATGGTAGAATAATGCAAAGCCATCACCCCAGCTTTAATTCAGGGTTAGGTAAAAACTATGTTGGTGGGCCAACTGTGCCCATTCATTTATGTACTGCCTATGGAAGCTTTTGTATGACAGCAGGAGAGCTGAGTATAGAGACAATATGGAATGCAGAGTCAAAGATACTTATTATCTGGTCCTTTAAAGAAAAAGTTCGCCGACTCCTAATTCTGAAAACCCTCTAGAAGTTTTATTTTTACTGACTTTTCCTCAGTTGGCAATGGCCTGGCCAGTGGTCTCATCTGCCACAAGGAAGACTAAACACTCGCAGACTACAGATGCACCTCTTTGGGGCCATGAGTTCTGCAAACAAATCATAGTTGCTAACTGAACAATCTGGATCACTCACGGCCAAGGTAAGGTTCTATTCACTGATGGAAATGACTGGAATCAAGCTGCTTATCAAGCCTACAGTACCCTGCACTGCACTGTGATTGCCATCCAAATCCATCAGTAATAAATGTTTTGCCTCTGGCTTAAGTATCATCTATTATCCACTGTTTCATATCCATTCAAACTAAGCATGATGTCATAATTGAAAATAATATGTATTCTGCAGTTGTTGGGTTTGGTTATCTAATAGGCCAATGTAGCTAGTAGTGTTATTCTAATAATTTATGTCTTTTTTCTCTATTCTATCAACATCAAGAAAGTGGTATTAAAATCAACAATGCTGATTGTAGAATTATTCATCCTATTAATTCTGATTTTATTTAAGGTATTTTAAAACTCAGTTTTAGATGCATACATTTATTTTATTTTTTATCATACAGCCCAAAATGTCAAGATGCATTTAAATTATGTGCATTTAAAACTGAGTCTATGTGCATACATTTAAATTTTCCTGATAATTTGACTTTTGAACAGTACAAAATATCTCTGGTCACAGACTTTGTCTTAAATTCTATTTTAGTTGATACTAATATAGTTGAATTTCCAATATTCTTATGTTTCTTATTTGGATGATGTATCTTTTAATATACATTTACTATCATATTAATATCTCTATATTCAACACTACCTTATAGGCAATTTCTTCCTTTATATTGGAGTACATTAATATTTAATTTCTATATGGTTGAATTTTGATATACCATTTAATATCTGTTTTATGTTTATCCCTCTTTTTCTTGTGCTTCTGCCTTTCCTTTCCTGTCTTTTGTATTAACCGAACATTTTTTAGTATGCCATTTTCATTGAAGCATTGATTTTTTATGTATAGCAACGTTGAACCTTGCAATAGTACAGCTCCATATACCTGCCTCCACCCTAGCACCCTCCATCTTTGTGCTATAGTTGTCATATGTATTACATGTACATATAATACAATACCAACAAAATAATTCAATCATTCCCATATATTAGACACAAATTTTTAAAAGGGAAAAATAATCCTTTCTATTCAACAAGAAATGACCATATTCTTCACTATTTCCTAAAGATGCAAGTTTGCTTCTGGTATTATGTGCCATTAGCATAATTTCCAGTGTGGATGTCTCGGCTTTACTGCTCCTTCATCCTTGAGAGATATTGTTGTTTGATGGAAAACTTCAGATGGCCAATATTTTATTCTTTGAGTCCTTCAGACATGTTATTCCACTGTCTTCTGACTTCCATGGTTTCCAGTGAGAAGTCAATAGTGTGTTAAAATGTACTTTCTGTGTGTGCAATGCATTACTTTTGTCTGCCTACTTTCAAGATTTCCTCCTTACTTTGGTTTTCAGAAAAATGACTATGATGTCCTTTGACATGGTTTTTGTTGTACTTAATCTTATGTGTTGTTTGCTTATCTTTTTGAAGTTGTAAATGTATGTCTTTCAACAAAAGTGGAAAGTTTCCCACTTTTAGATTTTTTTTCCTCCCTTACTCTCCTCACCTTCTGCAATAACTACATGTACGTTGGCTCTGATATTGTCCCACGAGTTGCTAAGGCTCTACTTATTTTCTATTTTTTCACTCATTTGGTTTGGAAATTTCTAGTGATCTATCTGCAAATTCATTTACTAACTCAAATTCTGCTATTAACACATCCATTTCATTTTTATTTTTGATATTGTATTTTTAAGTTGTAGACTTTTCACTAGGTAATTTCCTATATTTTCTCTTTCTCTGCTGACATTTCCTACCCTTTTATTTAAAAGAAGCATATTTTCTTCATATCACTGAGCATAGTAATAATAGATGCTTTAAAATAATTTCTACTAGAAGATGGAGACTTCCAGTTCCAAAACGGTGGTATAGAAGCTAGCTGGCTTCACTACCCCTGCAGAAAACCAAAAACAAATATATAGTACCGAGATTTTAACCAGCAACACTCAGAACTCAAATATGAGGATGAGACAATTCCTGAGGCCACAGAGAAGTGAAAAAGAAAACCTCAGAGTGAATGGTAAGAGATTCAGACTTTCAGATCTGTAATGCCCCTCCCCCGATTCTGCCTGGCATCAAGAGCACAGAAAATCTCCCCCCCAACTCATGGTGACTATACTGGAAAAAGTGAGATTGAGGTGGTAAACCAGCTTTCCCACCATCTTGGGTGCTCTGGCAGGAAAACTATCCTTGCCTTAACTGGCAGGAAGTATCGTGGCTGCCTGATGGGAGAAACAACCCTGAGGACACGCCAAGACAAAGTGGGGAGGCTAGACTACCATCCCTAGTCCTGGAAACTTTGTTCCATTACTTGGCCAAAGGAGACACCAAATTAGAGTGGCTGTTCAGCAGCACCATGTAGTAGGAAATACATTACAAAGGTCCCTGGGCACAAACCCCTAGCCAGACTTGACACACTGTGGGGATAACCACTTTGGGATGCTCCCAAATCAGGATAGGCAGTACTACAATCATTTAGCAGAGCCAAGGTGAACCTGGGCTTTAGGTACCACCTATATCCAAAAAAAAAGGCAACAACTTAGCTGTAAAGATTCACTAACAGGCCAGACACGCTGCCTCATGCTCGTAATTCCAGTGCCTTGAAAGGCCAAGGCAGGTGAGAGGATCACTTCAGGCCAGGAGTTTGTGACAGGCAGGGCAACACAATGAGAGTCTGTCCCTAACAACAACAACAAAAAAATTCTTTTTAAAGTTAGCCAGGTATGGTATCATGTGCCGGTAGTCCTAGCTACTCAGGAGGCTGAGGTTAGAGGATTGCTCCAGCCCAAGAGTTCAAGATTACAGTGAGCAATGACTGCACCACTGTACTCCAGCCTGGGCAACAAAATGAGCCCTGACTCTAAAAGGATTAAAAAAAATGCACTAAGCAAAATATACCCAATAAAATCAAAACAAGGTAGACAGATAAAACTGAAATAAAGTATCAATGCAAAGATATAGATATACACACGAAAAAAACAACAGCAAGTAGGGAATTATGACCTCCCCAATGGACAAAGCAAAACTCCAGTTACAGACCCTAATGAAAGAGTGATCTGTGAGCCCTCTGACCAAGAATTCAAAATAGCAGTTTTAAGGAAACTCAGTGATCTCCAAAACAACAACAACAACAACAACAACAAAAACACACAGAAAAGCAATTCAGAAATTTATCAGAGAAATTTAACAAAGAGATTGGGAAAAAATATGGAAATCTGGGAACTGAGAAACATATTTGCTGAACTGAAGAAGTCATCAGAGACTCTCAACAGTGGAATGGACCAAGTGAAGGAAAGAATCAGTGACCTAAAATACTGGCTATTTGAAAATACAATCGGGGGTGTGGGGGGTGGTGGGGGAAGGAAAAAGATCAAAAAGGAATGAATACCACCAACAGGATGCAGACAATTACCTCAAAAGACCAAATCTAAGAATTATTGGTATTTAAGAGGGAGATAAGACTAAAGGGTAGAAAATGCAGCCAAAGAAATAATAATGGAAAACTTTCTAAAACTTAAGAAAGATATAAATATCCAGTTATAGGAAGGACTGAGAACAAGAAACACTCAACCCAAATAAAAATACTCTAACACGTATAATAATGAAACTCTCAAAGGTCAAGGACAAAGAGAAGATCCTAAAAACAGCACGAGAAAAGAAGCAAACACTGTATCTCCAATTTGTCTGGCAACAGACTTCCCAGTGTAAATCATACAAGCCAGGAGGGAATATAACAACATTTTCAAAGTGCTCAAGGAGAAAACATTGCCATCCAAGAATATTGCATTCAGCAAAATTATACTTGAAATATGAAGGGGAAATAAAGTATTTCGGAGACAAACAAAAACAAATAATGTGCCACCACCTGACCCACCTAACAAGAAATGCTAACGAGAATAATTCAATCTGAACCAAGAAAACTCTGATGTGCTAAAAGAAAGCTTTTCAAGGTATAAAACCCACTGGTAAAAAGTACATGGTGAAACACAAAATACTCTATAACTGAAATGGTGGTGTACAATCCACTCATAACTCTAGTATGAAACCCAAAAGATAAATCTATCAAAAATAATAATCGCTATTAGCAACCTGTTAAAACATAGGTAATACAAAAAATATAAACTGATATAACCAAAAGTCAAGATGCTGGAGGTGCCAGGCATGGTAACTCACATCTGTAATCCCAGCACTTTTAGAGGGCAGATCATTTGAGGTCAGGAAATCAAGACCAGCCTAGCCAATGCAGTGAAACCCTGTCTCTACTAAAAACACAAAAAAATTAGCTGGACATGGTGGCACATGTCTGTAATCCCAGCTACTCAGGAGGCTGAGGCAGAAGAATCACTTAAACCCAGGAGACGGAGGTTGCAATGAGCCAAGATCGTGCCACTGGGTAACAGAGTAAGACTTTGTCTCAAAAAAAAAAAAAAAAAAAAAGTTGGGTGATGGAGTAAAAGTATAAATTTTTTTTACATGTTCTTTATGCCTGCCTTTGTTTCTACTCTTCTATTTGTGATCTAAGATAAGTTGTAGTCTCTTTAAAATAACTTGTTATATCTATTATAAGATGTCTCTATAAGCCTCCTGGTAACCACAACACAAAAACTTGTAACACAAAATCCTGTAACAGACTCACTAAAAAGAAATGCAACAAATTAACAGCATAATACCAGAGAAAATAACTTACCCACAAAGGAAGGCACTAAGAAAGAAACAACCAGAAAACTAGCAAAAGAATGGCAGTAGTATCTTCTTACTTATCAATAATAAGGCTGAATGTAAATGGTCTCGATTATGAATGGATAAAGAAACAAGACCAAGTTACATGCTGCCTTCAAGAAATCCACTTCACCTATAAAGACACACATAGACTGAAAGTGAAGGGGTGAGAAAAGATACTCCACGTATCTGGAAACCAAAACAGAGCAGGAATAGCTATACTTATATGAAAAAATAGACAACCAATCTAAGATTATAAAGAGAGACAGAGAAGGACACTATACAATGATAAAGGGGTCAATTAAGTAAACATATGTAACAATTATAAATATTCAACCAACACTGGATATCTCAAGTCTATAAAGAAAATATTAATAGATCTAAAACAGAGATAGACTGCAATACAATAAAAGAAGGAGACCCCACTCCAGTAATGCACAAATCATTCAGACATAAAATCAACAATGAAACAGCAGAGTTAAACTACACACTAGATCCAACAAGCCTAACTATGTTTAGAGACCATTTTATCCAACTGCTGCAGCATACATTTTCTTTACTAGCACATGGGACATTCTCCAGAAGAGACCATATCTTAGGTCATAAAACAAATCTGAACAAAACTTTTAAAATAAAAATCATATCAAATATCTTTTCTGGCCACAATGGACTAAAACTAGAACTTAATAAGAAGAACTGGGGAAAATATATAAACACATAGAAATTTAAAAACATGCTCCTGAGTGACCAATGGGTCAATGAAGAAATTAAGAAAGAAATTTTAAAATGTCTTGAAACAAGTGAAAATGGAAAAATGGAAATGCAATATACAGGCCGGGCGTGGTGGCTCATGCCTGTAATTCCAGCACTTTGGTAGGCCGAGAGGGCAGATCACTTGAGGTCAGAAGTTCAAGACCAGCCTGGCCAACATGGTGAAACTCCATCTCTACTAAAAATACAAAAATTAGCCAGGTGTGGTGGCGGGCACCTATAATCCCAGTTACTCTGGAGGCTGAGGCAGGAGAATCACTTGAACTCAGGAGGCAGAGGTTGCAGTGAGCCAAGGTTGCACCACTGCACTCCAGCCTGGAGCGAGACTCCATCTCAAAAAAAAAAAAAAAAATTCAATATACCAAAACCTATGGGATATAGCAAAAGCAGTACTAACAGGCAAGTTTGTAGCAATAAATGCCTATATCAGAAAAATGAAAGGCTTCAAATGAACAACCTAATGATATACCTCAAGGAACTAGAAGCAAGAACAAACCAAAGTCAAAAATAGTAGAAAGACAGAAATAATAAAGATCAGAGCAGAAACTAATGAAATCGAAGCTAAAAAGAAATACAGATCAATAGAACAAAACATTGGTTTTCAAAAATGTAAACAAAATCAACAAGTCTTGAGCTAGACTAAGAAAAAAGAGAGAAGACCTAAATAAATAAAATCAGAAACAAAGAAAGGACACATAACAACTGAGACCTCAGAAACACAAAAAATCATTAGAGACTACTATGAACAATTATATACCAACAAACTGGAAAACCTAGAAGAAATGGATAAATTTCTGGAAACATACAACCTCCAAGATTGAATCACGAAGAAATAGAAAACCTCAACAAACCAATAACAAGTAACAAAACTGAAGCTGTAATAAAAAGCCTCCATAAAAAGCAAGAAAATCCCAGGACTTCACAACTTCACTGCTGAATTCTACCAAACATTTAAAGAAGAATTAATACCAATTGTACTCAAACTCTTCAAAAAAATTGAAGAGGAGGACATACTTCCAAACTCATTCTATAAGGCCAGCATTACCTTGACACTAAAATCAGATAAGGACACGACAACAAGAAAAGAAAACTACAGGCCAATATCCCTGATGAACATATATGTGAAAATCCTCAACAAAATACTGGCAAACAGAATTCAACAACACACTAAAAAGATCATTTATAATATCAAATGGGATTCATTCCAGGGATGCAAGGATGGTTCAACATAAGCAACTCAATAAACATGATATATCATATTAACAGAATCAAGAACAAAAACCACATATTTCAATAGATACTGAAAAAGTATTTTATAAAATTCAACATCCTTTATGATAAAAAAAAAAACCCCTAATCAAAATGGGTATAGAAACAACGTACTTCAAAATAATAAAGACCATATATGACAAATCCACAGCTACCATCATACTGAACAGGGAAAAAATGAAGGCCTTTCCTCTAAAGACTGGAACAAGACGAGTATGTCCACTCTCACTACGGTTACTCAACATAATACTGCCAGTCCTGGCCAGAGCAATTAGGCAAGAGAAAGAAATAAAGAGCAACTAAATTGGAAAGGAAGAATTCAAATCAGCCTTGTTTGCAGACAACATGATCTTACATACAGAAAAGGCTACAGAACTCACCAAAAAATTGTTACAGCTGATCAGCAAATTCAGTAAAGTTGCAAGTAGCATTTGGCCGGGTGTGGTGGCTCACGCCTGTAATCCCAGCACTTTGGGAGGCCGAGGCGGGCGGATCATGAGGTCAGGAGATCGAGACCATCCTGGCTAACACAGTGAAAGCCTGTCTCTACTAAAAATACAAAAAATTAGCTGGGCATGGTGGCGGGCGCCTGTGGTCCCAGCTACTCGGGAGGCTGAGGCAGGAGAATGGCATGAACCTGGGAGGCGGAACTTGCAGTGAGCCGAGATTGCGCCACTGCACTCCAGCCTGGGTGACAGAGCGAAACTCCACCTCAAAAAAAAAAAAAAAAAATCAATAGCATTTATATACATCAACAGAGAACAACCTGAAAAAGAAATCAAGAAAGCAATCCCATTTGTAATAGCTACAAAAATATAAAATTCCTAGGTCTCAATCTAACTAAAGAAGTGAAAGATCTATAAAAAGAAAACTATGAAATATGAAAGAAATTGAAGAAGACACAAAAAAATGGAAAGATATTCCATGCTTATGGATCAAAGAATACTGTTAAAATGACAATACTATCCAAAGTAGTTTACAGATTCAATGCAATCCCTATCAAAATTCCAACGACATTCTTATAGAAATAGGAAAAAAAAAATCTTAACATTTATATGGAGCCACAAAAGACCACAAATAGCCAAAGCCATCCTGAGCCAAAGGAACTGAAGGCATCACACTTCCTGACTTCAAAATTTACTACAGGTATATAATAACCAAAACAGCATGGTGCCGGCATAAAAATAGATACACAGACCAACGGAACGTACTAGAGAAACCAAACATACATCCATGCATTTACAGTCAATTCGTCTTTGACAAAGACACCAAGAACATAAGAAGGTAAAAGAACAGTCTTTTCAATAAGCGGTGCTGGGATAACTGGATAGCTATGCAGAAGAATGAAACTAGACCTCTATCTCTCACCATAACAAAAATCAAATCAAAATTGATTAAAGACGTAAATCTAAGACCTCAAACTATGAAACCACTAAAAGAAAACTTTGGAGAAACAGTCCAGGACATTGGTCTGGGCAAAGCCTTTTTGTGTAAGACCTCAAAACCTAGACAACCAAAGCAAAATAGACAAATGGGATTACCTGAAGCTAAGAAGCTTCTACACAGCAAAAGAAATAATCAACAAAGTGAAGAAACAACCCACAGAATGGAAGAAAATATTTGCAAACTATCCATCTGACAAAGAATTTATAACTATAATATATAAAGAGCTCAAGTAACTCAATAGCAAAAACCCCCAAATAATCCAATTTTAAAATGGGCAAAATCCAACCCCATTAGAAACAAAAGAAAAAATAAGAAAATTTAAAAATGGGCAAAAGACCTGAACACACATTTCTCAAAAGAAGACATGCAAATGGCCAATAGGTATATGAAAAAAAATGCTCAACATCACTAGTCATCAGAGAAACACAAATCAAAACCACAACGAGATATCATCTCACTCTAGTAAAAATGGCTTGTATCAAAAGGACAATCAATAAAAGATGCTGGTGAGAATGTGGAGAAAAGAGACCCTTGCACACTGCTGGTGGAAATGTAAATTAGTGCAGCCACTATGGAGCACAGTATGGAGGTTCCTCAGAAAACTAAAAATAGAATTACCATATGATCCAGCAATTCTGCTACCAGGTATATAGCCAAAAGAAAGAAAATCAATGCATCTAGGGGATATCTGTACTTCCATGTTTATTGCAGCACTGTTCACAATAGCCAAAATATGGAATCACTCTAAGAGTTCATCAACAGATGAATAAATAAAGCATATATGGTATATATAGCAATGAAATATTCAGCTTTAAAAAAAAGAATGAAATCCTGTCATTTGCAGCAACATAGCTGAAACTGGAGGCCATTATGTTAAGAGAAACAAGCCAGGCACAGTGAAATGTTGCATGATCTCACTCCTAGGTGGGAACTACAAAAGTGGATCTTTGATCCTTTTGTAGTTCATAAGCATGATGAGTGGGTTTTCACACTGCTGTGTGAGATGTGCCTTCCTCAAGCCTCGTTACAATGTCAGCACATTACCCATCTGATGTGAAAAAAAAAAAGCAGTGGGCCTCATGAAGATAGAGAGTAGAATGGCAGTTATCAGAGGCCAGGAAGTGTGGGGCAGGGCGAATGAAGGGGAAGAAAAGGAATAGAAATGTATTTATTACCACTGAACTGTATACTTAAAAATGATAAAGATAGTAAATTTTATATGTATATTCTTTTAAGTATAAAAAGGAGAAATTTGATATGGCATAGAAACTTTCTATACTATCTTTGCAACTTTTCTGTAACTCTAAAATGATTCCAAAATTGAAAATTTATTTTAAAAATAAAATAATTTTTATAATTTACTACATCTGGGTAATCTTGAGGTTCATTCTGCTAATGTGACTATTGTGATCCTATAGATTGAAGCAGCAGCTCCTGCATGACAGTTTCCACCTGGACATTCCTTCTGGCCAGCCCTACTGATTTCAGACTAGCCTAGCCAGCCCCCAGAATCATGTATGCTGATAAACCTCTGTAATGCCCTACTGATTCTGTTTCTCTGGTAGAATCTTAACGGATACAGAGATTTAATCCAGTTCCTATCATTCCATCATAGCTAAATGACAAAATTTATAAGTTTTTCAAAATTTCTCCCTGACCTCAAATATCTCCCTTACTGCCATTCAGAGTGCTTCTAATTTTACCATTCAATAATACTTCCTTTGGATCTTCTGGTATTTGAATATCCTACCAAGGAGAAAAAGATGTTACTATGAGGAGTTTCGTGGTTGGGAAAATGTGCTCTGAAGGCCAAGAGTACAGCTTGACAACATTCTGCTGAAGACATCAGGCATGTGTTTCATGGATCCACTCAATCAGCAGAAGCCAGGAATAGACAGACAAATGCAAGAAAGATCTGTGGAGTGTCCTCTTGTCTGATGGCATGGATCCCCATGACATACACAGGAGATACACAAGGTTTTTGAGAATGTAGTATCTGCAGAAACACCGCCATCTTGGACTGAAAGGCACAAAGGCATGCTTAAAAAAAAAAAAAAAAGAAAAAGAAGAAGAAGGCAGCTACTGGACTTGCAAAATTCCACAAGCATGAAACAGGCTGATAGAGCTACCTAGGTGCAAACCTGTGCTACCCTTCAATAAAATGTATGAATGACTCCAAGGTCAGAGATGTGCACTTAAAGGCCTAAGCTGTGTGTACAAAGGCAGGAATGGGCAGAGCCACAGGCCCAGAAAATGAAGCCGCAGTCCAGGAGGGCAGTGCCTCAAGCCAGATGGGAAACTCTGGCCTTGAAACACAACGGAATTTGCCCTGCTAGATTTTAAACATGTTTGAAACCAGTGACTCTTTTATTCTTTTCCATTTCTTCCTTTTGAAATGTCTATCCTATGCATATCCTACTACTGTATTTTGGCAGGAGGTAACTTTTATTGTAGTTTCACAGGTCCACAGAAGCACAGGAATTTTGCACTAGGATAAATTCCAGAGTCTCAACCATACCAGAGTCAGATGATTGAGATGCTAAGATTGGACCTTTGAGCTGATAATATTTTTTTTAAAAATTTAGACTTACAGTTGATGCTGTAGTGGGTTGTGACTTTTGGGGATGTTGGTAGGGAAAAGAGGTAATACTTAGCATATGGCATGAACATGAATTCTGGGAGGCAGAGGATAGAATACAGAGAAGTGAATTATAGCCCCCAAAAGACATGTCCACATCCCTCAAAAGATCAAAGAGTTACTCTTTGGCAAAATAAGTGATTAGGTTATAAATCCTAACAGAAGGGGCTTATCCCTGGGTTATCCAGGTTGGTACTTAAAACAATCACATGTATCTTTACAAGAAATACAGAAGAGGAGCTGACTCAGAAATCAGGAGGATGTAATACAATCAGAGAGACAGAGACTGAGTGATGTGGCTACAACTCAAAGAATGCTAAAGGCCATCAAAGGCTAGAAAGGGCAAAGAACAAATTCTTCCTCAGAATTTCCAAAGGAAGTGCAGCCTTGCTTACATTTTGATTTTAGTTTTTGCCCTCCAAAACTGTAAGAGAATAATTTTTGATATTTTAGGCTCCCAAGTTCATGGCAATTTGTTATGGTAACCACAGGAAAAAAAACATTGAGTAAATCTGGACATCATCCTGAACAACATGAATTTTATAATATGAACAATCTGCCCCAGGACTGAAATTGCTGAGTTCTATGGTAAGTACATATTAATATTTTAAGTAAATGCAAAATTATTTCCCAGAGAAGCTGTACCAACAGCAATGTATGAAATATGAGAAATTTAGTTCCTCTATTCACTGACTGTGGGGAGTTAGTTCTTTAAAGGTATTGTGGACATAAGACATATAACTTGTGTCTTTTCATTCTCTTAATGGTTTTGTTCAAAAAGCAGATGTGTTTCATTTTGATGAAATCCAGTTTATCAATTTTTCTTTAATGGGCTTTGGAATAGAAAATTTTGCAAAGCAAAAACAAAACCAAAAAAAAAAATTTTTTTTTTGAGACAGGGGTTTGCTCTGTTTCCCAGGCTGGAGTGCAGTGGTGTGATCATGACTCACTGCAGTCTTCACCTCCCAGGCTCAAGCGATCCTTCCACCTCAGCTTCCCAAGGAGCTGGGACTACAGACATGCACCACCAGGCCTGGCTAATTTTTTTTTTTTGCTTTTGTAGAGACAGAGTCTTTCTATGTTCCCCAGTCTGGTCTTGAACTCCTGGGGTCAACCGATCCTCCCACCTTAGCCTCCCAAAGTACTGGAATTACAACTGTGTCCAACCTTGGTGTCACATTTTAAAAGTCTGTCCCTAACCCAAGTCATGAAGGTTTCTTTTGGTGCTCTAATAACTTCATAGTTGTAGGTTCTACATTTAAGTCTATGATCTAATTTGAGTTAATTTGTTAATTTGTGGAAAAGACTAATCTTTCTCCACTTTGTATCTTTGCACCTTTGTCAAAAATAAGTTGTCTCCACATGTGTGGGAATGGTCACAGGATCCCTACTGATTATTGTAGTTTTAGTAAGTCTTGATATAGGTAGTGACATTTCTCCAACTTTTTCTTTTTCAAAATTATTTTGCTCATAAGTGTTGTGCATTTTCATGTGAATTTTAGAATTATCTTGTTAATGTTTACCAAAAGAAAACCCTGCTGGGATGTTGATGCAGATTACATCGAGTCTATGGATAAATCTGGGGAGAACTGACATTTTAATGATGGTAAGTATTCTAGCACAAGAAAATGGTTTAATTCTCCATTTATTTAGGTCTTTACTCTGAGCAATATTTTCTAGCTTTCAGAGTACAAGTCTTGCTTATTGAATGTCAGTAGTATATACTTCTGGATTTTTTAAATGATCAATTCATTGTTGTTAGTATATAGAAATGCAACCGATTTTTGTATATTGATCTAATACCCTGTAACCTTGTTAAAATCATTTATTAGTTCTTTTTTAAAAATAAAATAAAATCCTTTAGTTTTTCAACATAGACAATCATGTCATTTTTGAATAAAAAGATAGTTTTACTCTTGCCTTTCTGATCTGACGGTAGTTCTTTCTTTGTTCGCATGTCTCCTCTGCAGATCTCTGGGATTCTCTCTCTGCAGCTCCCATGTCTCTGGTCCAGTGTATTGAGAATCTATGATCTTGGCCTCCCAGGACTCTTAGCAATATCCCATCAATTCAGGGAGACTGCTAGGCTCCATTAGGGTTCCCCCTTCCTGCACCATGACTGGAAACTCTTTCAAAGCAATAAACTGGGGCAACCATAGGCATCCTCTCATTTGTTCTTCATCTATCAGGGATTGCCATCTTTCAATGACTAATGTACAGTAAATAGAAAACTACTGTTCATTGTTTAGTTGTTTCAGGTAGGAGGGTTAATCCAGCTCTTAACGCTATATTGGCCAAAAGTAGAGGTCCTAATATTGACTCTGTATTTGGCATTTACTGTGCCAGTGCTTTGCTAAGCATTTTACATATAGTATTCCTGTTATTTCCTCAATAAACTCTGAAATTGGTATCGGCCCCATTTTACAGAAGAGTAACTTGAAGATTAGAGAAGGTATTTAGCCTGTCCTTAGTTACATAATTACTAATCAGCATCCAAGTATATAGGGGAGCAGGGGAAATAGGAATGAGGAGTGACTGCTAATGGATAAGTGGTTTAAGGATTACAAAAATGTCCTGAAATTAGATACTAGTGATGATATGCAAACTCTAAAAACATAACAAAAACCACTGAATTGCACTTCTAAAAATGAATTTTATAGTATGTAAATTATATCTCAATAAAAATGACGTTTTTGCAGAAAAACTGAAGAATTACATGACTATAGATAGGGTCATGCACAGGGTTGCTAGATTCACAAAAATAAATACAGAAAGTCCAGTTAAACTTGAGTATTAGTAAAACCATAACTAGGAAATATTTGGAACATGTTCACATTAAAAACAAATATTTGCATTTATCTAAAATGACCATCAAATAGTTATCAGTTAATAATACTGAATAACTAGATGATTTTCCCCTTGACAGTTGAAGATACTAACTATATTATTTCACAGTATTATTCTAGAATGGTAAAATTAACACTTTTCTGATTTTGTTTCAAAAGCAAGTTTGCCATTTGCCAAAATTAGCATGCTAAGTACAAAAATGACTTGAGTCTGTTTGAGAAAGTATGTTAACAAAATATGTGTAAGGTTTATACTTACTGTTGAAAACAAGGACTATTTTTCTTACTGCATATGTGCTTTACGAGGAAAATTACTGTCAGATGCAAAGGATATCCCAAGTCATAGACCACAAAACAACTTAATTCAGTATAATTAGATCCACATACTGAATTTTTTTCGTTGCCTGATTAAAGTACCGTCAGAGTTCTTGGAAGAATCCAGAAAAACATGCTTTTGTAGTACTCAAAGAGGGCCAAACAGATCATGTGACATATAGATTTCATGACTGGTGTTAAATTTTATATATCAGTTCAAAATAATTTTCTGTAGAACCTTATAAAATTAATTTTGTGGTCACTGAGGTCCTGGTATTTGGGGTTTAGAAATTCCCAGTCTCCCATACAGAGTGTGTTCTAGAGCATAATCATTTAAATAATTTCTATTTGATTTTCCTACTTGTTAAGTAGGAACATCACTGGCATCAGCAAACATTTGCACTACAATATGCAAGGCTCCATTCTATGCATGAGAGATGCCAAGAAGCTTAAGCAAAATTTCTATTTCCATATTGAACTTATAGATAAATTAAATGGCAAATAACTTTAATACAAAGAGGTATCAAAAATAGGTGTTAAGTGCTTAAAATATCCAAATTCTAAAAGGTCAGAGATGAGGTAGAGCATCTCAGTGACTAGAACAGATGGGATGGGATTTGAAAAAGAGGTAAGAAATAAAATGTGCCCAGCAGCACAGTGAAATATTAACTCGAGATAAAATGCTCATCAAATTTAAAACTTCCATACAAAAGAGACAAAAACAAATAATAACTAAACTTAAGGGTAAGCAAGTTAGTTGTGCCAGAAAGTAAGGACAAGCTCAAAGAGTGGTGAAGATATGTCAAAAGGACACAGACACCAAGTTATTGGGCTCCCACTGGCCAAATGTGGGACATTTTGTGCACTATAATAAGTAATTATTGAACAAATATAATCCATTGAATAAAATAGGAATCTATGAAACCAAAATGATAGGTAAATAAAGGAATGAACTGAAAGTTCAATGCAGAACGGCATATTTACATAGTTTTAAATTACTGCCCCAAAAACCTTGTAAATTTTTATAAGTACAAAAGAGTAACTGCACAGTGAGGAAGACCAGCAGACACCATCTCAGTCATGTGATTAAACTGATCATCATCAATAACAAATCAAAATCAAAATCAGTAACAACCTGACAGGATGCAATAAGAACCAGCACCTACTCTGTGACATTCCTGTCAAGGATGAGTAAGCTAAATCTAATCATAATGAAACATCAGATAAAAAATTGAGGCACTTTTGACAAAAATAAATTACTTGTAATATTTAAATGTGCTGAGAGCATAAAAGGCAAAGAAATAATAATGACCTGTTCCAGAATGAAGGAGATTAAAGAGATATAAAAATTCAGTCTCCGGCCGGGCACGGTGGCTCATGCCTGTAATCCTGGCACTGTGGGAGGCCAAGGAGGGCGGATCACAAGGTCAGGATATCCAGACCATCCTGGCCACCAACATGGTGAAACCCCATCTCTACTAAAATTACAAAAAAAATTAGCTGGGCTTGGTGGCATCTGCCTGTAATCCCAGAGGCTGAGGCAGGAGAATCGCTTGAACCAGGCAGTCGGGAGGTTGCAGCGAGCTGAGATAGCGCCACTGCACTGCAGCCTGGAGACAGAGCAAGACTCTGTCTCAAAAAAAAAAAAAAAAATTCAGTTTCCCTGAACTAGATCCTTTAGCTAGTTACTGGGACAATCAGTGAAACCAAAATGGACTTTCAAAATTAGACGGTGAAAATTTATTGATTTGACTTTTTTATGGTTACACAGAAGAATGTTCTCATTTGTAGAAAATACACATTCAAGCATTGAGGGTAATAGGGCATCATGTCATGTTGGCAATCTACTTTCAAATGGTCCAAGGAAAAAAATGTATCTGCCTTAGTGGAAGGCCTATGCATATAAAAATCAATGAGGTACAATTTATTTTTAAAAGAAACCCCAGTATTAGTGGAGACAAACAAGTAGACAACCAGTCAAAATACAAAATAATAAGTACTATAATGGGGCGTAAAATGAGTAACACAAGGAAGAGAAGAATTGATTCCACCTAGATAAGGAAGAGAAGAAATAAGGTAATTTTTAACATGAATATTGCATGAATGAAAAATATAAATCATGATCCAACGAATATACTTCTAAAATGAAATCTTAATAGAAAAATCAATTTCATTAAACTCAGTAGGAACTTTAAAAGTATGCATTGTAGGTATTTTTGGTGAAGAATAAAACAGATATAATAATCCTTATTACCCTCAAGAAGGTAAAAATATTTTAAGTATTTAATCCAGAAGAAAGAAATTGGGCATTATATGTATGAGATGTTAAATATTCCCATATTTACTCATGAATGAGTTAAAATTTGCACATAAATAATAATTTGCCTGATGGGAACATTAGAAGAAAAGACACTGTGTTAATGACTAAAATTCCATTTTCTAGTTTTTCTCTAATCGAGGAACTACTAGTATGGGTAAAATGTTAAATGGTGATAGCTTAGAAAAGTCATTCAATGCTAAAGGCTAAGATTACCTAGATGATGGTGATGGATGCACAACAGTGTGAATTAATACCATTGAACTGTATGCTTTAAAATGGTAAAAATGGTGGAATTTTTTTTTTGCATTTCACCACAATTTTCTAAAATGATAAGATTCCCAAACTATTTTAAAATTCATATGAAACCAAAAAAGAGCCCAAATAACCAACGTAATCCTAAGCAAAAAGAACAAAGCTGGAGGCATCATGTTACCTGACTTCAAACTATACTACAGGACTGTGGTAAGCAAAACAGCATGGTACTAATACAAAAACAGACACACAAACCAATGGAACAGACTAGAGAGCCCCAGAAATAAGGCCACATACCTACAACCATCTGATCTTCAACAAAGCTGACAAAAACAAGCAATGGGGAAAGGACTCCCTATTCAATAAATGGTTCTCGGGTAACTGGCTAGCCATATGCAGAAGGTTGAAACTGAACCCCTTCCTTACATCATATAAAAAATCAACTCCAGTGGCTCACGCCTGTAATCCCAGCACTTTGGGAGACCGAGGCAGGTAGATTGCCTAAGGTCAGGAATTCGAGACCAGCCTGGCCAATATAGTGAAACCCCATCTATACTAAAAATACAAAAATTAGCTGGATGTGGTGGCAGGTGCCTCTAAGCCCAGCTACTCGGGAGGCTGAGGCAGGAGAATCGCCTGAACTCGGGAGGCAGAGGTTGCAGTGAGCAGAGATCACGCCATTGCACTCCAGCCTGGGTGACAAAAACGAGACTTCGTCTCAAAAAAAAAAAAAATCAATTCAAGATGAATTAAAGACTCAAATATAAAACTCAAAACTATAAAAACTCTGGAAGACAACCTAGGCAATACCATTCTGGACACAGGAACTGGCAAAGGTTTCATGACAAAGACACCAAAAGCAATCACAACAAAAGCAAAAATTGACAAATGGGCTCCAATCAAACTAAAGAGCTTCTGCACAGCAAAAGAAACCATCAACATAGTAAACAGACAATCTATAGAATGAGATAAAATATCTGCAAACTATGCATCTCACAAAAGTCTAGTATCCACCATCTATAAGAACTTTAAACAAATTTACAAGAAAAAAAAACAAAAAACCCCATTAAATAGTGGGCAAAGGACATGAACAGACACTTTTCAAAAGAATGTCATTAGAGAAATGCAAATCAAAACCAGGATAAACCATCTCACACCAGCCAGAATGGCTATTATTAAAAAGTCAAAAAATAACAGATGCTCCTGAGGTTGTAGAGAAAAGGGAACGCTTATACACTGTTAGAGTGTAAGTTAGTTCCATCACTGGGGAAAGCCGTGTGGCAATTCCTCAAAGAGCTAAAAACGGAACTGCCATTCAACCCAGCACAATCCCATTCCTGAGTAAATATACAACAGGATATCAAACATTCTACCATAAAGACACATGCATGCACATGTTCACTGCAGTGCAATTCCTAATAGCAAAGGCATGGAATCAACCTAAACGCCTATCAATGGCAGACTAGATAAAGAAAACATGGTACATAGACACCATGGAATATTATGCAGTCATAAAAAAGAATGCGATCATGTCTTTGCAGGAACGTGGATGGAGCTGGAGGGCATTATCCTTAGCAAACTAATACAGGAATAGAAAACCAAATACTGCATGTTCTCACTTATAAGTAGAAGCTAAATGATGAGAACACATGGACACATAGAGGGAACAGACACTGGGGCCTCCTTGAGGGTGGAAGATGGGAGGAGGGAGAGGATCAGAAAAAAATAACTACTGAGTACTAGGCCTAGTACCTGAATGGCAAAATAATCTGTACAACAATCCCCCATGACACGAATATACCTACATAATAAACCTGCATATGTACCCCTGAACTTAAAATAAAAGTTTAGGCCAGGCACGGTGGCTCACGCCTGTAATCCCAGCACTTTGGGAGGCCAAGATGGGTGGATCACCTGAGGTCAGGAGTTTGAGGCCAGCCTGACCAACATAGTGAAACCCCGTCTCTACTAAAAACACAAAAATTAGCTGGGCATGCTGTTGGGCGCCTGTAACCCCAGCTACTCGGGAGGCTGAGACAGGAGAATCACTTGAACCCAGGAGGCAGAGGTTGCAGTGAGCCAAGATCGAGACACTGCACTCCAGCCTGGGCAACAGAGCAAGACTCTGTCTCAAAAGAAAAAACAAAAAGTTTAAAAATAATTTTTAAAAAATTAAAAAGATAAGACTTCCCAGTTTAGCCTGAGAATAAAATAACAGAGATAAAGAAAAATGTGCAAACCCATTTCCTGTCTTTAGTCTTTTCTAAACTGTAGCAACAAGAACACAAAAAGCAGGAAAAAATATACAATAAGGGATAAAAATTCAAGATTTTTACATTTTAATTAAAGCTCATGAATTAATTCAAATAGAACTTGGACTATGAAAATGCCAAGACCCGGCCAAGTGCAGTGGCTCATGCCTGTAATCCCAACACTTTGGGAGGCTGAGGCGGGTGCATCACCTGAGGTCAGGAATTCAAGACCAGCCTGGCCAACATGGTGAAACCCTGTCTCTACTAAAAATACAAAAATTAGCCAGGTGTGGTGGCGGGTGCCCATAGTCCCAGCTACTCAGGGGTGCTGAGGCAGGAGAACTGTTTGAACCCGGAGGGACAGAGGCTGCAGTGAGCCGCGATTGTGCCACTGCACTCCAGCCTGAGCGACGGAGACTCCGTCTCCAAAGAAAAAAAAAAAAAAAAAAAAGAAAGAAAAGAAAATGCCAAGACCCTATCAATCAGTAAATTGGATTTTCCCCTAGATATTAATTAGAAATAAACATACATAGCTTTTAAGAACTATTGATCTTTAAATGTCAGAACTCAAATTAGTAAAGTTAAGTAAAATCATTTTTTTAATCCTCAGATCTCCAGTGCTAGGGTAATAATTGAAAAAGATATAATACCATTGCACTGTTAAGAACAATTTCATCTACAATAAACATGTTTGGGGATCTTAAGAATGCACAACAAATTGACAAGCAAAGCAGCTCTGGGTGCAGAGGTTAATGGGTCAGGTAACTTTGATGTTTTTGTTCCATGTAGTTCAAGATTGTCTAAAATTTACCTCCAAAACGTTATTATGTATTACTTATATCATGAAAAACATGCAAGAAATAGGGCAAAACAATGAAGTCAAAATAAAAGATATTATTCAAAAAGCAAAGAGTATAGCTATCACTACTACAGTTGCATAATATTTTAGAATTCCTAGACAATATAATAAGAGAAAAATAAAAACAAAAAAGATAATAATTTTCAGAAAATGTATTCCACTTAGAAATTCCAAGAAAATTTACTGAAAAACTACTTAATCTTACAAGAGAATCTAGCAAAGCAGGCATACACAAATTCAATACAAAATTATCAATAGCTTTGCCATACCACAGCAATGACAAACTTTAAAATGTTAAAATTCCTAGTTGCAAAACTTCTACAACATAAAGATGTCAGTTCTAACTGTATTAAAATGTAATTTCAATGCAATTTAAATAAATATCTCCACGGGATTCACTATGTAACGCAAGAAGGTCACTCTAAAACACAACAGCTGGGAAAGCTTTTGAAAACGAACAATAAATCAAGTCATAAAGCTAAAGTAAGTAAAAAAGTTGGTGAAGGGTGTTGTTTTTGCTTCCTATTAAGAGAAATTTCCAAACATACACAAAAATATAGAGAATGTTAACATGACCCACCTACATGGACATCATTCAACTTCAACAATTAACGCTCTGCAGATCTGTTGACTATATCTCATTGTTTGTTTTGCTAGAATATTTTAAAGCACATTAGAGATATCATCTCTGTTCACCTGTAAATAATTCAGAATATATGCCTAATAAATAATGACTTTTAAAAAATTAGTTACAAGGCAATATGCAGTGGCTTATGTCAACACTGTGGAAGACCCAGGTGGTAACCCAGGAGTTCAAGACTAGCCTGGGCAACACAGCGAGACTCTGTCTCTACAAAACAAATACACACCCAGCAAATTAGTTATAGTTGATAAATGTCAAATAACACCTCATTCATGGTCAATTTTCTCCAACTGTCTCAAAAATGTCTCTTTATACTTTATTTAGATCAGGGTCCAAACAAAGTTTTCACAATGCATTTACTCAATGTGTATTTTAAGTCTCTTATAATCAACATAACCATCCCTCTATTTTCTTCTGTCACTTATTTGTCCTATTATCTAACTAACCCTCCCCTCCCCTACTGCTAGATCATTTCAAAGCAAATTCCAGACATCTGTAAATACTTTTGCATCACTAAAAAATAAGGACTTTAAATTCTTGAATACCTAATATTATCTATATAATATCTAATAATAATAAATAATATCTAGTAAGTCAAATGTAAAACTCTCACAACTTGTCTGAAAAATGTCTTTTTATATTTGGTTTGTGTGAAAGAGGATTTAAATAAGGTCCACGCTTTGTACTTAGATTATACTCTCCAAAGTCTCCTTAAATTTTAACAATTCACCTTTCCCCCACCACACATCAACTTTTATTTTCCAATTACAATTATTTGTTAAAGAAATCAAGTCATATTTGTAATGTAGAACTTCCCATATTTTAGAGTTGGCTAGTTGCATTTTCATGGTGTTGTTTAACTTATCCCTCTATTTCTGTATTTTCTCCAAAGTGCTAACTATATCTAGAAGCTGATTTGTTAGTTTAGTGCAAAAGTAACTATAGTTAACAATAATTTATTGTATATTTCAAAATAATTAGAGGATTGGATTTACAATGTTCCCAACACAAAGAAACAATGGATATCCCAATTAGTCTGACGAGATCATTACACATTGTATGCCTGTATCAAAATATCACATGTACCCCATAAATAGGTACAACTATTATGTACCCATAAAAATTAAGAATAGGCCAGGGTGGTGACTCACACCTGCAATTCCAGCACGTTGGGAGGCTGAGGCAGGAGGATCACTTGAGCTCAGGAGGCTGAGACTGGCCTGGACAACACAGTGAGACAACATAGTGTCATCTCTACAAAAAAAGAAAATAAACTGAAAAAATTGCCAGGTCTGGTGGCATGCACCTGTAGTCCCAGCTACTTGGGAGGCTGAGACAGGAGGATCACTTGAGCCCAGGAGGTCAAGGCTGTACTCAGCTATGATCCCACCACTGCACTCCAGCCTGGACAACAGAGCAAGACCCTGTCCTCAAAATACTACTACTACTACTACTACTACTACTACTACTACTACTAATTGTATAAGAAACCTTAGAAATAATTTTTAAAATTTTACTTAAGCCAGTTTTATGTTAGAATATTTCAGTGAGGCTGGGCGCGGTGGCTCACGCCTGTAATCCCAGCACTTTGGGAGGCCAAGGCAGGTGGATCATGAGGTCAGGAGTTCAAGACCAGCCTGGCCAACATGGTGAAACCCTTTCTCTGCTAAAAATACAAAAATTAGCCAGGCGTGGTGGCACACGCCTGTAATCCCAGCTACTCAGGATGCTGAGGTAGGAGAATTGCTTGAACCCAGGAGGTGGAGGTTGCAGTGAGCCGAGATCGTACCACTGCACTCCAGTCTGGGCAACAGAGCAAGACTCCATCTTGAGGGAAAAAAAAAAAGAATATTTCAATGAAAAAACTTTCCCTCATCAACTACTTGATTGTCTTATTAAATTGATAACAAGAAAAGTGGGGTAAACACTGTATATTTTTGGTTTATCAGTTTTCAGAGTGAGTTAGTAAACAAGCAACCTAGAGTAATGTCTAATACTTTTTCAAACATATTCTTATAAACTATTAG
This sequence comes from Pan troglodytes, assembly GCF_028858775.2. Lineage (NCBI taxonomy): Eukaryota > Metazoa > Chordata > Mammalia > Primates > Hominidae > Pan > Pan troglodytes. The sequence continues at coordinate 74,106,119 of NC_072417.2, read as the reverse complement.
CGTTTAAGTTCTCTAAATTTAAGACATTTCAATCCATTATAGTCATTTATTTTGGTGGGAATTCAAGAGAAACATCACTTTAGACTGTTGGAAAATGATAGCCTAGTCAATAAATAGAGTAGGGTCAAATGGCTATCTTGTAGAATAACATATATACAGTGTTATACTGGCAAGTGCATATAAGGTATGAAACAAAAAGTATTTGAGATTTTAAGCGATTAAGACAATACACAGTATCTACCATGTGATATTAAGAATATTAAATATATGTGGGTCAGGCGCGGTGGCTCATGCCTATAATCCCAGCACTTTGGGAGGCTGAAGTGGGTGGATCACGAGGCCAGGAGTTTGAGACCAGCTTGGTCAAGAGATCAGCCTGGCCAATATGGTGAAACACTGTCTCTACTAAAAATGCAAAAATTAGCCAGGCATGGTGGTGGGTGCCTGTAATCTCAGCTGGTCGGGAGGCTGAGGCAGGAAAATTGCTCGAACCTGAGAGGTGGAGGTTGCAGTGAGCCAAAGATCGCAGCGCCACTGCACTCTAGCCTGGGCAACAGAGCGAGACTCCAACTAAAAAAAAATAATAAAAATAAATAAAAATTAAAAATTAAATAAGAATATTAAATATGCGTGAAGCACTTAGCGTGGCACCTGATACAAGCGCTCAGTAAATGATGCATATGAACATATGTGTACCCATGCATGTGTACGTGATTATCTGCTGGTAAATGTTTAAAATCTAGCTCTCTGAGGAAAAAAATAGCCCTGATTTGTAGTGTTTGCAAATTTTCATGATCAAATAGTCCCAACATGGGTGATTTCACGCAATCAAAATAATATCACTAAATACCGTGCCAAGGAGGGATGTGCGCAACTGGCTCTCACTAGCCTCCACTGTATTCATATATCCATATTCATCATGAAACTATTTTTGTATATATGAATATGTCCATGTTTATATGTATATGTGTGTGTATGTATGCACACACATATTTATGTACACAGAATCCAAATGCCTAGTAAAAGGTCTGGAGAGACAGCAAATGAATGACAGGAGTTTTCCCTGGGGCAAGAAATGGTCTCAAGTTGGGAAAAGCAGGATAAACAGCACTACTGTTTTATAAAAATTCGTTGAATTTTTAAACAAAAAAATGTTCATCTAGTGCTTATGTATTTACTGGGTCAAAATGGAATTTTTCCCTATTTATCTAACCCATTCTATCACAGACAGCAATATTTTCTCACAAACATCAACATTAAGCTGCAATGTAATATAAATGACCAGCTAGAGTAGATGTCATATTACACCAAGAAATCGCCTTCTGAAAAATTATACAGCTTACTTTGGCTTCAGTTTCTCCCCTGTGAAGAGTATACAGATGGTGGACAGCACATTGTGATGAGGACCAAGGATGAGTCAGAATTTGGAAGACATGAAAGTCATGGCCAAGGGTGTCTGTTGTGACTAGAAGCATTCCTGGAAGACAAAAAACAAAGGGTAAAAATAAAAATGATTATGTATGTGGATGAAATATTCTAAAAAGCTATTCACAATATTTAAAATATTACCAACGGGAAAAAAATTACCAAGACTATAAGAAACTTTACAAAAGAAAAAAATAAAATATCTTTTTCATGTGAATACCAAGCTTAATGATACATCAGTATATCAGCAAGGTATAAACACTAGATGTGCAAGTATTATGGCATTCCTGTAAAACTAGCAGAGAGAAGTTTGATATTCCTGAATTTACAGAATTCATAATTTTATTTTATTTTTTTCCTGAAGCAGAACCTCACTCGGTTGCCCAGGCTGGGGTGCAGGTGCCTGATCACAGCTCACTGCAGCCGCAAATTCCTGGGCTCAAGAGATCCTCCTGCCTCAGCCTCCCAAGTAGCTGGGACTACAAGCACATGCCACCATGCTTGGCTAATTTTCTTTTATTTTTGTAGAGACAGGGTCTCACCATGTTGCCCAGGCTGGTCTCAAACTCTGGGCCTCAAGCAATCCTTCTGTTGTGGCCTCTCAAAGCTCTGAGATTACAGGCATGAGCCACCGTGCCCAGCCACAATCATTTTTCAAAACAAAGAATGTGAAAATGACATACCCCCATGAAACTCCCTCTTTTGCAATTTCTTCAAGCTTTAATTCTACGCTCCAATTTATCTACTGATCCAACTACTACTTCCTGTACTTAATTCACCATGATATTTATTGAAAATGCCAATAGAGCCTATTACGGGGAAAGTTCTTAATTTTGATGAGATGTCATAGCTAAAAATTCTTTGCCTAACCCAAGGTCACAAAGATCTTCTCTTTCCTTGTAAAAGTTTCATAATTTTATATTTTACATTTAGGCCTATCATCATTTTAATATTTGTATAAGGTGTGAGGACCTTATACAACAGGTTATAAGGTGAGGATCCTATACAAAACATGGACAAGGTTAACTTATTTGCATAAGATGTCCAATTGTTCCAGAAAGACTTCTTGAAGACACTGTTCTTTCTCCATTGAAGTAACATTGTCAACTTGCCAAGGATCAATTGGCTATTTGTGTAGGCCTATATCTTTTTGAGATGGAGTCTCGCTGTCTCCCAGGCTGGAGTGCAGTGGTGCGATCTCCGCCCACTGCAAGCTCCGCCTCCCAGGTTCACGCCATTCTTCTGCCTCAGCCTCCCAAGTAGCTGGGACTACAGGCACCCACCACCATGCCCGGCTAATTTTTTGTACTTTTAGTAGAGACGGGGTTTCACCATGTTAGCCAGGATGGTCTCGATCTCCTGACCTCATGATCCACCGGACTCAGCCTCCCAAAGTGCTGGGATTACAGGCATGAGTCACCATGCCTGGCACTTTTTTATTTTTTATTTATTATTATTATTATTATTTGAGACAGTCTCGCTCTGTCACCCAGCCTGGAGTGCAGTAGTGCATTCTTGGCTCACTGCAACCTCCACTTCCTGGGTTCAACTGATTCTCATGCCTCAACCTCCCAAGTAGCTGGGACTACAGGTGTGCACCACCATGCCTGGCTAATTTTTGTATTTTTAGTAGAGATGGAGTTTTGACATGTTGGCCAGGCTGGTCTCAAACTCCTGGTCTCAAGAGATCCGCCTACCTCAGCCTCCCAAAGTGCTGGGATTACAGGCGTGAACTACCATGCCAGGCCAAGGCCTATTTTTGAAGTTCTATTCTATTAATTCAATTTCTGTGTCTATACATTCACTAATACCACATTCTTGGTTACTGTAACTTCACAGAAAATCTTGAAATCAGGTAAAATGAGCCTTTTCCTGCCTTTTTCAATATTACTTTAGCCATTCTTGTTTAGGATTTTGAGGGAACTGTATTGAGTGTAATAAATTAATTTGGGGACAACTGATATCCTAATATTGTGCCTTCTGATCTATTAACACAGCATATTTCTTGATTTAGATCTATTTTGACTTCTTTTTGTTTGACACACAGATTCTGAAAATATTGTCTTTTAGAGTTATTATAAATGGTAATATTTTTTTAAATGATCAATTTTTGCTTGCTAGTGCATACAGATAAAATTGATGATTTTTTATCTTGACAATGTATGTTTCCTGCAAGTTCTAGGGGTTTTTTAATACAGTACAAGAATTTTCTTTGATGACAGTTACGTAGTTTAGGAACAATCACAGTTTCATTTCTTCCCTTCTGACCTACTTGCCTTTTCTTCAATTTTCTCGACTTACTGCATTTGCTGAGGCAAGCAGAAATAGGAAGGAGAGATTTCTGTGTTGTAGGAGGAAAGCATTCAATCTTTAAGTATAACATTACGTATAGGTTTTTTGTAAAAGTCCTTCATAAAATATGTTGAGAGTTTTTATAATGAAAGAAAATTGAATTTTTCAAGTGCTTTTCTGCATCTATTGAAATGATTATGTGGCTTCTCTTTTTAAATCTATTAATATAGCGAATTCTAACAATAATTGATTATCAAATGTTGAACATGCCTTGCATTCTTGGGATAAGCCTCGTTTGGTCAAAATCCTTTATTATAAGCAGCTAGATTCAATTTTCTAATATTTTCTTGAATATTTTCTTATCTGTGTCCCTGAGAAATACTGATTTGTAGTTTTCTTTTCTAATAATGTGTTTGGATGATTTTGATATTTAGGATAATCCAGGCCTCAAATAATCAAATGGGAATGCTCCTTACTCTGTTAATTTCTGGAAAAAAAAAGATGTAGGATTGCTATTATTTCTTCGTTAAATGTTTAATGGAATTTTCAAGTAAAAATATTTGGGCCTATTTTTGAAGATTTTTAACTACCATTACATATTTTGTTAATTTTTTAATTTAAAATTTCTTTTTGATGAATTACTTTCTGTAATTCAAGGAATTCATCCTTTTAATATCTGTAGAGACATTAATGATATCCACTTTTTCATTCACGATATTGGTAATCTGTGTCTTCTCTGTTTTTTTTCTTCACCAGTCTGGTAAGGTCTTTTTAAGGTTAACCTATTTGGTTTCATAACTTTCTGTTTTTCTCTTTTCAATTTCACTGATTTCTGTTACTATATTTATTATTTCCTTTATTCTCCTTGTTTTGGGTTCATTTGCTCTTCCTTTTTTCGAGTTTCTTATGGGAGCAGCTTAGATTATTGTTTCAGGAACTTTCTTCTTTTCTGGAGTAAGCACATATAGGTATTAATGTCCCTCTAAGCCTGCTTAGCTAAATGTAACAGATTTTGATATGCTGCAATTTCATTTATATTCAGTTTTAAATGTTTCCTAGTTGCTTCGTCTTTTGCTCGTGGGTTATTTAAAGGTATATTGTTTTGTTACCAAATATTTGGATATTTTCCAGATATCTTTCAGATATTATTGCCAGTATAATTTCATTATGACAAGAAGTTACTTCTTTTACATTTGTTAAAGTTTGTTTTATGGCTTGAAATATGATCCTTGTTCCATATACACTTGAACACCTAGAATATATTCTAGAAAGGTATGTAATAGGTAGTGATGTTTGCATCTTCAATTTCCTTACTGACTGACTGCTTTCTGTTCCATTACTGAGTAGGAGTTACAGTCTCCAAGGATAATTGTGGACATGTGTAGTTTTCCTAAGTTATATCAGCTTCCTAAATTTTAGAGCAAGGTTCATACACATTTAGATTGTATGAAGTCTTGGTCAATTAACCCTTTTAACATGATTTAACCCTGGTTATTTTCCCTGCTCTGAAGTCTAGTTTTTTCTGATATTAACTTTACCACTCCAACTTTGTTTTGATTGGTACTTGCATGGTATATATTTTCCATTCTTCTACTCTATATCTATCAATATAGGCTTCTTTTAGATAACAGTTGGGTGCTCTCACACTCGCTCACTCTCTTTCAATCAAATCACTGCCTTTTAATTGGTATTTGTAGTTTATTCATATTTAGTACTTACTGGTAGGGCTGGACTTAGGTCTACCAATTTATTATTATTTTTGCTTGTCTTGTTTCTGTTTTTTATTTCTCTTTTCATGTTTTCTTGCTGTTATGGGACTATTTATTTGGAATATTCAATTTTTATGAAATGCTAATTTCAACATTTTATTCAGTTTTATTTCTCTTCTCATGGTTTCTTGCTGTTTTGAGACTACTTATTTTTAACAATATTTATTGTTGAATGTTAAAAATAAATAATTTATCTATAGACTTTTGAGCTATATCTCTTTATATTAAAATTTTACTGGTTGTTCCAGAGATTATAATACACATATCTAACTTTATGTGCCTGTTCAGTTGTATTTTGTCCAGGTTTCATAATTGTTTTCTATGGGAAGGATGGTTTGTACGTTTACCTTGCTATTCCCAGAAGCAGAATCACATTAGTATAAGCATTTAAACTAATGTTTTGTTGAACAAAAAGGCATGAAAGAATATTAAGCATCTGTGGGAAGACAAGATAGTCATTTCAGTGAAAAGATGAAGTAAATCTGAGTTTGCTATTTCTTTGGCAAACATAAGGTACAGCTCTAGTCACTATATTACAATATCCTACTAGATGCCACTGTCCTGGCTATTTCCAAGAGAATACATTTTAGAAAATGAAAGGTACCATTTATTATAAATAATTTAATAAATTATTAAACCTACAACAATATATATAACCTTACCTCTCATTATATATCTAGCTATGATCATGAGGTTATTGACATAGTTTATATTCTTTACTTACTGTTATTCAAACAATAAATTTGCTTTGTTTTGTTTTGTTTTGTTTTGTTTTTGTTTGGAGATGGGAGTCTTGCTCTGTCACCCAGGCTGGAGTGCAGTGGCACAATCTTGGCTCACTGCAACCTCCGCCTCCCGGGTTCAAGCAATTCTCCTGCCACAGCCTCCCGAGTAGCTGGGACTACAGGCGCCCGCCGCCACGCCCAGCTAATTTTTTGTATTTTGGTAGAGAGGGGGTTTCAACCATGTTGCTCAGGCTGGTCTCTGACTCCTGAGCTCAGGCAATCTGCCCACCTCGGCCTCCCAAAGTGCTGGCGTTACAGGTGTGAGCCACCGCACCCGGCCTCAAACAATGAATTTCTAAGTTTAGGCATGAATGCTTTGTTGTCCATTTGTAGACAGTGTTTTGCCACTCCTCCTACTTTTTTGCTGAGTTATAGTAAGTTTGAATGATCATAAATCCACTACTATCTTCTGACTCCACCTCTCTGTAACAAATTTTCTGCACTTGACAAACAATTCAATAGAAACATCATTCTGACAGGAAATAAGATGAATTTGCATTTGTAACATATATTCCTCACCTACTATAAACTTCATTAAATTTCGTTTTAAATCATACCATTTAATGTAGAATGAGCATTCAAATAAAGGTCCTCATTTGCCAAATCAAGACTATTATTGTTTTACATATGAATGAAAATCACAAATGAACACTTACCCATATGTTCCTAGCTTTTCAAACTGGCATTCATCTCTGTTTAGTTATGATTATGTAAAACAGATTCAAATTTTCAGGAAAAATGTCCACTAAAAAATTATGCCTATTACTTCTGTGTATCCTATCTCAAACACTTTTGTCCACCCCTCCATGCAAATGTGGCTTCTATAATCCACCAGTAAGTTTACTTTTTTCACAAAATTTTAAAAATAATATAAAAAATTTAAAGAGCAGAAAGGAGAAAAAGAAATAGCTAGTATAGGACTACATAGTCACGTGCTTTCTTTTCATTTAGAATTTCCTCTTTTGCACACATTCTGCCAGGGAAATAGCAAGCTTTTTTTTCTTCTAGAAAACAAGTTAAAATGCACATATACATAAAAGGAAAAACTTGTGCAGAGTAGACTGTGGCTTGAGAACTATTTATGCTGCATCAGAAGACTAAACCAGACTCTGGCCTGGCCATAAACTAAACCCACGCCCCAAATGAGGTGCCAAGCCACAAAAAGCATTTGCGTCATCTGGGAATACAAGGAAAAAGAAGGACTTCTAATTATAGGGCCTGGAAGCGGAAGCCTAGAGTGATTAGCTGTTTAGGCACTTCTGTATGTTTATCTGGAAGCTTCCTCTCCCTCACTCTTAGCCTCAAGTTTGATAGATGAGCATTAGCGTTAGAGGGTGGGGATTGAAGCTGCTGATGGTACACAGCGTTCTCCAAAATCTGAGGTAGCTGGAGACTGAACATTAAGGCTTTTGTGGCCTCACACGAACATAAGTCTTTTCAACTGGGCGTCAGCTGGTTAACCCAAAAAGCAAAATTAAAGAGTAGCAAAATTTCACCAGGCATATGCTATAAAATCTTGGAAACATGAGTAGGTTTGCCTTTTTTGCCATATCCTATTTATAACACCTACCTAATTGTATGGTTCTTTATCATATACACACATGTGAACTAGAAGACAAACTACCAGCTACTCACACTCTTTTCCAAAAAGAGACATAAACATGATTATGCTGAATCAAATAGAAATGTTTACAGGAATTCAGATTATATCATTCATAAAAGAATTTTATACTTTGGCATTAATGCTTGTTTGTATAATACTTTTCAATTAACACCTGTATAGATACAAACTTACAAATTACTTAATTATTTAGAAAAGTTAATAGCCAAATTTGTAAACACAAAAGCAAAGAAACAGAATCCCAGTACTGAGAGAAAGCGTTAACCTCCTCAGCTTACACAAATCCATAATAGCATAGCTTATTAAAGTCGGATTAATAAAACTTTCAAGCTGGATATGAATACTGGAAAACAATGGTCCCAAAGTCCCCATATGGGCAGTATAAAGTAGCTTACAGCAGCATATTTTTTAAGCTACTTACAAACACTAATAATCAAACTCATCAATGTATTCTTCCACTTTAGTAGCCTAAAATATAGTATATCGTTATCAAATTTGCTACCTAACCCTCTGTTAAAGGCACTGAAGTAAACACTACCAAAGCAGATGATTTAGCTGATCCCTTACAAAAGTTGCATATATCCATAACCAAAATAAATTAGAAGAAATCGGTGATATTGCCCTTATTTGTTTCATGTGGAAAAATCTATATAAAGTGAACAACTGATTTTCTAGCTCACTTTATTTTTTAATTTGTTATATTCGTCCTCCTGCATTTTTAGCAGTTCGAAGTGTATTAACATCATTATTTAAATATTTAATTATTTTCTTTCTCTTTGAATTGTACAATTTTCAGGCTTATGAAGACATCTCTGGTCATTTCCAGTGAGTTTTCATATTAAGCATTCTAATGTTCATTATTTTTAACAGATTTCCTTACCAAATAGATATTTAAGAAAGTGGTGTATGCCTATGTACATGTGTTCTCATTTTTTCAGGTAGTTGAGAATATTTGTCCATTTCCAGAATGTTTTTTAAAACTTTAACCTTTATGAATCCATAATTTATATACAATAGATTCATTTTAGATGTACAGTATGATGAATCTGACAAATACATATACCTATGTAACTACTACCATAGTCAAGAGAAAGAGCATTCAAAAAAAGTTCCCTTGTGTTCACTTGCAAACCATCCTCTCCCCAACCACCTGGCCCCAAGCAACCACTCATCAGCTTTCTATTATGCGGGATGAATACTGCCTGTTTTAGAATTTAATGAAATATAATCACACAATATTTTCTCAGTCTATTTGCTACAAGTAGCAGTATGTCATTCATTGATTTATATTGCTGAGTAGTGTTCCATTTTAAATACATACCACAATTTATATATCCATTCCGTAGCTGTTTCTAGTTTTTTGTTTTTTCTTTTTTTTGAGATGGAGTCTTGATCTGTCAACCAGGCTGGAGTGCAGTGGCACCATCTCAGCTCACTGCAACCTCTGTCTCCAGGTTCAAGTGATTCTCCTGTCTCAGCCTCCTGAGTAGCTGGGATTACAGGGGTTTGTCACCACACCTGGCTAATTTTTTTGTATTTTTAGTAGAGACAGGGTTTCACCATGTTGACAAGGCTGGTCTCAAACTCCTGGCCTCAAGTGATCTACCCACCTCGGCCTCCCAAAGTGCTGGAATTATAGGTGTGAGCCACCGCACCTGGCCTGTTTCTAGTTTTTTAATATTGTAACTCAAACAGCTATGAACATTCAAATACTAGTCTCCATGTGGACATGTTTTTCTTTTCCTTGGGTGAATATTTAGGAGAGAAATTGCAGGGTCATATATTAAATATTTATAAGAAACTGCCAAACTATTTTCCAATGTGGTTGTATAATTTTACATTCCCACAAGCTCCATAACTTCGCCAACATTTGATACTGTCAGTCTTTTTAATAATTTCAATTGGTATTCTCACAGTTTTAATTTGCCAGTATTCCTTGGTGATCAGTGATGTTGATCAGTTTTTCGTGTGCTTACTGGCTTTTAAATATTTTCTTTTGTGACATGATTATTTAAAATCTTTTCCTCATTTTAAATTGTATGTTTTCAATATCTATCTATCTATCTATCTATCTATCTATCTATCTATCCATCTTCTATCAGAAATTTTCTCCCAGTCTGTGGCATGGCTTTTCACTATTTAACATTTTCCCAAAAGATTTCCAATTTTGATGAAGATTTTGTGGTTTGGGTGTTTATCTAAGAAATCTTTTTCTATCCCAAGTTTAAGGATATAACCTTATGTTTTCTTTTTAAAGTTCCATAGTTTTAGTGTTTATGCTAAGCCTATTATCCATTTAGAGTTAATTTTATGTATGATGTTAGTAAAGATTTATTTTTCCACCAAAAGATATCCCAGTTGTTCTAGCACCATTTGTTGAAAAAAACTATACTTCACCTATTTAATTACCTGCCACTTTTGTCAAAAATCAAATGACTGTTCTGGACATTATTCCATTCACTCATCTATGTCTATACTTACTCCCTAAAAATCCTTTCTTGGTGAGCTTTAGATTAATTCAGAAATTTAGGTAGTTTAAGTCTTTAAAATTTACTCATCTTTTTCAAGATTGATTTGGCTATTTTAGGTCCTTTGAAATTCCATACAAATTTTGGCTGGGTGCAGTGGCTCACGCCTGTAACTCCAGCACTTTGGGAGGCCAAGGCTGGTGGATCACGAGGTCAGGAGATTGAGACCATCCTGGCCAACATGGTGAAATCCCGTCTCTACGGAGATTGCAGTGAGCTGAGATCTTGCCACTGCACTCCAGCTCCGTCTCAAAAAAAAAAAAAGAGTGAGAAATATAATTGGAAAAGTCTAAGGATAAATGAGTGTTAGTTTCTGGTGTATATTATGTCCCAACACAAAGTTTAGTACTCAAGATCTATACATATCTATGTGGTAGTATCAGACTGTAACCAGCCTCAAGGAAAAATTACAGATACAGATACAGTCAACTAATGCTAAATTCATGTCATAGACAATAATTGCTGGAAGTGCATAATAAAGTACACCTTGAATGGAGGTTAGTAGGAATTTGGTAGACAGAAGGGATAGTAAAGTGAAATAATTATGAACAGCATAAGACAGGAAGCAGAGATAAAGAAGAGGATTTCATGGAGAACAATCTGTATCAAGCAGATTCTTTATGTGTTAGGACTACAAAATAATTGGAAAGGTAAATATGGAAATGTAGGAATTTCTAAATGTAGGAAGAGCATTCTGTGTATTTCAGAGATGTGTGAAACAGATCTTTCAAACGCTATGGATGTTGCTTAGAGAGGTACATACATAAATAAAATTCAACAAGCCGTATACTTAAAATTGGTGCAACTTATATTACGTAAGTTACAATTCAATAAAAATGAAGACAGACAAAAACAAAAATAAATGTGAGGACAAGATAAACTTGTTGGCTTTATATGGAGTGAATGGAGAAAGGGAAAATACAAGATGTTTAACAGACCAGTTAGAAAGTTAAAACACTTGAGCAGCCACCCCACCCCCATGGAAGAAAAAAAAAAGAGAGAGAGAAAAACTCAAAACGCACCATTCAGAGAAGGATATTAAAAAAAAAAAAAACAGATATATGGTGAGGGGTAAAAAAAAGAGGTCAGTGACCCTCAGAAATAATGTCGCATATCTACAACCATCTGATCTTTGACAAACCTGACAAAAACAAGAAATGGGGAAACAATTCCCTATTTAATAAATGGTGCTGGGAAAACTGGCTAGCCATATGTAGAAAGCTGAAACTGGATCCCTTCCTTACACCTTATACAAAAATTAATTCAAGATGGATTAAAGACTTACATGTTAGACCTAAAACCATAAAAACCCTAGAAGAAAACCTAGGCAATACCATTCAGGACATAGGCATGGGCAAGGACTTCATGTCTAAAACACCAAAAGCAATGGCAACAAAAGCCAAAACTGACAAATGGGATCTAATTAAACTAAAGAGCTTCTGCACAGCAAAAGAAACTACCATCAGAGTCAACAGGCAACCTACAGAATGGGAGAAAATTTTTGCAATCTACTCATCTGACAAAGGGCTAATATCGAGAATCTACAATAAATTCAAACAAATTTACAAGAAAAAAACAAACAACCCCATCAAAAAGTGGGTGAAGGATATGAACAGACACTTCTCAAAAGAAGACATTTATGCAGCCAAAAGACACATGAAAAAATGCTCATCATCACTGGCCATCAGAGAAATGCAAATCAAAACCACAATGAGATACCATCTCACACCAGTTAGAATGACGATCACTAAAAAGTCAGGAAACAACAGGTGCTGGAGAGGATGTGGAGAAATAGGAACACTTTTACACTGTTGGTGGGACTGTAAACTAGTTCAACCATTGTGGAAGTCAGTGTGGCGATTCCTCAGGGATCTAGAACTAGAAATACCATTTGACCCTGCAATCCCATTACTAGGTATATACCCAAAGGATTATAAATCATGCTGCTATAAAGACACATGCACATGTATGTTTATTACGGCACTATTCACAATAGCAAAGACTTGGAACCAACCCAAATGTCCAACAATGATAGACTGGATTAAGAAAATGTGGCACATATACACCATGGAATACTATGCAGCCATAAAAAATGATGAGTTCATGTCCTTTGTAGGGACATGGATGAAGCTGGAAACCATCATTCTCAGCAAACTATCGCAAGGACAAAAAACCAAACACCGCATGTTCTCACTCATAGGTAGGAATTGAACAATGAGAACCCATGGACACAGGAAGGGGAACATCACACACCGGGGCCTGTTGTGGGGTGGGGGGAAGGGGGGAGGGATAGCATTTGGAGATATACTTAATGTTAAATGACGAGTTACTGGGTGCAGCACACCAACATGGCACATGTATACATATGTAAATAACCTGCATGTTGTGCACATGTACCCTAAAACTTAAAGTATAAAAAAAAAAAAGGTCAGTGAGTCTCAGCTTGGCTAAATGGGTGCTCAAAGAACCATGTATCATAGTACTTAAATGAAAATATAACAGACATGAATCAGCGTTCTGGTCCAAATGTTCAGAAAGTAAGTAACTAAGTAACAAATGATAATGATTAGATGAAAGATAAAGTTTCAAAGATAGTCATCAAGCATGCTGTATCAAATTGTACATCAGTTAACACATTTTGGGTATATGAGCATATGTTGAAAATATTACCAAATGACCAAGTGTCTCTGGAAATTAGGTTTGATTACCTACAGAAGCAGTATCAAAGCATGACTCTGTGACTATGTTACAGAACAAGTATATATAAGAAAAATGGCTGATCCATAAAAAAGATGACTGGGTAGGCAGGCATTCTGTGCACAACCAAATTATATATTTACTTATTCAATGTCTTCTTAGAAACAATCAAAGGAACAAAGAGAAAATTATAAAATCAGTTCATTTTTAATTATTATATCAATTGTAGTATAAATTATTTAATTAATTGTATTTGATAGTATTATTTTACATTGTTGTACTCTTAAAACTATATTAACATCACATTTATTAATTCTCAATTCTAACTGATAAACATTACCTCCACTTTCTTAGCATTCTAGATATCCTTTTTAGACTTCAGATGCATGGAAGAATTAATCAGAGTTTTCATTTCGTCTATGTTAATAAGTCCATACGTAAACCTTCTCTTGCTATGTGCATTACATTGAATTGCATTGTATCCCTCTACCTCCTGGGTTCAAACAATTCTCACGCCTCAGCCTCCCAAGTAGCTGGGATTACAGGTACGGGCACAAGCCACCACACCCGGCTGATTATTGTATTGTTAGTAGAGATGGGGTTTCACCATGTTGGAAGGCTGGTCTGAAGCTCCTGAACCCAAGTGATTCGCCCACCTTGGCTTCCCAAAGTGCTAGGATTACAGGTATGAATCACTGCACCCAGCCTCTTACTGTTTTTACATTTTCTCTTTGCTTCTCCGTTCCTGCACCCACTCACTGCTCCCGACCACAGGTACCCACCTTACTATATATAATAAATCTCTTTGAAATGAATATATATCTTTGGGAAATATTTAGGCTGTTTTTAGAGCAATGTTCAAAAAATATTTAATGTATGGCAAGATACAGGCCAATCTGAATAAGAATAGTGAAACAAGGTGCCCACCATCCCCCACCAGGGAGGGAGGCTCAGAGGCTACTGGGACAGGCAAGAAGTATTCAAGTACTTCAGTGTTTAACAACTAGTAAGGGTGTACTGATAAATGAAAAGTTGAAATCAACAGCTGCTTTGCATGTATGTACCTGACTATATAGATCCTTCTTTATCTTTTGCAAAATTAAATACTATGTTTATATTATTGTAAGTATTTATGTTATATTTGTTGTAGACAGGTCTATTTTTACAGGTATATATGTTGATTTCACATTTTTACATAGTATCCCAATGTATGCATTCACATCTTCCATGAGTTCATTCACTATCAACTGAGCACCTTTATTCAATTAAGTGGTAGTGCTGTGGCAATAGTGATGAAGAACGGAAAAGGCTCTTCACTTACTGATGGAACCCAGGGCTACATTAGGACTTTAGGTGGGACCTGGGCATTTTTGTCTTCATGGGCACTCTCCTTCAGGAAAAAATACTTAAAGTTATATATTTTTTACTCCATTCTATTAACTTAAAACCATGGTTTTTTTTTCTGCTTTTAAAGAAATCAGAAAATTATAGTGAGGTTCTAAAAGTATTGTGGTCCCTAGACACTGTACCTACTACCTAATCGTAAGTCACCCCTACAAAGATCCCTCTCTTACACAACTACAGTGCCACAATGAACAGAGAGCAAACAGAACTAATTCTTCAGAGAGTAAATCCATTACATGAGTAAAGGACACCACTTTACAAGATGATGAAACAAGAGAGTAAGTACAAACCTACTATGGAAACATCCTCTTCTAATGAAAAAAGGAAATCAATTCTTCAAGTTGCCTTTGCATTGTGAATGAAATAATATAGGTGTCTGGTAGTGATAAACCAGAAGCTGTCAGATTAAAAATCTCAAGCTATGTTATGCTGTAGATCTGTGATGCATTATAGATGTTAAAAACAAATCAAGACATGGTATTTCTCTAACCACTTGCTAGACAATGGGAAAACTTTTATGTCCAAAAAGAAAAACCTAAACTTCTTTAACAATTAACCCAAGACCACAATCACCTTTTAATATATATCATTTAAGTAACCAGAAGAATTTCAAGTCTGCTAAAGATGCAGCCAAGCATCTAAAGGGGTACATATTTACTCTGTTTTGCTAGAGATTCAACACTCATTTTCCTCTTATTAATGGATGGAAAAGCAATTTCCCTGCCAAGGAGGGGTAATTATTTAAAATGTAGATGTGTTGTA
Source organism: Pan troglodytes (assembly GCF_028858775.2). Taxonomy (NCBI): domain Eukaryota; kingdom Metazoa; phylum Chordata; class Mammalia; order Primates; family Hominidae; genus Pan; species Pan troglodytes. The sequence goes on along the minus strand of NC_072417.2, from coordinate 74,090,836 downwards.
CTTTACATTTCTCAGTTGCTCAGCTGGCAGAAGTAATGCCTCTGAAAAGCAAATCAATTACTTACTGAATTAAAGGTGGCAGGTCTGTTCATGTCAGGCTTATTGCACAGAATTGAGGATTTCTTCCTTATGTTTCTAACGATAGTTTGATAAATAAGAAATAGTTTGTTGTCCAAAAACATAATAGTATACTAATCTATTGTTCTTATTACATAAAAATGTCATTTCCATGGGGTCCTTTTTTTTTTTTTTTGAGACGGAGTCTCACTCTGTCACTCAAGCTGGAGTACAGTGGCACCATCTCAGCAACCTCTGCCTCCTGGCTCAAGCGAGTCTCCTGCCTCAGCCTCCCCAGTAGCTGGGATTACAGGCGTGTGCCACTACACCCAGCTAATTTTTGTATTTTTAGTAGAGATGAGGTTTCGCCATGTTGGCCAGGCTGGTCTCGAACTCCTGACCTCAAGTAATCCGCCCTCCTCGGCCTCCCAAAGTGCTGGGATTACTGGGATGAGCCACCGCTTCCAGCCTCCATGGGGTATTTTAAATTACTATCTATTACATACTTCAGTTTTAGTTATCTGTGATATGTATCTGCAGGTATTATAATTTGCCATCATGGATCACTCCCAATATATAGAGATGGAGACAATTCTTTTTTTTTTTTTTTTTTTTTTTTTTTTTTTTTGAGACAAGAGTCTCGCTCTGTCGCCCAGGCTGGAGTGCAGTGGCACCATCTTGGCTCACTGCAAGCTCCGCCTCCCAAGTTCATGCCATTCTCCTGCCTCAGTCTCCCAAGCAGCTGAGACTACAGGTGCCCGCCACCACGCCCGGCTAATTTTTTGTATTTTTTAGTAGAGACGGGGTTTCACCGTGTTAGCCAGGATGGTCGCGATCTCCTGACCTTGTGATCCACCCGCCTCGGCCTCCCAAAGTGCTGGGATTACAGGCGTGAGCCACTGTGCCCGGCCAGACAATTCTTATTCAAACCACAATTTAGACATAAGTTGATTTTATTCAACAAATGAATAACAACATTGAATAAATGTCTTAATTTTGCCCTGCTATATTTTTTCCATGATTACAATTATGAAGCAATCCAATGGAATTAATTATTGTAATTATTCAATGTATATTTACTCAGTATCAAGTATGTGAAAGCTACTGGGCTAATACTTGGGGACAAAATATTAACAAAAGCTTACCTCTAACAGAGAACACATTGAAAAGATACTCTGATGGATGTAAATAATTTAAAAACTAGGATGAAGGTGATTGATAATAATGAAAACAGAAACAACTAATATCTATTGAGGTTACTCTATTTGTTAGATATTATTTTATTTTTTATTTTTTTTTTGACAGGATCTTGCTCTGTCACCCAGGCTGGAGCACAGTGGTGCGATCTCAGCTCACTGCAATTTCTGCCTCCCAGGCTTAAGCAATCCTCCTGCCTCAGCCTCCCAAGTAGCTAGACCTACAGGAGTGCACCACTACACCCAGCTAATTTTTGTATTTTTTGTAGAGACAGAGTTTCACCATGTTGCCTAGGCTGGTCTCTAGCTCCTGAGCTCAAGCTATCCACCCGCCTTGGCCTCCCAAAGTATTGAGATTAAAGGTGTGAGCCAGTGCACCTGGCCATGTATTATTTTAGATATCATTACTAGCCCCCATTTTATTGATGAGGAAACTGAGGCATTGAGTGTGACAAGCAGATTAACTAGCTTGCCCAATTAGGTGACAAGGTGAAAGAGAAAGGGGAACATGACATTTTATGTAGACTCAGGGAAGACTTCTTAAATGATATTTAAGATAAGAATCGGTGTAAGAGTTAGCCAGGCAAAAGAAGATTCCGGCCGGGTGTGGTAGCTCACGCCTGTAATCCTAGTACTTTGGGAAGCCAAGGTGGGCAGATTGCCTGAGCTCAGGAGTTTGAGACCAGCCCGTGCAACATGGTGAAATGCCATCTCTACTAAAAATACAAAAAATTAGCAAGGTGTGGTGGCACGTGCCTGTAATCTCAGCTACTCAGGAGCCTGAGGCAGGAAAATCGCTTGAACCCGGGAGGTGGAGGTTGCAGTGAGCTGAAATTGTGCCACTGCACTCCAGCCTGGGCAACAGAGCGAGGTTCCATCTCAAAAAAATAAAAATAAAAAATAAAGTTTATTAATTTTTTTTAAAGTTCCTTGAAAATGTTATTCACTTTGTCCCTGAGAGCAACAAATTTACACTGCCCATATTGAATCTGCCCAGATCTAACCATGGGGACCAATCTGGTACTTCTAAACGAATCATAAATGCTGCCACTAAAATATTTGTTTTAATTCTGGCCTCAAAGTCACAGCTAATAAATAAGAATGGGAATTTAAAAATTGAAAAAAAAAAATGAATGCAGCTGCTGAACTAGAAGTGTCACAGATCTATTCAACAGCATCACTTCATGTCTTTTCTGAATAGGTCCCATACAAGACAGAAATGGATGCCACCCAGTCAACCAACCTACATGGTCTCCTAAATTCATTTTGCAGTGTTATTCCATCATGTACATTTTATAGTATTTTTAACGTTTCCCAGGAAGTGGCTATGGGCCTGGTTTGTTCTTGGATTTTGTTGTCCAGGACATGTTTATAATACTGTTGTCTAAAAATATGTCTTTCTTTTAAAAAGACTAAAAGGGCTGGACGCAGTGGCTCACGTCTGTAATCCCAACACTTTGGGAGGCTGAGGCAGGCGGATTACCTGAGGTCAGGAGTTCAAGACCAGCCTAGCCAACATGGCAAAACCCCGTCTCTACTTAAAAAAATACAAAAATTAGCTGGGTGCAGTGGCGCACACCTGTAATCCCAGCTACTCGGAAGGCTGGAGCAGGAGAATTGCTTGAACCTGGAGGCGGAGATTGTGGTGAGCCGAGATCACACTACTGCACTCCAGCCTGGGCAACAGAGCAAGACTCCGCCTCAAAAAATGAATGAATGAATGAAGACTAAAAGGAATTTATTTATATTCTTAAGTGTAACAGTGACAAACACAGGTAAACTGGTTTGAGTAAGATCAGCTTTAAAAACAAAAATCATGCAATCAACTTTTTGGCATGTTTTGTTTGTTTTACATAAACTTCCCTAAACTAGTAAAAAGTATTCTAACAAGCAATACTGTTTTTATTAGCCATATTACATACCTCATGAAAATACCTTTAACCAAATTAGATAATTATTAGAGGGTTAAAACTTCCCAATATAAATTTTAAAACATATATGGTTACATGTATAGGTAAAGAAGGACTGGAGTATGTCATTGGAGGATCTATTAGTTATATTTTGGAAAAAGCCGATTTAAATTAAAAACTGTAACTACTGTGTTAAGGCCTATTGAAATTACATATCTTTAAAGACACATGCACACATATGTCTATTGCGGCACTATTCACAATAGCACAGACTTGGAACCAACCCAAATGTCCAACAATGATAGACTGGATTAAGAAAATGTGGCACATATACACCATGGAATACTATGCAGCCATAAAAAATGATGAGTTCATGTCCTTTGTAGGGACATGGATGAAATTGGAAATCATCATTCTCAGTAAACTATCGCAAGGACAAAAAACCAAACACCGCATGTTCTCACTCACAGGTGGGAACTGAATAATGAGAACACATGGACACAGGAAGGGGAACATCACACTCTGGGGACTGTTGTGGGGTTGGGGGAGGGGGAAGGGATAGCATTAGGAGATATACCTAATGCTAAATGACGAGTTAATGGGTGCAGCACACCAGCATGGCACATGTATACATATGTAACTAACCTGCACATTGTGCACATGTACCCTAAAACTTAATGTATAATAATAAAATAAACAAATTAAAAATTAAAATAAAAAAGAAATTACATATCTTTTTATAAAATGTGAATTAACAAAAGTTCAGAAGCTAACAAATATAATTCAGCCAGTGTGCAGAGAACTACCTCATTTTACTTAATTTTTAAATTTTTTTTCCAGACAGGCTCTTACTCTGTAACCCAGGCTAGAGTGCAATGGTGGGATCAGAGCTCACTGCAGCCTTAACTTCTTGGTTCAAGCAAGTCTTCCATCTCAGCCTCCCAATTAAGTAGCTGGGACTACAGGCACGCGCCACCACACCCAGGTAATTTTTAAAAAATTTTTTTAGATACAGGATCTTGGTATGTTGGCCAGGCTGGTCTCAAACTCCTGGCCTCAAGTGTTGGTCCCCTCCATCTCAGCCTCCTGGGTCACTGGGATTATGAGCAATGTGCCCGGCTCCTACCTCATTTTATAATGTCGCATTTCTTAATCACATTAGTAAACTTATGATTTACTAGTGGGAAGGACTTAAATGAAGAGTGCTAGAAAATACATCATTTTATCTCACAAAAACATTTTTAAAACTGTAAGACAAATAATAATTTAAGGGAAAAAACCCAGCTACTGAGGTATCTATGCATTTACAAATGGCAATGCAGTTTCCTCACTAAAACATGTCCTCTATGTATGTGTGTGTATATGTATGTATGTGTATGTATACATATACATAAGCATGTGTATGTATACATATACGTATGTATGTGTATGCATGTGTATGTATACATATACGTATGTATGTGTATGCATGTGTATGTATACATATACGTATGTATGTGTATGCATGTGTATGTATACATATACGTATGTATGTGTATGTATACGTATACGTATGTATACGTATGTATGTGTATGTATACGTATACGTATGTATACGTATGTATGTGTATGTATACGTATACGTATGTATACGTATGTATGTGTATGTATACGTATACGTATGTATGTGTATGTATACGTATACGTATGTATACGTATGTATGTATACGTATACGTATACGTATGTATGTGTATGTATACGTATACGTATGTATGTGTATGTATACGTATACGTATGTATGTGTATGTATACGTATACGTATGTATGTGTATGTATACGTATACATACAATCAGAAGGGTTAGAAGAGTAAAGATGAACCAGAAACTAGCAAAGCAAAATAAAATGTCACCTAATGATACGAGCTGATTAATGGTTAGAAGCCATGGGTAACCCCAATTACTTTTTGTACAAAGCTGGGTAGCTGCTGACTAGCACTTGCTAATTAAAAAAAGAAGGAAAAAATCCAGACTTCCACATCGTTGAGAATTGAGCACTTTCTGCATCCTTGCTCATAATCAAGTAATAAGTCAATATTCAGAACAGCAAAAATACTCAAAGCTGAAAGTAAATAATTAAGAAGAATTGTAAGTAATTGCTTACCAGCTACTATAAAGCATTGTGCAAACCAACTGTATGAGTGGTTGCTGAGTTATAAACCCTCCACTGAATACAGATATCTAAACAGGTATGAAGGATTTATAAAATGTTGCAGAAATGAGGACACATTAAAAAACATATCTGTGCACAACAAACTAATGAGTCCACTATACAGACTATGGTTCACAATCTATTTCAAATGTGCCATATTTTTCTTGCCTCTTTCATTCACATAATATTTATGGTGCCAGGCACTGAATCATTATTTTCTAATCTTTTAGGTCCCAGCTTGGAATTGATTTCCTTTTGAAGAACTATCTCCAAAACCAGGCTAATATTTATCCCCTAGCATGCTGTCCTTACTCCACAAAGGGTTTTCCTTCCTTAAGACCCTGTTTGTGCATTTGCAACTAACCAGCAAGCAGACTCTATGCATAGGGACTATCTCTTATTAAGTGAATTAACAAGACTTAGCCAGACAAGGTGAATAGAGTCACTAGTGAAAGAGGTATCTTCCAATGTGTTAGCTGAAACAGGTAAAATCACACCAGCAAGCTTCAACCTTTTTGATAAAGGGTTCTAAAACATTTTTGTAGTGTGGATCCTTTTAGCAAGCCAAGAACCACTTTCTCAGAATGAAATTAAAACACAAAATTTAATACTTAAGATTTTAAAAAATTAAAATATAAGTAGTATAAGGGCTTTTTTGTTAATATATTAAATTATAGGCTCTATCATAATTTTGAAGCATAAGCAATATTTAGAGAATTTTATATAAATGTGAAATGATATAAAAATAACCATTATTTTCATCACTCACAAGTTTACAGGTACAGTTAACTAATTTGCATCTCCATATAGGATTATTTCCAATGATATTAACAGGCTTCATAGATTGCTATATGAAACAATCATGTAATACCAGAACAAGGAAACTCTATACACCATGAACCATTTCAAAGTGAATAAATTCCAGAAGAACTTTAGTAGAATCTCATCAAAATTTCTATAGAAAAATAAGGAAAGGACCGGGGGTGGTGGCTCATGCCTGTAATCCCAGCACTTTGGGAGACCGAGGCAAGTGGATCACGAGGTCAAGAGATCGAGACCATACTAGCCAACATGGTGAAACCCCGTCTCTACTAAAAATACAAAAAAAAATTAGCCGGGCGTGGTACACGCCTGTAGTCCCAGCTACTTGGCAGGCTGAGGCACAAGGATCGCTTGAACCTGGGAGGCGGAGGCTGCAGTGAGCTAAGATCGTGCCACTGCACTCCAGCCTGGCAACAGAGCGAGACCCTGTCTCAAAAAAAACAAACAAAAAACAAAAAAAGGAAGAAAGAAAAATAAAAGAATTTAAAAATACTGAACTGACCTATCACTTTCATTGTCAAAACAGAGACTGCCATGCCTAATACAGTGCCATACATCTACAGTGGGGAATAGTTCAAAATAATTCACTAAGTTTCCTATTACTCTGAGACACCATGCCAAGCACTAGAGATACAAAGATTAATGACATCTGATCTCTTTGTAGGAGGAACAGATAAGTTAGCAAGGGAAACAAATATTTAAACAAATGATTGTCACAAAATAAATTACATCATAGTTATAAACCTAGTGTCCCAGCAACACAGAAAAATAGGTATAAATATTGCTATTTTTAACCTTATCATATAAACACAAATGTGAGAGGTCAAAGAAATCAAATGGCAAATGTAGATCAAAATTATGAAACCATTTTATGATGACTACAACACTCTTTATATTATATAATATGTTCTTCTTATAATGCAAAGTCACAGGAAAAAACTACAGCTGCCAGTGTCAGAAGCACTGTAGGGTTATATGAAATATACACTAACACAAAGGAGATCTGACATAACAGATGGAATATCAATATGAGTCATACCGGTCATTCCAAGTGGAGTGCTACAAGTGACATAACTTCCAGGCTGTTTTTTCACATTTAACTTAATTCCCACAACACTCACAGAATTTCAATAAATCTTGCCTTTATTAATTAAATCAATCCTACTGATTACCAATCACTATAAAAATCCTGTTCCCTTAATCAAAGATGACTTATTAAGATATTAGAGGGTATATTATTCAAAGTGCTTTATAAAATAATATCTCTATATAATGATAATCTCTTACTATCATTCTTTATTTCAAAAGATGAAAAGAAGGGGAAAAGGATTGGCTTTTCCCATCAATTTTAAGTGATATAATCATTTCTGAAAACTAAGATTAAAAATAGCATGCTCCTTAGATACATCAACCAAATGGATAAGATCTGAAAAGACTGCAAGTTTATGATGACTATACCAGCTCTGAAAACAAAAGAGCAGTTTTATTTACAACGTATTTTTAAAATACAGATTGAGCATTCCTAATCTGAAAAAACAAAATCCTCACAGAAATTTATGTTCTTCTTATAATGCAAACCAAAATGCTCTGAAATGCTCCAGAACTGGAGCACTGACATGATGCCACAACTGGAGAATCCACACCTGACCTCATGTACAAAGTCTCAGTTAAAATGCAGTCAAAACTATGTTTCATGCACAAAATCACTTAAAATATTGTACAAAATCACCTTCAGGCTATGTGTATAGGGTATACATGAAACAAATAAATTTTGTATTTAGACTTGGGTCCCACCGCCAAGATAACTCATTATATATGCAAATATTCCAAAATCAAAAAAAAAATCTAAAATCAGAAAGACTTCTGGTCCCAAGCATTTCAGACATAAAGTACTCAACTTGTAACTTGTTTCCTACCACTGGAAGTATTACACCAACTCCTTACTGTGAAAATTGGTCATTTAAAAGAAAAAGAGAGAGAGAGAATTAGGCATTTATACCACTTTTGATATACAGGAGAAATGCTGTTTACTCCTGGCTGATGAGAGAAAACGTTTTCTATAGAAGAATAACAGTCAATAAATGCAGAGACCAGGACAGAATTAAGAAAACAACCCACCATTCTACAACCTTCAATGTAACAAAATTATTAATTAAAAAGTTGCTTCAGAAATAATGTCAAAATGACATACTGTAGAGTACTTGTTAATCTCCATAAGAAAAACCTATTTCCAATAATGTAGATACTTGATAGTCATTACTTTACTCATGTGATCAAATATAGCACCACAAATAGGGAAACAACCTAAAATAATGTGTCTCCTATTGGGATGAAATGATGTAGACGCAATACTTACGAAGTTTAGAAACAAACAAACAAAAACTCCTTAGCCTGAATGGATTTATACCTCTAGACTTAACTTCCAGTTAAACAGATAGATATCCAGGGAATGGAGAAATACAAAAACATTATCATAATGAAAAAAATCTGGCCAAGCATGGTGGCAATACTTTGGGAGGCTAAGGCAGGAGAATTGCTTGAGGCCAGGAGTTCAGGACCAGCCTGGGCAGCATAGTGAGACTCTGTCTTTATCTTTTTTTAAAAAAATAGTAAAATTAAATAAAAATTTAAAAATCTTACAAATGCAGAATTTAAATAAGACAACTACTCTGGATATTGTGAAAAGAAAATTAAGAGTACAAATTGTATGCTATATTAAAAGGAACTAAAAAGATATAACAAAATGTAAGGAGTAAACCTTAAAGAAAAAGACCGCTAAAAAAAACCCGAGAAAATTAAATTAGCTTACAAAGTGTTGTAAGTTAGTTACACAGAAACTTCAAGTTACAAAAAAAAGATACTGCTCATATCCATTAATATTCTAGTTTGGAATACTGAAGTTCTTGGAGTAATTATAAACAGAAATTCATGTAACTCAACAGCATTGTTTAAATGGCTGCTATTTAATAGCTACTTTATCGAGAACAAAACCAATTTTAGAGGGATTTTAGAGGGGTACTAAATTTTTATTATAAATTCCTTTATTCAATATAATGACTTAATAACTTTTCTGATATATACTGATACATGAAGAAAAGTCAGATTCCATATTCCATATTTGGCTGGAAAACCCATTATATAAATGGTCTACAAAAAAAAAAAAAAAAAAGACAGAGAGCGAACTTACCACTTGTATTAAAAGCCATGCAGCACACTGGCTTCTCATGGGCAGGGAAGTGGGCCACAATGCCATCACTGTCAGAATCCTCACTCACAAGCACCTTCACAAAGAAATAAAGACAAATGGAGGTAAATATTTTCTCACTGATAACCGAGCTTGAAGCCTATAAGAAGGCACATCACAAACCACTGACCAAATAACATGTTTCCACTCTAGCAGATTATTCTTGCCAATATAAGGAGAGAATTCCACTTTAGAATTGAGGAAGAGATATAACATGCCCCCACGCACATCAGTCATATAAACTCTAAAAAGAGTCAGCTGACTTGACTGTAGATGACAGAAACAATTACTTCTTCAAGTATAGGTTCAGAGGGAAAAAAATGATACAATCAACTATTTTCAATTCTTTACAAAATGTAATCACTTAGCACTTTATCCAAGGACAGGAAATACAGGTCTTACTGTGTTATGCGATCTGCTGGGAAATCACAATTTTTTGCCCCTTATTGAAATATAAGAATGGGGGAAAACAACATAATTTGTTAAACATAAATAAACAGGTGTATAGAGAAATCATCCAATAATATTTTCATATTATAGTATGAAAGTCGTGTTCTTCAACTCTCAGTTTATAGAGAGAAATAGAACTTCTTTGAAATGACTATCAAATCATAAAAGCAGAGGTACATTAGAATAGGTACCTCTGTATCTCAAATGGAGTTTCTTTTATTCACTCCTCTTAATTTTTAAGGCTACACTGAAATATAACTTACATTCCATATAATTTCCCATCATAAGTTCAACAACTTTTTAAAAATTGTTTTACTTATCTAATGTTTCAGAAAGAAAACCTATTACACCAATTTTGGATCATAATATTTAGACACAGAGAAATTTGATTTTAAGTAGCCTTGGAAGTTGTCCTACACTGGCAATGCTATTTTTTTCTCTCAAAAATGCATGTTAAGAGTCAAGTCTTACTATGTGTAAAATACTCTGCTTAGAGCTCAGAATATAAACCAAATGTTATTCCTGCCCTGAAAGATACAGAGCAAATGACCAGAACAGTTATTTTATCAGTTACAACATATATGCAAATACAGCCCAAAAAAAAATGTACTTAAGCACTGAGATAGTATTTGTGAGTGAAAGCTTTACAAAGATACAACTTGCACACCACAAAAGCTACCCGTTTTAACTGTACAGGTCAATCATGCTATACAATATCATAAACAACAAGCCATCATAAAAATGTCTGAAACATTATCCTGTCAGATCTTTATGCCTTATTGATCTAGCTAGAACCTCCAATTCAATCTAGCTACAAATACATTGATTATATTGATCTTTTCAAATAACCAATTTTAGACTTTTCCAATATTTCACTGTTTACTGTTCCATCAGCTTCTATCCAGATCTTTATTATTTGCTTCATTAGTCTTGCATTGGTTATAATTTGCTCTTCTTTTTATAATCTTTTAAGGGAAACACTTAGATTATTAATTTCAGGCCATTTTCTTGTCCTAATATAAGCATTTAAAGCTGTAAATTTTCTTCCATATAATACTATAGTTATACTCCACAAATTTTTATATGTTCTGTTTTCATTTTCATTCAATTCAAAATATTTGCTAATGTCCCTAAGCTTCTTTCTTTGACCCATGAGTTATTTACAAGTGCGTTTTATTTCCAAATATTTGGAGATTCCCCAAATCGAATTTTGTTATTGATTTCCATTGTCCTTAGAGAAATACTCCGCATGACTTTAATCCTTTTAAAGTTATTAAGATCTGTTTCATGGCCAAGCATCTGTTCTATCATGTACAATGAATGTCTCAGATGTTTTTGAAAATAATGTGCATTCTGCAATTTTGGGTGGTCAAGTTAGAAAATAGTGTTAATCATGTCTTCTAAGTCTTTTCTAATTTTCTATCTAGTTGTTCTATCAATTATTTTTTAATAGAGAAATAGTCGTACATGTTTACTAACATGCATGTGGAAAATTACAGAGTGCTTATTCCTATCAATTAATGAGAATAAATTATGTAAATCTTGAGCTGTAATAAAGAGCTAAAATTGGGCCGGGCGCGGTGGCTCATGCCTGTAATCCCAGCACTTTGGGAGGCCGAGGCAGGGGGATCATGAGGTCAGGAGTTCGAGACCAGCCTGACCAATATAGTGAAACCCTGTCTCTACTAAAAATACAAAAATTAGCCGGACCTGGTGGCGCGTGCCTGTAATCCCAGCTACTCAGGAGGCTGAGGCAGGAGAATTGCTTGAACCCAGGAGGCGGAGGTTGCAGTGAACTGAGATCTTGCCATTGCACTCCAGCCTGGGCAACAGAGTGAGACTCTCTCAAAAAAAAAAAAAAAAAAAAAAGAGCTAAAATTTCTTCTTTCAATTTTGTCAGATTTTGTTCAATGTTTTTAGGGGCTGTGTTGTTAGGTATTTATATACTAATAATTGTTTTATTAATTATACATATTAATAGTGGTTTTCCAGAACAAGTATTACTGAGAAAAAAAAAAGAAAAAAATGTTTTATCTGTATTATGTGTTAACAATTGTTTTATTATATTGACCCTTTTATTGTGAATGAAATGTCTTTTACTCCAGTAATACTTCTTGATGTAAAGTCTTTAATATTACTATGGCCACTCTAATTCTATTATGGTTATTGTTTACATGATTTTTTTTTTAATTTCAACTTTTAGATACAAGGGGTGCATGTGCAGGTTTGTTACATGGATATATTGCACCCAGGTAGTGAGCATAGTACCCAATAGGAACCCATACTCCTCCTTCCTCCCTCCCCACTCTAGTAGTCTGCAGTGTCTATTAATAGTTCCCATGTTTATGTCCATGTGTGGTCAATGTTTAGCTCCCACTTATAAGTGAGAATATGGAGTATTTGGTTTTTCATTTCTCCATTAATTTGCTTAAGGTTTTGGCCTCCAGCTCCACACATGCTGCTGTAAATGACATGATTTCATTCTCTTTATGGCTGTGTAGTATTCCATGGTGATGAATAGCACATTTCCTTTATTGAATCCACTGCTGGCGGGCACTTAGGCTGATTCCATGTCTTTGCTATTGTTAATAGCATGGTGATTAATATATATGTCTCTTTTTGGTAGAGCCATTTATTTTCCTGTGGGTATATACCCATTAGTGGGATTGCTGGGTCAAGTGGTAGCTCTGTTTAAGTTGAGAAGTCTCCAAACTGCTTTCCACAGTGGCTGAACTAATTCAGATGCCCACCAGCAGTGTATACGTGTTCCCTTTTCTCCACAGCCCCACCAGTATCTGTTGTTGTTGTTGTTGTTGTTGTTGTTGTTGTTGTTGTTGTTGTTTGAGATGGAGTCTTGCTCTGTCGCCCAGGCTGGAGTGCAGTGGCATGATCTCAGTTCACTGCAAACTCTGCCTCCTGGGTTCAAGCGATTCTCCTGCCTCAGCCTCCCGAGTAGCTGGGACTATGGGCACCCGCCACCACGCCCAGCTAATTTTTTGTGTTTTTAGTAGAGACAGGATTTCACTGTGTTAGCCAGGATGGTCTTGATCTCCCGACCTCGTGATCTGCCTGCCTCGGCCTCCCAAAGTGCTGGGATTACAGGCATGAGCCACCAGCCCAGCCAGTTTTTGACTTTTTAATAACAGCCATTCTGACTGGTGTTAAGGTGGCATCTCATGTGGCTTTGATTAGCATTTCCCTGATGATGAGAGATGATGAGCATTTTTCCATATGTTTGTTGGCCCAGACGTATGTCTTCTTTTAAGAAGTGTATGTGTGTCCTTTGCCCATTTTTAATGGGGTTATTTGTTCTTGTTGATTTAAGTTCCTTACAGATGCTGGATATTAGACCTTTATCAGATAAACCATTTGCAAACATTTTCTCCCATTAAGTAGTTGTCTGTTTGCTCTGTTGATAGTTTCTTTTGCTGTGCAGAAGCTCTTTAGTTTAATCAGGTATCATTTGTCAATATTTGTTTTTGGTTGCAATCGCTTTTGGGGACTCAGCCAAAAATTCTTTACCAAAGCAGATGTCAAAAAGGGTATTTCCTAGGTTTTCGTCCATGATTTTTAGTTTGAGGCCTTACATTAAAATTTTTAAAGCATGTGATATATTTTTTACCATCTTTTTATTTTCAAACAAGTGGTCTTTGAATCTGAAGAAATTTGGGTCTGATACATTTGCCATTAATATATTGTTGGTATAACTGGATTTTAAGTTTGCCATTTTACTATGTATATTTATATGTCTTAGGTGTTTGTTGTTCCTCCTATCTTCTTTTGTGTTTAGAAAATATTTTTAGCATTAATATTTTAAGTCCTCTGTTACTTTTTCTGAGTAATTTCTTAGTGGTAGTTGGAGGGATTACAATATGCATATTAACTTATCATCTATTTCAGGTTAATATTGATTAAATTCCAGTAAAATACAGCTCATTGATTGAATATACTGGCATCTGCTACCTACTCCTTTGAGTTATTATCTTCCTATGTATTACCAATTTAAGAATACCTTGTCATTATTAAAAAAAAAAAAAACACAGGAAAAAGCCTTCCCCTATGAAAGCCAATTTTAAAAATTAGAAGTGGCCCAGGCATGGTGGCTCACGCCTATAATCCCAGCACTTTGGGAGGCCAAGGCGGGTGGATCACGAGCTCAAGAGATCGAGACCATACTGGCCAACATGGTGAAACCTCGTCTCTACTAAAAACACAAAAATTAGCTGGGCGTGGTGGCACACACCTGTAGTCCCAGATACTCGGGAGGCTGAGCAGAAGAATCACTTAAACCTGGAAGGCAGAGGTTGCAGTGAACTGAGATCGCACCACTGCACCACTCCAACCTGGCAACAGACCGAGACTTTGTCTCAAGAAAAAAAAAATGAGAAGTGTTACACCTGATGCACAGACATCAATGAAAGGACACAAGAAATATGAAAAAGCAAGGAAATATGACACCTCCAAAGAAACACAATCCTCCAATAATAGGTTTTAACCCCCCCAAAAAATGTATAAAATACCTGAAAAAGAATTGAAAAATAATGATATTAAAGAAGCCCAGTGAGATACAAGCAGACACAGACAACATTACAAAGAAATGAGAAAAACAATTCAGGATATGAAAAAGACATTCACCAAAGAGATAGATCTCATAAGAAAGAACCAAACAGAAATCCATAAACTGAATAACTCAATGAATGACATAAAAATACAAGTGAGTCCAGGTGCGGTGGCTCACGCCTGTAATCCCAGCACTTTGGGAGGCTGAGGCGGGTGGATCACGAGGTCAGGAGATCGGGACCATCCTGGCTAACATGAGACCATCCTGGCTAACATGGTGAAACTCCGTCTCTACTAAAAAATACACAAAATTAGTTGGGCATGGTGGCGGGCGCCTGTAGTCCCAGCTACTCGGGAGGCTGAGGCAGGAGAATAGCGTGAACCCGGGATGCGGAGCTTGCAGTGAGCCAAGATCGTGCCACTGCACTCCAGCGTGGGTGACAGAGCAAGACTCCATCTCAAAAAAAAAAAAAAAGATTGAGAAGCTTCAACAATAGACTAGATGGAATAGAAGAAAGAGATTTCAGTTTGACAGACAGGCCTTTCAAACTAACCCAGTCAGACAAAAGAAAAAGAAAAAAGAATGAAGAAAGACAGGATGGGTACAAATGTATACTCAGATCAAAGGAATAAGTTCTAACATTCCATAGTAGAGTGACAATAGTTAACAACAATACCTGGTACATTTAAAAACAGCTAGTAGTTAAGACTTAAAATGTTCTCTACACATAGAAATGCTAAGTGCTCGTGGTGATATATATCCTAAATACCCTGATTTGATGATTAGATGTTCTATGCATATAACAAAATATCACATGTACCCCAAAAATTTGTACAAATATTATGTATCAATTTTTTAAAGATAACCAAATGGCCAATAAGCAAATGAGAAGAGGCTTAACATCACTATTCCTTAGGTAAATGCAAATTAAAACCATGATGAGATACTACTTTGCACTCATTAGGATTGCCATTTACATCATTAGGATGGCCATTATTTTTAAAAAGAAAAATAACTAGTGTTGGGGTAAGGATATACAAGAAATTGAGACCCTTATCCATCACTGGACATTCACTGGTGGGAATTTAAAATGGTCCAGCCACTGTGAAAAATAGCTTGGTAATTCCTCAAAAAATTAAATATAGAATTACCATATGATCCAGCAATTTGACTTTTAGGTACATAACCAAAAGTATTACAAGTAGAGACTCAATTAGAAATGTGTACACCAATGTTCACACAAGCATTATTCAAAATTGGCGAAAGGTGGCAGGGCACGGTAGCTCATGCTTGTAATCCCAGCACTTTGGGACACCAAGGCAGACAGATCACTTGAGGTCAGGAGTTTGAGACCAGCCTAGCCAACATAGCAAAACCTTGTCTCTACAAAAAATACAAGAATTAGCCAGACATGGTGGCAGATGCCTGTAATCCAGCTACTTGGGAGGCTGAGGCAAGAGAATCGCTTGAACCCAAGAGGCAGCAGTTGCAGTGGGCCAACATTGTGCCACTGCACTCCAGCCTTGGTAACAGAGCAAGACTCCATTTCAATAAAAAAAAAAAAAATTGGCAAAAGGTAGAAGTAAGCCAAATGTCCATCAATAAGTAAATGGATAAACAAAATGTAGTATACACATTCAGTGGAATATTATGGAGCCTTTAAAAAGTATGAAATTCTGATATATGTTACGACAGGTATGAACCTTGAAAATATTATGCTAAGTGAAATAAACCAGACACAAAAGGACGAATACTGTAGGATTGCACTATGTGATATACCTAGAAACAGGCAAATTCAAATACAGAAAGTAGAATGCTGGTTACCAGGGCCTGGGAAACAGAGTACTGGGAAGTTATTGTTTAATGGGCAGAGACTTTCAGTTTCAGATGGTGAAAAAGTTTTGGAAAGGGATAGTACCTGTACTGATAATTATATAACACTACAAATGTACTTAATGCCACTAAAATGTACATTTTATATTGTTAAATAATACTATATTGTTTGCATATACCACATTTTATTTATCCACCCATTCATCAGTTGATGAATATTTAGATTTTTTTCTACTTTTTGGCTATTGCAAACAATGCTGCAAATATTCAGAGTTTTATCGTGGATATATATTAGTCATATAACTCTGTTTAACATTTTGGGAAGAACTTTGAAACTCTTTTACAAAGTGAATGCACAATTCTGACTAGCAGGTTAGAAGGGTCCCAATTTCTGCTTATCAGCCACAGGTATATCTTTTTCAAAGAAATGTTTATTGAAATCCATTGCTCATTGAAAATTAGGTAGTCTTTTTATTTTTGAGTTATAAGAGTTCTTCACATATTGTGAATACTGGTACCTTATCAAAAATATGATTTACAAATATTTTCTCCCCTTCTGTGAGTTGTCTTTTCATTTTCTTGATTGTGTCCACTGTAGCATAAATTTTGATTTTTATAAAGTTCAATTTATGTCCCCATTTTTTAAAATATAAAAATATTAAGTATTTCTTACACACACATCGGTCAACACACATCAGATGATGTTACAATTTCTAATGCAATCATCAAATATAATCCTATAAATTCATTAAAAAGGATATCTCACATATACCTTTATTTTTACCCACCCCATTGTTGTTCTTTCATTTTTTAAGTCCTAAGCCTTCTTTTATTGTTATTTCCTTGGAAAACTTCTTTTTGCCATTTTTAAGAGTTGATCTGCAAGTGATAGGTTCTCTTAGTTTTCCTTTTTCTAAGAATGCCTTTATTTCCCTTTCATTTCTGAAGTATATTTTCACTACAAATGGAATTTGGGGCTACCAGTTCATTTATTTCAGTACTTTAAAGATATTGTACCACTTTCTTCAGCTTCCATGGATTCAGTTGGGAAATCTGCTGTCTATCATACAGTGCTGGTGGGAATATAAAATAGCACAGGCACTTTGGAAAATAGTTGCACATTTCCTTTCTAAAAGTGCACTTACACAACTCAGCAATACTCTTGGGCATTTACAGAGAAATGAAAACATATCCACATTAAAAACCTTTACACAAATGATCACGACAGCTTTATTCATAATAGAAAAATGCTAGAAACAGTGCAAATGTCCTTCAAGGGGTGAATAATTGAACAAACTGACACATTCATACAATGGAATACAACAGAGTGATTGAAAAGTACAAACTACAGCTGGGCGCGGTGGCTCACACCTGTAATTACAGCCCTTTGGGAGGCCGAGGTGGGCAGATCACGAGGTCAGGAGATTGAGACCATCCTGGCTAACATGGCGAAACCCTGTCTCTACTAAAAAATACATAAAATTAGCTAGGTGTGGTGGCGGGCACCTGTAGTCCCAGCTACTCAGGAGGCTGAGACAGGAGAATGGCATGAACCCAGGAGGCAGAGCTTGCAGTGAGCCAAGATCGCGCCACTGCACTCCAGCCTGGGCGACAGAGCGAGACTCTGTCTCAAAAAAAAAAAAGAAAAGAAAAAAAGTACGAACTACATGCTGCAACCTGAATGGACTTCAAAGACAATATATTTAGTGTAAAAAGTCCATCTTAAAATATTACATAATGTATTATTCAATTTGCATAACGTTGTCGGAGTCATAAAACTATAGAGATGGAAAACAGATTAGTGGTTATCAGGAAAAAGGGATGGGGTGGGATGAGGGATGGTCATGAAATACAAAGAAGTATGCGTTGATGAAACAGTTTAGAACAGTCCTGTATCTTAACTGTGGTGGGGGTTACATGAATGTATACATGGGATAAAATTTCACAGCCCTATACATGCCTACATAAACACACCAATGAATGCAGGTTAAACAAATAGAGAAAACTGATTAAGACCTGTAGCCTAGTTAACAGAGTGTATCATTGTCCATTTTCTGAGGTTTTTTTTGTTAACCCACATCACTCAGAAAATTTCCTTGTTTTGGTACTATACTATAGGTACAAAATACATCATTCAGGTTAAGCTGGAGGAAGTAAGATGAAAGGCATGTGCAACTCACTGTGAGTCTATAATTACTTCAAAATTAATAAAAATATAGAATATATTGCAAGCTTTTGAGCGGCTCAGTTTCTGATAAGTAAAAAATGGTATCTCAGTTTTAATTTGCGGCTTTCTCATTAATAACAAGTGAAGTTATGGGTATATTTTATATCATTTACATGTATAGTTGACCTCTGAACAACTCATGTTTACAAGTGCCGACCCCCTGCACAGCTGAAAATCTGCATATGACTTTCCCTCCTCCAATACTTAACTACTAATAGCCTACTATTGACTGGAAGCCTAACTGATGACAAAAATTGTCAATTAACACATATTTCGTATGTTATATATTACAGATTATATTCTTATAATAAAGTAAGAGAAAATATAGTTACTGTTCATTAAGTGGAAGTGAATCAGTTATAAAGGTCTTCAGTTTCATTGTCTTCACTACAAGTAGGCTAAGGAGGAGGAGGACAGGGAGGAAGAAAAGGGGTTGGTCTTGCTGTCTAAGGGCTGGAAGTGACAGAGAAAATCCACATATAAGTAGACCTGTGCAGTTCAAACCCATGTTGTTCAATGGTCAACCATATTTTATTTTCTCTGTGAAATATTTATTTCTATCTTTTGCCCATTTTTCTACTTTAAACTTTATCTACAAGATTCCCTTTCCTTTCGTATATTATAACCCTACACCCTGTATGTTTCCTTCCAATACAATTGGCATTGAGTATTCAATTTGATGGCAATAATAAAGACAGAAGCCATCCAGCAAAAAGGCACATTAATCTTACCACTACATAAGATTCTTTGAATGTTCTCTTTATGGACTTCACAAATATAAACAACCAGATACTTTTGGAAGAATCTTCTCCATTGCATCATCACCTAGCCTAAAACATTAAACCATTAATGTCAGAGATATTCCAGTATAATTTTCCTAAGACATGTAATCTTCACTCACCACTTATCACAGTAGGATGAACTCTTAAGTCTGTATTAACAACCTGACTACATTAAACAAAGCAGAGCCCATGAATTGATACAAGGTGGATAAGCCTTCATCACATGAACAAAACACCTCAGAAGCTATTAAATTATTATGAATAACACTTGTTCTCCAGGCAAGAAATAGCTCAGATTTATGTCATCATTCTGAAGCATTTTATTTCCATTAGAGATTTTGCCACATTGCTAACTTCAATTATATAAACGTGTAAAAAGCAAATTATACCACTTAACTTATTCTGGTCCAGAAATGCTTTTAAATAAAACATGAAAGTAACACAGATAAAAATGGATGCAAAGTCAATCAAATCCATTCCTCCTTAATACAGTTAACACACAATGATCCCATCACCATAAAATCAAACTAATCAATATGGCATCAGAAGGATGGTGAATCCGATTTTATATACTACAATTGTTAACACAAAAAAATCATTATTAAAGTCTCAAGGGATTTAAACAGCAAAAGTCAATGTATTATCAGCTTTTCATATACAATCTGAGTTGTATTTGGAAAAGGAAAAACATTACAGTTTAGGCTAAACATCAGCGGAAGGGGCTAAAAGCGATAAATCTAAGACATTAACCCTGCAGTTTTAATACAATCCAGCATAATCTAAAAACAGCCTGTACTCCAACTGAACTACTTATCAGAGACAAAAACATTTTATTGACAAAAAACAGATTCATGTTAATTAAAAGACAGACAGAATTATACTGCACAGATCTTGTTGCTTTAAAAATTATATATATATTTTAAAATGTACATAGTAATTCACCTTTTATTGAAAATCAATTTCTTTCCTGTCCTCTAACAGAATTTTTTAATCAAGTTAAAATTTCAGAATATGTCATAAGTGGAAGATTGGGGCTACCAACCAGTAACAGAAAAGGTAGAATGTTCCATGTTGAACAACATTTAAGATTCTTAACTTTTAAAAGTTAACATTTCTATGATTCTTCTTAATAAACATATTTGTTTCAAGTGTTATCAATGCATTTATCACAGACAAATGAACTTTTGCAACTCTCCAATCTATAGTCCATTTCCATACTCCAAAATTAAGACTTCCTTTTTCAAGGTCATAAAAAGTTAATGAACTTAAAGAAAAAAATTAAACCACATTTTAAAACATAAGGCCTAAATGTCATGTTTTAATATAATTATATGTCCCCATACTTCCATTTAACAAAATAAATACATGAATTACACTTCTATTTCATCAAAATTACCGAGATAACATTTTCTATTTTGAAATAATCCCAAATCTCTCCATCAACAAATGCTAGATCTTTAACAGATGTATGGTCCTAGACAATGTTGAGGAGAGTTGTTACTACCCAATAAATGTGGGTGGCCTTGTAGGTGAATTAATTAAAAATCAAAAAATCAAAGAACAAAAGGAATTTTTTGACTCTAACACTCACAACACTAAAAGTTTATACATTTCATTTCAATTAAAAAAGAGAACATTTGTGTTTATCCACATCAACTAATTAACACAAGGTCATTAAAGTCAACTGAAAAGTTTTCTAGCACTTCATTAAAAAAATACGAATCTGTAACACATTTGGCTAACCACAAAGTTAAGACAGGAGAGGCAGAGAATTATTACTCAGATTTCAAGTAAAATACAAGAGCCAAATTTAATAATCCAGAATTTCAAAGTTTTTTTGTTGTAATTGCAGAAAAACTTTCTTGAAACGCTGTTAATCTTACTATAGGAACTAGCATATAAGTAGCTGCCAAATGTAATTTTTCATCACAACGCCAACCCATATATACTGGAAACAGATTTTCTCAAAACATATGCAATATTTAAGGCTAATACCTTAACAGCTCACATAGTTTCTAAGCATAGTGCTCTGAATATGGAATTAAATATATATTCTATATAAAAACTAAAAGGAATTTTATTTCACCAATACTGCCCTACTCCTATCTCATTCTAGGAATTGATTCTAGATTGTATTTTTATATCAATGATCACACACTATCAGAATAAAAAAATTACCTTCCTTTAAGAAACGTATATTTAAAATGAAGACTATGACACAAAAGAAAATAGAGTTTATGAGTGCATGGGGGAAAAACAGCCCAAATGATACCTTACCAGCAAGATTTATAAGCAAATGTAACATGTATTTCTGTACTTATAATCACTCATTGTAAATGTTTCTGAAGCTAGATTTTTAAAATTACAGAACACTGTATCTGAAGATACAAGATTTTATAATAAGCTACTGCCATGTATGTATTCTTATATGCTACTTTAAGATTTCACATATTTTTATATTGATAAGAAAACATCTGTTATAAATTTTGATACTACTCAGTAAATTGTGTAAGTTGCAACTATTAATTAATTTGTTTATAAATTCCTCCAAATAGGTATGGTCCTGCCTTTAAAACAAAATTTACGTGGCCGGGCGCAGTGGCTCATGCCTGTAATCCTAGCACTTTGGGAGGCCGAGACGGGCATATCACCTGAGGCCAGGAGTTCAAGACCAGCCAGGCCAACACGGCGAAACTGCGTCTCTACCAAAAATACAAAAATTAAGGCTGGGCGCGGTGGCTCATGCCTGTAATCCCAGCACTTTGGGAGGCCAAGGCGGATAGATCACTTGAGGTCAGGAGTCCGAGACCAGCCTGGCCAACACGGAGAAACTCAACTCTACTAAAAAAATACAAAAGTCAGCTGGGCATGGAGGCACGCACCTACATCCCAGCTACCTGGAAGGCTGAGGCAGGAGAATTGCTTGAATCCAGGAGGTGGAGGTTGCAGTGAGCCAAGATCGTGCCACTGCACTCTAGCTTGGGCGACAGAGCAAGACTCTGTCTCAATAAATAAATAATAAAAATACAAAAATTAGCTGGGCGTGGTGGCACGTGCCTATAATCCCAGCTACTCGGGAGGCTGAGGCAGGAGAATCCGTTGAATCCAGGAGGCAGAGGTTGCAGTGAGCTGAAATCACTCCACTGCACTCCAACCTGAGCAACAGAGTGATGCTCCATCTCAAAAAAAAAAAAAAAAAAAAAAGAAAGAAAGAAAAAAAAAGAAAAAGAAATTTATTAATCTTACAATTTAGGTTATGACAAATGTCATTACACACAAAAAAGAAACAATAACTGAGTCTCTAGGGTAGCAAGTTAAGAAAAAAAGAATATTATGAACAGAACAGTATTAAACGTTATATAATTATTTATTTATGAAACAAATGTCCTCACAGATAAGAGAATCTCTTAGAACCTCGACTTTACCTTCAGGTTTGATGCATTAATAATGTTCAAAACAGCAGGTTCTAACATGTTACTAATCATTTTTAAAGAAAAACCTCATTTGAAATAATCTGAATTCCTAAAATTCCAAATTGATAATCTCCTAGGCCAAATACATTTTGACTAATCTTGATCTTAGCCCCATCTTTGCAAGTAACACACATTGTACGCACCAAAAGTTCTTCTTACCTGGCCCTCTCCAACGGTTTCGGTGTCAATAACTGTGATGATGCCTGGGACCAAAGGACTCCGCCGTGAATTACTGTGGATGGCAACATCATCTTCTGTCACACCTGAAGGCAGTGTGCCTGTCAGCTGAGTCACCACTTTCCCTACCATTGTCAGGCCACTTTTCAATGTCTGTACAATGAAAGGTAAAATGTATGACTTCACATCAGTATTTGGATTCTACATAGAAATACGCATTTTATTAATTTTCCTAATCATTATGTTAAATTATTTATTCTCTTACAATCTTTTATAGCAGTAAACTGTCACAGACATTCAGTCTGACTTTTAATGATCTTGAATTTTAATTAGAATATCAGTATTAGTTTGAGGGAATGGCATCAGTAAAGTCTCTAAAGTCACCATGGCAGGCATAAAGCCATAGTTAAAAAAATTAAAGAGCTCTGTTTTACATAAGGGTACAATTATATTTTTATAGAAGATATTTCTTTCATTCCCTCCTCTTAATGTATACATCTTAAAATCAATGACATAGGAAGAAGTAGAAACTATGAAATGGTCAATTCTTTGAAATATTATAACTCTAATTGTATACCTATTTCTAGTATGAAAAAGACTGAGACATTGGTAGAATACCTATGTGGAAAAGAATGTGCTTCCAAAGCAAATCTATGAATATGCTGTTATATAATACTGTATACCAAGATTTGGCATATGGAAAACACAATCTCTGTCCAAGATATTAATCACTGGATGAATGAAGTATCATACTAAATTAGTTAAGAGAGTTATTTTCTATCTGGTAACAGAAAACAATTAAATGTGGTGCTCCTACTATATTATTTCAATTAAAGATAACTTAAGATGTTTATAATTACATTTTAGCTCCATTTCATTCAAAACATATAAGTAAAACTAACTCATGAAATATTTTTTCTTCTATGTGAATATCCTCTGATTATCTTCATATGCATTAATAGAAACATTTTTCTAAATAACAAGTTTTTTCATCTGAAAGGAAGAAAGCTTCAAGTTTCTGAGTCTACAGAAAAAAAAATGAAAGGAAGAAAGCTAAAATAAAGACAAATACTTGTGAGTCACACATTGCTGAAGAAGGGTATCATCATTAGAACAAAAACAGGCACCCTAGAATACTTACATACATCAAAAATTACATTTTAAATAATACAGGTACATTTTTCCAATTCTCATGTTGTAAGAAAAAAAGTTTCATTAAAATATTTCAAATTAATCTTCAATGAGGTGACTATCTTTTCTAAAACAATTATGAAAAAAAAATCCTTACCTAATTCTGGCACATGCTATGGCTAAATTTGAAAATATAAACTATTATATACATGGTATTTCAAATTTTAATTCATAAATAGTACACAAAGACAGTTGTGTATAGAGGTCTAAATGTGATGTAAGCAATAATTAGATTAAAGCTGAAAATGGGAGAAGTATTTTCCAAAGAAGTGTTCTATTAAAATACCATAAAACTAGCACTAATAATAGATGCATTATTTTATGGTAGCTATGTTTCCACGGTGGCTTTTCTATGGACTAGGGACTGGTAAAGGCACTTAACATAAACTATGTTGATAGATTTCCTCAGATACTTCAATTTTATGAAAGAGAAAATCGAGGCTAGGGAAGTTAAGTAAAATGGAAGCTCAAACAGTTGCCCAATGACAAAGTCAGAATTCAAAACTGGGACCATCTGTCTCCAGGGCCTGATTTTTACACTATCCTGTACTGCCTTGTAATCTATTTCTGTTACTACTTGTGATCTCACAGTTAATGAATACAAAACACAGATGTCTGAAAGGTGGAAAACAGGAAAAATTAAAATCCATAATAATATACTAATAAATACTTAAATAAAAATGACCAGCAAAGCCATATGCTGAATTCAAACAAAAAGATATAATTTAACAGCAGACTAAAACCAAGAGAAAGCCACAAATCAATTGTAACTGTTTTGTTTAGTGCTAAAAACTCAAACTCCCGCGATTATAAAACACATTAGCGTTCCTCAATTAGCAGCCAAACACTTCTTTCAATAATTCACAAGAAATGACTTACACAAAGTCTGTTAGAGTGTTGTCAAGTAAGCCTCTGAAGGACCAACAGAGTCAGGCGCCACAGTGTATTGATGTCAAGAGCAGGCCAGGAAGCCTGATTAACCTCTGAGATGCCTTAACTGATGTACTCACTCCATTAATGCTAATGGAGATGCTCCCACTTAAACGCAGCTATCCCTTTATCAAAGGAATGCCTTTTAGTTTTAAAGTCTTTGGTTGTATATCCTCCCCATTTGCCCCTGAGCCTATTATTTCATGCTCTTATACCAATGAAAAGGAATAAAACTAAAAGAACTGGAGCACATAAAAAGTGGAAAGTAATGTGTACCAAAGCAAACCACAACAGTAAAAGTTAACATAAGAGAACCAGGAAAAAGATCCACAGAGAGAGAGAAGACAGCAGTATATTTCATAGTCAACAGCTCATATTACATGAAGAGTGTTTGATATTTCCTAGGGAAAAAAAAAACATGACTATTGATGGAGTTGTCTTAGTAGTGGACAAAAATCTAAACTCAAAATTTAAGTCATCAAATATGCAATTTGTATAGCAAGTTACAAGATACTACTATTTATCATAACCCATTAACTATGTAGGGAGTCAGGGGTGTTAGAGAAAAGTGCTGGAAGTTTTCTGCATTTGTAAAGACCCTTGCTTTTAGGGTAAATTTGTTTCCATGTTAGCATCAAGCACATCTATGAGCACTAGTGTCCAGAAGTTAACTGATAATGTTATTTAATGGAAATCTAAATCACCTCACAGTAATTTGTCTCTCCAATTAATTTTAGTAGACAGAGTATGTATATATCTGACTATTTTCTCAAATATATATGAAAAATTATAAAGCCTCAGCAAAAATTAGGAATTGAGAAGTATAACCTGGCCAAAAGGAGATGAAAAATTAGACTAACTGTCCTCACAATCTGAGGTATCTACATAAAAATGTTCATTAAATCACTGATGAATCTTCACACGAGTACTCACAGAACTAAACTGTAGCTGTAAGACAGCTGAACATGACAGACTATAACAAAAGTGTGAGAAAATCCGTTATGACCTATAATTCAAATGAGCATGGTACTTATTCTGTTCTGCTGCAAGCAGATTTGCCGAAGGGTCACTAGTCATCTTTAACCTTTCCCATGCCATATCAGTTGGCCTCCCTATCCATTAGTGCTAATGGTGCTGCTCTCACAAAAGCTGTTAGTTGTCATTAGGAAGTTATCAGATAACAAGAGAAAACAGGGGCATTTTTATTAAATCAATTGACCACACTGGTAACACACATGAAAATAAGACGGTAATGAGGGAACTAGAAAATATGGACCAAGATTTTATAAATGTGTCAAATAATCTCATTTGAACAATTTCAATATTTTTTTATCACTACCATAAAAAATTCATGACTCTCATATTCTTTATGAGAAAAGTCAAATTACTTGGAAAATCAAAGGAAAAAACATTAATAGCATAAATATTATGCAAGTTGTATTTGGAAATGCAGAAAATGTAAAAAAGATTATTTCCTCTAAAGAGCTCCAAGTACATATGCAATGAATATATTTATCCTCACAACTGCAGTGAGACAAAAAATTTAAGACAAAAAAATTAATAATTCATCCTTCTATATAACAAAGTGGTTAATAACCTCTATTAAGCCACAAGGGAAGCTGTCATCGGAAAGAGTAAAAGAGTAATGATTACGCTTTCAGAGAAAGTGACTTAATGAAGTAACTGTAAAATTACTTAAGTATTTTTCTTAAGGAGCACATACTACACGGCTTTTTAACGTGCTCTCCATGTTGTATCTCAAAAAATATATCACCTAGAAATGGTTAAAAAATAAATAAGAAAATATGTTTTCTATTTTCAATAATGACAGGTTGGGGAAATCAGATCAATCTGATTTCCACTAATGAGAACAACTAGGAAAATCGAAGAGAGTATTTTTGTAAAATGCTGCTTGAAGGTACTGAGTTACAAAGTCAGAATCCGAAAGAATAAGGAAATCCAGACATTTCAGCTAGGCATTTAGGCCTAGAGGTATCTGGTGATTCTAGGAAGCAGGAGGTAGGGTGCTAAGAAACTAAGTGGTGTTTTTGATAGATGGAACTAGAAAATCATCTATGGGAGTCAAAGGTCTGCCAAATGGGTCTACTTGGTGACATTCCCTCCAAGCTTGGGTTTGAACATAAAGAAATACACAATAGAAGAGTCCACCTACAGCAATAAGATGACCACAGCTATTGCAGGTGAACTTCACTCAAATAATCTCAATCCCTGAAATTGGATTATTATTCAAGACTGATACTGTCCCAGAACTCCACTGTCATCCCAAACTCAAAACTATTTTCTAAAAAGTTTTGAAATAAATTCTGGCAAACAAGTGATAACAGGAGTTAAAAAGAAATTATTTAGGCAGTTAGTGAGAGTAAGGGAGTCCTCAGCAAGGTTTTCCTTTAAATAAAAATCAGCCCCCAAATAATTTCTTTTCTAACAAAAAGCAGCCTGAAAGATCAAGCTGCAAGCACAGATAAGCAAGCTGGAAGCTTGCATAGGTGAATGCCAGCAGCTGTGCCAATAGAAAAGGGATATCCGGAAGTCAGGTATATTCAACCGAGAGGTTCCCTCTTACCTTTTCTTTGTAACCACATGTGCAGGCAACATGGCACCAGCCAGGTAGAGACTCTATTTGCATAATAAAAGATTATGGTGGGATAGCCAGCCTCTACACATGCTATGTAAATGACACACCTGGTCCAACCAACCCACTACACCCTATGTAAATCAAACATGACCTCCTCAAGCTCATCTATAAAACCAATCACATCTCACCCCAATCCTGAAACCCGCTCAGGCCCCCTCCCTCTGCAGGAGGAAGCTCTCTTCTTTCTTCATCTATGAAACTTCCACTCTTAAACCCATTCCTTGTGTGTCCGCGTCTTCAATTTCCTCGGCATGAGACAACAAACTTTGGGTATTACCCCAGACAAATGACACCGCTTCACAAGGACTCAAGTCATAATAAATGAGAAGGAGCAGAAACAACACACAAGAGAAACGGACCCAAAAGGGAACCAGTCATTAGAGTTATCAGAAACAGACTTCAGTATGACCAGGTTTACTGTGTTTAAACAAGTTTGATAATTTGAGAAAAATTTAAAAACCAAGAGAACCAGAAACTATCTGTATTTATTAAGATTTTATCAATGAATATATTTTCAATTTTATCAAATACTTTTTGTTCATCTATTGTGATAAGCATATAATTTTCTCCTGTTAAATGTGCAAATTATGCTCATTGATCTTGAGTGATAAACCAGCCTTATATTGTGGATTATCTCAAATGGATTGTGACACAATATATAGCGTCCTATATACTGAAGAATTGTGTCCTATATATTCTTATCCCAAGTGGATTGTGACACAGCATATATTGTGTCCTATATATTATACTATAATTATGTCCATATATTCTTATTCCAAATGGACTGTGACACAATATATATGGTATCCTATATAATGCTGTTTTTCTGCAAATATTTTATTTAGGATTTTTCGCATCTATGTTCATTGATTTGGACTGTAGTGTTCTTGTATTATAATGCTCTTCTAAAGTTTTAGTATTAAGGTGATCTGGCTTCATCAAACCAGATTAGGCATAATCTGACTTTGCTTATTCACTGGAAGAGTCTTTGTAATATTGCCATTGTTTATTCTTAAATATTAAAAAGAATTCTCTAGAGAAGTTTTCTAGGTCTGGAGACATCTTTGTGAGTTTTTAAAAAATAACCCTTATATTCTCCCAAAAAGAAAAGTAAACAGATTGCAGTGACGCAATCATGGCTCACTGTAGCCTCGGCCTCCAATGCTCAAGCAATCTTCCCACCTTAGCCTCTGGAGTAGCTGGGACAACAGGCATGTACCATCACACTCAGATAATTTCTAAATTTTTTTGTAGAGACAGGGTCTCACTATATTGCCTCAGCTGGTCTCAAATTCCTGAGCTCATGTGATCCTCCCACCTCAGCCTCCCAGAATGCTGGTATTATAGGCATGAGGCACAGCATCCAGCCCTAAAGTGTTATATTAAACATAATTTCATAGTCTTAAATGTGGAAGACATGAGTATATGCCTCACAGTTCCCAATATTGAGGTATGAGAAAATGGGGAGTTTGCATTTTTTTTTTTGTTGTTTTTTTTTGTTTGTTTGTTTGTTTTGAGACAGAGTCTCGTTGTGTCGCCCAGGCTGGAGTACAGTGGCGTGATCTCGGCTCACTGAAACCTCCGCCTCCTGGGTTCAAGCAATTCTCCTGCCTCAGCCTCCTGAGTAGCTGGGACTACAGGCACCCGCCACCACGCCCGGCTAATATTTGTATTTTTAGTAGAGACGGGGTTTCACTATGTTGGCCAGGCTGATCTTGAACTCCTGACCTCACGATCCGCCCACCTCAGCCTCCCAAAGTGGTGGGATTACAGGCATGAGCCACAGCGCCCAGCCCTGCACTTATTTTTAAAACATCTTAAGTCCAGCCTCACTCCAGCATGTCCACAGCAAAACATGGAATGAAGATCACTTTCTTTTTATATAAGCACATAAACACATAAGAATAGCAAACAGGAGCTGAAAAGTTATCCTCCATTCCATAACTAAAAATTACTGAAAATGATCATAAGCTAAACTATCGTGATCCATGTGTATGAGATAGACAAGTCTAAAAGGAGTCTAATACTTGAGAAAAAGATCTCATTGTTGTATTTTGTGGATAAATGAGTAGACTAATACTGAAGATGTTTTCTAAATACTCTCTCTCAGCTCTTCATTGAAATAACCATCATAATTTTTCTATACACAATGGAGAAAAGTGAGCAATCTTTATTAAGATTTCTGCAATTGCTGGGTGCGGTGATGCACACCTGTAACCCCAGCACTTTGGGAGGCTGAGGTGGGTGGATTGCTTAAGCTCAGAAGTTCAAGACCAGCCTGCGTAACATGGCAAAACCCTGTCTCTACAAACCAGGTGTGGCGGCATGCGCCCGTAGTCCCAGCTACTTGGAAGGCTGAGGTGGGTGTTCACTCCTGCCTGAGCAACAGAGCGAGACCCTGTCTTAAGAAAAGAAAAAAGATTTCTGAAATCTAAAAACTCATAGTGCTATAGGCATAAAGACCTAATGGTTAATTCCCTTTTGGGTGAAAAATACATAATGCTTCTCTCATCAAACCAAGGAACACATTCTGAAGCGCATCATGTAAGCGTCTGTGATCAAATATGAAGTATTTTTGTATTTGTTTTACATAAAACAGTGTGACCTTTGATTCCCACTCTGTGGTTTGCTTTAAACTGTTGTTCTTTTCTGAATGGTTGTGCTTTCTATTATATGTTGTCTTTTAGATTCACTCTGTCATTCCTATTATTAGAATTGTTTTGTTGTATACTTCACAATTCAAAAGGATAGTGGTTACAAGAATACCTTATAATCAGCATAAAGTTTACCAGACATCATCAAAATTAACCCTCACACACATGAAAAAAACAGCTCACTTGACAAACATGAAGGGGCAGCCCCTTGATATAAAAGAATCTTTGAATGTGACGAGGGACTGACTCAAGTTTTCATAGGGAATAATATTCTTTTCATGAGAAGAAGACTCTGAAATGTTCAAAGATGCAAAGGGATGTCAGTGTAGGCAGAACGATGTAAATCACAGAGAATCCAGAAGTCACTGTTTAAAACATGGAAAGCTTCTTCCAAATGTGGTATTAATTAGGTAACAGTCTTGAAGCTAGTTAACAGACTTAAAATCTTTAAAATTGGATAAGTACAAGCATTACAATCATTACAATAGAAAATATAATTCAGGAGAGAAATCTGAACAATTACTACACATAACCACAACTCTCCAAGATTTCGGAGGTACTCACTTTAGCAGCACTAATGACTGTGGCAGTATAAGACTGAATGTTGTCTCCACAGGCTCCACCACGGGACTGATGACATCGAATCAACTGAGAAAAAGAGAGAGAGAGAAGTAGAAAGTCATTTCTATTAATCTGTTTAACTCTACAGGCTATCAGGATAGAGCTTATTTACCGTGAACAGTGATGGTGATGGGTGGGAAAGTTTGCATGAGTGTATTTCAGACAAACAGCTAAAAGCTTTGCTGAGACACTTCTACCCCTTTTTATAATCTACTGGTGCCACTCAGGCAGTTTCATGCTCAACTACGGTTTTCATTACAAGAAGAATAGTCTTTAAGAATCCATAAACTCTGAAATGGTAGGATTGGGGTCTGGTGGCCTTTCCACAAATAAATTTTAAAAACGTAATCAAAGGACTTACACATGACTTCCTAACTTAAATATCTGACATGCTAACAAATTAGATGTTTTATCCTGTTAATTCCTCCACAAAGATTATAAAAGAAAACATAAAAAGTAGACAAAAGATTTTGCCATATTTATATTTTCAATTGTGTCAGTGGAAAAGCATTACAAATTACGCATAAATCAACTATGACATGTATATTAGCTGTCCACTTCAGAGAGCTTAAACTTTTACCATTAGGAATGAAAAAGACATATCCTTATTTGTGACTGACGTAAATAAAGCAAACTGCCAATTTTCAAAGTGAATCACTACTTTGATATGCATGATTATTTCACATGCTAAGCAATAAACCAGGATTAAATTCTCCACTGGTCCTCTACTTCCTATATTTAGCAAAAAATGTCATTAGCCAGATTTGTATGTTTAACATTTTTAAAAAACAAAATGACAAGGGTAGAGTATTAGAACTGCACCACATTATGAGTTTTTTAGAACCTCTGGAATTCACGAAGAATCTATATCTCACAAAAAATAAAAATTAAAAATGCTTTACATCGTTTAAAACCAGGTCCTCTGATGAAGACTGATATGTAATCCTTTTATTCTTAATTCAAAATTTTCTTCATCACTGACATTGTTATTTTAAACATCCCTGAAAGCAATAGTAATATATTATAATAGAATGGAACACCCTTAAAAGTATGATATGCAAAGTCAAGATTTTTTTTAGGCAATCTCTGTTACATCACACTGAATGACTGCTTAAATAGATTTCAAAGAGAGAAGTGAGGAATTTTCCAAATGACAGGTGATCATCAAATGTGGTTTCACATAGAGTACAATAAAGAATTTGAAAAGTGATCATTTTAGCAAATAAAAAGAATCTCTTGCTCACTCATTCATCCACAAATACACATTCAAATAATTATGAAAATTATTCCTCTGCTGCCTCCTGCTGCATAAGCAAGAAAAGAAAGGCTATTACTTATTCCCTGCTTCTGGTAATTAAAATACTCAAGGACAAATATGTAAAAAACAACAACAACAGCAACAACACTCTTACCTTTCTTTTTTTTTTTTTTAAGAGACAGAGTCTCACTCCGTCACCCAGGCTGGAGTGCAGTGGTATGATTTCAGCTCACTGAAACCTCTGCCTCTTGGGTTTAGGTAATTCTCCCACCTCGGCCTCCCAAGTAGCTGGGATTACAGGCACATGCCACCACGCCTGGATTTTTTTTGTTTATTTTTAGTAGAGACGAGGTTTCCCCATGTTGGCCAGGCCTCAAGTGATGCACCAGTCTTAGCCTCCCAAAGTGCTAGGATTACAGGAGTGAGCCACCACGCCCAGCCCTATTCTTACCTTTCAAATTCAACTACAACTGAGTCAGCAGTTCTACACAAAAGTAACTAAGTCAGAAATTTTGGTCTAAATTTAGAATCATCAGAAAATTACATTTGTATCTTGGTTCAACAAAATCAAAGATGAGTCAGAATTTT
This sequence comes from Pan troglodytes, assembly GCF_028858775.2. Classification (NCBI taxonomy): domain Eukaryota; kingdom Metazoa; phylum Chordata; class Mammalia; order Primates; family Hominidae; genus Pan; species Pan troglodytes. The sequence continues at coordinate 74,058,017 of NC_072417.2, read as the reverse complement.
GCACTGTAGAAATAGTGCAAAATTCTATCAAATGAACTAATTTCCAGGAAATATTGTTAAGCAAAAAAAAAAAAAAAAAAGAAGTTTGCCAAAGAGCATATATACTATGTTATCATTTGTGAATGAAAGGGATATAGACTTTGGTCAAAAACCATTTCATGCTCACCTCTTCCACTTAGAAGAACCAAAATAGTGCATAGAGAATCATACTTCAAATACACTGTCCAAGGTAAAACACTGGAATTCAACAGAAAACTAACAGGAAACACCAAAAGTGGGTAGGAGAAGGAAGACAAGTAGCCTGCTTGGCTAGGATAGGCTGGGAGCTGGGAGTGGCTTCCCAACACAAGGCAAGGGTAAGTAAGAGAATTCCAGCGGCCCACATCCCCCACCATGGAACCATGCAATCTTAGCCAGGAAAGAGACCCTCTACCCTCCCAGGCCCTGAAACTTAACATAGGGAGCTGCCAGGAGACTCTCCAACAGAACTGCTCCAGGGAGGGAGCTTGTACTGGGTCCTATACACTTTCTGATACCTAAGTGGCTATAGCAAGACAATATTTTCTTTTTCTTTTCTTTCTTTTTTTTTTTTTTAAGAGACAGGGTCTCACTATGTTGCACACGCTGGAGTGCAATGGCTATTCATAGGTGCAATCCCACTACTGATCAGCATGGGAATTTTGACCTGCTCTATTTCCAACCTGGGCTGGTTCACCCCTCCTTAGGCAACCTGGTGGTCCCCTACTCCTATGAGGTCACCATATTGATGCTGAACTTAGTGCAGACACCTGATTGGCATAGTGCACTACAGCCCAGAGCTCCTGAACTCAAGCAATCTTCCTACCTCTGCCTCCCAAGTAGCTGGAACTACAGGCACAAGCCACCATGCCCAGCAAGACATCATTTTCGAACCTAGTTTTTGGCAGATGGCATGCTGCTCTGGGGCCTAGCAGCACTGGGACTGAGGTGTTACAAAAAAAAAATCAGGGGCCTGGAGTGGTGGCTCACACCTGTAATCTCAGCATTTTGGGAGGCTGAGGTGTGGGCAGATCACAAGGTCAGGAGTTAGAGACCAGCTTGGTCAACATGGTGAAACCCTGTCTCTACGAAAAATACAAAAATTAGCCAGGCATGGTGGTGCATGCCTATAATCCTAGCTACTCAGGAGGCTGAGGCAGGAGAACTGCTTGAACCCAGGAAGTGGAGGTTTCAGTGAGCCAAGATTGCGCCACTGCACTCCAGCCTGGGCAACAGAGCGAGACTCCGTCTCAGGAAAAAATAAATCTCAGGCTGTCACTGCTGGGACTAGGGTGTGATCTGGGCGCATTCCCGCACTAGGGGCTGAGAATCGAGTAAAGCATTGGCTGTAGCAGCTACCAATGCAGGGAAGCAAGTGCTGCCAGGCCAGAGACTGAGACATGAGCAGCCATGAGTTGCCACTAAGACTTGGTTGCGAGCTGGGCAGAGGCTCCTGCAGCCAGGGATGGGGGTGAGACAGGTATATGCCATTGCCACTGGGACTGGGGGGTGAGCCCCACTGGGACTGGGGTGTGAAAGAGGCACATTTTCCCCATCTACCAGCCTAGCTGTGGCCACTGAGGCCAGACCTACCCTCTCCATAAGCAGCCTCAGGACCCCTCACCCAAAAACTGATCCTAGGATTACCCTGTCCCCACCCACCATGGCTGGTATCTGCTCTCATCATTGGGGAGCCTGAGAACAAGCCCACCCAGCCTAGTTCTGCCTTCAACCCCCAAAGACAGAACTCATAACCCAGGGTCCTTGGGACTGCCCAAACCAATCCACTTCTTTGGGTACATAAGCACTCCCCCAGGGGGTCTGAGGTTGGGCCTTATCTCCCTGCCACTGCCTCAAAAGCTGGCACCTACCTGCAAGCTCCAACCACAGGCCTGGAGACCACCTCCCGAACCCCCAGACCACTGCAGCCACCACCAACATCAACACACGCCACTAGGAACAAAAATAATTATCTTGCCACTGCTACCGTTATCACCCATGTTACACTGGCTGCCCAGGGGCTCAGGAACCAGCCCACCCATACTGTTCACCACTGCCACTACCAGCATCCAAGCAAGCTACCTGGAAGACCAAGAATCAGCCCACTTGTAACCACCAATATAGGTGCCAGTGTACACTACTCTGGGGCACAAGGATAGGCACACTCAGCCCAATGCTGCCACCACTGCATACTGATGACCAGTCAACCTGGCATCCCAGTCTCCAGCAAAACTTCACCACAGCCACCACTAATAATCACACCCTAATTCATTAAGTAAATAATAAATACCCCTAATGATGTATACAGAAAAAAAAAATCAGACTACATTACTGCACACACCCAGACTCAAGACCAAAGTGTCCTATCCAACCAGTACTATAGATATATCTTCATTAATAAAAAAAAGTCCTCTACGAAAGTAAATGTAAAAATATGAAGAAGTAACTGTTGCACCTGATGTGCAAATATCAATGTAAAGACACAGAAACATGAAAAATAAAATATGATGCCTCCAAAGAAACACAATAACTCTCCAGCCAGATTCTAATCAAAAAGAAATTTATGAGAGCCCATTTATAGGACTCAAAATAATAATTTAAAACAATCTTGTGAGATACAAGAGAACTGTGAAAAACAATACAGAAAAATCAGAAAAACAATTCAGAATATAAATGAGAAATTTACCAAAGAGACAGATAATTTTTAAAAGAGTCAAAGAGAAATTCTGGCCAGGTACAGTGGCTCATGCCTGTAATCCCAACACTTAGGGAGGTCAAGGCAGGAAGATTGCTTGAGCCCAGAAGTTCAAGACCAGTTTGGGCAACATGGCAGGACCCTATCTCTACCAAAGAAAATAAAAATAAAATTAAAATTAAAAAAATTAGCCTGGTGTGGTGGCACACATCTGTAGACCCAGCTACTCAGGAAGCTTAGGCAAGAGGATCACCTGAGCCCTGGAGGTCTAGGCTGCAGTGAGCTGTGATTGCACCAGTGAACTTCAGCCTGGATGACAGAGTACGATCAGTGAGATCCTGTCTCTAAATAAATAAATAAATAAATAAAATAAAACTGACTACATCAGGCAAAAGGGAGACTCTCAGAACTTGAAGACAGATCTTTTGAAACAATCCAGTCAGACAAAAATAAAGAAAAAAGAATTTTAAAAATAAGCGAAGACATTATGACATCTGGGGAAACATAAAGTGTCAAAATATTACAATTATAAGTATTCCTGACATTGAAGAGAGAAAGAAAAAATTTGAAAGCACATTTAATGGAATAATAGATGAAAACTTCCCAAGTCTAACAAAAGTTTGGACATTCAGATACAACAGGCTTAGCAATCCCCAGGCAGATACAATGGAAAAAGGTCTTCTCTAAGGCACATTATAGTCATTGTCTAAAATCAAAGATAAAGAGTGAATCCTAAAAGCAGCAAGAAAAAATCGTGTCTAGTCACATATAAAGGAAACCTCATCACATTAACTGTAGATTTCTTAGCAGAAACCTCACAAGCCAGAAGACAATGGAATTATAGATTCAAAGGGTTGAAAGCAAAAAGTATGTCAGTCAAGAATACTGTATCCAGCAAAATTACCCTTCATAAATGAAGGAGAAATGACATTTTTTCCAACAAGCAAATTCTGAGAAAATTCATTATCACTATATTGACCCTACAAGACATGCTCAAAGTAGCCCTAAACCTGGAAGTGAAAGCACAACATTTAGTATCATAAAAACACACCAAACTATGAAACTCACTGGTAAAGCAAAGACACAAAGGAGAAAGAGAAAGAACTCAAAGAGTACCACTGCAGAAATCCACCAAACCATAACATCAAACAATAAGAGAAAAAGAATGAAACCAAAAATATACGAAATAACCAGAAAACAATCAACAATATGATAAGAACAAAGTCTCACATATTAATAATGACTTTGAATGTAAATAAAATAAATAATCCACTTAAAAGATACAGAATAGCTAAATGGATTTTTTTAAATGACCCAACTATATGCTCCTTACAAGAAACTTACCTTACCATAAAGACATATGTAGACTAAAAGTAAAGGGAAAAAAAAAAGAGATATTCCACACAAATGGAAACCAAAAGTGAACAGGAGTAGTTATACTTGTATTAGATAAAACAGACTCTAAAGTCAAAAACAGCTGAAAAAAAAAGACAAAGAAGGTCATTATATAATGATAAAGGGATCAATTCAGCAAGAGGATATAACAGTTCTAAATATATATGCACTCAACACGGGAGCACACAGATTCCTAAAGCAAATATTAGTATATACTATAACTAAAGAGAGAGATAAACTGAAATACAGTAATAGTGGGGGACTTCAAAACTCCTCTCAGCATTAAACAGATCATCTAGCCAGAAAATCAACAAAGAAACATTGGATTTAAACTGGACTTTATTTATTTATTTATTTATTGAGACTGAGTCTTGCTTTGTCACCTAGGCTGGAGTGCAGTGATCTCAGCTCACCACAACCTCCACCTCCTGGGTCCAAATGGTTCTCTTGCCTTAGCCTCCCAAGTGGCTGGGATTACAGGCACATGCCACCATGCCTGGCTATTTTTGTATTTTTAGTAGAGACAGCATTTTGCCATGTTGGCCAGGCTGGTCTTGAACTCCTGACCTCAAGTCATTGGCCCGCCTTGGCCTCCCAAAGTGCTGGGATTACAGGCATGTGCAACCGTGCCTGGCCTTAAACTGGACTTTAGACCCAATGGACCTAACAGACTCTTACAGAGCATTCTATCTAACAACTGCAGAATATACATTCTTAGCCCATAGAACATTCTCCATGATAGACCATATGTTAGGCCACAAGTCTCAATACACTTTTAAAGACTGAATCATATCAAGTATCTTCTCAGACCACAAGGGACTAAAACTAGAAATAAATACCAAAAGGGACTCTGGAAACTTTACACATAGAAATCAAATAACATGCCCCTGAACACTACTGAGTCAATTCTTTAAAATCTTTTTTTTTATTATTTTATTTTATTTTTTATTATACTTTAAGTTTTAGGGTACATGTGCACATTGTGCAGGTTAGTTACATATGTATACATGTGCCATGCTGGTGCGCTGCACCCACTAACTCATCATCTAGCATTAGGTATATCTCCCAATGCTATCCCTCCCTCCTCCCCCCACCCCACAACAGTCCCCAGAGTGTGATATTCCCCTTCTTGTGTCCATGTGATCTCATTGTTCAGGAAACAACAGGTGCTGGAGAGGATGTGGAGAAATAGGAACACTTTTACACTGTTGGTGGGACTGTAAACTAGTTCAACCATTGTGGAAGTCAGTGTGGCGATTCCTCAGGGATCTAGAACTAGAAATACCATTTGACCCAGCCATCCCATTACTGGGTATATACCCAAATGACTATAAATCATGCTGCTACAAAGACACATGCACACGTATGTTTATTGCGGCATTATTCACAATAGCAAAGACTTGGAACCAACCCAAATGTCCAACAATGATAGACTGGATTAAGAAAATGTGGCACATATACACCATGGAATACTATGCAGCCGTAAAAAATGATGAGTTCGTGTCCTTTGTAGGGACATGGATGAAATTGGAAATCATCATTCTCAGTAAACTATCGCAAGAACAAATTCTTTAAAATCTTGAAACAAATGATGATCTTGAAACACAACATACCAAAACTGTGGAATACAGCAAAAGGTGTGCTGACGGAAGTTTACAACAATAAACGCCTACATCAAAAAAGTACAAAGATTACAAATTAACAATCTAACAATGCACCCAAAGGAGCTAAAAAAGAATAAACCAAATCCATAATTAGCAGAAGAAATGAAATAATAAACAGAGTAGAACTAAGCAAAATAGACTAATGAAACAATACAAAAGATCAATGAATAAAAAATTGGTTCTTCAAAAAGATAAACAAAATTGATAAACACTAGCTAGATTAACCAAGAAAGGAAAGACCCAGATAAACAAAATGAGAAATGAAAAAGAGAACATTACAACTGATACCACAGAAATACAATAGATCAGCAAACTATTATAAAAAGCTATACACTGAAAATCTGAAAAACCTAGAGGAAATTGATAAATTCCTGGAAACATACAACCTAACGTAACAAGATTGAATCAGGAAAAAACAGAAATCTGAGCAGACCAATAATGAGTAGTGAGAGTGAGTAGGTAATAAAGTCTCCCAGAAAGCAAGCCCAGGACTAGACAGGTTCACAGCTGAATCCTACCAAATGTACAAAAGAGATCACCAATTTTCCTGAAACTATTCCAAAAAAATAAAAGAGGAAGAAACTCTCCCTAACTCATTCTATGAAGCCAACATCATCTGATACCAAAACCAGACAAGGACGCCACAAAAAAGAAAACTATAGGCCAAGATCCCTGATGAACACAGACACAAAAATCTTCAAGAAAATGCTAGAAAATCAAAACCAACAGCACATCAAAAATATAATAGACCACAATCAAGGGGGATTTATTCCAGAGACATAGGGATGGTTCAACATATCTAAATCAATAAGTGATAATCACATCAACAGAATGAAGGACAAAAACCATATGATCATCTCAATAGATACAAGAAAAAGCATTTAATAAAATTCAACATCCCTTCATGATAAAAACTCTTAACAAACTAGGCATAGAAGGAAATTACCTCAAAATAATAAAGACCATATATGACAAAACCACAGCTAACATCAGGCTGAATGGGGAAAAGTTAAAAGCCTTTCCTCTAAGATTTACTATAAGACAAGGACGCCCACTTCACCACTCCTATTCGACACAGTACTGAAGTCCTAGCCAAAGCAACAAGGCAATAGAAAGAAAGAAAAGGCATCCAAATTGGAAAAGTAGAAGTCACATTGCCCCTCTTTGCTGATGACATGATCTTGTATCTAGAAAAACCTAATGATTTCACACACACGCACAAAATCTTAGATTTGGTAAATGAATTCAGTAAAGTTGCAGGATATAAAATTAACATACAAAATTCGATAGCATTTCTATACACCAATAATGATCTAGCAGAGAGGCAATCACATTTACAATAGCTACAAAAATATATATATAAGAAGAAATTTAACCAAGGAGGTGAAAGATCTCTACAAGAAAAAACTACAAAACACTGATGAAAGAAATTGTAAACACCAACAAATGGAAAAACATCCCAAGCTCATGAACTGAAAGAATCAATATGATTTAAATGACCATACTGGCCAGAGAAATCTACAGATTCAGCACAATTCTTATCAAATTATTAATGTTTTTTCCACAGAATTGGAAAAAGCTATCCTAAAGTTCATAGGGAAGCAAAAAAAAAAAAAAAATGGGGTGGGGCGGCAAATAGCCAAAGTGGTCCTAAGCAAAAATAACAAATCAGGAAGCATCACACTGCCTGATTTCAAACTATACTACAAGGCTGCAGTAACTAAAACAGCATGGTACTGGTACAAAAGTAGACACATAGGCTGGGCATGGTGGCTCATGCCTGCAATCCCAGCACTTTGGGAGGCCAAGGTGGGTGGATCATTTGAGGTCAGGAGTTCAAGACCAGCCTGGCCAACATGATAAAACTCCATTTCTACTAAAAATACAAAAATTAGCCAGGTGTGGTAGCATGTGCCTATAGTCCCAGCTACTCAGGAGTCTGAGGTGAAAGAATCACTTGAACCCAGGAGGTGGAGGTTGCAACAAGCAGAGATTACACCACTGCACTCCACCCTGGGCAACAGAGCTACACTCTGTCGCGCAAAAAAAAAAAAAAAAAAAAAAAAAGATCATAGGTCAAGATAACTGAACAGAGAACTGAATAACATCAGATACTCATAACCAACTGATCTTTTTTGTTAACAAAGTTGACAAAAATACACAATGGAGAATGGACTCTCTATTCAATAAACGGAGCTGGGAAAATTGGCTAGTCATATGCAGAAGAATGAAACCAGACCCCTATCTCTCACCATATACAAAAATTAACTCAGATGGATTAAAGACCTAAATGTAAGACCTGAAACTATAGAAATCCTAGAAGAAAACCTAGGGAAAAACCCTTCTAGACATTGTCCTAGGCAAGGAATTTATGACAAAGACCCCAAAAACAAATGCAACAAAAATAGACAAATGACACTTAAACTAAAAAGTTTCTGCACAGCAAAAGAAATAATTGATAGAGTAAACAGATAAACTACACAATGGGAGAAAATATTTGTAAATTATGCATCCAACTAAGAATCTACAAGAAACTCAAACAACTGAACAAGAAAAAAACAAACTCCAATAAAAACCCCAAAGGACATAAACAGACATTTCTCAAAAGGAATGTAAATGGCCAACAAACAAATGAAAAAAAAATGTTCAACATCACTAATATTCAGAGAAATGCAACTTAAAACCACACCAAGATACCATCTTACACCAGTGAAAACGACTTTTTATTTTTATTTTTATTTTTGAGACAGAGTTTCATTCTTGTTGGCCAGGCTAGAGTGCGATGGCACGATCTCGGCTCACCGCAACCTCCACCTCCCGGGTTCAAGTGATTCTTCTGCCTCAGCCTCCCGAGTAGCTGGGACTACAGGCACCCACCACCACACCCAGCTAATTTTTTGTATTTTTAGTAGAGACAGGGTTTCACTATGTTGGCCAGGCTGGTCTCAAACTCCTGGCCTCACGTGATCCACCCACCTTGGCCTCTCAAAGCGCTGGGATTATAGGCATGAGCCACCATGCCGGGCCGAAAATGGCTATTCTTAAAAAGCCAAAAACGGCCGGACGCTGGGGCTCATGCCTATAATCCCAGCACTCTGGGAGGCCGAGGCAGGCGGATGACCTGAGATTGGGAGTTCAAGACCAGCCTGACCAACATGGAGAAACCCCATCTCTACTAAAAATACAAAATTAGCCAGGCATGGTGGCGCATGTCTGTACTCCCAGCTACTTGGGAGGCTGAGATAGAATCACTTGAATCCAGGAGGCAGAGGTTGCAGTGAGCCGAGATCATGCCATTGCACTCTAGCCTGGGCAACAAAAGCAAAACTCTGTCTCAAAAAAAAAAAAAAAAAAAGTCAAAAACAACAGATGTTGACATGAATATGGAGAAAAGGGGATGCTTATACACTGTTGGTGGGAATGTAAATGGAAAAGAGTATGGAGATTTCTCAAAGAACTAAAAATAGAACTACCATTCGATCCAGCAATCCCACCACTGGGTATCTATCCAAAGGAAAAGAAATCATTAATTTAAAAAGGACAGGCACTTGTATGTTCATCGCAGTACTAGTCACAATAGCAAAGTCATGGAACCAAACTAGGTGTCTATCAGCAGCTGATTATTTGAATAAAGGAAATATGGTTATACACACCATGGAATACTTTGCAACCACAGAAAGAATGAAATCATGTCCTTTGCAGCAACATGCTTGGAGCTGGAGGCCATTACCTTAAGTGAACTAACTCAGAAACAGAAAATCAAAAATAGCATGTTCTCACTTATAAATGGGAGCTAAACAATGGGTACACAGGATGATGAAAATGGAAATAGGCAGTGGGGACTCCAAAAGGGGGAGGGAAGAGGCAGCTGAGGGTTGAAAAATCACTTATGGGGTACAATGTTCAATATCTGGATGATGGATACACTAGAAGCCGAATCCCCACCCTTACACAATATACCTATGTAACGAACATGCACGTGTACCCTGTGAATCTCAAAACTAAACAAAGATATACAGCTTCTTAAGATTTTATAGTCAAAGAGCATTTTCACTGAAAGAGACTGGTACCCCAAAATTTAATTCAATTTTACAATTCTATACTCAGCCCCAAAGCTAAAACAATTAGAAACTAATAAATGCTAGCTCTTATGAAAATACTATGTAAGGACATTTATCTAGAAATATTTTGAGATGAAAGCACAACATTTGATTCACAAACTCCTTGTGAAGGCCACTACGTTGTCTGGTCTCTGTACATGACACCAGATATTAACATGTATTCCTGAAGAGGGAAAACAACTGGTGCATATTCAGGCTATGCATCTATGACGGGAGTTCTTTCCCCTCAAAGGCAATATGTAACTATTTACATATTACCTCCACTTCCAAATGGGCAGTTCCCCATATGTGAGAATACATCCACAAGACCCAAGGGACAATTTATACATCTTTGTCTTGAATGTTTCCAGCACTCAAGGGAAATGCTTTACAGATAGAAACATTAGAAGATACCATTGTGTCACTACACTTACTTGTATGCCTCTTGTTTTGTTTGAAAAGAATAATTTGAAAGAGCTATTTTTACAAGATATACTGGAAAATCAAGAGAAAAAACAAAATGGAATATAAATACAGAATTCAGGAAGATGTAACATATCTAGTAGTTAGACAGACCTATGGATAAGATCTCAAAGAATTTATGCAGAAAAATAATTTTCTTCAGTAGTTTCTTGATTTTTGTACATTCCAGAGGCTAGAAATTTAGTAGATTTGGCTTTACCAAATAACTACTTTACTTACCACATCCTAATTTTGTCAAGGACTATTTCATATTAATTCATATTAATCTCAAGATACAATAACTATGCAACCAGCAAAAACGAAACCAAAAATAGTAATATTCTTTTAGAAGATTTCATTCTATATTCACATGCAGGGTACTAAATGGAATTAAAAGAATTTTATCTTTCTTTTTGAAGATTCAAATTTACCTTTTTCCTTAAATCAGACATAAGTAAAATTCCTAGTGCATACAGTATATTCACTTATTATGATGACCTTAATAAATAAATTGATAAATAACCGAAGAAGTCAACAAAATGTGAACATGTGTGATTTAACTATTAAAACAAATGGCTGAACCCTTATTTAGATATAGTTGTTAGCATATAGTTAATGTAAATTAAATTATTCTTTTTTTTTTTTTCCTTTTTTGAGACAGGGTCTCACTCTGTTGCCCAGATGGAGTGCAGTGGTGCGATCTCAGCTCACCACAACCTCCACTTCTGCCTCAGCCTCCTGAGTAGCTGGGATTACAGGTGCATGCCACCACGCCCAGCTAATTTTTGTATTTTTAGTAGAGACGGGGTTTCACCATGTTGGCCAGGCTGGTCTCGAACTCCTGACCTCAAATGATCCACCTGCCTCAGCCTCCCAAAGTGCTGGGATTACAGGCGTGAGCCATCACGCCTAGCCTTGTCAATGAAATTATTCTATGCCCAGGTTTCTAATCTACCAATGAAGACAAGTTACTCCTGCCTCCTGATTTCTAAAAAGTCAAAAACTACTTTCCTTAATACCACTACTGTGGTCATCTCAATGCTGCAAATTAATAGAATGACGTTCTCTATATAAAACCAAGCTAAAACAATTAAGGTTCTACAGAGTCTGGACTTAATGACAACTGACAAACATTTATAAATTCTTAAACGAGTTCAATTATTAGTTGCACAATTAAAACCAAACCAAAGCAAATGAACTAGTAAGTAAAACATTTATTATTGGTAATCAACTATGGAGCATAGGTATTTTTTATGGAAAATCCTTCAACACTTGCTCCATTACAAATAATCCAAACACAGGCCACGTCTTACCTTGTTTTCTGCATAAGCAAGCCAGCGGCTCCCAAGAGCAATAGGATTCATGTTTGGCCCTGGACATGGATAGCAGCCTGAAAAATTTCAAATGGCACTATTGAGAAATTTCTTAATAGCTTTTCTGTTGGTGCATCATATGTCAATGCCAGAAAAACAGAAAAATCAAATGCTTATATTTTTTCAAGTCTCACATAAAATTCCTGTAACACTAGTCATTATTTTGTTAGCTAAGTAAGGTGCATTTTCCCCCCTCTATTTAGTTTCCTTTTGGCTTAACTCTGTCCCAACAAGAAACAAATCTGGAAAGAACTGGTCATCACTTTCAGCAAACACTGGGCATTTTATACAGTTATTCCTAAACATGAGAATGAAGTTAACAGGGCCATTTTAAGTCTAACATTCATAAATCAAGGAAGAATTTTGGGAGAGGAGAGAGAAATGATATGATGGGTTCAGGAATTTAAAGGCAAAAGATAAATGAGACTATCAGACATGATACTACAATGAGGAGAGAAAAAGAACAAGTATTTGACCTCACTGAGGCCAATGAAGACAAGTAACTCTGAAAGTCTGCCTCCACAGAAAGATGTTGGGGAACTGCATAATCCTTTGTATTTACATTTCACTCAATATCATTCTTCTTGCTTGCAGTTCTAGCCAATAACAACAGTTAATTGTTCTATGACATATATTTACTGTTTATTTTCTATCTTCCTCCAACTTGATTACAGGGATGTGTAAATTGAAGAATCGGTTTTCTTCGCCGCTGACTCTTCCCTGCTGCCACTCCCTAGTCATTCTGTGTTCCTATTGCTATGCTCAAAAGCACTAAAGAAGCACACCTTACTGTCACTTCCGGTACACAGCCATTTTTAGCCTAGCTCCCTAAACTGCCATCTATTTTGAATTTTCGTCTTGAAAAGAAAATAATAAACTTATAGAGAACAGACAGACCCTAAAAGAAAGTCCACATAAATAAAATAAAAGCTTTCTCATTTTATTGCTCCCTTTTTAAAAAACTGTTCATTCATGCTACTGTTTGAAGGAGTATGTTTGCAATACTTAGGGTTTCCGGAAAACTGACTTCAGGTTAACTGTAATATTACTATTATCTATTAAATGCATATTATGGAAACATATATAGGACAGAAACACACTAAAAATTATAAAAAGACAACATACTGTAATATAAATTGTGTAGTATTTACACAATAGATTAGACTCATTGAATAGATTAATCTTATTCATTAAAAATATAATTTTATATGAGTATGTATACATGTATTCCGCTGACAATTTCAGAGCTGGAGAAATGAGGATAAATATGATCTATAAGAAAGTTTTTCCCCTTTTAAAATTCGTCATGAAAAACAGAACCAAGTACTTGTGAACAGTGGTGTTACATTAGACACAGAGAATCTCCTGCATTAGCTTTAAAACTAAATAATCTAACTCTCAATAAATTCTGATAACCACTTTAACCTCACAAATACAAAAGGGTCCTAAGGAAAAACACAGTTTACAATTCTTCATTTCATTTTTTGAGTCCGTATTTTTAGAGTTCAGTGGACCTCAAGAATTACAGTATATTGTAATGAAAACAACTGTTTTCCTGCTTGCCAAAAGAATGCTTTATAGCTGGAATCAGCAGAACATAAGCCACTCAGCACCATCCCAACCTTATAAGCATGACTCCTTTAAAGATTAATCTTTGCCTCTAGGTAAACTCTGAAAACAAGTGAAGGGGTTGGGGGGACATGAATCTCTATAATACTAGGCCTAATTCTAACATGTTTACAATGTTATTGGACAAAGAGAACTGGATGTTAAAAGAATTCATTTCCCAATGTAAATGAAGGTAAAAAATTTTTAGAAGCACACTATATTTTTCCATTACTAAAAAAGTAATTAAGAAGGTACACAAGCATGATGCAATTTTAGATGGCATCCTCCCAGAAAGTGGTCCTAATGGAGAGGTGACCTGAATTCATTTCAAAAAACAAAAAACTGAACTACTCTCTGTGATACTTTGCCTTATTTCTCCTGGCAAGGACAAATAAAAAGTCTGAGCCCTTTTTTTAAAGAAAACAGGTATTTACATTTATAAGTCCACTGATTTTCAACAAGAATACCAAGACAAGTCAATGGTGAAAGAAGTCTTTTCAACAAACGGTGCTGGGACTACTGGATATCCAAATGCAAAAGCATTTGGACTGGAATGAACGTGGACCCCTATCTCATACCACATACAAAAATGGATCAAAGGCTTAAATATAAAAGTTAAACAATTAAATTCTTAGAATGAAATACTGTAAATTTTCATGACCTTGGATTGGGCAATGGTTTCTTATATAGGACAAAAGAAAAATAAATTGGACTTCATCAAAACAAATGCAAATTTAACATGCTTTAAAAGACACCATAAAGAAAGTGAAAAGACCAGGCCAGGTGCGGTGGCTCACGCCTGTAATCCCAGCACTTTGGGAGGCCGAGGTGGGCGGATCACAAGGTCAGGAGATCGAGACCATCCTGGCTAACACGGTGAAATCCCGTCTCTACTAAAAATACAAAAAATTAGCAGGGTGTCGTGGCGGGCGCCTGTAGTCCCAGCTACTCGGGAAGCTGAGGCAGGAGAATGGCGTGAACCCAGGAGGCGGAGCTTGCAGTGAACTGAGATCGCACCACTGCACTCCAGCCTGAGTGACAGAGCGAGACTCCGTCTCAAAAACAAACAAACAAAACAAAACAAAACAAAGAAGAAAGTGAAAAGACAATCTAAAGAATGAGGGAACATTTTTTGCAAAAAGATATATCTGATAAGTGACATATCTAGAATATAAAATATTACCACTCAGTATTGAAAAGACAAATAATTTAAAAATGGACAGAGATATACAAATGGCAAATAAGCACATTAAAAATGGTCAGTGTCATTAGCCATCAGGGAAATTCAAATTTCAAAATTACAAAAACTTGTAGCTAAATGTTCATACCCAAGAGAACATATGTCCACTGAAAAACTTGTGCACTAGTGTCCATACAAGCATTATCTACAACAGCCCAAAAGTAGAAACAAACTAAATATCTGTCAACTAACGATCAGATAAAATGTGGCATATGTCTAGGCACGGTGGCTCACACCTGTAATCCCAGGACTTTCGGACGCCAAGGAGGACGGATCACGAGGTCAAGAGATCAAGACCATCCTGGCCCACATGGTGAAACCCCGTCTCTACTAAAAAATATAAAAATTAGCTGGGTGTGGTGGCATGCGCCTGTAATCCCAGCTACTTGAGAGGCTGAGGCAGGAGAATCACTTGAAGCCGGGAGGTGGAGGCTGCAGTGAGCCGAGACTGTGCCACGGCACTCCAGCCTGGCGACAGAGTGAGACTCCATCTCAAAAAAACACAAACAACAACAACAACAATAAAAAAAAAAAAATGTGAACATCCTCCCCAGAAAAACACATAAGCATATAAAACATTAAATACCATTTCACAGATTTGTTTAACCATCATACAGCTGATTAAGGACTCTCATAAGGTTTTATGAGTTTTTAGTTTAAAATGAATTTCATGAGTACTGCCATTCTAAGACTCAATGGGTGAGAATTGTGTGCAGAGAATGAAAAAGTCACAAGTTAGTTCACTGCATATATATTCACTGAGTGTCCACTATGTATCCAGCACCAGCACATGCCCTAAAAACATCATAGTGACCTTTTCCATCTTATGGAGAACTCAGAAAAACAAAGATAGGTTTAACTTTTAATGTAAGCTGAACTTAGAACTCACACTAACCTATCGATGAATTCTCATAAATATTACAAACTTGTTTCTTCACATAAAAGCAGAGGTCATCTTTCAAAACTTAAAGATAATTTTGCATTTTAAAGTAAACTTTGCATTTCCATTTGTTCTATTTGTTATTAATCATTAACATAAATGAAGAACACATTAAAACCAAGAAATAACACTAAGATTATAAGAAATAAGTTTTCTCCTCCAAGTAAAAACAGAGGCCAATGGAACAAGATTGCTTACTGTACACTCCTTTGATCTCTCTGGAGACTTCATATCTACCTTTCAATTTAAGAACACTGAAAATGACTGCTAATGACATCTATCGGTCTTTGTCTTTTGTTTTCCTAATCATACATTGGTTTTGGATTTCCACATCAGACAGCTGCTCAAGGCGACTTTTTCATTATATCCAAATACAAAGGTGTCTCCTTTCTCATCATATTGGATGCGTTCCATTAACAGTCCTCTATCAGCTCTCTTTACCTGTTCCTTCCACCCTTTGGCACAAATTCCCATGATGCTTGCTCTGATGGACACAGCTGTCTCTACTTATTTTACAGTCCCTTCATTGTATTCACATATAACCAATGCACTACAAAGGTATTATACAAAACCTTTTCAAACTATTTTAGAAGATAACTGCTTGCATGATCAAAACAACATCCTCATTAAGTGGAGATCTTGTCATTCGACATGGGCTATGGTCCTACCTTAAGAACTAGGTACCAATAAATGGAGAAAAACTATGTGCTAC
Organism: Pan troglodytes; assembly: GCF_028858775.2. Taxonomy (NCBI): domain Eukaryota; kingdom Metazoa; phylum Chordata; class Mammalia; order Primates; family Hominidae; genus Pan; species Pan troglodytes. Next base: position 74,041,810 of record NC_072417.2, on the reverse strand, counting down.
AGGCAAATGAACTACCACAAATGCTATCTCAGTATGCCCTGTCCCACCTGCTCCCTACATCCCAGTATCCTATCCTCCAGTCTCTATATCCTATACCTTTCAGTCTAACAGGCAAAACCAGCTTACAGGCATGGGATTCACCTGACAAAGTTTCAGTCTGTATAAAGGAACAGGGAGAAGAGGAGAAACTGGAGGAAAATAAGATTCTTTCTACTTATGAAGTGGCACCCTTTGTTCCTTAATTTTAAAAATCTGGTCATGGTAAATTTTGTTCTAAATATTGATATAAATCACTTTAGAGGAAGCTGTAATTTCAAAGAAAATCGGCCAAATTCCTTCATTCAAATATTTACAGAATATCACCAATCTTACCAATCTAAAATCATATGTCATATGCATAAATTTGACCCCTAGGGTTTTCAAGAAAAATAATTTGTAACTAAGAATGACATACTTCCTCACAGAAATATGAAATAAAATACATTACTACTATTGGTAAGGGTATTTTGTAGATGAACAGGTAAGGGGGACCTGTGGTGAAATGCTACATCAAACTGTATCCAGAGTATGAAGAAAGAAATCACAAACATATGTTACTGTTGTTTTCTGAACTTTTTCATATTAAGTGCATGTTGAAATATAATATACATGCAGCATTACCCAAATCAACAAAGTGAACACATATTGAACACATAAATAACAACCAGACAAAAAAAGGACATTATAGATTCCCCAAAGCACACTCTTACACTCCCTTTCAGTCCCTATTCTTCCCAAGACATGCACCATCCTACCTTCTGACAACTATATTAAAATTAAGAACATCTTTCCTCAAAGACATTACTGGCCGGGCATGGAGGCTCATGCCTGTAATTCCAGAACTTTAGAAGGCCAAGGCGGGCAGATCACCTGAGCTCAGGAGTTCGAGACCAGCCTGGACAACATGGTAAAACCCCATCTCTACTAAAAATACAAAAATTAGCCAGGTGTGGTGGTGCCTGCCTGTAGTCCCAGCTACTTGGGAAGCTGAGGCAGGAGAACTGCTTGAGCCCAAGAGGTGGAGGCTGCAGTGAGCCAAGAACATGCCACTGCACTCCAGCCTGGGCAAAAGAGTGAGACTCCATCTCAAAAAAAAAAAAAAAAGAAAGAAAAAAAAAGACATTACTGGGCTTATATACATAGTTAATTACACTTATTTCCAACATTTATTCCCAGAAATGACAGAATGTACTTTTATTTAATACTTTTTTCAATATTTTAACCATTTAAGTAACATACATTTCAGATTTTATGAAATCCACACTAAATAGATTTTAAGGAATGCCCAACCCATGACAGCCAGTATGCAAACATTACTCTGAGAGAATAAGTGATAATCTTTGTGGGTCAGGAATTACTAAGAATTCATCACTGTGGACCTCCAGCCACTTGACCAGGACTTAACTAAAAGCTGCATTTCACTTTTAAAGTACCTTCTACAGTACCACAAACACTGTTGATCCCTCTAGATCTCTTCTTTCTGTAGTGAAGAATTCACAGAATACAAGAGAGACTAATGCTTTAACAAAACTTGTTTCATCTATTCAGTGGTCCAGCAATTCAGGTGGAAGTATTCAGGAATACATGGCAAAGATGTCCCAAAAAGACATTAAGGAAAAAGGAAAGCATGAAAGGCATTAAGAAAGAGTGCTAACAACTCAGTCTCCTGTTCACTTTTATCAAATTTGACTTATGTTTTGTGCTTACTAAAAGTCTGCAGAACAGAAGATCCCATTTTCAAAGGGGAAATCCTTTAGAGATAGACAGGAGAGATACTTCAGATACGAGAGAGATACTCAAGAGCTGACGCCTATGAAGACATAATTTTCTAACAAACTCATCCTTTCCAAAATTTCTGGATTTACCCCAATGTGACTTGTAAGATAGAAATTTCATTCACCTATGCATATATATGTATATATGTGTGTGTATATATATGTATCATTTCTTAAAATATTCACCACTTACTTTTAATTTCCAACTCAGACCTATAAAGATCTGTACTGATCCTATATAAATAATTTTCTTCACCTGATAACTGTTGACAGAGAAGCACTACATTTTCAGACATACTGTTATCACAAACATTTTCATTAACTAAACATTCTGAAAAAGAACCACTTGTGCTTTGAAACTGAACATAATTTTGATAAATGTATTCATCTTTAGTGAACTGGGTTTTATTATTAAAAGAACAAAAAAATCATTAATATTTTTATGTTGGCAAGGACATGATAGACACATTATGCCTTCCATGGTTAAACTTTATTTCCTCAATCCAAAACAAACTGAGTAATTCTTCTCTCAATGAGAATACTGTCTAGCGGCAAACAGATAGAAAATGTATACAAGATAGAATGTAAGTGCCTTAAGAGAGGCAGAGATGACATACTACAAAAGCATTCCAAAAGGGTGTTGGTTAACAAATGAGGTCTGTTATCAAATAAATATGGGAAATTAAGAAATGTATCAAATAAATTTAAACAGACAAAATACTAATCACCATTGCTAGTCTCAACAGAAGGTAGCATTTCCTAAGCATATTTGACCAGGGCATCCTGATTTGCAAAGTATGTTGAAAATCTAATGTTCTACAAACAGACAGTGGGAAATGTTATCTTTAAGGGATTTAGAAGGAGAAGTTTCTGTAAGCTAAAGGGGTCAAGAAAGACTTCATATAAGAATTACTATCTACACTGGGCCCAGAAAGATATATAGGATTAAAACATCATAAAGAGAAGGGGTATTAGTGAAAAGGCCATTCTGGTCACGAAGACAAAGGAAAAATGTACCTCCAACAGAATGAGAATAATGAGAGGTTCAAATTAAATGGGACATAAGAAGCATGAAAATTAAGTTGAAGAAAAGATTTAGCAAGGACGCTAAACTTTCATAAAGAAGGTTTTGGTGTACCAAAAACCTTGGGAGTTTCATTGGTAGTAAACGGACAAGATAACCATATATCTGTGTTCGCTCAGGACTTTACAAGTTTACATATATTGATCAGAGTTAAGTCCAGTATGGCAACTGTGCAAATCAAAAGACTGCAGTTTGGATGATAATTATATAATCACTTGGTAATTTTTCAAAGTTCTTATCTTTCAGACGTAGATAGTAAATATGTACAAATTAAATTCTATAATGTCTGCAATATGCTTCAAAATAATTGGGGAAGGGGTATAAATGAAAAAGACTGTCCATTATTTGATAGTTGTTGAAACTAGATAATAAATGCATGGGTGTTCATCATACTACTACTCTAATTATATATATGTATATATTTCCCAAAATAAAAAGTTATTGTTTATGGCCTTTACAGGAAAAGAAATGGCATATCTGTGGCACCAGAAATTTAAATAAGATACAATATTTTTGCCACAGCACTATATTATTACATGTTTACATAATAGGCCAAATTATTGAAAATTGAAGACATTTATATATTTAAGATACATTTAACCATTTTAAGATGACTAAAAACACATTTTTTCTGCAAGAACTTTCAATTTTAAATAGCAATAAAAACTAAGAAGAATACATACACTATTCTCTCTTCTAAGTAAAAGGTTTTTTCACTCTTTTCTCTGTCATATACGGTTTAAATTGAGAAATTATAGTAAAATTGGTAATATGAAACTGCTAAATTGCTTTCTTTGAAAATGTGCCAACTTCTATACTGATTCTGCCAATATATTTTCCAAGGCTTTACGTGTTTACATTTTTTTCCATCATACAGAAAATCTGTAAGTTGACCCAAATGAGGATTTACCACAAATTCTCCTATTAGAAAATCTCAAGCTGCCAAATACTCCCACAGAAAAGCTGCAAATATTATCAATTTACAAAAACAAACAAAACCTTTAAAGGAAATTGTGCTTACAGCTTTATAAGTACATAAGTTTATTTAACAGTATTGAAGATTTTTAAACACTCTTTTAAAATATAAGTCCTTATTCGAAAAATATATTTTTTTCACCTTTTGGTTAAATGACAGATACTAATGTTAGTAGAAACAAATTTTGCTCATATGTAAAGGTATAATGTATAAAAGTACGGTATGTTAAGCAATTTAACAACTGCTTTGAAAGTATGAAACAGCTATATGAAATTAAATCACAAACTCAAGGAGAGTATGTAAGGAGAAAGTGAGGTAACCCACAACAAAGCTTGCTTAGTAATATAAAGAAAATGTGTTGGAAAGTTGAAAATATATATCATACAATATTACTCAATGAGAACAGCCACAGAATCACAAGAAAATCATCAAAATTGAAAACATTAAGTACTGTTGAGAAAATTACAGTTAGTTTGCTGACTGTGTCAAGTAAGTAGTATAAACCCAAAGGCATAAGAAGGGAAAAAAAACTGGTACATACTTGTGACAAAGAATTTCTTCGTGAAAGTACAGCTATCAAAGGCAGCAATTTTCTCCTGCAAGACTACGACAAGGATCCTAAAATTAGAGAGAGAGAAAAAACAGAAAGAAAAAAAGTGAATGTGAAATTCTGTAAGTGGAATCAGAAATGCATTATATCGTCTAGATGAAAACAAGTGCCTACTAATGCAATTTTAAAATTAAACATTTCCTATAATATTTAGGCTAGAAACTTCTGCCTCTTAAAATGTGTAAAAATATAAACCACAAAATCCTATATATAAATAAGATAGAGATGACTAGAAGAAAAGTGATGGAAGAAAAAAACTACCACCTCAAAAAATGTTTGTCTTTTAATAGTTTTGTTTCAGCCAGGCATGGTGGCTCATGCCTACAATCCCAACATTCCTGGAGGCCAAGGCAGAAGGATCACTTGAGCCCAGGAGGTTGAGACCAGCCTGGGCAACAAAGGAAGACCCTGTCTCTATAAGAAATAATACAAATAAACTAGCCAGGTGTGGTGATGTGAGCCTGTAGTCCTAGTTACTCAGGAGGCTGAGGCAGGAGGATCACTTGAGCCCAGGAGGTCAAGACTGCAGGGAGCTACGATCGCACCACTGCACGCCAGCCTGGACAACAGCAAGATCTTGTCTCTAAAAATATGAATACACAAAGTAAAGTTTTGTTTTCATTTATTTTTGAATCGAATAAGTCTACAGTAAAGATGGATAAGATCAAGCCCAGCACAGTGTTGCACACCCGTAATCCCAGCTACTCAAGAGGCTGAGGCAGGAGAATCACTTGAGCCCAGGAGATTGAGACCAGCCTAGGCAACATAGTGAGATCCTGTCTCAAAAGGAAATGAAAAAAAAAGAATGGAGAAGATAATAAATTGTTGGCTATCTACTAAAGTGTTTTTCCAGTGATGTTTTAGTCATGGTATTAAAGATAAAATGGATTTATGTAACCCATCACTTTAAGTTTAAATGGCGGATGAATTTCCCAACTGCTACTCATAAATATAAGTCATTTCTGATTGACTCAATATAGTAAAATTCACTAAGAATCTGTAAAAGCAGTATTTTTCTCAATGCCCAAGATTTACAGATAATTAGAAAATAATTTAGTTATAAACACTTTTTTAAAGCAAAATTCCTAAAATACATCCAAAGCCACCACTTTATATTGTGCTATCCTTGCAGCATATTAATATAAATAGCCAAGCTTAATATTTACTTCAAAAAATCAAATAGAGATTATAATTGTTACTAAATATTTAACAAACTAATAGCTTATTTTTCAAAATTGGGGGCTGGTAAATCTGAGCAACAGATGCTAATATGAGTATTAAAAAAGGAAAATGTATTATTTCATATGCATGCTTTATTAATTTTGTTCATCTTTAAAAACAACAATTTCATTTACTGATGCAGAATAATTCTAATGAGTGACTACTGTTAGATCCTTGCAATTTTTTTTTCTAGCTGGGCCTGTTAAAAACTTTTCTATATATATTTTACTGGGTTGCTTCTTACTAATAAGTGATAATTTGCTATATATGTATATGTGTACTCTGAATACACAAAAAGGTAGAGATAATATCCTTATAAAGGAGATAATATGAAATTTTAGAATTACTCAGTTGTAAATTCCATTTCTGTTCTGTTACTATACTAAAGCCTCAAACCACCTTGCCTACATATTATATCAACTTAATACCCTTTTAATGCCCTGATAGAAGAAAAGGCATTTCCATATCTAATTACCAATGTCTGTACTATTCCTCTACACACAGCGTTTGACAGAAAATATCAAATAATGAAACACACACACAGCCACAAAAATGCACCATTATTAAGAGTCAATGGAACCAAAAAGAAAGTACTTATGGGGTGTGTGTGTGTGTATGTGTGTATATACATACAGATATATACATACAGATATATATGGGGTGTGTGTGTGTATGTGTGTATATACATACAGATATATACATACAGATATATATGGGTGTGTGTGTGTGTATGTGTGTATATACATACAGATATATACATACAGATATATATGGGGGTGTGTGTATGTGTGTATATACATACAGATATATACATACAGATATATATGGGGGTGTGTGTGTGTATGTGTGTATATACATACAGATATATACATACAGATATATATGGGGTGTGTGTATATATACATACAGATATACACATACAGATATATATGGGGGTGTGTGTGTATGTGTGTATATACATACAGATATATATGAGGTATGTGTGTGTATATGTGTATATACATACAGATAGATATGGGGGTGTGTGTGTGTATGTGTGTACATACATAGATATATATGGTGTATGTGTGTGTATGTGTGTATATACATACAGATAGATATGGGGGGGTGTGTGTATGTGTGTATATACATAAAAATAGATATGGGGTGTGTGTCCATGTGTGTATATACATACAGATATATATGGGGGTGTGTGTATATACATACAGATATACACATACAGATATATATGGGGTGTGTATGTGTGTATATATACATACAGATATATACATACAGATATATATGGGGTGTGTGTGTATGTGTGTATATACATACAGATATATATGGGGTATGTGTGTGTATGTGTGTATATACATACAGATATATACATTCAGATATATATGGGGTGTGTATATGAGTGCATATACATACAGATATACATATAAGTACATATACACACATACACATGCACATATATACACACACTATATACACATATACGCATATAATATTCTCATTCCTTCTCATAATTTATTTTATAAACATAGAATATTTAAAACTAGAAACTGTCAGACTGGATAATGATACCATATTATGTCTACACCAATGAATTCAAACACACAACTAGCTTAAAACTGAAAAATGGAAAAATACATACCATACGTATAGTAACAAAAGAGCTGAAATGGATATATTATTATCAGATAAACATTAAGAACAAGAATATCACTATCAACAAAGGATGGTTCATTAAGGGTCATAATAACCATAAATGTATGTTAACCCAATGACAGAAACTCACAAGATTTAAGAAAAATAGAATAACAATCCTACACAAATTATCATAGAAAATTCCAAAAAAAGAAATACCTTCCTAAGGGTCTAATGAATGAAACAACAAAACAGACAAGGCATAATAAGAAAAAGAAAATATACATGAATCTCCCTCATGAACGTAGCTGCAAAAATTAAATCCAGGAATATATAAAAAGGATTATAGATAATTACCCCTAGGGTGAAACCCAGGGTGTAAGAATGGTTTAACACTGGGAAATCATCCAATTTAACAAATTGAAAAGGAAAAACATGATCGTCCTCATATTGACTTCACTAAATACAATGCCTGGTTATGCAAAAAAAAAAACCAAAAACAAACAAACAAAAAACCCTGGCAAACTAGAAAATAAACTGCTGAACTTGATAATCAACACATACCCCACGCTACTTCCCTATAAATAAACCTACAGCTGGAAATAAAACCAAATCTCTAGGTACACTGATCAAGAAAATAGAGAGATTGGGCACAGAGGCTCATGCCTCTAATCCCAGCCCAAGGCAGGAGGACCACTTGAACCAGGAGTTCTAGACCAGCCTGGACAACACAGTGGGACCTTGTCTCTACAAAAAAAAATGTTAAAAAAATTAGCGAGGCGTGGTGGCACCCGCCTGCAGTTCCAGCTACAGGGAGGCTGAGTCAAGAGGATTGCTTCAGCTTGGGAGTTTAAGGATGCAGTGAGCCGTGATGGTGCCACTGCACTCCAGTCTGGGTGACAGAGTGAGATCCAGGCCTCCCAACTCCCAAAAAAGAAAAGGAAATAGAATTCATAAATTACCTACATCACTAGATAATCTACAGTCATTAAATTAGCAATGTAGGAATATTACAAACAACTAAATTCCAATAAATTAGAAGACTTAATGGACAAATGACTGGGAAGACCATTGTCAAAACTATTGATAAATTATCAAAACTAATAAATGACAAATTATCAAGACAAATTATCAAAACTTGTGCTAGAAAGAACTTTAAAGTCTTAATAGACTTGTAAATATAAAATAAATTGAATTTGTAATTGAAAATGTTCCTACAAATAAATGGTATTATCTTTCATGGTCAGAGTTAGAATTCACATGGCATCGTTTTTTGTTGTAGGAGTCAAGACTTGAGTTTTTTCTGTATCAATATCTGAGTGCTGGAGCAATATTTATTGAAAAAACTTACCTGCAGCAGAACCTTTATAAGTCACATGTCCATAGAGGTTGTGTGTGTCTAATCTGAGATTCTACTCTGTTGCACTGGTACACTTATCTATATTTTCATTAGCATCAGACTTTATAAATTACTGTTTTATTGGGGGGTTACAATGGAGGAGTGATAAGTGTTCTGAGTCAGTGTTGCTACCTTGTTTCAGTAAGGTTTACATCATATCTTCTCTTTATTACATTTATTTATTTGAAGACTTATTACCCTTAACATTGCCTGCCATACTGCCAGAAGGAATTTTCAAGGATACATCTGTTCCTGCACACTTCCTGAGACCCTTTTGATCCCTTAGTGCTTTAAACTACTAGGTCTCCAACAGAGCCTATGCTTCTGGGAGTGAACCATAGTTTACTTATGTCCCTTCTGCACCAATAAATTCCCACCATAGTCTCCTTTCTGCCATATCATACACTCTTGTCATATCACCTTTTGCTAGGGCTCCCGAATAAGCTCTACCTTCCTCAAATTTAAAATTTCTAGTTGTAGTATTCACTCTTGTGCAGTTATGAATTAAGCATGGGCTACAGGTGATTTTATATGCGCCATTTATTGATACGTACGGTTTCTGGAGAATGAGGAGCAATTCAGATATAGATGACTACATTTATCTGTGGGGGAGCTGAAACCTTTAAATAAAGTACTTAAGCAACTGAGCAACTATATTTTGCAATTAATTTTCAGATGATATACAATTACAGTTTTGATTTCCTCTTTAAAATGGAGCAAACATTTTAAATTAAAGAGGAAAGTAAATAAGAGAAAGAGTTTTGTGTTGTTGTTTTTTGACTTCTAGTATATTTATGTAATTGAAATACAAGGAAGCTGTGGTCTAAAAATCTTCTCTGTACTTTTTAGTATGTGTTCACATTATTTTTTGACCAAATAATATGTAATCAAGTTTGTGACAGCACAAAGGACAGTTCAGGGTTAAATATGTCTGCAGGATCTACCCATTCAATAACGTTGTTTAACACTTCTATACCCTTCTGACCAACTTGATGTGTCATAGGACAATCATATTATTCTAGCAATAATATATTGGGTATTTTTCCTACATCCTATAATTTTCATCTTTCTATACTTGAATTCAAATATTTCTCTTATTAGTATCAAAACCCACCTTCCTTTTATTTGTATTTTTTAAGTATGTCTTTGCCCTCCCTTCTACATTCAACCTTACTGAGTCACGTTTCAAAACATCTCTTTAAACTCTAACCTGTGAGTCTTTTGCTTCACTTAAATTTATTGAAATGGCAGAAAACAATTTATTTTCTATATTTCAGGTGTTTTGCTTTTTAATGGCATGGAAGATTTATATGAGGCATGTAAGAGCTAATGATCAAGATATTTACCATCCCAGGGCTTCAGTTTGCTTAAATGGAAAAGGAAAGTGCTGAGTGATAGAAGATTCCTAAGGTTCCTTTCTCCTCTAATGTTCCGTGATTAATTTGTCATTAGCAGTAGAGGTCACATAGAAGTTCAAGATAGATCTGAATATTTTCCCAGCAATTAAATGAAATAAATTTTAAAGGATACAAATTAGTTTAGTCCCTATTTTAGCTCCACTGTGAAGTGTGAAGGAATAAAAATATTTTAAAGCATTTTTTTATAGTTCAGGAACATGCTTTTCAAAAATTTTGGTGGGTTCTCACAGCAAAACTACATTTCACATCATAAATCAGCATACACAAAATACATATAAAAAGCTACATTAAAATATTTCTCAAAACCATACTTAACCTTTTTAAGTTTGCTCAGATACTTTCTATTCATTTCCATTTTGTTTTACAAATGCTTGTTATATCCCACTAAACTGAATTCACAATTCCCTAATGGATCAAGACTAGAAGTCTGAATATATTCATCAAGAAATCTTAGAGTTATTTCACTGAACAGAATTCAGAAGGTGTTTCCTTGAGATTTTTAAAAATAAATCTAAGTTAGTCATTGAAACTGGTAGAGTTCTCCATGCCCAGGAGAGCATGTTTCTTATTTTACACAATAAACACATGAAAAAATCCTTACCGTTTATTGCAATGGAGATCATAAATAGGTGTCTTAAATTGAATGGACTTGACCATCTCCCCAGTACGAAGTGAATACAGATCCACACAACAGTACGGTGGGCTTGTGCTAAAAAAGAAAAAAGAAAGAAAAATGTCATTTTTTTAAAAAAGAAAGACCAATAATCTCTATACTTTCTCATTAACATAATATTCAAACCTCTGATTAACAAGATATTAGTAAATTGATTCAAAACTTATCCCAAAAATGATCATAATACATCCCTTATTTTATGTCAACAAGTTAGGAATGCAAAATTTGGCGAAGAAAAAAATATCACTCACCAAATTAGTACTACACAGAAGAAAAATGATATGATTAGGCCGGTGCAGTTACTCATACCTGTAATCCCAGCACTTTGGGAGGCCGAGGCAGGTGGATCACGAGGTCAGGAGTTTGAGACCAGCCTGGCCAACATGGTGAAACCCTGTCCCCACTAAAAAAATACAAAAATTAGGCGTGCATGGTGGCATGTGCCTGTAGTCCCAGCTTCTCTGGGAGGCTGAGGCAGGAGAATCGCTTGAACCTAGGAGGCGGAGGGTGCAGTGAGCCAAGATCGCACCACTACACTCCAGCCTGGGTGACAGAGCAAGAATCCATCTCAAAAAAAAAAAAAAAAAATGAAAGAAAAGAAAAATGATATGATTACACCAATAGATACATAAAAGAATCTAATAAACTTCAAAGCCTATTCATGATAAGAAACATTTCCTTAATACGATAAAGGGTACCAACCTTAAAACTAACGAACAAAAACTAGCAAACACCCATAAAATATGAAAAGGTCTGACCCTAAAATCAGGATGTAGGAAAAAATGCTTATTATCATAACTTCTATTCAACACAGTATGGAAGGTCTTGTGCATAAGCCAAGAAAAGTAATTACTATAAGGAGAAACTAAAGCTGTCATTATTTGCTAAAAACTTGATTGTATAAAAGCAAAAAATACCAATCTGTGCATAGAAATATAGATCATCTGTGCACACACACACGGAGGCAAATTCATAATAAAGACCAACTGTTAGAATATATGGATTTACCAAGGTCTCTAGATAAAAGTATAATATACAAACATCAGGTATATTTTTATAAATTGAGAAACAGTAAAAATTTTTTTAAATCATATAAAATGACATTAAATATCAAAACTATTGACCATCTTGGAACAAATCTAAGGAAAGATTCGTAATATATCTACACAAGAAGAATAAAATGGTTTTTTAAAAACCTACGTAGGCCAGGCGTGGTGGCTCACGCCTGTAACCCCAGCACTTTAGGAGGCCAAGACAGGCAGATCACTTGAGGTCAGGAGTTTCAGATCAGCCTGGCCAACACAGTGACACCCCATCTCTACTAAAAATACAAAAATTATCCGGGCATGGTGTCAAGCACCTGTAATCCCAACTACTTGAGAGGCTGAAGCAGGAAAATTGCTTGAACCCGGGAGGCGGAGTTGCAGTGAGCCAAGATTGTGCTACTGCACTCCAGCCTGGACGACAGAGTGAAACTGTCTCAAAAAAAAACAAAAACAAAAAAACCTACCTAAAAGAAAATAACATGGCCTAAAAGACTCTCTAAATTGATAGTTTAAAACCTCATCAAAAATATACCAGACATGAGATCTCATTCTAGAATGTATATGGAAATGCATTCCACATAATAAGACTTATTGTAAAGGTACAATAAAGAAAAAACTGTGTTCTAGACAGAGGGACAGAACATATTTTAAGAACAAGAATTTCTTAAAATAAAATGAGTAAGCAAAGGGGGAAATCAATAAAACAAAAACTTTGTTATTTTTAAAGATAATAGAATCAATAACTCTAGTCAAAGTGTTCAAAAAAGTAATAAAGAAGGAACAAACAAATAATGAAGGAAACAGGAAATATTCTGATGACACAGATAAATGCCTTAAAATGTACAGAGTGCCAAAACCAATCTACACATAAAGATAATTTGAATAGCTCACGATCTAAAAAGAAATTGAATTCATAACTTCTTGCAAAGAAAATCCTCAAAACAAAAAATTATACCTATCATACATGAACTCTTTCGTAAGGTAGAAGAGTCACTTTCCAACATATTTTATAATGTCAGTAGCACATATCCAAAAACTAAATAAATATATTGCAAGAAAATAAAATATATGCTTGTATATCTATATGTCTCATAAATATACACCCAAAACTCATTAAAAAAATATTAGCAATTAGCTGGGGGCAGTGGCTCATGCCTGTAATCTCAGCACTTTGGGAGGCCGAGGCAGGTGGATCACCTGAGGTTGGGAGTTCAAGACCAGCCTGACCAACATGGAGAAACCCCGTCTCTCCTAAAAATACAAAAATTAGCCAGGGGTGGTGGTGCATGTCTGTAATCCCAGCTACTCAGGAGGCTGAGACAGGAGAATCGCTTGAAACTGATTTCAATCTTGAGCCGAGATTGCATCATTGCACTCCAGCCTAGGCAACAACAGTGAAACTCTGTCTCAAAAAAAAAAAAAAATTAGCAAATAAAATCCCACAATACCGAACCAGGTGAACTTTATTGCAGGAATGCAAGGCTGGTTTACTACAAAATATCTATTAATGTAATTCACCATATTCACAGAAAAAAGGGGGGAAACTACCATGATTATCACATTAGAAAGATGCAGATATGGCATTTTTAGGAATAAAAATGCAACACCCTTTTCAAGAGAAAAACACTCAACAAACCATAATTAGAATTTCTTCTACCTTATAAAGTGCACCTATAAAAAAATCTACAGATATAAGAATAAACACCTTCCCCATAAGGTCAAGAACGAGGCAAAATTGTCTGCTTTTATCACTTCTACTCAACATTGTATAAGAAGTCTTACCCAGCGCAATAATTACAGATAAATAAATCTAAAGCATCCAGATTGTCAAGGTAGAAATAAAACATCACAGATAACATGATCTATTTATAGATAACATTATCTACATAAAAAATCCCAAAGAATTTCTTTAAAAAGCTACTAGAACTTTACCAAGGTTGCAGAATTCAAGGTCTACATATACAATCATGTTTGTATAGAAATGAACAATTTGAAACTGAAAGTATTTGCAATAGCATGAAAATATGAAATAATTCTATGTAAGTCTAACAAAATACATGCAAGATTTGTATACTAGAATTATAACATGCAGATAAAATAAATAAAAGACCTAAATAAATAATAGTAAATACCATGTTCTTGGATTGGGAGTTATAATTTTCTTAAGATGGCAAGTCTCCCCAAACTGATCTATGTATTTAATAATCACAATCAAAATCCTACCAGGCCTTTTTAAAGACGATGACAAGCTAACTTTAAAATCTTTATGCAAATTAATATGATTCTTACATACGAGCATACCTAATTTACTGCACCTCACTTTACTGTGCTTTACAGATATTGCATTTTTTTTTTTAACAAATTGAAGGTTTGTGGGAACCCTGTGTCAAGCAAGTTGACTGAAGCCATTTTTACAACACTACGTGCTCAACTAGTGTCTCTCCATCACATTTTGGTAATTCTCATAATACTTCAAACTCTTTCATTTATTATTATATCTGTTAGAATGATCTGTGATCAGTGATCTTTGATGTTACTATTGTAATTGTTTTGGGGCACCACACACTGGACCCATAGAAGACGGTAAATTTAATCAATAAATGAGTGTGTTCTGAAAGCTCCACCTACCAGCTATTCTCCTGTCTCTCTCCCTCTCCTCAGGCCTCCTTCATCACTGAGACACAGCAATATTGAAAGTAGACCAATTAATAATCCTACAATAGCCTCTAAGTGTTCATTTGAAATAAAGAGTTGCATATCTCTCATTTCAAATCAAAGGCTAGGAATGATTAAGCTTAGCAAGGAAGACGTACTGAAAGCTGATACAGGCAGAAAACCAGACCTCTTACACCACATCACCAAGTCATGAACACAAAGAAAAAGTTCTTGAAGAAATTAAAAGTGCTACTCCAGTGAACACATGAATGAGAAGAAAGTGAAACAGGCTTATTGCCGATATGGAGAAAGTTTTAGTGGTTTAGATAGAAGACTAAACTAAACACAACATTCCCTTAAGCCAAAGCCTAATCCAGAGCAAGGTCCTAATACTACCCATTGTAGTGCCTAAATGACTTAGCTGGATCCCTACCCCATTTTTGTTGGCCAATGCAATGCCTATGTGATATGGCTAAATTCCTAGTCAGCTTTAACTCCATTTATTTTTAGGAAACAGGATGTCTGTGGTCAGAAGTTCCTTCTTAGGTCTAACCCAGCTAAAGCTGACAAAATCCACAATGGCAGTTTAATCGACCTCTGAAGAACCTCTAGCTTCATTATAATCCAATTTCCATGCTAAGTGACAGTCCCATCAGCACCATGACAGTTGACAATCACCATGACAAAGACCAGAAGAGACCAGGAAAGCATAGAAAAGAGGTGGCTCCTTGATTCCAGGAAAATCTCCATCCCTTTCCAAGAAAAACATATTCCTCTCCTGGCTCTTAATGCCCAAACCCTTCATTAAAGATGCCCTATATCTGTAACTTCCAGGTTTCTCAGGAGCTGAGAAGTTAAGCTAAGTTCCCACTTCTCCAATTCCGAGGCTACTGAATAAAGCTGCACTGCCTGACACTCATTTTCAGTTTGATGTGTTGGTTTCATGACGCTGAACAGGAAAGAGCCCCGTAAGGGGTAATCAGGACTCTCCATCAGCAAAAAGATTATGATTCACTGAAGTATCAGAACATCAGTATTTTTTAGCAATAAAGTATTTTTTAATTAAGGTATGCACATTGATTTTTTTTTTTTAGACATAATGCCATTATACACTTAAGAGACTATAGTATAGTGTAAACATACCTTTTTTGGTTTTGTTTTTGTTTTAGATACAGGGCCTCACTCTGTCACCTGAAATGGAATTCACTGTAGCCTCTAATTCCTGATCTCAAGCAATCCTCTAGTCACAGCATCCTGAGTAGCTGGGGCTATAGGTGCGCACCACCATATTCAGCTAATTTTTTTATTTTATTTTATTTTTTTAGACAGTGTCTTGCTTTGTTGCCCAAGATGGTCTTAAACTCCTGGCTTCAAGCAAGCCTCCCACCTTACCTCCCCAAAGTGCTGGAATTACAGGAATGAGCCACTGAGCCTAGCCAAACATAACTTTTATATGCACTGGGAAACCAAAAAATTCATGTGACTTGCTTTATTATGGAATTTGCCTTATTGAGGTCATCTTGAACTGAACCTACACTATATAATATCTCTGAGATATGGATGTATACAAATGATATACATGTATAAGACATATAAAGCTGCAATAGTCAGGATAGTATGGTACTGGTATAGGCGTACACAAATATTTCAAGGAAACAGAATAATGAGTCGAGAAATAAACTCACATTTGTATGGCCAACTCATTTTCATCAAAGGTACAATATAACTAAATGATGAAAAGATCATTTTTGGAACAAATGGTGCCAAAAGAATCAGATTTCTATATGAAAAAAATTAAACTGCTCCAAAAACAAACTCAAAATGGATCATAAGTCTAAAAATATAATAGCAAAAACTATGCGGCAAGGACAAACTACAGGAGAAAAATCTTTGTAACCTATTTCTTGAGAAAAATCTTTGTAACCTATTTCTTAAACAGAAAAAGAAATGCATGAAAATAGATATAATTGACAAAACACAATTTATCAAAATGTGAAACTTTTACTGTTTAACAGACAAAAATTAAAAATGAAAAGGCAAGTGCCATGTTATGAAAAAATAAATGCAAAATATATATCTGATAAAGGTTTGTGTCCAAAATATTTTTTAAATTCTGCATGCACCTGTAGTCTCAGCTACTAGGAAGGCTGAGGCAGGAGCAATTTGAGGATGCAGTGAGTTCTGATCATACCACTACACTCCAGTGTGGGCAACAGAGTGACACCCTGTCTCAAAAAGAAAAGAAAAGAATGCTTGTGATTTTTGTACATTGATTTTGTATCCTGAGACATTGCTGAAGTTGCTTATCAGCTTAAGGAGATTTTGGGCTGAGACGATGGGGTTTTCTAGATAAACAATCATGTCGTCTGCAAACAGGGACAATTTGACTTCCTCTTTTCCTAATTGAATACCCTTTATTTCCTTCTCCTGCCTGATTGCCCTGGTCAGAACTTCCAACACTATGTTGAATAGGAGCGGTGAGAGAGGGCATCCCTGTCTTGTGCCAGTTTTCAAAGGGAATGCTTCCAGTTTTTGCCCATTCAGTATGATATTGGCTGTGGGTTTGTCATAGATAGCTCTTATTATTTTGAAATATGTCCCATCAATACCTAATTTATTGAGAGTTTTTAGCAAGAAGGGTTGTTGAATTTTGTCAAAGGCTTTTTCTGCATCTATTGAGATAATCATGTGGTTTTTGTCTTTGGCTCTGTTTATATGCTGGATTACATTTATTGATTTGCGTATGTTGAACCAGCCTTGCATCCCAGGGATGAAGCCCAAAAATCAATGTACAAAAATCACAAGCATTCTTATACACCAACAACAGACAAACAGAGAGCCAAATCATGAGTGAACTCCCATTCACAATTGCTTCAAAGAGAATAAAATACCTAGGAATCCAACTTACAAGGGATGTGAAGCACCTCTTCAAGGAGAACTACAAACCACTGCTCAAGGAAATAAAAGAGGATACAAACAAATGGAAGAACATTCCTTGCTCATGGGTAGGAAGAATCAATATCGTGAAAATGGCCATACTGCCCAAGGTAATTTACAGATTCAATGCCATCCCCATCAAGCTACCAATGACTTTCTTCACAGAATTGGAAAAAACTACTTCAAAGTTCATATGGAACCAAAAGAGAGCCCGCATCGCCAAGTCAATCCTAAGCCAAAAGAACAAAGCTGGAGGCATCACACTACCTGACTTCAAACTATACTACAAGGCTACAGTAACCAAAACAGCATGGTACTGGTACCAAAACAGAAATATAGATCAATGGAACAGAACAGAGCCCTCAGAAATAACGCCGCTTACCTACAACTATCTGATCTTTGACAAACCTGAGAAAAACAAGCAATGGGGAAAGGATTCCCTATTTAATAAATGGTGCTGGGAAAACTGGCTAGCCATATGTAGAAAGCTGAAACTGGATCCCTTCCTTACACCTTATACAAAAATCAATTCAAGATGGATTAAAGATTTAAACGTTAGACCTAAAACCATAAAAACCCTAGAAGAAAACCTAGGCATTACCATTCAGGACATAGGCGTGGGCAAGGACTTCATGTCCAAAACACCAAAAGCAATGGCAACAAAAGACAAAATTGACAAATGGGATCTAATTAAACTAAAGAGCTTCTGCACAGCAAAAGAAACTACCATCAGAGTGAATAGGCAACCTACAACATGGGAGAAAATTTTCGCAACCTACTCATCTGACAAAGGGCTAATATCCAGAATCTACAGTGAACTCAAACAAATTTACAAGAAAAAAACAAACAACCCCATCAAAAAGTGGGCGAAGGACATGAACAGGCACTTCTCAAAAGAAGACATTTATGCAGCCAAAAAACACATGAAAAAATGCTCATCATCACTGGCCATCAGAGAAATGCAAATCAAAACCACTATGAGATATCATCTCACCCCAGTTAGAATGGCAATCATTAAAAAGTCAGGAAACAACAGGTGCTGGAGAGGATGTGGAGAAATAGGAACACTTTTACACTGTTGGTGGGACTGTAAACTAGTTCAACCATTGTGGAAGTCAGTGTGGCGATTCCTCAGGGATCTAGAACTAGAAATACCATTTGACCCAGCCATCCCATTACTGGGTATATACCCAAAGGACTATAAATCATGCTGCTATAAAGACACATGCACACGTATGTTTATTGCGGCATTATTCACAATAGCAAAGACTTGGAACCAACCCAAATGTCCAACAATGATAGACTGGATTAAGAAAATGTGGCACATATACACCATGGAATACTATGCAGCCATAAAAAATGATGAGTTCATACCCTTTGTAGGGACATGGATGAAATTGGAAACCATCATTCTCAGTAAACTATCGCAAGAACAAAAAACCAAACACCGCATATTCTCACTCATAGGTGGGAATTGAACAATGAGATCACATGGACACAGGAAGGGGAATATCATACTCTGGGGACTGTGGTGGGGAGGGGGGAGGGATAGCATTGGGAGATATACCTAATGCTAGATGACGAGTTAGTGGGTGCAGCGCACCAGCATGGCACATGTATACATATGTAACTAACCTGCACAATGTGCACATGTACCCTAAAACTTAAAGTATAATAAAAAAAATAAAAAAAGAAAAGAAAAGAAAAGAAAATCTTATGACTGAACAATGATGATGCATGCAACACATTTTTTACCACCTCTGTGCACAGAAACTAGAAAACATAGGAGAAATGGATAAATTTCTAGAAACACAACAACCTCCCAAAATTGAATCAGGAAGAAATTAAAACCCTGAACAGAACAATAATGAATTCCAAAATTGTATCTGTCATTTTTTAAAACCTACCAATGAGAAAAAGCCCTGGACCAAATGAATTCACAGCCAAATTCTACTAGATGTATAAAGAAAAGCTGCTACCAATCCTGCTGAAATTATTATAAAAAGTCGAGCATGAGAGACTCCCCCTAACTCATTCTATGAAGCCAGCCTCATTCTGTTTTTTGTTTGTTTGTTTGTTTTGAGACAGAGTCTCCCTGTCTCCCAGGCTGGAGTGCAGTGGTGCAATCTAGGCTCACTGCAAGCTCCACCTCCTGGGTTCACGCCATTCTCCTGCCTCAGCCTCTCGAATAGCTGGGACTACAGGCGCTTGCCACCACGCCTGGCTAATTTTTTGTATTTTTAGTAGAGATGAGGTTTCACCATGTTAGCCAGGACGGTCTCAATCTCCTGACCTCATGATCCGCCCTCCTCGGCCTCCCGAAGTGCTGGGATTTCAGGCATGAGACACCACGCCCGGCCGAAGCCAGCTTCATTCTGATACCAAAACCTGGCAGAGACATTAACAAATAAGGAAAATTTCAGGCCAATATCCCTGATGAACACAGATGCAAAGCTCCTCAACAAAATACCAGCAAATCAAATCCAGCAGCACACAGAAAAGCTAATCCACCATGATCAAGTAAGCTTTATTCCTGGGATGCAAGTTTGGTTCAACATATTCAAAACAATAAATGTGATTCATCATATAAATACAACTAAAAACAAAAAAACAAATGATCATCTCAAGGGATGCAGAAAAGACTTTCAATAAAATTCAATATTCATGTTAAAAACCTTCAACAAACTAGATATTGAAGGAACATACCTCAAAATAATAAGAGCCATCTATGACAAACCCACAGCCAACACGATACCGAACAGGCAAAAACTGGAAACACTCCCCCTGAGAACCAGAACAAGACAAAGACGCCTACTCTCACCAATCCTATTCAACACAGTTCTGGAAGTCCCAGCCAGAGCAATCAGGCAAGAGAAAGAAATAAAAGGCATCCAAACAGTAAGACAGGAAGTTACACTATCTGTAGTCCCAGATGATATGATTCAATACCTAGAAAACTCTTAGTCTCTGTCCAAAGGCTCTTGGATTTGTTAAACAACTCCAGCAAGGTTTCAGGATATAAAATCAATGTATGAAAATCAATAGCATGTCTATACATTGATAATATCCCAGCTGAGAGCCAAATCAAGAAAGTAATCTCATTCACAATAGCCATAAAAGGAATACAATACCTAGGAATACTGCTAACCAGAAAGGTAAAAGACCTCTAAAATGAGAATTACAAAATGCTGCTGAAAAAAGTCAGAGATGACACAAGCAAATAGAAAAACATTCCATGCTCATGGATAGGAAGACTCAATATCGTTAAAATGTCCATACTACCCAAAGCAACTTACAGTTTCAATGCTCTTCCTATCAAACTACCAAAGGCATTTTTCACAGAATTAGAAAAAAAAGTATTCTAAAATTCATATGAGACCAAAAAAGAGCCTGAATAGTAAAAGCAATCCTAGGCGAAAAGAACAAAGCTGGAGGCATTACACTACTTGACTTCAACTATACTACAAGGCTACAGTAACCAAAATAGCATGGTACTGATACAAAAACTGACACATAGACCAATGGAACAGGTTGGAGAACCTAGAAATAAAGCCACACACCTACAACCATCTAATCTTTGACAAAATTGATGATAACAAACAATAGGGAAAAAACTCCCTATTCAATAAATGGTGGTGGGATTACTGGCAAACCATATGCAGGAGATTGAAACTGGGCTCTATATACGAAAATCTTTCCACTGTATACAAAAATCAACTCAAGGTGGATTAAAGACTGAAATGTAAAACATAATGCTATAAAAAGTCTAGAAACAAAAACCTAGGAAATACCATTCTGGACACATGCCCTGGCAAAGATTTTATAAGGAAGACTCCAAAAGCAATCCCAACAATTGCAACAAAAATTGACAAGTGGTACTTAATTAAAGAGCTTCAGCACAGCACAAGAAACTGTCAACAGCAAACAACCTGCAGAAGGACAGAAAAATATTTGTGAACTATGCATCTGACAAAGGTCTAATATACATAATCTAGAAGTCAACAAGCAAGAAATAACCCCATTTAAAAAATGGGCAAAGTACATGAACAGACACTTCTCAATAGAAGACATACACATGGCCAACAAGCATATGAAAAATATGCTCAACATCACTAATCATTAGAGAGGTGCAAATCAAAATCACAATCAGATGCCTTCTCACACCAGTCAGAATGGCTATTACTAAAAAGCCAAAAAATAATAGATGCTGGCGAGGTTGTGGAGAAAAGGGAATGCTTATACACTGCTGGTGGGAATGTAAATTAGTTCAGCCAACATGGATAGCAGTTTGGAGATTTCTCAAAGAACTTAGAATTACCATTCAACACAAGACAATCCCATTATAGGATATATATCCAAAGGAATATCAATCATTCTACCATAAAGACACATGCACTCCTATGTTCTTTGCAGCACTAGTCACAATATCAAATTCATGGAATCAACCTAGATGCCCATCAACAGAGGACTGGATTTTAAAAATGTCGTACATAGGCCGGGCGTGGTGGCTCATGCTTGTAATTCTAGCACTTTGGGAGGCCAAGGCAGGTGGATCACCTGAGGTCAGGAGTTTGAGACCAGCCTGGCCAACATGGTGAAACCCCATCTCTACTAAAAAATACAAAAATTAGCTGGGCGTGGTCGTGCACACCTGTAATCCCAGCTACTCAGGAGGCTGAGGAAGGAGAATCGCTTGAACCTGGGAGGTGGAGGTTGCAGTGAGCTGAGATCGCACCACTGCACTCCAGTCTGTGCAACAGGAGCGAGACTCCATATCAAAAAAAAAAAAAAAAATGTGGTACATATTCACCACAGAATACTACGCAGCATAAAAAAGAACAAAATCATCTCCTTTGCAGCAACATAAATGCAGCTGGAGGCCATTATCCTAAGCGAATTAATGCAAGAACAGAAAACCTAATACAGAATGCTCTCACTTATAAGTGGGAGCTAAACAATGAATACACATGGACACAAGGAAGGGGACAACAGACACCGGGGCCTACTTGAGGGAGGAGGGTGGAAGTAGAGTGAGGATCAAAAAACTACCTATCGGATACTTTGCTCACTACCTGGGTGACAAAATAATCTGTACACCAAACTCCAGTGACATGCAATTTACTGATGTAACAAACCTGAACACGTACCCCCAGAACCTAAAATAAAAGTTGGAAAAAAAAATTATTTATCAAGTTTTTCTTGCTCTCTTGTACATATTAAGTCATATGTTTATTTTCTGTATCAATGTTGTTTTAATGTTTAATTTTAATGTCAGCATTAAAATTAATGTTATAACATTATAATGTGGGCTAAGCTTACATTAGCTCTAAAATAAATGATTTCATGCATGAAAAATAAAAAATAAAGGTGTTCATAATAAATAAATAAAATGACGATAATTCTATGATAACTGTTGTAGAAGCAAAAAGAAGAATACAGTTTTTTAATGGCCCTAATATGTTTAAAGATACTTGATTAAAGAAGATATACAGATAGCAAGTAAGCACATGAAAAGATGTTCAACATATTTAATTATCAGGGAAATGCAAGTAGAAACCACTAATGGATACCACTACACCCAATAGAATGACTAAAATTTTAAAAACTAGTAGTACAAAGTTATGGCAAGAATGCAAACTAATTGAAGCCCTCACACATTACTGCTGGAGATGCAAAATGGTACAGTCACTCTGAAAAATAGTTTACCAGTTTGTAAAAAAATTAAACATACATTTTCCATACGTCACAACTAGGTATTTTATTAGCCATAATAAAAAGCCTAGAAACAATTAAATGTCCATCAATAGGTGAATGGACAGTTATATATTAATGCAATGAAAAGTATTCAGCATTTAAAAAGAACAAATTATCTATAAAACAACAAAAGTGAATCTCAATACCATGACTGTGGGGGTAGGGAAGCTATACATAAAAGTCTACACAGTGTATGAGTCCCTTCTATGAAAAGTTAAAAAAAAAAAACACAGCCACAACTATAATAATAGGAAGCAAATCAGTGTTGCAAGAGAGAGGGAAAGGAGGAAGGTATGGAGCACAAAGTGGCATGAGAAACTTTTGGTGTGACAGAAATGTTAGTGTATCATTTTTATGATGGTAGTTACACAAATGCATACAATTGGAACAACTGGAGGTGGGAGAGAATCTTGTATAAGCCTGAACTTCAATCTCTAAAATTGACACAAAGCAAAAATTATTTATGTTCCCTACAAATTAATCCAGTCCTCTGCTGATAAGGAATGAGTTAATAATGAATGAAATCTAACATTTTGCCTGACCAACTAGGAGGGGAAAAAAGCAGCCTGTCGCCTTCAATTAGGAGCTCATGATGGCTACAACACACTAGATACTGGAATTCCGATCACTTCACTGGCATCATCCATACAATGTCACAACTGAGATTCTTCATGCAACAAGCCTTCATTAGAAACAGACAAAACAAATATTATGAAAGCTCAGTTTATAGATAACTTAACAAAATTTGTCAGAACCAGACACTATTTATATATGAGAAAAACCTCTCATTCAACAACTAATAGGAAAAGATAATTCTTTAAAATAAGGGTCTTCACAAATTCACACATTCACAAAGGAGTCAGCACGTTTCCTGCCAATAACATAGTTGGGTGCACGCCCGACATATTCTTTTGTTCTCTGTTTTCTCTTTTGAAAAGCCTTGACCATTTCCATGGAACATAGCAAGACAATCTTAATTTTCCTCATGGGCAGGCTGATGAGAGTGCTTTCCATAAAATAATCAGTATGCATGCCCCATAAGGTGTTACACTAAAATAGACAGACATGAAACAAGCTTTTATTTTCTATCATACAAGCCAAAAATGGTGTAGAAAACAGTGCCACAAGAAAGTTTTACACAGAATACAGTCTTCATGTGACTTCTACAGAGCTCTAATGGATTATTTTTAAAGGATTGTGTTTGACATTTAAACATGGGGCTATGACTTTAAAGGTAAACCTAATAGCATAAAGCGGGGGGAAGTTCCTAGAAGAAATTTTTAGAGCCAAGTTTAGAATGTAACTGAATCTACTGTAAGCAAATATCAGAGGCTGTAAGAAAGGCAGGAAGGATGCAATTTTTATTAATAAATGCTTCTTTAAAAATCTGTAATTTGTGCCCAGGATCCCATATATACATATAAAAATGCATAGTAAAGGCATTTTACACTATTCATGATAAATGTAAAATAGAAATGAATGCAAATTCTCTTTAACTGACCTTTTCTTTATCTAAGTAACTTGTTTTATAGTGAGTTACTGAGCATGCGTGTTGAAATTTTATCAGAACAATCTGTTACCTACTGTACATTTGACCCATACCCATAAAGGAAGTTATTAAGATTTTATTAGGGAGGAAAAGGTCCTCATTTTTATATTGCAACAGCCAAAGGTATGGAATTTACACAGTGAATTCATTGCAGTGAAGAGGGTTAATTAAAAGTATTTAAAGAACAAATTTCAAAAAATGCTTCTTTTATTGAAAATTAAAAGGTTAAATTAAGTAATTATGAACTATAAAACAAAATATTTAAACCAGATTTCTTAAAAGGAAAAATATTATAAATATAGAAGACAAAAATCAACAAGAAATCACTAAACATCTAAATGAATCTATAATTTTTTTTTTTTTTTTTTTTTTTGGAGACAGTCTGGCTGTATCGCCCAGGCTGGAGTGCGGTAGCTCGATCTTGGCTCACTGCTACCTCTGCCTCTCAGGTTCAAGCGATTCTCATGCCTCAACCTCCTGTGTAGCTGGAACCACAGATGCACACCACCACACCTGGCTAATTTTTTTGTATTTTCAGTAGAGACAGGGTTTCACAATGTTGGCCAGGCTAGTCTCGAACTACTGGCCTCATGTAATCCACCTGCCTTGGCCCCTGAAAGTGCTGGGAATACAGGCATGAGCCACCGCACCCAGCCTCCATCTATAATTTTGGAATGCACTGGACAAACCAAAATAATTATACTTAGCTACAACTTTTTTGGATTTTCATATAATATATGTCTGAAATTCAGGCTCTAATTCTGAAAACCTATCAACCTATTCTCCACACAATTTCTTACTCCTTCTTCCATTAATAAAAAACTAGGAGGTTGAGTCTTCATTATAACTTAAATCATCAAATATTGAGTCATAGGCATTTGCTTTAAAAGGCAATGGAAAAGATGGTAGTTTTTGCAAATAGCATCATTAAATTACTATCCCAGGAGAATCAGAAATACTTTCAGCTGACCTCGGGCATGGCCTTCTTGATGGCCTTCTTTTAACAAAGTAAATAAGCAGAAATATTTCATGAAAGAGATTATATAGATGCATGATTAGCCACAAAGAAAATACAAAACAGCCCAGGCGCGGCGGCTCACACCTGTAATCCCAGCACTGTGCAAGGCCAAGGCAGGCGGGATCACTTGAGCTCAGGAGTTCGAGACCAGCCTTGACAACATGGTGAAACCCTGTTTACAAAAAATACAAAAAGTAGGTAGGCATAGTGGCATGCACCTGTGGTCCCAGCTACTTTGGGGGTTGAGGTGGGAGGATCATTTGAGGCTGGGGGTTGAGGCTGCAGTGGGCAGTGATTGTGCCACTGCACTCCAGGCTGGGTGACAAAGTGAGACCCTGTCTCAAAGGAAAAAAAGAAAGAAAATACAAAATCACTATGAGATACCACTACCCATCTATCAGAACTGATAAAAATTTAAAAATAGTGGCCGGGCATGGTGGCACGCGCCTGTAGTCCCAGCTATTCAGGAGGTTGAGGCAGGAGAATGGCGTGAACCTGGGAGGCGGAGCTTGCAGTGAGCCGAGATCTCACCACTGTACTCCAGCCTGGGCGACAGAGCAAGACTCTGCCTCAAAAAAAAAAAAAAAATTAAAAATAGTGACAACAAATGCTGGAAAAGATAAAGACAAATGGGATCACTCACACATTGCTGGTGGGAATATAAAATGGAACAGTCGCCTGGACAACAGTCTAGCAGTTTCTTATAAAACTACACACGCAACTAGCACACGAACCACCAGAGTAAGAAGGTAGGTAGACTAAAAAAAAAACAACAACAAAACAAAAAACTCTCTGGGCACGGTGGCTCACACCTGAAATCCCAGCATTTTGGGAGGCCAAGGTGGGTAGATCACGAGGTCAGGAGTTCAAGACCAACCTGACCAACATGGTGAAACCCTGTCTCTACTAAAAATACAAAAATTAGCCAGGCGTGGTGGCATGCATCTGTAATCCCAGCTACTCAGGAGGCTGAGGCAGGAGAATCGCTTGAACCTGGGAGGCAGAGGTTGCAGTGAGCTGAGATCGCACGACCGCACTCCAGCCTGGGCAACAGAGCAAGACTCTACCAAAAAAAAAAAAAAAAAAAAAACCTCACTGAAAATAAATAAGAAAAATAAGAATAATAATCCATTTTATGAATATACCACAGTTTGTTAATCCATTCATCTACTGAAGGGCAACTTGCTGCCAGGTTTTGGCAATTATAAATAAAGCTGCCATGAACATTCATGTGCAGGCTGTGTGGACGTAAATTTTCAACTTAATCACAATGGCTGAACTAGTTTACAGTCCCACCAACAGTGTAAAAGTGTTCCTATTTCTCCACATCCTCTCCAGCACCAGTTGTTTCCTGACTTTTTAATGATCGCCATTCTAACTGGTGTGAGATGGTATCTCATTGTGGTTTTGATTTGCATTTCTCTGATGGCCAGTGATAATGAGCATTTTTTCATGGGTCTGTTGGCTGCATAAATGTCTTCTTTTGAGAAGTGTCTGTTCATATCCTTCGCCCACTTTTTGATGGGGTTGTTTTTTTCTTGTAGTTCAACCACTGTGGAAGACAGTGTACCGATTCCTCAAGGATCTAGAACTAGAAATACCATTTGACCCAGCAATCCCATTACTGGGTATATACCCAAAGGATTATAAATCATACTGCTATAAAGACACATGCACACGTATGTTCATTGCGGCACTATTCACAACAGCAAAGACTTGGAACCAACCCAAATGTCCATCAATGATAGACTGGATTGAGAAAATGTGGCACATATACACCATGGAATACTATGCAGCCATAAAAAAGGATGAGTTCATGTCCTTTGTGGGGACATGGATGAAGCTGGAAACCATCATTCTCAGCAAACTATCGCAAGGACAGAAAACCAAACACCGCATGTTCTCACTCAGGTGGGAACTGAACAATGAGAACACTTGGACACAGGAAGGGGAACAACACACACCGGGGCCTGTCGTGGGGTTGGGGGAGGGGGGAAGGATAGCATTAGGAGATATACCTAATGTAAAAGACGAGTTAATGGGTGCAGCACACCAACATAGCGTGTGTATACGTATGTAACAAACCTGCACATTGTGCACATGTACCCTAGAACTTAAAGTATAAAAAAAAACAACTTACAAACAAAAAAGTGATATATCCATTCAATGGAGTATTATTCAGCAATAAAAAGGAATGAGGTGTTTATACATGCTACAACATGGATGAAAAAAAGTATGTGATAGACATATACTTAATAAAAAACATTTTATAAGAAAACAGTATGTTTAAAATTGTGTGTAGATTTTAATTTAAGTCTGTTAAATATGCATTCATCCATTCAATTGACCACTTATGGCCTCATGGAACTTACATTTTAGAGGAAATGCATATATCTGACTACATATCTATTTGGAAGGCTAGATATAAAAATGTTACTAGTGACTATCTCGTGATTATCTCAAGCTGAAAGAATGTTTATCTAAGTTTCCTATTTTTCTCTAGTAAATGTGTAAAAATAAAAAAGGTTATTTTGAATGGCAGTCAATAAATAATAATGACATGGCTCAATTCAGTCAAATTACCAGTTACTAAATAGACTTTTAAAACTAGCATTTGAATTCAAACATATATTTTGAAAGAAGCTTCCATGTATAGTTCACAACTAAATTTATAACTCGTTTTACATAATTTTTCTGAGTGAATTAATACTATGACTAAAATGTTTTCCTCTACAAACAAATGTGAATAAAAGGAGAACTAATCAAAAAAGAGATGAGAAGTTAAAAAAAAAATTCCAACTTAATGTCTCCACAGTTTCATTATATAGTTAGAATCATACAGTACGATTATCAGATTGACTTCTTTTAAGGAGTAATATGCATTCATTCCTCCATGTCTTTTCATGGCTTGATACCTCATTTCTTTTTAGCACTGAATGACATTCCACTCACAGGATGTACCAATGTTTACCCATTTGCATGGTGGAGGACATCTTGGTTGTATTCAAGTTCTGGCCATTATGAATAAAGTTGCTATACGCATCTTTGTGCAGGTTTTTGGGAGGACGTAAGTTTCAACTCATTCGAGTAAACACCAAGGAGGGCAATTGGTTCATCTTATGGTATGAGTATGTTAAGTTTTGTAAGAAACTGCCAAATTGTATTTGAAAGTAGCTGTACAATTTTGCAGTCCCACTAGCAATAAATGAGCATTCCTGTTATTCCACCTCTTCTCAGCATTTGGTATTGTCAATGTTAGAGCTTTTAGCCCTTTAAAACTGTGGTATCCAATTGTTATTTTTAATTTGCAATTCCCCAATCACATACATTATTGAGCATCTTTCATATGCTTATTTGCCATGTGTATCTTCTTTGGTCAGGTTTTTGCTCTTTTTTTCTTTCATAATTGAGATTTTATTGGTTGAGGATCAGTACAGACATTTCAATTTGTACACAATTCTTAACATACATAACAAATATCTAAAAAGCCATGTATCATAATTCTTTTTTAAAGTTATTCCAGTGACTTTCCAGCTTAAATTTGGAAGCAAATTTTCCTTAAGAGGCCATCAAGTACCAGTATCTTCACAATTTGATAAGCTGTTACACACATCCCACCAATTCACAACTGAATAGCATGTATACTACATATTCAATTTTTTAATCTTTCACAGCACAGTAACAAAGTTATTAGGAAAACAGGACAACCACAACCAACGATGTTACAGAGTGGACACAATTCTGACAGGGAGAGCCATAATCAAAGAGTGGTTTTCTTTAGGAAACAATTCTACTAAAAAACAACATGGGAGCAGCACACCAACATGGCACATGTATACATATGTAACTAACCTGCACATTGTGCACACATACCCTAAAACTTAGAGTATAATAAAAAAAAAAACATGGGAATAGAAGTAATTTAAAATGTTCAAGACATTAAATGCAGGACTGACTCCATATTGCCATTTAATATGCTTTGTATTATAGGATATGAAAACTATCCCCCATCTATGAAATGTTAAGCTGACACCCAAGACAGTCAAAGCTTCCCATAATTCAATATCCCACACTATTTTCTGGTTGTACCAAAAAATAAACAACCAGCAAATGATTTCACCTCTTAAAAAAAAGCATTTACACTTAAAAAATGGGATGAGGTGAGATTCCCTTCTTAAAAATGTTTCTAGAGCTACTAAAAAACTTGCATGTACAAAATAGTTGATAAAAATATTCCTCTGGATTGTACAAGAAGGGAGACAGAGACCACTGATAAGACATGGTATATGGTATTAATCAGACTTGGCTTCTTTCTCTCCTGCTTCATCAGAGGCTGGACTCCCCTCAGTATTCATTTCCCCCTTTTCTGCAGGTAAATCTTTAGTTTCTTTCGGCCTGTTTTCCCTTTGCTCCCCTTTGCCCTTTTATTTGTACTTCCTCGTTTGAAGCTTTAACCCAAGTTTTGGGTAGAAATTATTCACCCCGTGAAGAACATGTAGAGCTTTACAGATGGTGGTTTCAATGCTTTGCTGCTGCCTTTTTCGGCTTCGCTTCCATTTTTGCAGGAGCAAGTTTAGCTGACAACCGCGGCGATCTCCTCTTGGCCTCTTCCTTGGCGGCCCCTTCGGTGGAGCTGACCTTCCTCTCGGGCATCCTGGTGGCGGGGAGGATGTGTGCCAGGTGTCTGCGGGCCGCAGCATGCCGAGAGCCTTTGTGAAGCTGGGCTGCCTGGCTGCTGCCACTCCTCCCGCAGCCCGAGCTGCTGAGACCCTTTTGCTCATTTTTTAATAGGATTGTTCATTTTCTTACTGTTCAGGTTTAAGAGTTTTTTAGTTCTTTAGTCAGACGTGTCTTTCACCAATATTTCCTCACCATCTGCAGCCCATCTTCTCACTCTCTTAAAATAATCTTTCACGGAGCAAAAGTTTTTAATTTTAATAAAGCCCAACTTACTGATTTTTTCACTTATGATTGCGCTTTCGGTGTTGTACTTAAGAGGTCATCGCCAAAACTCAAGGTCACCTAGATTTTCTATGTTATCTTCTAGGAGCATTGCCTTTCCATACAAACTTTAGAATTACTTAGTACATATCCACAAAATAACTTGCTTGTATTTTTATAGGAATTGCACTGAATGCGTAGATCAACTTAGGAAGAGATGACATTTATATTTTTTTTATTTCATGTATCAGTATTTTGTTGTTTTACTCATATAGATCTTTTGCTTGTTTTACACTTAAGTATTTCATTCTTTGTTGCTAATAAAAGTATTATTCAGCAACAAAAAGAAATGAGCCATCAAGCCAGAAAAAGAAATGAGGGAACCCTGAATGCATATTGCTAAGTAAAAGAAGCTTGTCAGAAAAGGTCTAAAATTGGCCGGGCGCAGTGGCTCACGCCTCTAATCCCAGCACTTTGAGAAGCCGAGGCAGGCAGATTACCTGAGGTCAGGAGTTCAAGACCAGCCTGACCAATATGATGAAACCCCATCTCTACTAAAAATACAAAAATTAGCTGGGTGTGGTGGCGGGTGCCTGTAATCCCAGCTCCTCAGGAGGCTGAGACAGAAGAATCATTTGAACTGAGGAGGCAGAGGTTGCAGAGAGCCGAGATCGCGCCATTGCACTCCAACCTGGGCAACGAGAGCAAAAACTCCATCTCAAAAAAAAAAAAAAAAAAAAATCAGTGGTGCCAGGAGTTAGGGGGAGGGAAAAAAGGAGGAATAAGCAGAGTACAGGGAATTCTCAGGACAGAGGAACTATCTTTATGATACTGTAATAGTGGGTACATAGCATCATACATTTCTCAAATGCCACACAATGTACAACTCAAGGGGTGAAACTTAATATAAACTATGGATATTAGTTGTATCAGTATCAGCACATTGACTGAAACAAATGTACTAGCCACACTAATTTAATGTGTTAATGATGGGAGAAAGTGGATGTATCAAAGAATAGGGGAGTCCAGGCACCAAGTGCAGTGGGTTCCGTCTCTAATCCCAGCACTTTTGGAGGCCAAGGTGAGATGATTGCTTGAGCCCAGAAGTTCAAGACCATCCTGGGCAATGTAGCAAGACCCTATCTCTACAAAAAATAAAAAATCAGCGAGGCATGGTAGCACGCCTGTAGTCCCAGCTACTTGGGAGGTTGAGGCAGAAGGA
Source organism: Pan troglodytes (assembly GCF_028858775.2). Taxonomy (NCBI): domain Eukaryota; kingdom Metazoa; phylum Chordata; class Mammalia; order Primates; family Hominidae; genus Pan; species Pan troglodytes. The sequence continues at coordinate 74,009,864 of NC_072417.2, read as the reverse complement.
TCACTTCAGCCCAGGAGTTCAAGACTACAATGTGCTATGATTGTGCCACTGTACTCCAGTGACAGAGTGAGAGCCTGTCAAGAAGAAAGAAGGAACAGGAGGAGGAAAAGGAAGAAGAAAGAAGACCACTGTACTTTTCACTCAATTCTTCTATGCACCTCTGAAAGTGCTGGGATTACAAGCATGAGCCACTGTGCCCGGCCTGATATTTGTTAAAAACCAGTACTAGGCACCACTTGCTGTTGAACCTGAGCTACAAGTTAGAATAATAGCTTTCCTTGAGAGAAAATCTCTTTATAAACTTTTTTTAATTGTGGGAGAAAAAATAAGTCTTATTTTCTTCATAAGAATACAGAAAACACACCATCCTCAAGCAAATAATAAACACCCAACCAAGTCCATTACTCTCCTCTGCACACTACCCCTCCACAAAAAAGTAGTAAAAACAGAAAGTGTACATGGAGCTATAAATAGACTAGTTCATGCAGAAAACTGAATTTGTGAAGTACAGTACATTTTCCAGAATTAAAAGGAAATGAATAAAGAGATTTAAAAGGAAGACAGCAGATTAAAAAAAAAAGAACTGAACACAGAGATTCAATTTGTGAAATTACATGTTATTTCAAAAAAATTCTGTCTCAAGACTGCAGCATCAATCCTTCTCTGACAGTTTCTAGCCTCTCAGCTTGCTAGCCTGGCCTAGTTCTTACTTGCTGTACCCCCAAATCACACAAACCAATTCCTTAAAACGGTTTTGTGTGTATCTATGTGTCTATCTGTGTTTATATACGCTGGCTAATATACTGGGGAATAAAAACTAAAACACTCATACACAGGGCCAAACATTTGCTCAAAGAAAAACAGCAAGGACTCTCGTTTTGCATCTCTGGCTGAGCCTCTGGCTCATCTCAAGCGGGAAGTGAAGACTAAGGCAGAGTTGTAGATGGCATTACTACACATTCAAGGACTGTCCTGGTTTAAAGCCAATCTGCTAATACCAGAGGACTTTTTTTTTTTTTGTAGTCCCAGCTACTTGGGGGGCTGAAGCCAGAGGACTGCTTGAGCCCGGCAGGTCAAGGCTGCAATGAGCTATGATCATGCCACTGCACTCCAGCCTGGGTGACAGAGCAAGACGCTGACTTAAAAAAAAAAATAAAGAAGGAAACTTGAAAACATGATAAATGGCTCATGAAAAACCCACAGCTAACACCATATTCAATAAAGAAAAACTGAAAGTTTTTCCCCTAACATCAGGAACAAGACAAGGATGCCCACTATTATTCAACACTGTACTGAAAGATCTATGCAAAGCAATTAGGCAATAAAAAGAAATAAAAGGTATCTATTCACAGATAATATATTCTTATATATAGAAAATTCCAGATAATCTATAAAAGTACTAGAACTGATAAATTCAACAAAGTTGCAGGATCAACACGCAAAATCTAGCAATGAACAATCCAAAAGACAAATGAAGAAAACAGTTCCATTCATAACAGCAATACAATATCTATCGAAATTCCAGTGGCCTTTTTTGCAGAAATGAGAAATCCAATCCTAAATGCAAATGTAATAAGTACAAGTTGCACCAAACAGCCAAAACAAAGTTGGAAAAGAACAAATTTGGAGGACTCACATTTTTAAACTTACAACAAAACTAGGGTTATCAAAATACTGTGAAACTGGCCTAGCATTAGACATTCCAAAAATGAAATAGAATTCAGAGTCCAGAAATAAATTAATGATGAATTAACTTTTGAAAAAGCTGCCAAGTCTATTCAATGGGGGAAAGGACAGTCTCTTCAGTAAATTATGTTGGGACAAGTAGATATTTCTCTGCAAAAGAATGAAGGGAAACCCTAGCCCCCAACTCAAAATAGTTCTAACCCAAATATAAAACTCTTAGGAGCAAACAAATAGGTAAATCTTCCTGACCTTGAATTTGGCAATTGATTCTTAGATATGATACCAAAAGTATAAGCAACAAATGAATGAACAGATAAATCAGATTACATCAATATTTTAAAATTTCTGTGGAACAAAGGACATTATTAAGAAAGTAAAAAGAAAACCACAAAATGTGAGAAAACATTTGTAAGTAATATATCAAATAAGGGTCTAATATTCTGAATATATTGTTAATTTTTGTAATTCAACAAGAAGCCAAACATTCCAATGAGAAAAAAAAAGTGGGCAAAGGAATTGAATAGACATTTTTCCAAAGAAGATATACAAATGGTCAACATGTGCACAAAGGATGCTCAACATCATTAGTCATTAGGATAATGCAAATCAAATTCACAATGAAATATAACTTTACAGCTACTAGGTTGGTCATACTTTAAAAATTAAAATCAGAAAATAACAAGTATTGGTAAGAATATGAAGAAATTGGAACTCTGGTCCACTGCTGGTAGGAATATAAAATGGTACATCTCCTGTGGAAAACAGCTTGGCAGTTCCTCAAAAAGTTAAACATAGAATTATCATATGACCCAGCAATTCTACTCCTAGGTATATACCCAAGAGGAAGCAAGCATATGTTCACACAAAAACGTCTACATGAATGTTCATAGTAGCATTTTCATCATAACCACAAAGTAGAAACACCCATATGTCTCTCAACAGATGAATGGATAAACAAATTGTAGTGTACACATACAATGTAATATTATTCAGCCATAAAAAGGGATGAAGTACTGACACACGCTACAGCATGGATGAACCTCCCAAACATTATGCTAAGTGAAAGAAGTCAGAAACAAAAGGTCACATATTGTGTGAATCCAGTTATATGAAATACCCAGAACAGGTCAATCCACAGAGACAGAAGGCAGATTGTTGGTTGCCAGTGGCTGGAGGAAGGAGGAAATGGGGAGGGGCTGTTTAACGGGTATGGGGCTTTCTTTCAATGTGAATAAAATGTTCTGGAACTAGTGGTTGTGGTGATACAACATTGTAAATGTGCTAAATGCTGCTGAATTGTATACTTTAAAATGGTAACTTTTATATTATGTAAACTCACCTCAACAGAAAGAGAGAAAGAGAGGGAGGGAGGGAAGAAGGAAAGAAGGAATGAAGGGAGGGAGGCAGGGAGGCTGTCAAGATTCATATCACATAAAGTAGACTTTGGAGCTAAGAAAATAAGCAGAGACAGAGAGGAAAATAAAGATAGACGGGTCAATACATCAAGAAGACAAAGCAACCCTAAATGTATATATATTGAACAACAGAGCTGGAAGTTATCTGAAGTAAAAATGGGTAGAGCTGAAAGGAAAAATAGACAAATCCACAATTATAATAGGAAAGACTTCAACATACTTCTCTCAACAACTGATAGAAAGACTAGACAAAAAAAACCGTATAGAACAACTCACAAACGCCATCAGCTAACAGGAACTTGACATTTATATAATACCCAGTAACAGCAGAGTACAGATTATTTCAACATTGAGGTTTTGAGCCAATCTGAATGAGAACTTGGTGATGCTATTAAACAAAACAGGAAGTCAGTGGGGATCCCTGTGTATACATATGCAACCATACTAATAAAAAAGGACTTTTGACATAAGTAATATACCTGATCCTGATTGAAAAAAATGATAAAGAAGTAGAATGGGGCTAGGTGTGGTGGCTCATGCCTGTAATCCCAACACTTTGGGAGATCAAGGCAGGGGGATCACTTGAGCCCAGGAGTTTGAGACCAGTCTGTGCAACAAAGCAAGACTCCCTTTCTACAAAAAAATTTAAAAATTAATTGGGCATGGTGGTACATGTCTACGGTCCCAGCTACTCAGGAGACTGAGGTGGGAGGATTGCTTGAGCCTGGAAGGTTGGGGCTGCAGTGAGCCAAGATGTCACCACTGCACTCCAGCCTGAGTGACAGAGTGAGACTAAGTCTCAAAAAAAAAAAAAATTAGCCAGGTGCAGTGGTACATACCTGTGGGCCCAGCTTCTCAGAAGGCTGAGGTGGGAGAATCACTTGAGCCCAGGAGTTCAAGGTTGCAGTGAGCTATGACAAAGTGAGACTTTGTGAAAGAGAGAGAGAGAAAAAAAAAAGGAAAAAGAAAAGAGAAAGAAAGAAGTAGAAAGGGAGTTTGTAACCAAGAGAATAGAACACAGGGTGGAACCTCTAGGAACGATAGCATTTTCAAAATTTTTTATACTTTGTTTTTAAGTCTCCATCAGATTGTGATCTTCTTTAAGCCAATAATAGTATATTATTCATTTTGCATGCCAAGGCATGTGCTTAGACATAGTTTACCGTCAATAAATGTTTTAGAATGAAGCAGAAACCAGGAGAACTGAAGGGAAAACAAGATGTTTGGAAACAGAGTGTAATGAGTAGTGGCCACTGTTAAGGATCATAAGCAATGGGAATTTATCCCTTGTGGTTTGTTTTATTATATCACACTCAAACATTACAACTTAAAAATCCACCTTGTCACAGTAATCTCCCTAAACAATTCTCTCTAATCATTTGATTCCTGTTTCTAAAGCTTTCAATGACACACCACTGCCATGAAGTTCAAACTTTTATCTAAGCAAATAAAGACCTTCACGAGATGGACTCAGGTTTTTGTTTGTTTGTTGGGGTTATCTATTTATTTATTTAGAGACGGAGTCTCCCTCTTGTTGCCTGGGCTGGAGTGCAATGGCGCAATCTTGGCTCATTGCAACCTCTGCCTCCTGGGTTCAAGCGATTCTCCTGCCTCAGGCTCCTGAGAGCTGAGATTACAGGCATGCGCCACCAGGCCCATCTAATTTTTGTATTTTTAGTAGAGAAGGGGTTTCAAGAGTGCTCAATGGTGCCCAGGCTGGAGTGCAGTGGCGTGATCTCGGCTCGCTACAACCTCCACCTCCCAGCTGCCTGCCTTGGCCTCCCAAAGTGCCCAGACTGCATGCAGCCTCTGCCCGGCCGCCACCCTGTCTGGGAAGTGAGGGGCGTCTCTGCCTGGCCGCCCATCGTCTGGGATGTGAGGAGCCCCTCTGCCTGGCTGCCCAGTCTGGAAAGTGAGGAGCGCCTCTTCCCGGCCGCCATCCCATCTAGGAAGTGAGGAGCGTCTCTGCCCGGCCGCTCATCGTCTGAGATGTGGGGAGCGCCTTTGCCCCGCCGCCCCGTCTGGGATGTGAGGAGCACCTCTGCCCAGCCGCGAGCCCGTCTGGGAGGTGAGGAGCGTCTCTGCCCAGCCGCCCCGTCTGAGAAGGGAGGAGACCCTCCGCCCGGCAGCCGCCCCATCTGAGAAGTGAGGAGCCCCTCCCCCCAGCAGCCACCCCGTCTGGGAAGTGAGGAGCGTCTCCGCCCAGCAGCCGCCCCGTCCGGGAGGGAGGTGGGGGGGGTCAGCCCCCCGCCCGGCCAGCCACCCCGTCCGGGAGGTGAGGGGCGCCTCTGCCCAGCCACCCCTACTGGGAAGTGAGGAGCCCCTCTGCCCGGCCAGCCGCCCCATCCGGGAGGGAGGTGGGGGGGTCAGCCCCCCACGCGGCCAGCCGCCCCATCCGGGAGGGAGGTGGGGGGTCAGCCCCCCGCCCAGCCAGCCACCCCGTCCGGGAGGGAGGTGGGGGGTCAGCCCCCCGCCCGGCCAGCCGCCCCGTCTGGGAGGTGAGGGGCGCCTCTGCCCGGCCGCCCCTACTGGGAAGTGAGGAGCCCCTCTGCCCGGCCAGCCGCCCCGTCCGGGAGGGAGGTGGGGGGGGTCAGCCCCCCGCCCGGCCAGCCGCCCCGTCCGGGAGGGAGGTGGGGGGGTCAGCCCCCCGCCCGGCCAGCCGCCCCGTCCGGGAGGGAGGTGGGGGGGGTCAGCCCCCCGCCCGGCCAGCCGCCCCGTCCGGGAGGGAGGTGGGGGGTCAGCCCCCGGCCCGGCCAGCCGCCCCGTCCGGGAGGGAGGTGGGGGGGTCAGCCCCCCGCCCGGCCAGCCGCCCCGTCCGGGAGGTGAGGGACGCCTCTGCCCAGCCGCCCCTACTGGGAAGTGAGGAGCCCCTCTGCCCGGCCAGCCGCCCCGTCCGGGAGGGAGGTGAGGGGGTCAGCCCCCCGCCCGGCCAGCCACCCCGTACGGGAGGTGAGGGGCGCCTCTGCCCGGCCGCCCCTACTGGGAAGTGAGGAGCCCCTCTGCCCGGCCAGCCGCCCCGTCCGGGAGGGAGGTGAGGGGGTCAGCCCCCCGCCCGGCCAGCCACCCCATCCGGGAGGTGAGGGGCGCCTCTGCCCGGCCGCCCCTACTGGGAAGTGAGGAGCCCCTCTGCCCGGCCAGCCGCCCCGTCCGGGAGGGAGGTGGGGGGGTCAGCCCCCCGCCCGGCCAGCCGCACCGTCCAGGAGGGAGGTGGGGGGGTCAGCCCCCCGCCCGGCCAGCCGCCCTGTCCGGGAGGTGAGGGGCGCCTCTGCCCGGCCGCCCCTGCTGGGAAGTGAGGAGCCCCTCTGCCCGGCCACCACCCTGTCTGGGAGGTGTGCCCAACAGCTCATTGAGAACGGGCCACGATGACAATGGTGGTTTTGTGGAATAGAAAGCGGGAAAAGGTGGGGAAAAGATTGAGAAATCGGATGGTTGCCGTGTCTGTGTGGAAAGAGGTAGACATGGGAGACTTTTCATTTTGTTCTGTACTAAGAAAAATTCTTCTGCCTTGGGATCCTGTTGATCTGTGACCTTACCCCCAACCCTGTGCTCTCTGAAACATGTGCTGTGTCCACTCAGGGTTAAATGGATTAAGGGCGGTGCAAGATGTGCTTTGTTAAACAGATGCTTGAAGGCAGCATGCTCTTAAGAGTCATCACCACTCCCTAATCTCAAGTACCCAGGGACACAAACACTGCGGAAGGCCGCAGGATCCTCTGCCTAGGAAAACCAGAGACCTTTGTTCACTTGTTTATCTGCTGACCTTCCCTCCACTATTGTCCTATGACCCTGCCAAATCCCCCTCTGTGAGAAACACCCAAGAATGATCAATAAAAAAAAAAAAAAAAAAAAAAAAAGAAGGGGTTTCAACATGTTGGTCAGTCTGGTCTGGAACTCCTGACCTCAGGTGATCCACCTGCCTCGGCCTCCTATAGTGCTGAGATTATAGGCATAAGCCACCGTGCCCAGCCTTGTTGGAGCATTTTTAAATCATTAGTTTACATTCTCCCCTTTCAGACAACTTGTACTGCAGCCTTTAAACCTTTATTAATTTTTTAATCATGGTATTCTATCTACTTGGCTCTATTCCATCCTCACGTCTACTCACTGACTACAATGATATCCTCCCAGCTTGAGATGCCTGCTTCTTCCTTTGCAATCTTATGATATCCATCAGGTCAATTAAAAGATCTGCCAGCCACAACTGACATAAAGAGAACTGTCCTACTCAGCATCCCATGATAAGCCAGTAGTCTTAGATGGTCATGCTTGATACTACAAGGGCCCTCCCCCTTAGTTAGACCAACGAAGGTATCTGAACCAAGGGCAAGCAAAATTTACAGGTTGGCATGAAGTGAAAAACTCTACTTCTACAGAGACAGACCACAGCATCTTTAAAAAAAAACAAAACAGAAAAACTGAAGTTTTTTTATACAACTATACTGGGAAGACAGGGACTTGTATGTGATGTTGGTATATCCTAACACCTCATCTAAAATGGGTTAGTAAACACCAATGAAATTATTTTGAGCAATATGGAAGTAACAATGAATCTTAAGTCAAAATTAGGCCTCAATCTCAGAATGGTAGAGGGAACTATTGCCTTTTATATTCTCATTAATTTATTCATTCGATAAATTTATATTAGTTGTGGCCAGGTGTGCTGGCTCAGGCCTGTAATCCCAGCATTTTGGGAGGCCAAGACGGGCAGATCAGCTGAGGTCAGGAGTTCGAGACCAGCCTGAGCAACATGAAGAAACCCCATCTCTACTAAAAAAAACAAAATTAGCTGGGTGTGGTGGCGCATGCCTATAATCCCAGCTACTCGGGAGGCTGAGGCAGGAGAATCCCTTGAACCCAGGAGGCGGAGGTTGCGGTGATCCGAGATCACGCCATTGCATTCCAGACTGGGCAACAAGAGAGAAACTCCGTCTCAAAAAACACAAAAGTATATTAGTTGTATACTCTGTGCCAGGCAATATGAGCGCAAAACAGGGCAAAATCCTTCCCACTGTTGAACATATTCTAGTAGGTAAAGACACCTACTGAACACAAAATAAACACATAAATGAGTAAAATAAATCAAATGTTAGAGATTAATAAGTAATATGCATAAAGAAAAACATAGAGTCGGGAAAAGGGATCAGTGCAGATGATAAAAGGATATGCAACACTGTCCATACAGCCATGTTAAGATTAGAAAGTAAGAATTAGAAATGACCTGGGAGTCCTTGTTTCTTTAAATAGCTAATATAAGCCTGTTGTTTCTTTAAATAGCTAATATAAGCCTGTATGTAAAAAGAATGCAATCTGTCATACTGGTCACAAGGTAGATAAATGGCAGTATGACTGAGGGTAGGGAGAGGAACGAGAGGGCACATCTTGCCAAAAATATGGAGATGGGATATATTCTTAACTTCAACAAATAGTATGGCCGGGTGCAGTGGCTCAATGCCTGTAATTCCAGCACTTTGGGAGGCCGAGACGGGTGGATCACCTGAGATCAGGAGTTCGAGACCAGCCTGACCAATATGGTGAAACCTTGTCTCTACTAAAAATTGCCAAAATTAGCTCAGGCGTGGCGGTGTGTGCCTATAATCCCAGCTACTCGGGAGGCTGAGGCAGAAGAATCGCTTGAACACGGGAAGCAGAGGTTGCAGGGAGCCGAGATCGTGCCACTGCACTCCAGCCTGGGCGACAGAGCAAGCCTCTGTCTCAAAAAAAAAAAAATTAACAAACAACAACAACAACAAAATATTAATAGAGACACTACGAAAAGGGCACATATAAGTTTTTTAGCCAATTTTTAAAAATATATACTAATACTATATAAAATAAGTAACAAAAAAATAAAAAATAAAAATCAGCCTTAGTAGCGTAGCAAGACCCTCTCTCTATAAAAAAATGTTAAAAATTAGCTGGGTGTGGTGTTGTACACCTACATTCCTAGCTGCTCAGGAGGCTGAGGAGAGAGGATACGTTGAGCCCAGGAATTCAAGACTGCAATGAGCTATAATTGGGCCACCGCACTCTAGTCTGGGTAACAGAGCAAGACTCTGTCTATAAAAATAAAAATATAAAAAAAAAAAAAAGCTAAGAGAACGCAAAACCCAAACAAAGTGAGTATTATTAGGAAATAATTATCTTTCAAATGAAAGCCAGCCTGTAAATATGGAGGAATTCATTTTCAGTACAATGGTGGAATCCAAGGAGATAGAAGAAAGAGCTTAGAAACTTAACGTTAGAGTAGAGAAAGAAAAGATAGCACACTCAGGAGTAAGCAAATGTGAGCACTGCTTACTTAGATGAGAATATAAATAAGTGGAGAAAGGAACTATAACCCACAATGTGGAATCACAGAAGATCATGTCCCGTAGAGTATGCAGAATATTGGCAAAAGAAAAGGACATGGAACTAGCTAAAGTCAGGGTTCTAAATAGAAAATTGAAAAAAAAAATTGTTCTAGTATACTTTCTTTTTTTAATCACCACATAGGCAGGTGGTATCTTGGTGCCAGAAGTTAACCTGAGTATAAGGAGTTCATGCCACTATTTTTTGATACGTTATGTAGTAGTAACCTTAGATTTTTAATGATTATAAGTATCCTAATTCACCAAATGTATAAGGTTGTCCACTACCAAAAAAACATAAAGCTGAAATTCCATTGCAATCAAAGATCTCCTATTTTAAAAGGTTATTATCCAATGATCTGGTTAAAGCAGTGGTAGGATATACCTATCATTTACTTTTGTTGAGTCATATTAACTAAAAAATTAGTTCCAAAGCAGAAAAGGATATCAAAAAATCTAAAAGTAACTAGCAGTTATTTATTAAAGTATGTTTTACAATTACTTTTAAATAAAGATATACAGAAGTATAACATACCTAAAAACGAGTATATAAATCTAAAGTGTACACCTTGGTAAATTTTCATAAAGTCCATATATCCCTTATAACTCCACACAGACAGAAAAATACATTTCCAGCACCTCGAAAGGCTGCCTCATGCCATCTTCCATTTGCTGGTCCCCAGTCTCCCCAAACACCATCACTAGAGACTCTTTTTGGGAGCCTGATTATGTAAAAGCAGCCATGTGGGGAAGCCCTATGCCAAGGAACTGCAGACAGCCCTTAAGAACTGCCCTTAGGAAGGCTAGAAGTGGAATCTCCCCTAGTCAAGCCCTCAGATGAGACCTTTACTCCAGCCTGTAAGACCTAAGGTAATGAACCAGTTAAATTGTGCCTGGACTCCTAACCCATAGAAACTATGAGAAGATAGGCCATGCGCAATGGCTCATGCCTGTAATCCCAGCACTTTGGGAGGCCGAGGCGGGCGGATCACGAGGTCAGGAGATCGAGACCACAGTGAAACCCTGTCTCTACTAAAAATACAAAAAAAAAAAAAAAATTAGCCAGGCGTGGTGGCGGGCACCTGTAGTCCCAGCTACTCGGGAGGCTGAGGCAGGAGAATGGCGTGAACCCAGGAGGCAGAGCTTGCAGTAAGCCGAGATTGTGCCACTGCACTCCAGCCTGAGTGACAGAGTGAGACTCAGTCTCAAAAAAAAAAAAAAAAGTATGAGAAGATAAATGTTGTTCTAATATGCTAAATATGTTCTAATACATTATATACCAATAGATAACCCATCCAGTCTCTCTTTTGCAACAAAATGATCTTTAGATTTAGTGTGACCTCAAAGACGCAGAAGGGTTTTTTAATAGATACATAATAAAGTTTCAGTCCTTCTGCCATTATACTACTTCAAAATGACATTGATTAAATTTCAGCAGTATAAGTAAAATTATGACTTCATTTATATATGCTACATTTAAATCTACTAAATTAAGTTCCTTACTTAAAGTAGTATATGAAAAATTATTACACAATTTTCATTTATTTAAATAATTTAAAAATTTTTAACAATATAATCTATTCTGAAACAAATTTAACCAAATGAGCCTCCATTGTTCAAGTTCTGTAACACACTAACATTTCTGGAATTCTAACTCACTTTTATTGAGACAATAGGGAGAGTTTTTGAAATGATAAAACAGAGAAGCCTACAAAGCATTAAGCAATTTTAATCAAAAGTTATTTTAATTTTCACAAGTCATATCAGTAATTTGTTCTTAATTAATTGAGGTTAACCTGTCAAAAGATTTGACCAAATGTACATAACCACATCACTTGGTTAAGTAATCATGAGAATTCTCAACCCATAACTTAGGAATCTTTTTATATATAAATACTACCAAACATGTTGTAAACACGGGGAAACCTTCTGACAATCTGTTTCAGATCCAACGGTTTCTACGTAAGACAAAAGTCAAGAATGCAGTGAGGCCTAGTCAAATGAACCACTAAAGGAGCCAAAACATGAAGAGGTCAAAAAACAGGAATTAAATAAGATTTTTAGCTATGTACAACTAAGTATTCTTATGTAATTATATCTTTATATCATAGGATCAACAATTCATTTTCTTTGTCACAAACTAGGTTTTTTGCATCTATAGAATGAAAAATGAGCTAAGTGCCTTGAGCTTTTTGCAAAGACTAAGTTTGATGTTGAATACTTCAGCTTTTTAAAAATTATAATGCATGAAAGATGGTAGCCTCACACTGTACCTTCTGCATCTTTAAAATTTAAATACCTCCTGAAAATGGTATAGTAGACAGATGCAAAAGGATCTTTTATGCTTGATGAAAAACAAGAATTACAAATAATACAATATTAAATTCAATTCCAAAACTCAAGTTTCATAAATCCCTAACAAAAATATTTAAATTTTGTCTCTCATCTATTTTTTAATTATTTGTAACAGTATGTTTTTTCTTTACATTTGGGTATTTTCTTAGAATCATAGCCATTCTTAACCTGGACAATGTTTTCAAAATAGAGGGGTTTTTTTTTAATGCAATACAATGAACATCACTTTAAAGCAATGTGAAATATGGCTTTTATGATTTCAAAATTCTAAACATTAATACCATTTTCCTTTACAAAGACTTTTATTATTTTCATTCATGATATTTAACAGATTGAAACAAAATTAGGAAAAGCGGAACAAAGTATTTGAGAAAGTGACATTTTCCAAGAATGTGCATGTATAAGTGAAACACAAAATAGCAAAGACATTTAAAATCTACCACAAATTGCAAGAAGCATGGAAACACTTATTTTTAAATGGGAAAAAGCTGCACAACCTTCAACATGTGTTACTGAATCTAATGCTTTAAATTTAAGAGGAAAATTTTTGATAGTATTACATTATTTGTATTCTCATTCGGCTCCTAAAGAACAAAAGCCAGTTGGTCTTGTTTTTAATTAAGTAATTAAAAAGAAAAAGAAAAGAAAATGGAAACGTAACCATATTAAAAGCTAAACCTGTGATGAGCCTAGTTAATAATAACTTTATTCTGCATTTTTCTTCTGCAGAGTTCTCAATAAACACTGGGTTATGAAACCTTCCGACACTCGCACAACTTATAGAGAGGTAACCAGGCACAAAGGGGTAAGTGACATCTCCACACAAAAACAGGAGGTAATATTACAATTGGGGTTAGAATCAGACATTCTTCTTCAAGAAAGATCTAACAGACAACATAAGACGCAAAGACATAATACATTATGTTGAAAAAAAGAAAGTAAGTTTCCTTTATTTGTGATTAAACACAAAGATGTGTTAGAAAGACTATCTTCAAGGAGCTTTCAAAATAATTAGCTGAGTTTTCTTTTAAGGATTGGAAATTAAGTTATAATACATAGAAATATGTTTAATGTTCCACAATGGTAAACAAATACAATGAAAATTCAAATTATGAAAGAAATGTTACAAGAAACAGATATGGGCTGCCAGTTTATTTACATATATACATGTAATATACATATAATATAAATACATAATCTACTTATACAATACTATTTTCTACTATGCCCACACAATCTTCCTCCACTAAAAACCATGCATAAGACAGGCACAGTGGCATATGCCTGTAGTGCCAGCTACTCCGGAGGCAGGAGGACCACTTGAGCCCATTTCAAGCCAGGAGTTTGAGGCTGCAGTGTGCCATGAATCATGCCTGTGAATAGCCACTGCACTTCAGCCTGAGCAACATAATGAAACCCTGTCTCTAATAAAAACAACAAAAACCATGCATAAGTACAGCATGATTAATATTTTTTTAGATTTTGTCTAGAAAAAAGTTTCCAAAATGGCGGTATATAGAAGTCAACAAACTATGCCCAAAATCCTGCCCCACTGCTATTTTTGTAAATAATGTTTTATTGAAACACAGCCGAACCTATTCATTTCTTTATTGTCTATAGTTTAGTTGCCACAGTGAACATATCATCCAATGAACCTAAAATATTTCTTGCAGGAGAAAGTTTGCTGACCTCTAACCTATACCTTTCTATTTCAAGTGAATTTGGGCTGCTTTTCACTATCTTTCTCGGGGGTCTTATAGTATTTGCTCTAGTTGTTGTGGGGAAATATGAGATCAGCCTAATCCCCACTACTCCCTCTTCACTCCCCACACCCACCTCACCACCTCCGAGTTATTAAAGCTCCTGAAATTCAGAAACTTTACAATGATATATATTGGAATTGACCATTCTGAGTCAACTATCCTTGGTACACGCTGTGCTATTTCATTACATCAAATGAAGTCATTTTATTTCCATAAAGTTTTCTTAATTTTTACCTTAAATATTTCCTCAATCACAATGCTTTGCTGTTCTTATTCGGGAACTATGCACATGTTGTGATTTTCTTCCCATTTTGTTCAGTCTCTCATTTAATTCCATTTTCTATCTATTCTCCCTTCCATGCCTGCCTTACAATTCATCAATTCTGTGATCAATTTGTGGGGTTTATCTCGCCATGTCTTCCCTGAGTTCTTGTATCACTGTTTTATGGCCTTCCTTCATGGGAAAAATAAGCTTTAAAAATTTTTAATTTAAATGTTAAATTTTAATTTAAAATTGAATTTTTAAAAAGTATTGTGTGGCCAGGCACGGTGGCTCACACCTGTAATCCCAGCACTTTGGGAGGCCAAGGGGGTGGATCACCTGAGGTCAGGAGTTTGAAACCAGCCTGGCCAACATGGTGAAACCCCTCCTCTACTAAAAATACAAAAATTAGCCAAGCATGGTGGCACGCACCTGTTCCCAGCTACTTGGGAGGCCAAGGCAGGAGAATCACTTGAACCCAGGAGACAGAGGTTGCAGTGAGCCAAGATTGCACTACTGCACTCCAGCTTGGGCAACAAGAGTGAAACTCCATCTCAAAAAAAAAAAAAAAAAGTATTGTGAAATATTTGCTTACAATTTTAAACTGCTCCCAGGAAAATTATTCTACTGATTGTTCTTCACTTGTCAAAAACTTTCCAATTAGTTAGGTTTTCCATTTCATGTAAGTTAACAAATTTATTGGCATAAAAGTTGTATAATATTACCTTATTATCTTTTATTGATCATAAGATCTGTAGTGATGCCCCTTCTTTCATTCCTGATATCAGTACTTTGTGTCTCCTGTTTCTCTTAGTTAGTCTCATTAAAGGGTTATCAATTTTACTGATGTTACCAAATAATCAGTTTTTGGCTTAACTGAAAGAATCAGGAAATTCCAAATAAATAAAGTTCTAGTGAATTAGGAGGTATGATAATCTGCTGAATATAAAAAGGCTTAAACAAGGTTGTGGATATTTAGGACAGCTAGTTTGCCATCTTTTGTTACATCTATTTATTGAATATACACCTACTACTATGAGTTTTGACATACAAATCTACAGTTCAACTACTCTGATCTCACCTAAGGAAAGTAAAATTTCTACTAGATATAAGGTTAAAGTGCAATCATTTGACAATGCAGCAAAATCTTCCAAGCCTCCAAGAAATAATCAGGTCCCATTTCCTGATAACACAAAGTACAAGTTTGTCAGTCTTTTAAGTATCATCTTCCCTAAACTGAAATCCAGGATCTGCCTTCACCAAACAGACAAATCAACAAATGTCAAAAAGAATTAGCACATTTTAAAACTTCTAAACTGGTTTTAATCTACTGAGGTGCAAGTGAAACATATTCTAATTACTTTTCTACATAACTTGATCTAACATGAAGTAGTATAAAACTATGTTTAGGTTATTATAACTAAAACACTAACATGGGAAACATTTTACTTTTTCTGCTCGCCTCAAAGGAAATGACTCCATCTAAAAGTACCATATGACAACTCATAATTCAATATATATGTGAGATATCTGTAAATAATATTAATAATCCATATTAACGAAAAATTCCAACATTTCCAAGGCCAATGACAATAGAGTTCAAACCAAACAACAGTTTGTTCTAATAAAGAAAATAATTGCTTACTAAACCTTCCAGGATATTTTCCATTTTTTCTTTTTTTTAACTATGTGGAGATATTAAAACATTATTAAAGAAGGAATGCAAACAACAGAACTAAACACTCTAGTTAATGCCATCTGTACATTTTTCAGACTTACAAGTTCTTTCGCTAAAAAGAACTACTGTATAAGCTTCCGGAGGGCAGAGATTAAGTCTCGCTCACTGTTGTATGTTGAGCATTAGTACTACTTGTTAAAAGAATTAATTAAAAATTAAGAAAAGAATTAAGAGAATTAATGTTAACTATCTGTTAAAAGATTTAATCACTCTGTCTGATACAATTATCCAACCCCACAGAATGTATAACACCAAGAGTGAGCCTTAATGTGAACTATGGAATCTGGGTGATAATGATGTGTCAATGTGTCAATGTAGGTTCATCAACTATAACAAATGTACCACTCTAGTGGGGACTGTTGATAATGGCAGAGGCTATAAATGTATGCGGGCAGGAGATATGTGGGAACTTTCTGTATCTTCCACTCAATTTTGCTGTGACCCTAAAACTCCTCTAAAAATCTCCCAAAAAAGCTGAGAGGATAAAATTTTTTTAGAGAATCCATTTTTTAAAATTCATTTAAAAGTCTAAACAATTAATGACTAAATGAGAAATTCAGGAGACATACTTGGGAAAATTCCATTTCTGAAACAAACATCCTAAAATGTTTGACATTCTACCTTTTGTGAATCTTGCTTTTCTAATAAGGCTAATATCTGTTACTGTTGTATAATATCTATAATTTCATCATAAGAATATGAATATTGTACATTTGATAAATACCACCCACTGTTATAAAGGCTTTACAAGTACTATTTCATTTAACCTTTCCAATAACCCTATGATGTAGGTAAAACTTTATACAGGAAAGCCTCTCTTTCTTTCTTTTATTGCAGCAACCATGGCCTGATAAGAAAAGCTTTTCTTTAAACATTTGATTCAATCTTCAAATTTTAAAAAAGGAACACTTTAATCTTTAATATTCAGCAATAAACTACCAGTGGAAATGTTTCTAACAATAGCAAAGATTTTGGTTGCTAAAACATGTAATATTTAAGTTGCTGATACTCATTTACTGGTTGATTAGGAAATCTATTTATAGATGAAGAAGAGAAGTAAAAGAAGACTGAAGTTTCAACCTTGACTTCAGTAACATCAGGTTTCCAAATAACCAAAGAAAAAACTAACAAATCTGCCTTTGGTATTCATGTAGTAGATAATATAATCAGCCATAATAATAGCATAACTGTTACAGTGTACTGTTTGAAAGTAGTAATTCAGGATACTAAAAATCTCATATTGTAAATCCACATGTAAAAGAAAAATATATTTATAGCTTTAATAGCAAAAATATTAATAAATTGTTCATTATTTTTTAATTTTGGAAGATATATGAATTTAATGTCTATTAGAAGGTTCTATTGTACTTTCCTATTTTATCGCTTTCTTCTGATAGATAACAAAAGTGCAGAAACTGCTGGCAGAGGAATACAGAAGAATAGAGAGGCAAAACAGACCAGTTAAAAATTAAACATTAAAATTTTAGTTAGTGATAAAGAAATACATCATAAAGTTCCCTAAAAATCATGTACAGTTGGTTTTGAGTCATACTATTATAAGGAACTTTTGAAAACTAAAAGAATATACTAGGGAAAATTTATAAGTTGGTTATAGTAGAAGCACTAACAACCACAAAAAGCAAGATGTTGCCGGGATTTATTTCCCTAAAAGCAATATAACTTAAAACTCCTGATCAGTTATGATAAACAAAAAAATACAGAGTCATTTTTCATATTAACAGATACACACAACCATAGCTAACAAAAAAACATGGGGTACTTGAAATGAGGATACTAAAGTCTAGCTCAACTCATAAAAAGATGTTAATTATACCATCTTCTGCCAAGCAAGCACAGTGAGGCCAAATATACTACTATACTGTGAAAGAGTATGCCCAGTTTTATTACTCTAGTATCATCTTAAAACTTGATAATCTACCAATGTAGATTAGTTTGAGTACTCATATGAAATCAATAGAAACCACTTCACTAAACATTTCAAAGTAACCAAAGTTCATCACAGCATTTGAGACATGCTGAGAAATGAAGTAAAGCCAAAATTAATAGATTATGCTTAAAGTCTAATTCTCAAAATCAAGGAACAACCTGTTATATCAAAACAGAACAGGAAACATTTTAGAGAAGGATATGTGTAAAAATTTATAGTCAATTATTTTCCTTGTCAATTCTTAAAATGATAGCAGAAAAATCTAAGCTTTTGCTTATCTTTATTAAGAAGACAATAAAATATCCTGTTCTAAATTAATACTTCTAAGAAATTTGACATATTATTGAAGTACAAAATTTTTCCTCTTGTACCATAAAATGTTTTGTTTGAAAACTAGTAAGAATATTTACATTCATTTTACATAAATGTTATCATATTACATAATTTGTGATAAAGCCACATTAGTATAATTTCTCTTTCCTGTTATTAGAATCAGAAAAATATCACATGATGATTTAAATCCTTCTAATGATAATATGCAGTTATTTTATAGTGAAATATAACTTAAATTGCACCAAATACCTACAGATATAAATACAGCTTTAAAAAGTAGTTTCACGTTTTGACAGATTACTTTTCATAGTAGACAGAGAAGTAAAATGTTTTCTTATTTGGCTTTTCTTGTAAAGGCAGTTGGAATTGAGGGGAAAATGAAGGGGCGTCAAATGACAAAGCCAAATGTTGCGAAATACATCTATTATATCAAATGTGGATAATTACAGTTTTGAAAGAATACGTGAAGTGAAAATATATAAGTGCCTTACCACTGATTAAAGTTTTTGCAAACACATGTACCGAACAAAATAAAAATAAATTGTTTGTAACATAATTTTGAAACTTGGTAGTTCAAACAAATAGCCCTCATTCACAATTCACAAAACTACTATATGAATGAATGGTCACAGATGCACTGCAAAAGTATAAGTGTGCAAAATGCAAAATACTAAGGTTATAATGAAGCAATCTGTAACCACAGCAACTGTGAGTTTCTGACACAATCTTGAAAGAAATTTGGGATTTCACTAAAATTCTTATTGCCCAGGATCAAGAAAACTCACAGCATTCTGCTTTTAAAAATTAAAACTATTTCTTTAGGACATCCAACTAAAAGACTGCCAAAATAAATTTTTACCAACATAAAAACATGATTCTATTTGCATTATTTAAAAAGTGCTATTAGTGCTTTTCAAGAATTATCTAAAAGGTATTTCAAGAAGATTAGATAAGGGCTGGAGCTGGAGACACAAGACAGCACAGATGCACAAGGGCAGACTATTTGAAAATTGGATTCTTTTAGAATATATAAAATGGGCCAGGTACAGTGGCTTGCACCTGTAATCCCAGCTGTTTGGCAGTCTGAGGTGGGAGGATCGCTTGAGCTCAGGAGTTTGAGACCAGCCTGGGCAATACAGTGAGACCCCTATCTCTATTTTTTAAAAATAGATTATATAAAATGACTTGTCATGGTACTTGTATTTTACATTGTATAGAAACACTGCCTTTAAAGGCAGAAGTTGAAAAGCAGGTGCTTTTAGAGAACTAATTCTTTTTATTTCAAAAATGCATACATGGCCAAACCTTTTGTGACACATAAGTGGAATTATATTAACTTTCACAAAGATTAGAGAAATGTCTTTTAGGTTCTAGTCTCAGATGGAGAACTAATAATGGAAACTGGAAATTCCCACTTTCTCCAGGATTAAGCAATTTAATAGTTATCAGTTTGATACTACAAAAGTTTTTAGAATTCATTTTGAAAAGCACACTTTAAGATCCAAATTCTCCTTAAAAATGCATAGAATGTTTCTTCTCAATTATAAAAAATAACCTCTTTACATTTGGAATCTAAATTTTCAATTAAAGGAGAAACTTTAAAAAACAAAAAAAAAATCCTACCTCAGGCAAGCCTCAGTTCACTGGATCTATGTCACATTGATTTATAACAGTTATTTCTTAGGGGATAAAAAAGCACACACAGATGCAAACAATTACTCTATTTTTGTAGGCAACAAGTGAGGTGGGTGGTAACTGAGAAATTTTTTTTAAATCCTGTCACAATATTCTGCTTTTTCTTAAGAAACCCTCCTCACACAACAAACGTTTGCCACATCAGAGAATTTCCAGGGCCTGAAGCACCACTTTGATTCCAGCCCGCTGCAGGCATTAGCAGGAGGTAATTAGGGTAAAAAGTTCAGCCACAGTTCCATGTGTAGAGTCCTGCCAGAAATAAATTTCCTCTCTATTCACTGGTTTCTACTGTACCCTCCCCTAACAATCATATTGAAAACACATTTATCTTTGTAGAGTTTGTTCCTCTTCTAATTAACTTTATGGCATTTACAGTGTTTAATAATTTAAAACGGCACCAATTGCAGCAGTTTTATACTTAATAGTGCAGCAGTGTATTATCATTTTTCCTCTATTGCTGCTTCGTTTGACAAATGACTCTCAGAAGTATGCACTGCAGCTGTTTTCATCATCATAAACGTACATTTTATTTTCTTGTCTGAGAAAGGTGCACGGACAAAACTGACAAACAGATGCATTCAGAATGTTTTCTTCTGAATTTTTCAAGAAAGTGAAAAAGACTAATCAAAAATTAAAAATGACATTACTTTACAATATACAAATTATTGTATTTTATATTTTCCACAGAGATAAATGTGACTACATCTAAATAACTGATGAGACTTAAACATACCACATATTTGAGGGCTTGTCATTTAAAAAAAAAAAACCCACCGCCAAAGAGGCACTCAAAATACTGTCCCTTGCTCTGCATTAGTCTCTCCAAAAGCACATCCACCCACACCCACACACACGTAGGGAGGCTCTAATTAACATGCCAGTCATCTCACAATAACTGTTTTAACCTTCGTTGTATATTGTGTTTGGTAAACAAGATGTTAATAAAATTAAATAAATGAAAAGAAAACCACTTGTCACAACAATTGTTTTCTAACAAAGGATAAAATCAGTTAACATAAGGAAGACATAACATAGGTCGGTGCAGTGGCTCATGCCTGTAATCTCAGCACTTTGGGAGGCTGAGGCGGGAGGATCACCTGAGGTCAGGAGTTCGAGACCAGCCTGGCCAACATGGTGAAATCCTGTCTCTACTAAAAATACAAAAATTAGCTAGGTGTGGTGGCACGCGCCTGTAGTCCCAGCTACTCAGGAGGCTGAGGCAGAAGAATCACTTGAGCGTGGGAGGCAGAGGTTGCAGTAAGCCGAGATCGTGCCACTACACTCCAGCCTGGTTGACAGAAAGAGGCTGGGTCTCAAAAAAAAGACATAACATATAACTCAATCAAAAGACATTTATTGGCCAGATGCAGTGGCTCATGCCTGTAATCACAGCACTTAGGGAGGCCAAGGCAGGAGGATCACTTGAGTTGAGGAGTTCGAGACCAGCCTAGGCAATACCACAAAACCCCGTCTAGCCGAGTCTGGTGGGACACACCTGTAGTCCCAGCTACTAGGGAGGCTGAAGTGGGAGAACTGTTTGAGCCCGAGGGTCAAATGTTGCAGTGAGCCAAGACTGTACCACTGCACTCCAGCATGGATCACAGAGTAAGACCTTGTCTTAAAAAAACAAAAGGATGTTTATTTTTAAAAAAAAAAAAAACCCAAAAATTAAATCTTGGCTCTAGAATATTATAGTAATTGTGACAAATACCTTATTGAGCCAGAAAATTTATTTTTAAGATAATAATAATCTATTCATGGACATAAAACAAAACTTCAAAGTTTGTAATTTTTTCAAGTTTTTCAGCCAGCTTTATAATTTAAACTCCTTTTGTGTAAAAGGAGTTTTTCTAAATCTTTCCAAATTCTCTTCAAATATTTGGTCCTCAGTATCCTAAGGTATGACCAACAGCTTTACACAAAGAAATAAAAGAAAAAAAGTATAGCCCTTGTACCATCCTGAACAAAACACACCTGAGGGTCATACAGCATTTTAAAAATTTTCCTGTACCATTTCACTTAGCATGACCTTTCCTATAAAGTTAACTATTCAGGACTTCATGTTTGTCTCATTTTTCCCCTTCATGATCTAGATGACATCAAGGATTTCTGCCATTTTCCAGGTAAGTTTTCCAACTATACTTGTGCAACCATCACGTTTTATACTGTTACAGTTAGTTTTACATTTCTCAAACATAAAGAAACACTATTTAAAAGTGTTCAGGCTGGGCGCAGTGGCTCACGCCTATAATCCCAGGACTTTGGGAGGCTGAGGTGGGCAGATCATGAGGTCAGGAGTTTAACACCAGCCTGGCTAACATGGTGAAACCCCATCTCTACTAAAAATACAAAATTAGCCGGGCGTGGTGGCATTCACCTGTAATCCCAGTTATTCAGGCAGCTGAGGCAGGAGAATCGCTTGAACCCAGGAGGCAGAGGTTGCGGTGAGCTAAGATCGCGCCACTGCACTCCAGCTTGGGTGACAGAGTGAGACTCCATCTCAAAATAAATAAATAAATACAAAATTTTTAAAAGTGTTCAACATTTGAATACTAGGAAGAGAAATTAAGAGACAAAATTATATTTACAATAGCTACCAGTGGAGAAAAAGCACATCCAGAATTTCAAATCCCAATTATTTAAGGCAATCTCATAAGACTCCTGATATCATCAACACAGGAAATGACACACATTTACTACACTGTTCTAATTATATCATTTCATATATTGGCAATAAATAAAGGTTCATGGAACAATAAAAACTGCTTGGAAATATCTAACAAGATATAAGAAGATAAGAAGATAGTGAGAACAACTTATGACCCAGCAAGTCCACTCCTAGTTACATATACCAAACAGAAATGTACACCAAAAGCAATATAGAAATGTTCATATCCACACTATTCATCAAACCCCCAATGGCAAACAATCCAAATATCCACCAACAACAAACACCACTGTCCTGTCCAACTTTATCTAACTACCTTCTCTACTTTTTTTTTTTTTTTTGAGACACAGTCTTGCTCTATTGTCCAGGCTGGAGTGCAGTGGCGTGATCTCAGCTCACTGTAACCTCTGCCTCCTGGGTTCAAGTGATTCTCCTGCCTCAGCCTCCCGAGTAGCTGGGATTACAGGCGCAAACCATCATGCCCAGCTAATTTTTTGTATTTTTAGAGAGAGGGTTTCACCATGTTGGCCAGGCTGGTCTCGAACTCCTGACCTCATGATCCACCCACCTCAGCCTCCCAAAGTGCTGGGATTACAGGTGTGAGCCACCACACCCGACCCTCTACTATTGTTATACATTACATCATCATACTATATATTTTACTTATTTTTTTACTGTTTCACTCTCCTTGCTAGAATGTCAGCTCTAGCAAGAAATGTCTAGCAATGTCAGTTCTAGACATACAGATTTTTATCTTCTTGGATCAGGGTTTCTCAAATTTGACCCTATCGATATTATGAGCTAGATAATTCTTTGCTGTTAAGGGCTGATCTGCAAATTATAGGATGCACAGTATAGCAGGTTCTTTGACTCTACACACTAGATACCAACAGCACCTTCTACTCCATGATGTGGCAACCAAAAAATGTCCCCCAGACACTGCCAAATATCCCTTGGGGATCAAAATCATCTCTACCTTTTTTCCCTCA
Organism: Pan troglodytes; assembly: GCF_028858775.2. Taxonomy (NCBI): domain Eukaryota; kingdom Metazoa; phylum Chordata; class Mammalia; order Primates; family Hominidae; genus Pan; species Pan troglodytes. Next base: position 73,986,665 of record NC_072417.2, on the reverse strand, counting down.
GTTAAGAAACGATGTCCTGGATTATTTAACAGTAGCTGACACATAATAGATACCCATAAACATGTCTTGAAAGAACACAAGGAAGCCCCTTCTCAGAATAAAAGAGAAAAAAAATCAAATAAAGCAGTTCTTAAAATTCCTATCTAAATGGCAGGAGAGGTGATCTTTAGAAAACATCTTAAAATCATATACACAATGTATGATTAGCCCAGTAGCAGACAAGGATTCCTTACATCTCACTGAGACTGTGTTGTCATTTATAGAATAAATTATATCCATATAGTCTTTGATTATAACCAATTTAAAATCCTTAGTTACAGCAAATTACCTTTCTCAAATCCCAATACTTTGATACCAGAAAATCAAGTAACATAATTAGTGATATTTAGCAAGGTTTTATTCTGGCAAAGTAACATATCACTGTATCAACAAAAGATTTTCCCCCAAAAAAAATGGTTAAAAATACTTGACGTAGAAACTGTCATGGTTCTCCATAATGAATTGCCTAATTATCTACTTCAACTTTTGTCTTTAACATAATCACAACACAACAGTGATCTCTTTTCAGGCTTATTCACTATGCACATGGCCTGTTCCACCAGAAGTAGAGTAAGCATGCCTGTAAAGAATTCCACAAAGTCAGAATCTATGCAGATGTTCTTTCCCTTTTGGTTTTCCTCTAATTTGCAAATCTTGTAATCTAAGCCTGAAGTTGACTGGACCAACATTTAAACCAGTATAGCAATATCAGCCAAAAACTCAATCTGTTTTCTATTTATATGTCAAGACTGCATCCTTCTTGGTGGCTGAAAAAAAAACTATTGTTTTGAAATGATTACACAGAGAAACTGCAAGCCTTTTAGTTGTTTTATGAACTGGTTCTAGATGGAAAGCTTTACTTTTTGGTTAAGTTGTAGAGCAGAAGAAAAAACAACTTTGAACTCAATACTTTTACCTTTATATTTTTAACTGTATACTAAAGTCACTTTGAACTATGTGACAGCAAAGTATTTCCCAAAAAAACCTCATTACAAAGTGAAGATGGCACTGCTACTCGGGAAGACTTATTACATAGAAACACGCTTCTTCTACAGGGGGAGGAACAGGAAGGGTGCATTACAAAGAAACATGAGAAAACTATTGTGGGTGATGGATATGCTCATTATCTTGATTGGAATGTGATGGCTTCATGGACATATACAGATGTCAAAATTTATCAAACTGTACACTTTAAATATATGCCGTTCATCATATTTCCATATACCTCAATAAAGACACACACAAAAATACACACACATGTAGCTTTATACTATATGAGCTTCTACTGGGAATATGAACACATTACCATTTTCCAATGAAAGTAAAGACCTCTAGATGCAGTACTCGGTTAGGCAATGAAGACTGGCCAATCTGTAGCACAAGCACCAGATAAGCTGGGTACAGCCCTATTTCTCGAACAGTCATAGAGGCAAAACTCCCACTCAAAGAAAGTATATAAATATAAATGAAAAGAAATTCCTGGTGAAGAGTGATATCTAACTATCCTTAATACCTTCCTGACCCAAATAGTATGAGGCACACCTAACATGTATCAGGATGTAATCAATACTTGAAAACAGTGCCTCACTGAATTCACACAAGAACCAATCACAGCAGTTTTATATAAGCACTGCTTTACAAATAAGGAAAGTGAGCCTAAGAACTGTCGAGTAATTTAGTTTACACAGCTAGTAACTCACAGCTAGGTCTATGTGACTCCAAAACCCTTGTTAGTTCCATTATTCTATATTTTCATCCATGGATTCAGAAATATCAATAAATATTATGGAGTGTAAACCTTACGTTAAACCTACATATGAAAAAAATTATCAAATACAAAATCATATTTGTATCCATTAAACAGAAATATCACTACAAGCAGAGTTCCTGTTAAATTGCAAAAGCTGCCACTGAAGGCCTAATATCATCCACGTTATCATTATGCCAGTATTTGTTTTGTGGGCTTCTTTCTTCAGATATACATTATAGACTACTATCTTCTGGTGATCTTTCTTTATGTCCCATTTCTAAGTACTCCTGTTAAATTTCCAGGCAAATAGCTCAGGAGAGATGAGAAGAAAGACAAGAATTAGATGTAGCTCATGGAAAACATACCTCTTTGCAACATTGCTACATGAAATATATGGTAGTAAAATGGTTAGGGAGAGAACCCCGTTTTAATAAATATGTGGCCAATTTTTATTCTTAAGTTTAGAATCAGACAGTATAGAAGCAAACCTTTCACAAATACTTTCTTCTTTTTTACCTTACCAGCTGCAATGGTCTGAATGTGTCCCCCAAAATTCATATGCTAAATTTTTGAATTGGACCAGCCATGGTGGTGGCTCACACCTGTAATCCCAGCACTTTGAGAGGCCGACACGAGAGAGTCACTTGAGCCCAGGAATTTGAGGCAATATGGCAAAACCCCATCCCTACTAAAAATACAAAAAATTAGCTGCACATGGTGGTGCACTCATGTAACCCCAGCTACTCAGGAGGCTGAGGCTTGAGAATTGCTTGAAACCGGGAGGTGAAGGCCGCAGTAAGACGAGATTACACCGCTGCGCTCCAGCCTGGGCAACAGAGCGACACTCTGTCTCAAAATTAATTAATTAATTAACTAATCAATCAAAAATAAAACTAGCCAGATGAGGTGGCTCATGCCTGTAATCTCAACATTTTGGGAGGCCAAGGAAGGAGGATCACGAGGTCAGGAGTTTGAGACCAGCCTGGCCAACAAAATGAAACCCTGTTTCTACTAAAAATACAAAAAAAAATTAGCCAGGCATGGTGGCGGGCTCCTGTAATCCCAGCTACTTGGGAGGCTGAGGCAGGAGAATTGCTTGAACCTGGGAGGCGGAGGTTACAGTGAGCTGAGGTCACACCACTGCACTCCAGCCTGGGTGACGGTGCGAGACTTCGTCTCAAAAAAACAAAAAAAACAAAAAAAACAAAACTGAATCCCCAGAGATAGTATTAAGAAGTGGGGCCTTTAGGAGGTGATTAAGTCATGAGGGCAGAGCTTTCCCAATCTCATGAATGGGATTAGCAACCTTACAAAAGAGGTTGCAGAGAACACCCTAGGCCCTTTTTTGCCACTTCCACCATGTGAGGACATGGAGTTCAAGGTGCAACCTTGGAAGCAAAGACTGAGCCTTCTTCACCAGACACCAAACCTGCCACTGCCTTGATCACAGACTTTCCAGCATCCAGAACTGTTATTTATAAATTATTATAAATATTATTTATAAATTATTATTTATAAATTATTATAATTATTATTTATAAATTATTATAAATAATTATTATTTATAAATTACCAAGTTTGTGGTATTTTGTTACAGTGCAAGGAACAAACTAGGACACCAGCATACTCTGATACAAAATCTTATAAAGCCACACATGAGATTCGGAGATGTGGTGAAAGCACAAGGTGGCCTATGTTAAGCTTTAAGCTCTTTTAATCTATTATCTATATTTTCAAAATGTATATTACTAAGATATGTATATAATGAAATAATGTGCATAAGGTAGGATGAATATTCATCGTTAAATAAAACCACACTATAATACATTAAAAGAGAAAAGCAAGCAAGGTGCACATAAGTGCAACACAACCTAATTTTTTTTTTTTTTGAGACAGGTTCTCAGTCTGTCATCCAGGCTGCAGTGCAGTGGCGTGATCTCAGCTCACTGCAACCTCTACCTCCTGGGCTCCAGCAATCCTCCCACCTCAGCCTCCCACGTAGCTAGGACTATAGATGCATGCCACCACACCCAGCTCATTTTTGTATTTTTTGTAGAGACAGGGTTTCACCATGTTGCCTAGGATGGTTTCGAACTCCTGGGCTCAAGCGATCCTCCTGCCTTGGTCTCCCAAAGTATTGGGATTATGGCCAAGAGCCACTGCGCCCAGCCCAACCCATGTATTTTTACAAATGTGTTTGTGCCTGTGTATATGACCACCTAACTCCAAATATCTTCCAAAAAACAACACATCGGCAAGGGAAACAAATGAAATCACCCCTAAATCACAACACAGCATAACTAGAAAACAGAAACACCACTAACTTTAAATAACAATTATGTAGGGGGATTATAAATATTCAAAATTGGCCAAGATGGCTCCTGAGCTGGCACCAGAGCTGAGCAAGAATTACTTGCAAAACAGAAGAATGGAATGGATCTACTGGTGACAGAACACAGAAAAAAGTCATGTAGGATTCACTCTGAGAAGCAGGGAGTCTCACCCTGAGCAGGGAAATGCTGAAAACAGGCTTAAGACCTGTTGGATCAAAACCTGGGCTACTAGGGAATTACAAGGAAGGAGACAAGAACATGTGCTGGACAAGAGATACCAGTCAAAGGGAAAGAATCAGAGAAGGAAAGCATCAGAAATGAGATGTGTCCCTTGGGAATTTTGTGATAAAAGCAAGAAAGAAGAAAGGAGCTGAAGGTAAGGGTCTCATCAGAAAATCATCATCATAAAAGATAATAAAAATATCTTCCCGAAATCCCACAAAACAGAAAACTAAAACACAACAGCACAACATAATTATAAATACATGTATGCCTACTTAGTGACTGTAATTTCTTCCTGAAAACTCTGCCACTAAAAGAAAAGGCATTAAATGGAAAATCATTTCCATTACTTTTAACGGGAAAAATTGTAATGAATTATATACAAACTCATATTTACTCAAGAGAAAGAAAAATGAATTGAATACTAACACATAATGAAAGTTTATTATACTAGTCAAAGTGAGAAGTGACTTAATTGTAAGGGGCTGTTGATAAGAAAGAGTGCCAGGGAGTCATATTTTGGAAGGTAGTAGTCAGGTGATCCACTTCCAGGGGGACATTCAGTATCAGAATCAGACATGCTTAATGAGAATTTTCTTTTCCTCAACACTATGGTACTAAAATTAAAACAAACAAAAACCTGGCATAGTCATAAAAGAAAAATCTCTGTGTGAAAAAAAGCACAAGATGGAAGACTGCCTTCTCTCACAGTTTGACAATATTAATGCACCATTGGCTTTCATTCTCCATGTAGTGTATTACATACAATTTACATTTCTCAAACACCGTGACTATTTTTGGAGATGACGAAACTTCCTAGAACATAAAACCAGTTCAGTGACTGACCTAACTCTAAAGAGAATTAACTTCTCTTATTCTACATCCATTTTCAATTTTCTCCCTTTCTCTCTCCATTTCGTTTTGTTTTGTTTGTAAGAGACAGAGTCTCACTCTGTTACCCAGGCTAGATCGCGGTGGTACAATCACAACTCACCGCAGCCTTGAACTCCTGGGCTCAAGTGATATTCCTACCTCAGCCTCCCAAAATCTTGGGATTACAGGCATGAGCCACTTTGCCAGCCCTCAATCCTCTCTATAAAGCCATCTTTCGAAAAATGATTAAAGTTTTTTCCCCTTTGCTTCCCTTGTATCTGCACCATTCCCCTCACCCTTTTTTCAACCTTTCTGGGACTCACGATTCCCTTGCTGTAAAATCAAACAACAACTTAGGACTAAATAAAAACTAAAATCAAGGGTGCTCCAAAGCACAGGGAAACATGGCAAACTACAGATTAAAGAGTTGTGACAGTACTACCACATCTACCCACTAACTAGGCATATATAAACAAAGCAAAACTTTTTGTTTTAATACAAATATGGTTACTATGGTTCATGTATCTATTGCTGTATGAGAAACCACTAGAAACCATACTGGCTCAAGTAAATAATCACTTTATTTCTCAGATTTTGTGAATTAGATGGGTTGTTCTTCTGCTATTTTCTCTCCTGGGCTCATTCATATAGCTATTTTCTACTTCTGAGTTGGCTGCAAGTTGAGAGAATAAGGATGGTTGGGTCTCTTTCTCCATGTGGTATTTCACCCACATATGATAATGACTATGGTGGTTTCACAGAGTAAATCCCAATATAAAAACATTTATCAAGCTTGCATTTCTGGTATGTCTACTGACATGTTATTGGTTAAAGCAAGTCTCACAAAGAAGCTCAGATTCAAGTGAGAGGGGACACTGCAAGAACATTGATAGGTCTGACCTGGAAGTGCAATTCCTTAAAAGGGACTTCTGCAGTAATTGGAAACCGTACATTTCAAAGTAGTTTGATATAATATTCTTTGACTAGAGACTGTTGCTTTGACTAAACTGGCAATAGTGTCTCTGCCTGAAATTATACATAGAAATATTACTTCTTAACTTATATTTATTGAAAACTGTGTTTTGTGCAAAAACTGTTATGCTGAAAAAAAGTGTATGTAAAGTAGCATAGGTATAGCTTTTCAAGAGCTTACGTGAGGTAAGTCTGTAGCAATTGCAGGTAAACAATATTATAAATGAGAAATTCACAAACTCAAAATGGCCAAATAACAGGGAGATATGAATGAAGAGGTAACTGAATTAAGGATTGAAAATGAAGAACAACTTGTAAAAATCCAAATTAATGCCATAATGACACACCACTGCATATTTATTAAAATAGCTAAAATAAAAAAGACTCAATAAAATAGACTGACAATGTCAAGTGTTTCTCAAGTGGCAGAAAAACTGGAAATTTCATACACCACTTGTAGATGTAAAATTGTACAACCACTTTGAAAAGCATGCATCTAACATGTGATCTAACAATTCTACTTGTAGGTATCTGCTCAAGAGAAAAGGAAATATGTATGTCTATACGGACTTGAATACAATGTTCATAGCAGCATTATTTGTAAAGGCCAAAACCTAAAAACAACCAAAATATCCATCAACAGATGAGAGCATAATCATACTCTAGTAAACTAATCCAATATAATAATATTTCACAATAAAAATGAATGTACTACTTTGGCAGGCCAAAGCAGGTGGATTACATGAGCTCAGGAGTTTAAGACCAGCCTGGGCAACATAGTGAAACCCTGTTTCTACAAAAAACACAAAAATTAGTGAGGCACAGTAGGGCTCACCTATAGTCCCAGCTCCCCAGTGGGAGGATCGTTTGGGCCCAGGAGGCAGAGGTTGCAGTGAGCCGAGATTGCACCACAGTACTCCAGCCTGGGTGACAGAAGGAGACTCTGTCACAAAAAAAAAAACTATTGATACATGTAATATCATGGCTGAATCTCAAAATAAATACGCTGAGTAACCAAAGCTAGACAAAAAAAGAGTACATACTATATGATTCCACTTATATAAAACTTTAGAAAACGCAAACTAATCTATAGTAACAGAAAGTAGAACATTGGTTATCTTGAAGAAAAGAGCTGGGAGGGGCCGAAGGAAGAATTACAAAGAGACATGAGGAAACTTTGGGGAATAAGATGTTCATTGTCTTGTTTGTAGAAAGAGTTTCAAAGGTATATACACATCAAACACATAATATTATACACTTTAAATATGTATAGTTCATTGAATTTCAATTATACAATAATTAAATGTATGTATGTATGTATGTATGACCTCACACACTGCAGTCTTTCCTGCTACAATTATGATTCTCAATGAGAAATAATGTCAGTACATCAAAGAAGTTGTATTATGGCCAGGTGAGGTGGCGCATGCCTGTAATCCCAGCGCTTTAGAAGGCTGAGGCAGGTGGATCACCTGAGGTCAGGAGTTCAAGACCATCCTGGCCAACATGGTGAAACCCCATCTCTACTAAAAATACAAATATTAGCCAGGCATGATGGCAAGCACCTGTAATCCCAGCTACTTGGGAGGCTGAGGCAGGAGAATCACTTGAACCCGGGAGGCGGAGGTTGCAGTGAGCCGAGATTGTACCACTGCCCTCCAGCCTGGGCGACAAGAGCAAAACTCCGTCTCAAAAAAAAAGTTAGTTTTATTAATAAATAAAATTCATACCATTTTACTTTTTTGTACTATAATTTAACAGCAACTGAATACAAAGTACATTAGATAACTGAATGTAGAAAACCAGGAGAAATCATGTTTTTCATGGCTCAATTTAACCATGTCCTCTGGTTTGAAAGTGCTTAAAGAGTGTTACTCCCTGGTCTTTGTCCATTTTGTTCTTTTCTCCATAACTTAACAGTCTCAACTCTTTCTTATACCCCCATTCCATCAGGGCATCTTTGTCTTTTTTAGGTAAAATCTTTTACTTTTAAAATTTTTTTAATTAGCATTAAAACAACTTTTAAATGTTCTAATTTTTTATTCAAATTATTGTTCTGAAAACAATGTTGCATACATTTTCACCAAGCCTATTTCTATCCATTTTAGTGTGAAATTTTGTAGAATGAAGTGTACTGCCCCTCCAAATACACACTGCATTCTCTATATCTTGTTCCTTGCCTTGGGAGACTGAGCCATATCCTATGAATTGCATCAGTGGGCTCTCTGGACCTTCAGAATCCAGCCCCTGGTTTCTGACTGGGTTGACCCCATAGGAAGCCTCTGGAGAAATAAGATGCCCCACCGTCGGCCGGGCACGGTGGCTCACGCCTGTAATCCCAGCACTTTGGGAGGCCAAGGCGGGCAGATCACAAGGTCAGGAGATCAAGACCATCCTGGCTACTAAAAATACAAAAAATTAGCCGGGCGTGGTGGCGGGTGCCTGTAGTCCCAGCTACTCGGGAGGCTGAGGCAGAATGGCATGAACCCGGGAGGCAGAGCTTGCAGTGAGCCAAGATCTTGCGACTGCACTCCAGCCTGGGCAACAGAGCGAGACTCTGCCTCAGAAAAAAAGAAAAAGAAAAAAAGATGTCCCACTGTCAGGTTACTGAAGATAGGCTAAATCCATCCATCAGAGGCCACAGTTCCTGTTGCTAACCCTCTTCATGTCGCTTTCTCTGCAGGCTTTACTAAGGGTTATCTCCTCTTGCTTAGAAATGATAATAAACCAGGCATGGTGGCTCACGCCTGTAGTCCTAGCTATTAAGGAGGTTGAGGTGTGAGGACTGTTTGATTCCATGAGTTTGAGGCTACAGTGAGCTAGGATCAAGCCATTGCCTTCAGTCTGGGTTACAGATCCTGTCTCAGAAAGAGAGGGAGGAAAAAAGGAAGGAGAGGGGTAGGGTAGGAGGGAAGAGAAGGGGAGGGGAAGGGAGGAAGGATAATGAGTCTCAGCTCCCACATGTGTTATTTTATTTAAACTCTCTTTGAATCACCCAGTTTGAGTATGCTATCTGTTTCCAGCAAGGGCCCTAACAGCACAGATTTTCAGGAATACATATATCAAACAGCAAGTAAGGCAATTCTGTAAGAAATTAAACCAGCATTCCTTTGGTTTGGTCACCTGCAAATAACCATTTTGGTAAACCATTTGAGATCTGTACCAATTTCAATATCACAAGAAAATATACAAAGTCTGAAATATAATCTCACACAGTCTTTAGATGTGTCCATAGTTTAAATATTATAGTTTAAAATAAATATATAAACAACTAGCCCATGGTTACAATTTTACAATGTAATATGTGTATTCCTTGACACTGACAGACTACTCTTAACCTCCCATTGAGATTTGTTCAGCATGTGTTTTAAAATTGTATTAAGTGTCAGTCAGGTGTGTAATGTTCCGGGCCCTTTGCCTTATCACCAAACAAAAACTAAAAATTTGCTTTAAGTAATTAAGTGAACTGAGGTCATGAAAAATGTACACAATTAGCATTTATACTAGTGACTCCTGTTTATCAAAGACAATGTTAACATTTTAAGACATATTATAAAAAACATCCCTAAGCCACATGAGAAAGAGTAATTAAATAGAAGTAACAGTAAAGTCATCTTATTTCCCTAAGATTTCCTACATCCATAATCAGATAAACAGAGATCATATCTAGCATGCACTGAGGTCTTCGTGGTTCTAAGTTAATACTAAAGCCCAGAGCCCCATAGATCATCTACGTTATTGGATCACCTAGTATGCTAACTCATCCCATTAAAAACGTCTCTATGCCAGTGCGGCAGCTGTCAGCATAAATGGTATACCTAAGATGTAAAGCTCTTTCTTTGAGCAGTAGACAGCCACAGAGCCATGGCAGAGAGCTAGAAGAAAACCCAGGTACCCACAGAAAGCCTGAAAAATGCCAGAGAGATGGGCAAATGAAAGACTTGGTGTCTGGATTTGGTGCCAAGGAACTGCTGAAAGAGTCCATGTCTACAAGCAGCAAAGACTGGGAAAACGGCATAAATCTACTTTGCTGCCTATGGAGATAATATCAGTCAGAACTTGCAAACACAACTGACAAAAATCAGTCAAAATTGAAAGCATCAGGTATCATATATAAGGGCTCTGGGATTTTTCATGACAAAAAGAAGAGTCACATACCGACTATCCCAAGCAATATGCTTCTACTTCTAATTATTTAATAACATAACCCTTATTTACATTAGACAAACGTTGAAATAAAGTCACTGCAGTACCACTTCAGGATGGTGACACTGCGCTTCACCTCCACCTAATAACTGCAGCTTTAGGAAACTGGTTTCCACATACCACTCCATGAACTTCTGCCAATCCAAGATGATGCTTTTGCCAGTTTGTAATAATGAGAGGAAAATATTAATATTGTGAATTAACTGTATTCTATTTAATAAACAGTCAATTTTGAAATTAAGTCATTCCTCCTATTTAGCTATTAAGATTATTTTGCTTTTCTCAGCTGGGTGCAATGGCTCACGTCTGTAATCCCAGCACCTTGGGAGGCCAAGGCGGATGGATCACTTGAGCCCAGGAGTTCAAGACCAGCCTGGCCAACATGGGGAAACCCTATCTCTACTAAAATTACAAAAATTAGCAGGGCATGGTGGCGCATGTCTGTAGTCCTAGCTACCTGGGAGGCTGTGGCAGGAGAATTTCTTGAACCCAGGACGTGGACGTTGCAATGAGCCAAGATCACGCCACTGCACTCCAGCCTGGGTGACAGAGTGAGACTCTGCCTCAAAAAAAAAAAAATTATTTTGCTTTTCTCAAAGTAAATTTAAAGTATTAACTGATAGTCGATTATAATTTTTTCATATGTTCTTGCTTGGCAAAAGACTAATGTTTCTGATTCTTAAAATCCAGTCTTGGAAACAATGGCCATAGAAAGCCTATATAATGAGAGATAAGGGATTCCTAACCAACTGAGATGAAGAAATTTTCGCTCACTCTTACAAGAATTTTTTCCCACCACAGTGATGCGTGATGGGAGCCTCTGGACAAACACTTAACCTCTTTTCTTCATCTACAACACAAGGCAGTTAAATGACATAATCTACAAGGTTCTTTCCACTTCCAATAGTCTATGATTCTCTCTACATAAAGGTCATATTTTCACGTAATGTGTGTAATGTGATCATAATATATTGGATTAAACATTCTTCAAGGTCTGCAGTCAGCTCTTGAATAATGTTACTCATTTGCTATTACTCATAGTAGCCAACAAGATCCTAACCATAAATAGCTACATTCTGGGAACTGTTTAGCATATAACACACAATAAACTTTGGTTTCCTCCCTCTCTCACATTATTACACAAGACACTGCCTTAGTTTCTGGATCAGTGGCACAATAAACATTATCCCTTTCCAAGAGCTTAAATGACTTATCTGGAATTATTATGGTATGATCTCTCAAAACACAACGAAACAAAACACTAGAATACCTAAATAAATGGCATTTTAATGACTGTCATCAATGCAGTAAGAGAGAGTATGTTAAATTTTGGGCTGGGGCAATGTATTTATTACTAAAGGATAAAATATGAACCACTGGGATTATTTGGTGAGAGCTAATTATGCAAATTGGGTCATTTTTGTCTTACCCAACTAAATCAGAGTTGAGGGGCCAGTGAGGGAAAGCACTTGGGGCACATAGCACCTGCTCCAAAAATTAGCCGTAAAGCCCAGCTGCTGAAACTGCCTGCTATAACCCTAAGATCAGTTATAACTAGTAACTGCTGAAACGAACTGGCATGACTCCACCATTGTCACTCTAGCGCCAATGAGCTTTCTTCTAAAACAATATGTTGCATTTCTCTAATTTCCCAAGCTTTTCTTTGTTCTTCAGACATAACAAAACCACCCCAAACTGTGTATGTGGCCCCAAATTGCAATTCTGTTTTATGTACATTCTCAAATAAAATGTTTTGCATAGAGACTCATCTCTGTATTTTTATTTTGACTTTGACTGACACTTTCCATAGCAATTCCCCTCTTCTTAGAAAAGGCACTATGAATTTATAAAAATGAAAAGCTGGCCAGCCGCGGTAGTGCACGCCTGTAATCCCAGCATTTTGGGGGGCCGAGGCGGGCGGATCACGAGGTCAGGAGATCGGGACCATCCTGGCCAAAATGGTGAAACCCCATCTCTACTAAAAATACAAAAATTAGCTGGGTGTGGTGGTGCACACCTGTAGTCCCAGCTACTAGGGAGGCTGAGGCAGGAGAATCGCTTGAACCCGGGAGGTGGAGGTTGCCGTGAGCTGAGATCACGCCACTGCACTCCAGTCTGGTGACAGAGCAAGACTCCGTCTCAAAAAAAAAAAAAGAAAAAAAAAAGAAAGAAAAGTTATACATCAAAAGAAAATCTTAGTGAATTTTCCCAAGAATAATTTAATAGGCAGTATTAGTTGTGAATATAAGCAACTTGACAAAGTCTAAACTACATGGGTGTTCAATAAAGCATGTGCCAGGGAGCTGGAGAGCAACCTGCACATCCCACTCCTCTCCAAATGGAGGGATGTCCTAAGGTTTTGTACCCAACTGGCTACGAAAATGTAAATACCCAGGTACAGTACATATGATTCCTTAGATTAAGAGATATTCTCAATCACAAAAAAGTGATACTAAAAAATAAAGGACGAGTATAACTACTCGTATAGGAAGCTTCCTAAAATTCACTTAGGCAAAATATATATATATTCGAGGGTCTCCTAGATATAGGGCACTGCGCTTAATACCAAGAAAGAAATAAAGATGGGCAAGATAAAGAAAACATTCTCAAGGTACATGTGAAATTGAAGAATGTCTCTAAGCAGACACTTCATGATTATGTGTGGCTTTCTCCATCTCCATTTGATGCAGTCACTATTCTATTTGCTGTCTTGTAACTATGTATTCTCCTACTCTTTCCATTATTTCAGACTTCATTGGTTCCCTGAATGGTTCCTCGTATCACCTATATTTATGCCTATAAACTGAGTCTCATTAACTTAAATTATTTTGGAAGCACTTACATCTTCTGTTCTACATCATCAGTTACCTGCTGTTTTTTGTTACTTTATTTAAAAAACTGGAAGCAGGTGAAGGAATCTGCCCATTCTTGAAATTACTTTGTATTGGACATAAGTTGGCACTGGACTTTTTTTTTTTCCTTTTTTTTATTATTACACTTTAAGTTCTAGGGTACATGTGCACAACGTGCAGGCTTGTTACATACGTATACACGCGCCATGTTAGTGTGCTGCACCCATTAACTCGTCATTTATATTAGGTATATCTCCTAATGCTATTCCTCTCCCCTCCCCCAACCCCATGACAGGCCCCAGTGTGTGATGTTCCCCTTCCTGTGTCCAAGTGTTCTCATTGTTCAATTCCCACCTATGAGTGAGAACATGCAGTGTTTGGTTTTTTGTCCTTGCAACAGTTTGCTGAGAATGATGGTTTCCAGCTTCATCCATGTCCCTACAAAGGACATGAACTCATCCTTTTTTATGGCTGCATAGTATTCCATGGTGTATATGTGCCACATTTTCTTAATCCAGTCTATCATTGATGGACATTTGGGTTAGTTCCAAGTATTTGCTATTGTAAATAGTGCTGCAATAAACATACATGTGCATGTGTCTTTATAGCAGCATGATTTATAATCCTTTGGGTATATATCCAGTAATGGGATGGCTGGATCAAATGGTATTTCTAGTTCTAGATCCTTGAGGAATCTAGAAGGCACAGGACTTTTAAATAATAGTGTTCCTGAAATTAGTGACCACAATTTTCTAATAGCCATGTCCTTCTTATATTATTGCTATCATGTAAAGGAGACTTCCTTTGAATTCATTAAACAATGTGTTTAAATGAAGAAAAAAATACTAAAATAAAATTGGAGAAGTCCTTTTCCACACTGAAAAATTCTAAGTAACTAAATGGTATACGTCAAATGTACTAAAATAACAAAAGTATCTTTTGCTTATGCAGAAACACTGCATCAAAATATACGCCTAACACAAAGACTCTCTTAAGAAGCTACTGTTTGCCAGAGCAATCAGGCAAGAGAAAGAAATAAAAGGCATGCATTCAAATAGGAAAAAAGAAAAAAGCCAAATTATCTCTCCACTGGCAATATGATTATATACCTAGAAGACCCGAAAGACTCCACCAAAAGGCTTCTAGAACTAATAAACAATTTCAGTAAGTTTCAGGATAAAAAAAAATAAAGGTAGTAAAATCAGTAACATTTCTATTTACGAATAACGTCCAAACTGAGAGCTAAATCAAGAATGCAATCCCATTTGCAATGGGCACGTGCGCGCGCGCGCACACACACACACACACACACACAAAATACCAAGAAATACATCTAACGAACGAGGTTAAAGATATAAGGAGAACTACAAGACAATGCTGAAAGAAAGCAGAGATGATACAAACAAATGGAAAAACATTCTATGCTCATGGATTGGAAGAATAAATATTGTTAAAATGGTCAAACTACCCAAAGCAATCTATAGATTTAATACTATTCCTATCAAACTACCAATGTCACTTTTCTCAAAATTAGAAAAACAACTACTCTAAAATTCATATAGAACAAAAAAGAGCCTGAAAAGCCAAAGCAATCCCAGGCAAAAAGAACAAAGCTGAGACATTATATTACCTGACTTCAAACTATACTACAAGGCTACAGTAACCAAAACAGCATGGTGCCTGCACAAAAACAGACACAGAGACCAATGGAACAGAAAAGAGAACCCAGAAATAAAGCTGCATATATCTACAACCATCTAATCTTCAACAAAGTCGACAATGACAAGCAATGGGGAAAGGACTCCCTAAACTATAAAAATCCTAGAAGAAAACCTAGGAAATACCATTCTGGACACTGGCCTTGGCAAAGTCCTCAAAAGCAATTGCAACAAAAACAAAATCGACAATTGGGAACTAATTAAAGAGCTTCTGCACAGCAAAAGAGACTATCAACAGAGCAAACAATCTACAGACCTTTGTTGGATGCACAGTTTGTGAATATCTGTAGTGAATATTTTTTGTGAATATTTATAGATTCACAAATATTCACAAACTATGCATCCAACAAATATCTAATATCCAGAATCTATAACGAATTTAAACAATTCAACACGCAAAAAACAATGCCATTAAAAAGTGGGCAAAAGACATTAACAGACACTTCTCAAAAGAAGACATACAAAGATTAGCCAGGCAAGGTGGCATACACCTGTAGTCCTAGGTACTCTGGCAGGGATAAACAAATTGCTTAATTGCTCCTAACGTAACCTCCTACCTTTTTTTTTTTTTTTTAAGAAACCTTTGTTACCTCTGAAAATAACTGGTCAGAAAATTGTAAATATATAAATCTGAGGTTAGGGCACTCTTAATACAGTCTATAGACGGACTATGCCTGTGTATGTATGGAGGAATGCCCTCCATAATGACAAACAGTATGGTTACTGGAAAGAACATAGCTTGAGGGTCAAGCAAAAGCCTGGGTCCATGACTAACTGTGTGACTGAACCTCTATTAGCTTCTTCATGCACAAAATAAGAATAATATGATTGGGCCAGATGTGGTGGCTCATACTTGTAATTGCAACATTTTGGCAGGCTGGGATAGGAGGATTGCTTGAAGCCAGGAGTTCAAGACCAGCCTGGGTAACATCGTGGGAACTTATCTCTTAAAAAAAAAAATTTTTTTTTAATTAGCCCAACAGTGGCATGAATTATAGTCCCAGCTACTCAGGAGGCTGAGATGGGAGGATCTCTTGAGCCCAGGAGTTCCAGATTATAGTGAGCTATGATTGGACCACTGCACCTGGGCCTGGGTGACCGAGGGAGACTCTGTCTCTAAAATAAATAAATGAACACACAAACTTAATTGTCATAAACTCAACTGTACATATGTATATATGTATGTATGTATGTATGTATTGACTCATGGATTGTTGATAGCACTCAAGTTCCTAGTATACTTTAACTACCTAAAAGCAGAGCAGAGCCCTCCAAAAAACCTCATTTGTCATAAATCTCCTCCCCTGGAGCAACTTAATCTCTTCTAGGACCACTCCCAAACAGATATTGTTACAAAACTATCACATCTCCTGTCTTTTCTCCTAAGGACCACCTTAATTTTCCAAAAAGTCACAAGTGCCCTTTCTTCCACTCCCATTCTAAGAAGTCATTTGTTCTACAAAATGTGCCCTTCTACAAATTGTGTCCCTCTCCATCCCCGTCTCCTACTGAGATGATATATAAGCCACCTTAAGTCACATTTTTTTGCAAACTCCTATATGTACATATGTAATTAAATCTGATTTTTTGTCCTCTTGCTAATCTGCCTTTCGTCAGTTTAAATTGCAGCCCTCTCCCCAAAGAATTTAAGAGAGAAAAGTATTCCTCCCCAACAGTAGTTACTAAAGAGTCTACTCTATTCAACATCACCATATGCTCACCTACTACAAACATTTAGACAAAAACTTAACAACAAGACATATTAGGTCTACATCCATAAAACAACTTATGAAAACAACTTATGAACTTTTTTTTTTTTTTTTTTGAGACTGGGTCTCACTCTGTCACCCAGGCTGGAGTGCAGTGGTGAGATCTGGGCTCACTGCAACTTCTGCCTCCCAGGCTCAAGCAATCCTCCCACCTCAGCCTCCCAAGTAGCTGGGACCACAGGCGTGTGCCATCACGCCCAGCTAATTTTTTTGTATTTTTTTTGGTAGAGACAGGGTTTCACCATGTTGCCCAGGCTGCTCTTGAACTTCTGAGCTCAAGCGATCCGCTGGCCTTGGCCTCCCAAAGTGCTGGGATTATAGGCATGAGCCACTGCATCCAGGCCTATTTCACTTTCTATATCTTTTATATCCTTTCAACAGCAGAAGTTCCATTTGAGTTTTATATAAATTCTAACTCCTTGTTGAGATTATCTATTTGTTGAGTTATTGCTATAACCCTTTCCTTTAATTCTTTATACATAGTTCATTTAGTTCTTAGAACACATTTATAATAGCTGCTTTAAAATCTTTGTAAAATTTAACATCTGGAGACAACCACGTAAGATTTCTTTTTTCTTTTTTTTTTTTACCTCTGAACTTTTCATTGGCCTCCTGGCTCCCCAAAGGGTACACTGCTTCTGCTGGCTTAATGTCTCAGAACTTCGATGTCGCTGGTCTCAGACACCACTTTGCCATCCACTATCCTGGGAGAGGTGGTCTTCTGGATGGTTTGCCTGGAGTTGCTGCTGTCTGGGGTATCACCAAGACTGAAGTCCTCACCATCTTCCAGCAGGTGACGGTAGGTGGTGATCTCAGTCTCCAGCTTGACCTTGATGTTCAGCAGGGCCTCCTACTCCTGGGCCTGGCACTGTCCCTCTGCAGGGTCTGTGCCAGCTCTGACTCTAGGTGCAGCAGGATCCAGTCTACAGGATCTGCCCCATCTGCAGGGTGTAGTGGGCCTCCACCTCCCTCAGGCTGTTCTGCAAGCTGGCCTTCAGATTTCTCATGCAGTCCAGGTCAATATCCAAGGACTGGACTGTATGTCTCAGCTCCATGAGCATCAACTCAGCAGCTCCAACCTCGGCAGACTGCATGGTGACCACTGTGGTGCTCTCCTCAATCTGCTGAGACTAGTACTTGTCCAGCTCCTCTTGGTTCTTCTGAGCCAGTTCGTCATATTGGGCCCAGATGTCTGCCATGATCTTGGTGAGATCCTGAGATTTGGGGGCATCTACCTCCATGGTCAACCCAGAGCTGGCAGTCTGGGCTTGTAGGACTTTTACTTCCTCTTCGAGGTTTTTCTTCAGGAAGAGCAGCTCCTCCTTGAGAGCCTTGATCTCTGTCTCCAGCTGAAGCTGAGTGACATTGGTGTCATCAGTGACCTTGCGGAGCCCATGGATGTCCCTCTCCACAGACTAGGGCATGGCCAGCTCTGTCTCATACTTGACTCTAAAGTCATCAGCAGCAACACAGGCACTGTTGATTTGCAGAACGATGCCCGCACTGTCCACAGTATTTGGGAAGATCTGAGCCCTCAGGTCCTCGATGGTCTTGAAGTAATGGCTCCAGTCTCTGACCTGGGGCCCCTTCTTCTCCAGGTGCTCCTGGGTTTTGCTCTCCAGCTTCTGGTTTCTGGTCTCCATGCTCCTTGCTCTGTCCAGGCAGGAGGCCAGGCAATCGTCCAGGCTTTGCATGGTCTCTTTCTCATTCTGGATGCCTCTCAGTCCTGCCAGACCCCCCGCCATCCCCACAACCAGGCCCCTGGACCCCATGCCACCCCAGAAGTTGGTGGAGTGGGACACGGAGATCTGGGAACCAGAGCCCCCGGTGCCTGCACAGACACTGGCCACACTGCTGACTGGCTGGGTGCCATAGCTGGGCGCCTGCACAGAGCCCAGAGACCGGTAGTTTGGTGGAGAACGTGGAGCAAGTGGTGAAGCTCATGCTGTCCAGTGGGGAGAGCGAGAGGACAGGACTCAGGCTTTTCCGAAGACCAATCAAGTATGATTTCTATTGTCTGCCTTTTTCTCACTGCCACAACTTCCTGTTTCTTGGCATGTGTCATAATTTTATATTTAAAAATAGACATTTTATATAATACAGTATAACATTACTCTGGATTCTATGAAATCTGTCTTCTTCCACAATTTGCAGTTGCTGATTTCTCTGTTCAGTTTTATTATTTCTTTTATTCTTGCATTACTTTAAAGCCTGACTTTCAGGGTCTGGCCATGCATCTATGTATCTTAGTGGGCAGCCAACTACTCAACAGAGGATTCACTCAAATACCCCAGGTCAACAAAAGTTGTTTTCCTTTGCCAAAGGATCTGCACATCTATTCAGATTTTTCTTCCCCCTGGACCCTTTTTCATGGCTCCTCTGCATATGCATGAAGCCTCAGCTAACCATTATCTTAGGCTGAAAGAGCCAATGGCTCTCAAAGCACACATGTCATCAAGACAGTAATTTCTGCAGATAATGCTGGCAGGCATATGCAATACCTGCCACTCAGAGATGAGCGAAAATTTTCCAAGCACAGCAGGTAAGGTACTAGTCCTCAAAACCTTTCTCACCCTGGAAGACACTCTATAACCAACCAACCAACCAACCAACCCTGGAAGAGGGAAAGTGTGGAGTGGGACAGGAGCAGCTGCAGGCATGAATGCCACAGATTCCCACTGTTGTTGTGCAAAGATTAGCAGTTTCTCAAGCTTAAACACTTTTCAGATTATTATATGCTTTTGGTTGAGTTTCAGAGTACTGCAATAGTTGTTTTCATCTGTTTTGCAGATGGCATTAAATCTAAGTCACAAACTCTCTTTTTTTTTTTTTTTTTGAGACAGAGTCTCACTGTTGCCCAGGCTGGAGTACAGTGGTGCGCTGCAACCTCTGCCTCCCAGGTTCAAGCAATTCTTGTGCCTCAGCCTTCCGGGTAGTTGGGATTATAGGCACATGCCACCACACTGGGCTAATTTTTGTATTTTTAGTAGAGACAGGGTTTCACCTTGTTGGCAAAGCTGGTCTCAATCTCCTGACCTCAAGTGATCTGCCTGCCTCAGCCTCCCAAAGTGCTGGGATTACAGGCGTGAGTCACCATGCCTGGCCCACAAACTCTTACCATTCTTAAATGTATTTATTTCAGTTTCTCTTCCACTACTATATTATAACCTACTCTGGCAGTCCTTCTCATCTGCTGCAATATTTCTCATTCCTTAAGATCTAACCTATGCTGCTCCTTCTCCATGAGGCTTTTTCTCATTAATTCATGCACACTGATCTCTCCCTTCTCTGCATTCCTGTCATACATCATTATTTCATAATTATTTTGCATGTGTTGTACTTTTTCTTTTCAGCCACATTCATAAGTCTCTGGGGAAAGAAATTAGGCTTTCATGATTTTGTATCCTTATCCTATACCCGGCAAAGTGCTGAGTATACAGTAAATTCTCAAAGGCTTTATGTCTTCTTCAATCGAAAAATTTACTCTTGAAGAAATTTGTCTTGTAGCCTATGAAGTCAAACAGTACCATTAGGAAACAATAATCAAGACTCCATGACCTAACCATGTTATATTATTAACATGTTCTTCCTTTCTCCAATGCCACATGATCTGAAGTGCACACTATTTACTGAAAGCATGAGGCCAAGACTGCTAGTAGTCTTGACCTAATATCCATTTTGATAATTTTCCTTACTAATAAAACCATAATCATTCCTAGCTTTCCTTGCAGCCAGAAGTTCAATTTGAGGGAATGCACTAACTGGAAAGATATTTGTATTTGTTCACAGTATTGTGGTAATAAATAAAAAAGAAAATTCACACAACACCTTTAGAACGGTGTCAGGCACATGCTATAGCATCAATAAATGTCATTTACTGTTGGAAACCCTAAATATGTTTTACTTTCTTCTTCTTCTCTCTTATGAGAGCTTAGTCTTATGGTTACAAAGGTTTTATAACATCAAAGTTCTCCCTCTGGAATAATATAAATTTGTAATAGGTGATGCAAAGAATTTTTAAAATTTCCTTACCCAGAAGATCCAATGCTCTTACAAACACCAAGGAGGGGTCTTTTTTCAGCAAAGTTATCACATTTTTGAGCACCTGACAGGAAGGATAAAATAAATTGTAAGCTTTGAGGAATATTATTGTATAATTCCCACTATTTTCATGCTTTCAAAATACTTGAAAAGGAGAAGTATTCATTATAAGTTGACATAATTTATACAATTGAATAAAAAGAAGAAAAGCTACTATATAAAATCATCATATATTATATATATGTAATCATTTTAAAAACTGAACCAGCATTTTTTTTTTTTTTTGAGACAGAGTCTCGCTCTGTCACCCAGGCTGGAGTGCAGTGGCGCGATCGCAGCTCACTGCAACCTCTGCCTCCCGGGTTCAAACAATTCTCCTGCCTCAGCCTTCTGAGTAGCTGGGACTACAGGCACGTACCACCATGCCCGGCTAATTTTTGTATTTTTAGTAGAGACAGGGTTTCGCCATGTTGGTCAGCCTGGTCTCACACTCCTGACCTCAGGTGATCCACCCGCCTCAACCTCCCAAAGTGCTGGGATTACATGCGAGAGCCACAATGGCCAGCCTGAACTGGCATTTTTTTTAAGTTTCAATTGGCACCAATTTCAATCTTATACACCTTCCCCATGAGATCAGAAAACCATCCCATACCCCACCAACTAATTACCTAAAACTAGTAATAATATTGATGTCAAAACTAAATAAAGGTAGTTCAAGACAAGAAAATTATAAAACTATAGGTCATTCCCATTGATACACATAGTTGCAAAAATCCTAAACAAAATATCAGCAAATTAAATAGCAACATATATGAAAAAAATAAACTCTCATAACCGAATTAGATTTACCTAAGCAACAGTAATAGTTTGGCAGTATAAAATCTATTAATGTAATTAATGATATTAATATTTCAGCAGATGCAGAAAAAGCATTCAATTAGACTCTATACCTAATCATATGAACAAAAAAAAAATAACAAAAATATCTTTTTTAACCTAATAATGATCATCTACAAAAGATCTACAGCAAATGTCACAGGTAATGGTTCAGAGTATTCCTATTAACAGCAATAATAATACAAGAATATCCAGAGTTGCTGCTCCCATCAAGTCCTAAGTCCACATAATAATAGTAAGTGAACTCAACAATATTACAGGATACAAAACCAATATAATATGAACAAGAAGCAAAAAAAGTAAAGTCAGGAAATATAAATGGTTCTGAATCATATGAAAAGGTGCTCTGTGTCTGCTCACGCCTGTACTCTCAACACTTTGGGAGGCTGAGGCAGGAGGATCACTTGAGACAGGGCAAAACTCTGTATCTACAAACAATAAAAACAAAAAATTAGTTGGGTATGGTGGCACACTCCTGTAGCCCTAGCTACTCAGGAGGCTGAAGTAGGAGGACCCTTTGAGCCCCCAGAGTTGGGGGCTGCAGTGAGCTATAATTGTGCCACTGCATTCCAGCCTGGATGACAGAGCAAGAATCAGTCTCAAAAAAAAAAAAAAAAAAAGATTAAGAAGAAAAAATGCTCAACCTCACACATGACAAATTCCTTAAAACTATATTGATAATGATATTAAGGAGCTCAGGACAAACCACTCCAAAATATGCCTCTTTGGTATATTGATTATTTGGGCTAAAAGCATTTGAAAAACAGCAGATGTAAGAAAGACACGGTGACCGGCTCTTTGATTCCTGAAAGGAAGCCCCCAAGTGAAAGACGACCTTCCTACATACCAAGAAGAAACATTTTAATCACCAGAGATGTGAAGGCAAGGATGAAAGAAATCTGTATAAATGAACATTGTTAAACTAGCCCTTATCTTCCCAGATACTTTTCCATAAATGTCATTCTTTGTTCAACCTAGCATGTAATAATTTAGGCCGAAGCCAGGCACAGTGGCTCACGCCTGTAATCCCAGCACTTTGGGAGGCCGAGGCAGGTGGATCACCTGAGGTCAGGATGCGAGACCAGCCTGGCCAACATGGTGAAACCCCATCTCTAGTTTAAAAATATATATATATACAAAAATATAAAAATTAGCGCGAGCATGGAGGCAGGCGCTGTAATCCCAGCTACTTGGGAGGCTGAGGCAGGAGACTAGCTTGAACCCGGGAGGCAGAGGTTACAGTGAGCCAAGATCATGCCAACGCCAGCACTCCATCCTGAGGGACAGAGCAAGGCTCCGTCTCAAAAAAAAAAAAAAAAAAAAAAAAAACTTAGGCTGAGTCACTTCTCTTTTTTTTTTACAGATGGAGTCTCACTCTGTCACCCAGGCTGGAGTGCCATGGCAGATCTGGGCTCGCTGCAACCTCCGCCTCCCAGGTTCGAGCTATTCTCCTGCCTCAGCCTTCCGAGTAGCTGGGATTACAGGTGCCCGCCACCATGCCCGGCTAATTTTTTGTATTTTAGTAGAGCCGGGGTTTCACCGTGTTGCCCAGGCTGATCTTGAACTCCTGAGTTCAAGCAATCCTCCTGCCTCGGCCTCCCAAAGTGCTGGGATTACAGGCGTGAGCCACCGCGCCCAGCCGCCACTTCCTTAAGTCTTCATTTCCCTGTTTGGACACATATGCACATGTAAATTTTATGAAATAAAAATTTGTATGCTTTTCTCCTGTTAATTTATCTTATGTCAGTTTAATTTTTTGGCCCACCCAGAGACCCTGAGAGGTCAGAGAAGTTTTCCTCCCCTACAATACTGTGGTTACATTTTTAAGATACCTTATCTTTTAGAAACAAGTGAGGGAATGTTAACGAATAAACTGATATGATATCTAGGAAGGGTTCAAAATAATCTAGAGGGAGGGAAATAAATGCTAATGAAACAAGAATAGTCATAAAATGATGACTGGTGGGTTCCTTAGGGATCATCGCACTATTCACACTACCTTTAAATAAGTCAGACATTTTCCACTTAAAAATTTTTAACTACATATATTTATATACATATAAATATGTTATTTATATAACGATAACTATATATCTTTAAAATTGTGTGAGTGTGTGTGTGTGTGTGTGTGTATTTACTTAAGCATGCTAAGTCAGACTGATGACTGATGCAGCAGTCAGAAGTAAAAGTGCAAGGTAGTGCTTGGGGGGAAAAAAAAAAAAACCCGACACTCAAATTAGTTTACATCACAGGATCTTTAAAAGCCACAATAATTGACAATAGCAGGTACTAAATGTGATAGGAGATGAAGCTAAAATAAAAAGGACTATATAACTAAATTTAACTACATATATTGACACTTATTTAAGAGCTCCTTAAAAAATCCAAAAATTTGATTAAATTCTCACCATATTAATCAAAATTGAAATACAAATACCCCTTAATCCAAGTTCACCCTACACATATACTCAGACATGAGAGAAATAACTTGTATATAAGATTATTCACAACAGTATTGTTTATAATAGCAAAAGACTGAAAAAAAATCAAGTTACAATGGAATATTTCCTACCGCTGCAAAACAACACAACGAATTACACTGTAAAAACATGGAATGAGATAGAAGATATAAAGTGGAAAAAAGGAATACATACAACCATAGGAAGATACAGAACAATATACTACCTTTTGTTTTTTGTGTGTGTGTTTTTGTTTTTCTTTTGAGATGGAGTCTCCCCAAGGCTGGAGTGCAATGGCATGATCTCGGCACACTGCAACCTCTGTCTCCAAGGTTCAAACGATTCTCCTGCCTCAGCCTCCCGAGTAGGTGGGATTACAGGCACCTGCCACCATGCCCAGCTATTTTTTGTATTTTTAGTAGAGATGGGGTTTCACCATGTTGGCCAGGCTGGTCTCGAACTCCTGACCTCATGATCCACCCGCCTCAGCCTCCCAAAGTGCTGGGATTACAGGTGTGAGCCACCACGCCCAGCCAATATACTACCTTTTTTACAAAGAAGAGAAAAAAAAGACCTGCATATATGTATACATGCATATACGAACTCCACGAGGACATATAAAAATCGTAATAGTGGCCGGGCGCAGTGGCTCACTCCTGTAATCCCAGCACTTTGGGAGGCCGTGGCGGGCAGATCACCTGAGGTCAGGAGTTCGAGACCAGCTTGACCAACATGGAGAAACCCTGTCTCTACTAAAAATACAAAAAATTAGCCGGGCGTGGTGGTGCATGCCTGTAATCCCAGCTACTCAAGAGGCTGAGGCAGGAGAATCGCTCAAACCCGGGAAGCAGAGGTTGTGGTGAGCCAAGATCATGCCATTGCACTCCAGCCTGGGCAACAAGAGTGAAACTCCGTCTCAAAAAAAAAAAAAAAAAAAAATCGTAATAGTTACTTATGAGAGGGAAAATGAAAAAAAATGAAGGATAGAAGAAACTTTTCATTATATACTTTGTGCTTTTTCATTTTCAAACCATGTGAATATATAAATTTCCCCCAAAATTTTTCCTTTGTTTTTAAATAAGAAGGCAAATGCCAGAAGAAACAAGTAAATGGTTGTTTCAACTTCTGAGTTAAGATGGTAGACTGAAGACATGAATTTCATTTTATACCTTCAGAAAATTCTAGGAAAAAAATATTAAATTAAATGTACTTTAAAAATATATAACCCCAACAAATTTTGGAAGTAGATGACTGATGACTGACTTAGCAATCTTAAAAGTTCAAGGTTGTGCATGGGGGAAAAAACCTGACGCCCAAATTACTTTACATCGCAGAATCTTTAAAAGGCACAATAACTGATAATACCAGGTACTAGATTTGATGGGAGATGAAGCTAAAATAAAGAAGACTAGATTTGATATCGGCTATCTGAAAAACACATCGATGCTAAGACCTTTACCCTGTTAGGCAACTCATCTTCCCCGTTCCCAGCACAAGGCTGAAAGGTTACTCTCTAGAGACAGACAGAAGGACACTGGGTAAAGGTGAATGCAAAACAAAAAAGTGAAGAAGATTAAATGACAACATTAATACTTAATATTGAAACATCCCTTCATCATCCTTCATGTCGCCTTTCCCATGGGGCTTCCAGGACACTAGCACCAGAACCTTATCCTTTAGGTGGACACTTCTAAGTCTTTTCTGGGACATGTTAACAAGTCCAAGAGGAAAGACTAAAATATACTATTCATCAGAGGGTTCCAACAAACAAACAACACAACCAAAGCACCTCACAATAAAGTTAAAAGTCGACAAATAGACTGGGCACAGTGGCTCACGCCTGTAATCTCAGCATTTTAGGAGGCCGAGGCGGAGGTCAGGAGTTCAAGACCAGCCTGGCCAATGTGGTGAAACCCCATCTCTACTAAAAATACAAAATTAGCCGGGTGTCTATAATTCCAGCCACTCGGGAGGCTGAGGCAGGAGAATCGCTTGAACCCAGGAGGCAGAGTTTGCAGTGAGCCCAGACGGCACCATTGCACTCCGGCCTGGGCAACAAGAGTGAAACTCCATCTCAAAAAAACAAAGTCGACAAGCAGATATGCAATGTTTTCAATTAGCTTTTCAGTTTGCCACTGACAATCATGTGCAAACAGCCAAGGATTAACAGTCATCTGGAAAGTATCTAATACTACACAGGAAGAACACAATAAAAATTAAAAATTGTCATTAATCATTTCCATGATGTAAGAGAAGATACTGCAGACATGGAACAAAATAAGAATTAAAAAGATAGACGCTTGGAGAATAAAAGAGAGCTCTTGAAGAATGATAAAAACAAGGGGATATATATATATATATATGTATGTATGTATGTATGTGTGTGTATTTGTATTTATATAAATATATGTGTGTGCATATATATATATATATTTTTTTTTTTTTTTGAGACGGAGTCTCACTCTGTTGCACAGGCTGGAGTGCAGTGGCGTGATTTTGGCTCACTGTAACCTCCACCTCCCAGATTCAAGCAATTCTCCTGCCTCAGCCTCCCAAGTAGCTGGGACTACAGGCACGTGCCACCATGCCCGGCTAATTTTTGTATTTTTAGTAGAGGCTGGTCTCAAACTCCTGACCTCAGGTGATCTGCTTGCCTTGGCCTCACAAAGTGCTGGGATTACAGGCAGGCATATATTGTTTTTAAACTCAACACAAGAATCAGAGGCAAATTTAAGAAAATTTCCCAGAGAGAAGAGCAAAAACACAAGAGAAGAAAAGAGCATTTTTACACACAAGAAATTGAAAAGGATGGGCTCAGACAGTCCAAACAGTCAATACATAGATGACAGAAGTTCCAAAAGAGAGAACAGAGAAAACAGGAGAAAATCACCCATGAAATAATTCAAAAAGTTTCCCCAGAACAAAAAACTATGATTTTATCAGCTTCTTCAGGTTCTAGCACAGTACATGAAACAGACCAATATCAGAGTACATTGTTTCAAGACAGTGATAACACAGAAAAGCTACTATAAGCTACCAGAGAAGAAACAGATTGTTATAGGATCGGGAATTCAAGTGGTTGCTCCAGGTATTAGATGATATAACTTAACACAAAATCTTTCAGCGAACATCACACAAACTAAATGTTTTTCCTCTGAGGTCAGATATAAAGCAAGAGTGTCCACTCTCACTACTGTTTTTCAATAGAGTACTGGAAGTTCTATCTAGTATAATAAGGCAGCAAACAAAGTAAAAGTCATAGACCAGAAAGGAAGAAATAAAACTCCCTATTTACAGATAACATGATTGGTTACATAAAAATTACAGAGGAATCAACAAAAAAAAATTAAAAAAAAACTAGAATCAGTCCAGCAAGTCACAGGCTATAAGATCAGCATACAAAAGTATATACTATCATGGACACATGAAAATTGAGATTTAAAGTACAGTAGCACTTATACTTGTTCAAAAGAAATCTAAATACTGAACTATAAATTGATTAAACATGTACAGGACTTATGTACTGAAAACTACTAAATGCTGATAAAACAAACAAAAGACAACCTAAATACATGGAGATATATAACTGATATAAAGTTTAATGCAATTCCTACCAAAAATCCAGCAAGATTTTTTTGCAATTATAAACATGAGTATTCTAAAATTTTATGGAAAGGTAAGGGAGCTAGAATAGCTAAAACAAGTTTAACAAAAGAAGAAAATAGAGGAAATCACTCTATCATATTTCAGGAGTTATATAACTATAGTAAATAAGAGTTAGTGGTACTAGCAGAGGAATAGACACATAGATTAAAGGAAAAAAAGAAAACACAGAAATAGACCACACAAATATGGCCAAATGATTTTCTTTACAAAAGTATAAAAGCAATTCAATGGAGGAAGAATAGTCAACAAATGACCCTGGAACAACTGGATGTCCATAAAAAAAAATTAAATCTCACATTTACCACAAATTAACACAAAATTGATCACAGATTTAAATGTAAAACTATACAACTTTCAGAAGAAAATATGGAAGAAAATCTGCAGGATACAGAGTTTGATGAAGTCCCACACAAGATACTAAAAAGTATGATCCATAAGATAATTTTTAAAATCAATTAATTGGATTTAATTAAAATTATAAATTTTGCTCTATCAAAGACCATGATAGAAGAATGAAAGCACAAGCTACATCCACACTTGAAAAAATACTTGCAAAAAACATATCTGACAAATGACTCAAATCTCAAATATATAATCTCACAACTCAACAGTAAAACAACGATCCAATTAGAAAATGGGCAAAGACATTAAGAGATACTTCACTGGAAAGAAGAGATGGATGGCAAATCAGCACAGGAAAAGTCATTAGGGAAATGTAAATTAAGAGCACAGTGAGATACCACTACATACCTACTAGAGGAGCTCAAACAAAGGATCATGACAATAGTAAATGCTGACAAAGATGAGAAGAAACTAGATGTCTCATACATTGCTAGTGGAAATATAAAATGCCACAGCGGAAATATAAAATGCCGCAATCATCACTCCTTGGTAATTACCAAAATGAACTGAAGACTTTTGTCCAAACAAAAATTAAAAAAACAAAACATCCCAGCAATCACAGTACTTGGCATTTATCCCAGAAAAATAAAAACTTGTGTTCACAGAAAAACTTGTGAACAAATGTTAATAGCAGGTTTAGATGTAAGAGTCAAAATCACCCCTGGATGTCCCTCAACAGATGAATGGTACATCCATACCAGGAAATACTAATCGAAATTAAAAAGGAATTAACTACTGATAGACTAAACAACTTGGATATACCTCAAGAGCACTGTACTAGTAAAAAAGCTAATCTCAGCCAGGCACGGTGTCTCATTGGCTCATGCCTATAATCCCAGCACTTTGGGAGGCCGAGGCAGGCAGATCATTTGAGGTCAGGAATTCAAGACCAGCCTGGCCAACATGGTGAAACCCCAGTTCTACTAAAAAAAAAAAAAAAAAAAAAGAAAAGAAAAGAAAAAAATTAGCCAGGCGTAGTGGCGCGCACCTGTAATTCCAGCTACTCAGGAGGCTGAGGCACAAGAATTGCTTGACTCCAGGAGGCAGAGGCTGCAGGGAGCCAAGATCAGGCCACTGCACTCCAGCCTGGGTGACAGAGTAAGACTCTGTCTCCAAAAAAAAAACAACACTAATTTCAAAAAACTTACATATTGTATAATTCTACTATGTAACAGTCTTGAATGACAAAATAAGGATGGAGAAAAATTGTTCTCAAGGGCTGGGGATGTTGCAGGGAGGTAGCATAAGGGAGATCTTTGTGGTGACGGAACAGTGCTGTATCTTGATTGTGCTGGTGGTGAATGTGATAAAATGGCATGGAATTATGTACACACAAGGATACACTGGACTGCTCTGTAGTATTTTTGCAACTTCCTGTAAGTCTGTAATTGTTTCAAAATAAGATTTTTTTAATAGAAGACAGAATAAAGAGAAAACTTCTTGCTAGAATTGCTTTAAAAATGGTTTTCTTTAATATTAAATAATTTTGGTTTGCTATTTTAAAAAGTACATGTAAAAAGTAAAAGTAAAAAGAATGAGAAGACAAGCTACAGACTAGAAAACATTTGCAAAAAACACATCTGATAAAAGGATTGTTAGCCAATACAAAGGAATCTTAAAATTCAACAATAAGAAAACACTATGGGCAAAAGACCTGAGGTCACCCTCACCCAAGAAGATACACATAAAAACAAGCATATGAAAATATGCTCGAAGTTATATGTTATTATGGAATTATAGACTAAAACAATGAGATACCATTGCACAGCTACCAGAACGACCAAATTCCAGAACACTGACAACACCAAATACTGAAGAGGACGCAAGTGACACTTTTCACATACTGCTAATGGGAATGCCAAAAAGCACAGCCACATTGGAGGAGTTTGGCAGTTTCTTACAAAACTAAACATACTCTTACCATACAATGCTGAAATCACACTCCTTGGTAATTACCAAAATGAACTGAAGACGTTTGTCCACACAAAAACCTGCACACGATGTTTATGACAGCTTTATTTATAATTGCCAAAACTCGGATGCGACCAACATGTTATGTTCTTCAGCAGATGAATGGATAAATAAACTGTAATATATCCAAACAACAGACTAAAAAGAAATGAGCTATCAAGCCATAAAACGAAATGAAGGAATGTTAAATGCATATTGCTCATTGAAAGAAGCCAATATAAAAAGGCTATATATCATATGTTACCAACTACATGACATTTTGGGAAAGATAAAACTATGGGGACAGTAAAAAGATCAATGGTTGCAGGAATTAGGAGGAAGACATGAATAAGCAGAGCACAGAGGAATTTAAGGACTTCTAAGTTTTAAGTTTTAACTGAAACTTTTCTGTATGATGCTAAAATGGTGGATTATTATTTCACTATACATTTGTGAAATGCATCATTACACATTTATGAAAATTTCTAGAATGTAGACCAAGAGAATCCTAATGTCAATTAGGGACTTTGGGGAATAATAATGTGTCAGTGTAGGATCATCACTTGTAACAAATGTACCACTATGATACAAAAAGTGGGAAGTGGGAAGAGGTAGTGCCTGGGCAGGGTCAGGGGTATACAGAAACTCTGTGTGTTTTTGTTTGTTTGAGACAGGGTCTCACACTATCGCCCAAGCTGGAGTGCAGTGGCACAATCTCAACTCACTGAAACTTCCACCTTCCAGCTCAAATGATCCTCTCACCTTAGCCTCCTGAGTAGCTGGGACTATAGGCACACATCACCATGCCTGGCTAATTTTTGTATTTTTTTGCAGAAACGGGGTCTCGCCATGTTGCCCAGGCTGGGAAACTCTATTTTCTGCTTAATTTTTCTGTGAATAAGAAATAAAGCTTATTAATTAAAACACCACGTGTTCTCACTGATAAGTGTGAGTTGAACAGTGAGAACACATGCACACAGAGAGAAGAACATCATACACCAGGGCCTGTCGGGAGGTGGGGGGCTAGGAGAGGGATAGCATTAGGAGAAATACCTAATGTAGATGACAGGTTGACAGGTGCAGCAAACCACCATAGCATGTGTATACCTATGTAACAAACATGCACATTCTGCACATGTATCCCAGAACTTAAAGTATAATAAATTAAAAGTAAATAAATAAATAAATAAATGTAGTCAGGTGTGGTGCTACACACCTGTAGTCCCAGCTACTCAGGAGGCTGGACAGGAGAACTGCTTGGGCCCAGGAGCTCAAGGCCAGCCTGGACAACATGGCAAGATCTTGTTTCCCACCCCACAAAAAAAAAAAATAAATAAATAAATAAATAAAAGTAAAAATAAATGTAGCAAACTCTTGCACAACTATGTTCACTGCAGCATTATTCCAAATAGCCGACAGAAGGAAAAAACCCAAAAGTCTACTGATAGATGAATGGATAAAGAAAATGTGGTATATTGAAACGGATTATACAGACTTAAAAAAGAAGGAAAACGGCCAAGCACGGTGGCTTATGCTTGTAATCCCAGCACTTTGGGAGGTCAAGGTGGGTGGATCACTTGAGGCCAGAAGTTCAAGACCAGCCTGGCCAAGGTGGCGAAACCCCATCTCTACTAAAAATACAAAGAATTAGCTGGGCATGGTGGCACACACCTGTAATCCCAGCTACTCAGGAGGCTGAAGCAGGAGAATCGCTTGAACCTGTTGCAGTGAGCCGAGATCACGCCACAGCACTCCAGCATGGGAAACAGAGCGCGACTCTGTCTCACAAAAGTAAAATAAAAACAAAAACAAAACCTCTGGGATATAGCAAAGGTGGTGCTAAGAGGAAAGTTCACAGCCCTAAATGCCTAAATCAAAAAGCCTGAAAGAGCACAAACTGACATTCTAAGGTCACACCTCAAGGAACTAGAGAAACAAGAACAAACCAAACCCAAACCCAGCAGAAGAAAGGAAATAACAAAGATCAGAGCAGAAATAAATGAAATTGGAAAAAAAAATACAAAAGATAAACAAAAAGCTGGTTCTTAGAAAAGATAAATAAAATTGATAGATCATTAGCAAGATTAACCAAGAAAAGAAGAGAGAAAATCCAAATAACCTCACTAGGAAACGAAACAGGAGATATTACAACTGACACGAAATACAAATGATCATCCAAGACTACTATGAACACCTTTATGCACGTAAACTAGAAAACCTAGAAGAGACGGATAAATTCCTGGAAAAATACAACCTAGCTTAAACCAAGAAGAATTAGACACCCTCAACAGGCCAATAACAAGCAGCAAGATTGAAATGGTAATTTTATAAATTACCAACAAAAAAAAGTCCAGGACCAGACGGATTCACAGCAGAATTCCAGTAGACATTCAAAGAAGAATTGGTACCAATCATTCTGACACTATTCCACAAGATAGAGAAAGGAGGAACCCTCCCTAATTCATTCTATGAAGCCAGCATTACCCTAATACCAAAACCAGGAAAGGATAAAACCAAACAAGAAAATTACAGACCCATGCCCTTGATGAACACAGATGCTAAAATCCTTAACAAAATACTAGCTAACCGAATCCAACAACATATCAAAAAGATATTTCACCATGATCAAGTAGGTTTCATATCAGGGATGCAGGGATGGTTTAACATACGCGAGTCAATAAAAGTGACACACCACATAGACCAAATTAAAAACAAAAATCACGGCAGGGAGTGGTGGCTCACACCTGTAATCCCAACACTTTGGGAGGCCGAGGTGGGTGGATCACTTGAGGTCAGGAGTTCGAGAGCAGCCTGGCCAATATGGTGAAACCCTGTCTCTACTAAAAACACAAAAATTAGCCAGGTGTGGTGGCGCATGCCTGTAATCCCAGCTACTCAGGAGGCTGAGACACAAGAATCGCTTGAACCCAGGAGGCGGAGGCTACAGGGAGCCAAGATTACAGCACTGCACTCCAGCCTGGGCAACACAGCGAGACTCCGCCAAACAAACAAACAAACAAGCAAACAAAATCACATGCTCATCTCAATAGATGCAGAAAAAGCATTCAACAAAATCCAGCACCCCTTTATGATTAAAACTCTCAGCAAAATCATCATACAAGGGACATGCCTTAATGTAATAAAAGCCAACCATAACAAACCCACAGCCAACATAATACTGAATGGGGAAAAGTTGAAAGCATTCCCTCTGAGAACTGGAACAAGATAAGGATGCCCACTTTCACCACTCCTCTTCAACATAGTACTGTAAGTCCTAGCCAGAGCAATCAGACGAGAGAAAAAAATAAAGAGCATCCAAATCAGTGAAGAGGAATCAAACTGTCACTGTTTGCTGACAATATGATCATTTACCTTGAAAACCCTAATGACTCCTACAGAAAGCTCCTAGAACTGATGAAAGAATTCAGCAAAGTTTCCGGATATAAAATTAACGTACACAAATCAGTAGTTCTTCTATACACCAACAGCGACCAAGAAGAGAATGAAATCAAGAACTCAAGCCCTTTTATAATAGCTGCAAAAATAAAAATAAAATAAAATACTTAGGAATATACATAACCAAGGACTCAAAAGACCTCTACAAGGAAAACTACAAAACACTGCTGAAAGAAACCACAGATGACAAAAACAAATGGAGACATATCCCATGCTCACACTCGTGGATGGGTAGAATCAATATTGTGAAAATGACCATACTACCAAAAGCAATCTACAAATTCAATGCAATCCCCATCAAAATACCACCATCACTCTTCACAGAATTAGAGAAAACAATTCTAAAATTCATATGGAACCAAAAAAGAGCCCGTATAGCCAAAGCAAGACTAAGCAAAAAGAACCAATCTGGAGGCCTCATACTACCTAATTTCAAACCATATTCTAAGGCCATAGTCACCAAAACAGTGTGGTACTTTATAAAAATAGGTACATAGACCAATGGAACAGAGTAGAGAACCCAAAAATAAACCCAAATACTTACAGTCAACTGATCTTCAACAAAGCAAACAAAAACATAAAGTGGGGAAAGGACACCCTTTTCAACAAATGGTGCTGGGATAATTGGCTAGCCACCTGTAGGAGAATGAAACTGGATCCTCACCTCTCACCTTATGCAAAAATCAACCCAAGATGGACTAAGGACTTAAACCTAAGACCTGAAACTATAAAAATTCTAGGAGATAACATTGGAAAAACCCTTCTAGACATTGCCTTAGGCAAGATTTCATGACCAAGAACCCAAAAGCAAATGCAATAAAAACACAGATAAATAGCTAGGACATAATTAAACTAAAGAGCTTTCGCATAGCAAAAGGAACAGTCAGAAAAGCAAATAGACAATCCATAGAGTGGGAGAAAATTTTCACGATCTACACATCTGACAAAGGGCTAATATCCAGAATCTACAACAAACTCAAACCAATTAGTAAGAAAAAAACAATCCCATCAAAAAGTAGGCTAAGGACATGAATAGACAGTTCTCAAAAGAAGATAGACAAGTGACCAAAAAACATATGAAAAAATGCTCAATACCACTAATGATCAGGGAAATGCAAATCAAAACCACAAAGCAGTATCACCTTACTCCAGCAAGAATGGCCATAATCCAAAAATCAAAAAACAGTAGATGTTGGTGTGGATGCGGCGATCAGGGAACACTTCTACACTGCTGGTGGGAATGTAAACTAGTACAGCCACTAGGGAAAACAGTGTGGAGATTCCTTAAAGAACTAAAAGTAGAACGACCATTTGATCCAGCAATCTCACTATGGGTATCTACCCAGAGGAAAAGAAGTCATTATTCAAAAAAGATACTTACACACACATGTTTATAGCAGCACAGTTCACAATTGCAAAATCATGGAGCCAACCCAAATGCCCATCAATCAACGAGTGGATAAGAAACTCTGGTGTGTATATATATATATATGATGGAATATTCCTGAGCCATAAAAAGGAATGAATTAACAGCATTTGCAGCGACCTGGATGAGATTGGAGACTTTTATTCTAAGTGAAGTAACTTAGGAATGGAAAACCAACCATCATATGTTCTCACTAATATGTGGGAGCTAGGCTATGAGGACGCGAAGGCATATGAATGATGCAGTGGACTTTGGGGACTTGGGGGGAAAGTGAGATGGGGGCGATGGATAAAAGACTGCAAATATGGTGTAGTGTATACTGCTCAGGTGATGGGTGCATCAAAATCTCACAAATCACCACCAAAGAACTTACTCATGTAACCAAATACCACCTGTACCCCCAATAACTTATGGAAAAATAAAAAATAAAAATAAAGGCCAGGCACGGTGGCTCACACCTGTAATCCCAGCACTTTGGGAGGCTGAGGTGGGTGGACCACGAGGTCAGAAGTTCAACACCAGCTTGGCCAAGATGGTGAAACCCCATCTCTACTAAAAACAAAAAAATTAGCAGGGCATGGTGGCAGGCGCCCGTAATCCCAGCTACTCGGGAGGCTGAGGCAGAGAACTGCTTGAACCCAGGAGGCAGAAGCTGCAGTGAGCAGAAATCGTGCCACTGCACTCCAGCCTGGGCGACAGAGTGAGACTCCATCTAAAAATAATTAATTAATTAATTAAAAATTTAAAAATAAAAATAAAGAAGGAAATCCTGTCACATGCTACAACATGGATGAACCTTGAGAACATTATAAGTGAAATACACCAATCATAAAAAGATAAATATTACATGATTCCACTGAGATATCTAACACAGTCACACTAGGGTGGCAGAGGGGAAAAAATAAAAATAAAAAAATAAAGCAGTCACACTCATTGTTTTAGTCCAATTAGTGTTGCCATAACAGTATACCTGAGACTGGGTAGTCTAAAGAAAAGGGGTTTACTTGGCTCACACTTCTAGTGGCTGGAAAGTTCAATATTGAGCATCTGATGAGGGCTTCAGTCAGCTTCAACTCATAACACAAAGCAGAAGTGAGCCAGCATTTGCAGTGATCACATGCCAAACGGCTGGGGAGGTTCTTTTTAACAGCCAGATCTTCTGGAAACTAGAACTCACTCCCTAGGGAGGGCATTAATCTGTTCATGAGGGATCTGTCCCCATGATCCAAGTACCTTCACCAGGCCCCACTGTTACAGAATCCTTGAAGTGTCACTTCGCCAGCCGGAAACCTCTGTGGCCAGTAGCACTGCTGCCCAAGTTTCCCTCGGGGCCCACTGGGCCCACTCAGCCTGGCAGGCTGCGCTCTGCTCACACTACCAGGCTGGATCCCATGCCTGCCAAGGGCAAGCAGAGTGGTGAGGCGTGTGTAAGCGAGCGAGCGGGGGGTTCACCCACTGCTGACAGCCAGGCATGCTGGCTATGGCAGGGCGGGCAGCTCGAGGTGCCAGCACGAGGCCCATGCACGAAGCTCCTGCCCTGCCAACTCAGAAGGTGGGGCTTCTGCCTGTTCCTGGCTTCCACCGGCTCCGTGGAGCATGCAGCCCAGGAGCAGCCACTGCCATGGCCACCACTGCCATCACCACCTCCCAACATTTCCAACATTGCCACAACGGGGATTTTTGTTTGTTTGTTTTTTGTTTTTGAGATGGAGTCTAGCTCCGTCACCCAAGATGGAGTACAGTGGCACGATCTCGGCTCACTGCAACCTCCACCTCCCGGGTTCAAGCAATTCTCCTGCCTCGGCCTCCTGAGTAGCTGGGATAACAGGCGCTTGTCACCATGCCCAGCTAATTTTTGTATTTTTAGTAGAGATGGGGTTTCACTGTGTTGGCCAGGCTGGTCTTGAACTCCTAACCTCGTGATCCGCCCGCCTCAGCCCCCCAAAGTGCTGGGATTACAAGCGTGAGCCACTGCGCCCAGCCAGGGATCATATTTCAACATGACAAATATCCATGGATACATAAATACATAAGAAAGATAAACACTAATTTCAGGATAGGGATTTAACTCTTACGGGTTTAGGAAGAAGAAAATATTTGGAAAGTGTAGCCAGGGGACTTCAAAACTCTTTGTTTTATTTCTTAGGCTGGGTGATAAAAAGCATTTCTTGTGTCTGTTTTTCAGAGATAGGGTCTTGCTCTGTCACCTAGGCTGGACATCATAGCTCACTCCAGCCACTAACTCCTAGGCTCAAATGATACTTCCTCATCAGCCTCCCAGTCAGCTAGTACTACAGACATGCGCCACCATGCCCAGCTAATTCTTTAATATTTTGTAGAGATAGAGGTCTCTCTCTGTGCCCAGGCTAGTCTTAAACTCCTGGCCTCAAGTGATTATCCCACTTCAGCCTCCCAAAGAGCTGGGATACAGACGTGAGTCACCACACCTGGTCAGTAAAAAGCATTTGTAACATTAACAATCCATGTTAGTTGATCCCTCCAAAAATAATGAGGTCTAATCCAAAGAAGGAAAGGTTAATGGTAATATACTGAGATTGTGACTTAACATAATACTTTTTAACTGTGATTATAATAATTAAGACTGAAAATTAAGTTAAGACAAGTTCTATCATTTCTTAGACACCAGACTATAGTATCTACACCGGAGGTTTGAGCCCAGCAGTTTGAGGCTCTAGTGCTCTATGATTATACCTGTGAATAGCCACTGCACTCCAGCCTGGGCAATATAGCAAGATCTTCACCTCTAAAAGAAAAACAAAACTAAGGCCGAGTGCAGTGGCTCATGCCTGTAATCCCAGCACTTTGGGAGGTCGAGGCAGGTGGATCACCTGAGGTCAGGAGTTCAAGACCAGCCTGGCCAACATGGTGAAACCGTCTCTAGTAAAAATACAAAAATTAGCCAGGCGTGGTGGTGCACGCCTGTAATCCTGGCTACTTGGGAGGCTGACGTAGGAGAATTGCTTAAACCGGGGAGGCAGAGGCTGCAGTGAGCTGAGATCACACCACTGCACTCCAACCTGGACAACAGAGCAAGACTCCGTCTCAAAAAAAAAAAAAACCTACAAACACAACTAATGTTTATGAATAAAACTATAGTTATTTAAATATTTTAGAATTATATAATAATCAGTGCCTACATCTTTTAAAAAAATCTGTGATAATGTAGTGAGAAAGCATCAAGAATAGATTTGTTCAAACATAATTTACTGTACATGGTGTGCCATTACTCCTGCTTAACAAATCAGATTTCACAGTTAACAATATTACTTTTGATCCAAGCATAAGTTAAAAATTAACAGGCCCACAGTCCATAATATTTATGTTCCAAATTAATTATAACTGAACTTCCTCTATACAGAGCCAATTCTTCACTCCTACATATTTTGCCTTCACCTTTAACAATGGCTATTTTCCTTCTACTTCCTGGTCTTTCCAAGGTCTTTACAGTTTGTACCTGTATTATGCATATCAATTTGATATTTTGATCAATGAAACATCAAGTTTTTAAAATGCAAATAATACTGGCAAGAATGTTGTGATTGTTTTTCTCAAACCTGAATTGAAGAACTCCAGTAGTTTTCACTAACCTACTGAAGTATATCAGTCCAGCAAACTTTGCTCTCTAGATCAGGCACATAATACTTACTAAAAATTTATAAAGTTTATGGATAATCAAAGAAGCTAAAATTTTAAACTACAAAATAAAAGCCCTATACTGAGAATGGCAATAACTCCCAACACATTTACTAGAAAGTCCATGCAAGTAGAAAACACCACAATCTACAATAAACAAATACTAACTAAACTTCCAACTTTATATAAGGCAGACCATCCAGAAAAAAAAATATTCTCATTTCAGAGTTAGAAAACAATGTAACAAAATCTTAATTTTCAT
Source organism: Pan troglodytes (assembly GCF_028858775.2). Lineage (NCBI taxonomy): Eukaryota > Metazoa > Chordata > Mammalia > Primates > Hominidae > Pan > Pan troglodytes. The sequence goes on along the minus strand of NC_072417.2, from coordinate 73,947,718 downwards.
TTAAATAATTTTATTGTGGATATCTTGAATAAAAGTGTCCACATAAAAATTCTACATCTCATGAACATTGTAGCTATTAACTTGTTTTTTCCTGCAGTATAAATAGCATGTACTCTTCATTCTTCATGATGCCTAATGGAGTCATCACCCTCCCATAACATAATCCTCCAAATTGCAGTGGATTAACTTTTTATATATAAAATTGTGTGTTTATTTGCATGTACAATAGAGAGAATGACGTTACACACACCTGTTCTACAGCATTTAACAGAATGTACCATGATGATTGAAATGAAAAGCGGCTAGCCAAATCCATCAAATATAAAAACTATTGCAATCCTGTTGCAAAGTCCTTTTGTTAAACTCCTTTTATGCTAAATCCTTTTAATTCCGTCCTATAACACTAAAACATTTATAAAAAGCTTAAAATCCTAATAAATCGCACAATTAAAGTAATGAAAATGGGCTTGCCCACCAAGTCACCAACTCCTCTCCCACGCAACAAAATTCAAAAGCGTTTCCTTGTCAGAAAATGTTAAATAATATCCCCCACCACACACACCATTGTAAACTCATTTAAACCAAAGGATTTAAGCTCAGAAATCAGCCTTAAGGATTTTTCAAGACATAAAATAGAAACAGCTTCTGCCTGGGTCCAAAAATAGACCCAGAGGCAAATAAAAATCCAACTGATAATGAAATATCTCAACTCTTCTCTTTTGATGTTAAGGATTATGTCTTCAATGTGAAGATTTTATGCAAAAGTATGCTGAAACTAATCAATTTTCACTGAGAAAAATATTTTCTGGAAGGATTCCATTGAACAACTAAATTTATCATTTAAACCATTTCCAAGTCTTCTGCTTCATTTTTTATTTTACTGAAATCATTTTTAAGATAGATTTGATTCAGTTAGTTTGTCCTTGTTGAGATTAACTTATATATTCACTCAATGTGAGCTTTCAAGGTATAGTCAAATTTTGCAAATCTAAATTTTATCCATAAAGTTTTATTCTATTGCCAATACATTTTATATGTAAATTTTTAGATTCTGTCAAGGTTGTTGTGCGCTACAAAATTCTATTTTCTTACCAAATTTTCTATAAATAATCATTATGAATTGAATAATACTCTCATTTATCTAAACAGGAACTTGTGAGCAATTTTTTGAGACAGAGAAGAGAGATGAAGTGGAAGATGAGATAAAGAGGGAGAAATAGGAAAATAGAGAGGCTCCAGGCACCATCAACAAACCCACAAAAAAGGAAAAACAAGACATAAATCATATTACCTTGAATTGTTTCAACTAAATATGATCACCAAAGACATCTTTGCCATTTCCCTCAAATACCTAAAATATGTGTGCACATTTTAGCCTCCACAGTGACTTCAAAAAGTTTATTAAACTATATTAAAGACAGTATTTTTTGAAGGTTAAATATATGAGGTATCCCTTAACCTTTAATGGTACCTTCTATTTCACTTTGATAATCAGCTCCCTGTGCTCTTTCACAGATTAGACTCATTAGACCTTAAAAAGCACCAAACACAAATCTTCCATTTTATAGAGGGGTAAAGTGATCTTGAGAGGTTAAATAACTTGTCCAAATTCTTGTAGTACTAAATGCCATGTATGAACCTTAAAGCTAGACAAGAATTCTTTTCTGTTACCCTTACTCACTGAAAAAGCTACTGTCAAAAAAAATTAATGATCAACTCATCTGCTGAAAATTGTAAACAAAATTATTGATAAAGGCGTCTGCATTTAATCCCTTAGTGTTTTAATCCTTTCATCTGTAAAATGGGGATAAGTACCAATACACCACATAGTACTGTTGTAAAAAGATAATATATGCAAAGCACTAAGCATGGTGCTGCAACATATGAGAACTCAAACTTTATATAATTTTTGTTGTTTTTGGCAACTCTACTATGGTGAAACCATTCATCTACTTTTCTTGTTAAAAAAAAAAAAAAGGTACTATTCATGTCCTTGACTCCTGTCTTGCTCTTCTTACCATGGTACCAATATCTCCTTAACATTTCCCCACACTGCTCACTCTGCACCCATACTGGAGTATGTCAAACACACCCCTGCCTCAGTAATGCTGCACTTCCTCCTCTCTGGTTGGAAATACACAGTTTCTCCTAGTGATCTGCATAGTCCACTTGTATACTTTTCTGGGTCTTTACTAAAGTATCTCTTAATCAGGAAGTTGTTTCTGGAAACCATCCTCCATCCTACTCTATCTCCTTACCCTGATTTGTTTCTTCACAGCACTTAAGAGAACCTCATATTGTGCACATTATATACTGTTGATTTACTTATTTGCTCAGCATACTCAAATGTTAACTCTATGATGCAAAAAGACTTGCATGAGAATGTTCATAACAGCTTTACTCATAATAACTCAAAGCAATATCCAACCCAAATTCCATCAGCAGAAAAACTGATAACTTGTTATATTCATATAATGAAATATACTTAGCAATAAAAAGGAAAGATATATTGATGTATGCAACAACATCAAAAGCAGGGAAAACTCTCTGAAACAAAAGAAAACAAGAGCAGTAGAAGCTACTGGTAGAGATGAGGGTGACTGGGAAAGTACATGTGAGAACTTCCTGAGGTGACAGAAATGCTATCTTTACAGGGGTATAGATTACAACTGTATATACATTTGTCAAAACTCAAACTACAACACATAATTCTGTGTATTTATCTACCATAAATTATGCTTTCATTTAAAAAATTTAAGCAAATAAGAAATATGTTTAGTGGCAAATAATATAAACTGTTTGCATGACATTAACAGTGGCTGATTAGGGCAGTGAGAAAAAAAGGTGAGCTTTTGTTCCTTTTTTATCCAAAATAAAACAAAATATTAATAATCAGTTTAGGTGAAAGATATGTAGGTGTTTATTATCCTATGCTTTCTACCTTTATGAAGGCTTGAACTTTTTGAAAATAAAAAGTTGGAAAACACACACATTAGAATAAAAAGTAATCCAATTCACTCCAAATGTTAATTACTTCAACTTTAAAAGGGATTGTCAATAATAAAACATAGAGCTTTTACCATTTGTAGTCTGGTCTTTCCAGAGAAATGTTAACTGAAAAACAAGTAACCTCAGAATAAGCACTTGGAACAACTGATCTCTTTTTCATTTCAATTGCTGAACTGCAAACATGGGCACAATCATGCAGGCTCCCATACCAAAGTCAATTAACGTTCATGAGTCTTGCCAATAAGCATACTAAAATGTTTACATATTTATAGTAATATACATAGATTTTATACTTCAGATTTCCACTGACACATTATATATATATATATATATATATACACATTTGCAGGCAGCGGGGAATGTTGAGATAGAGTCTTGCTCTGTCACTTAGGCTGGAGTGCAGAGGCGCAATCTTGGCTCACTGTAGCCTCAACCTCCCAGGCTCAAGCGATCCTCCTACCTTAGCCTCCTGAGTATCTGGGACTACAGATGTGCACCACCATGCCCAGCTAAAACAATACTTTTTTTCTTTCTTTCTTTTTCAAAGGTGGAATCAGAATTAGGTGCTAAAAGCCGAAGGACACACCCAAACAGGGACTTGAACCCTGGACCCTCTGATTAAGTCTGATGCTCTACCAACTGAACTATCCGGGCTCCCTCATACTATATATATTCTCACATTCTACCAATATGTCCAAGTAAACAATATTAATACCCTGAAATTACTGACATAATTTTATCCGTGGTAATTCAATCCTGAATAAAACATAAACAGTTGTCTCTTGGTATCTGTGCGGGATTGGTTCCAGGACCTCCCTCAGATACCAAAATCTGCAGATGCTCAAGTCTCTGGCATAAAATTGCATCATACTTGCATACAACCTATGCACATCTCCTGTGTACTTTAAATCATCTCTAGGTTATTTATAATATCTAATACAAGATGAATGCTATGTAAATGGTTATTACACTGTATTGTATAGGCAATAATGAAAAGGGGGAAAGTCTGTACATGCTTAGTTCAGACACAACTTTTTCTCTAAGTATCTTTGATCCATAGTTGGTTGAATCCACAGATGTGGAAACTACAGATACTGAGAGCTGACTGCTGTTAAATACAGCAGAGATTTTTTATTTTTTAGATAACTGTTTTACAAAATGGGATCACAGTATACACATTGCTCTGTATCTTATTATTCTCACTCAATACTTCATGTAAATTCCTTCAGGTCAACAAATATACACCTAACTCAGTATTTAATCGCTTCATAATGTTGCATAATATGGCTGTAACAATTTATTTGACCATTCCTACTGATGTACATTCAGGCTGTCTGACTATAAACATCCTGGTAAAAATACTCTATTCTGGTAATGTACAAGTACTTCTGTTCATATGAAACAGACTTTCAAAAGGGAAACTACTGGCTGGGCGCAGTGGCTCATTCCTGTAATCCCAGCACTTTGGGAGGCCAAGGTAGGTGGATTGCTTAAGGCCAGGGGTTAGAGACCAGCCTGGCCAACATGGTGAAACCCGATTTCTACTAAAATTACAAAAATTAGCTGGGCATGGTGGCACACACCTGTAATCCCAGCCACTCAGGAGGATGGAGCACAAGAATCACCTGACCCTGGGAGGTGGAGGCTTCAGTGAGCCGAGATCGCACCACTGCACTCCAGCCTGGGTGACACTGAGACTCTGTCTCAAAAAATAAAAAACTAAGAAAAAAAGTAAAAACTCCTAAGTTAAAAGGGTATGTTTGGGATTGCTAGATACCTTTTTTTGAGACGGAGTCTCGCTCTGTTGCCCAGGCTGGAGTGCAATGGCACGACCTCAGCTCACTGAAACCTCTGCCTCCCCAGGTTCAAGCAATTGCCTCTGCCTTGGCCTCCCAAGCAGCTGGGATTACAGGCGCCTGCCACCACGCCCAGCTAACTTTTTGTATTTTTAGTAGAGACTGGGTTTCGCCATGTTGGCCAGGCTGGTCTCAAACTCCTCACCTCAGGTGCTCCATCCACGTCAGCCTCCCAAAGTACTGGGATTACAGGCGTGAGCCACTGCGCCCAGCCTAGCTACATTTAATTTACTAAATATTGCTTGCTGAGTTACTTTCCAGAAATGCTTTTAAAATAAACATTCCTCTCATAACCAAGCACAGTAGCATGTATCTGTAATCCCAGTTACTTGAAAGAATGAGGTGGGAGGATTGCAAGCCCAGGAGTTCAAGACCAGCCTGAGCAACACAGTGAGACTCCACCTCATTTAAAAACATTTTTTGTTGGCCGGGCGCAGTGGCTCACGCCTGTAATCCCAGCACTTTGGGAGGCTGAGGTGAGCAGATTACAAAGTCAAGAGATCAAGACCATCCTGGCTAACATGGTAAAACCCCGTCTCTACTAAAAATACAAAAAAAAAAAAAATTATCCGGGCATGGTGGCGGGTGCCTGTAGTCCCAGCTACTATGGAGGCTGAGGCAGGAGAATGGCATGAACCCGGGAGGTGGAGCTTCCAGTGAGCCGAGATTGTGTCACTGCCCTCCTGGGCGACAGAGTGAGACTCCATCTCAAAAAAAAAAAAAAAATTTTTTTGTTTCATTTTTTTAGAAAGAACACACGCCATCATCACTAAGTATTTTCACCTTTTTTTTTCAATTTGGTAATTTTACATATAGACCCTTTCTTTCCTGCGTATTCCCAAATTATAAATGCTGCACTCCTTTAGATAAGATGCCTAACATCTTCAATATAAGAGTTTTTTAACTTAGATACAGTACATGCTTGGACTGCATTATTTAATATAGAATTCTGACCATATTCCAGATGTTTAGATACTTTCCTGGCAGCAGTTCTACAATGGAGTGCTGCTTTATATTATACTTCATTTCTATGTTTGGCCAGCCACATCTCATTTACCTTCCCATATTTAAGGAAACTTTATGTGGCCAATTCTCATTGTTCACTACAGCTGCCCATAAAGAACTCCAGAGAAGTCAAAGAGAATATTATAACATGAGAAACAAACAAAAAGAGTCTCAAATCAAACCTGTAGCATTATCTCATAGTTTATACTAATGTGGAAACTCTGTATATAACTGCGAGGTGGAGTACATTTCATTTAGAACAAATATGCCCAGGAAAAAAAGGCAAATAAGAAGTTAATGATGGGAAAACTGTTATGTAGCTATTATGAGGAATACTGTATTATGAAAAATGTTAAGATGCTTAAAATAGATGTTTTTGTTTGTTTGTTTTTAAAGAATTTATTTTCGTCAGGGCAGTTTTAGGTTCACAGCAAAATAAAGAGGAAAGTACAGAGATCTCTCACATAGCCCCTGCCACACACAGACATAGTCTACCACATTATCAGTATTTGTTGATTGTCAGGCGCAGTGGCTCGTGCCTATAATCCCAGCAGTTTGGGAGCCCAAGGCAGGCAGACTGCCTGAGTCCAGGAGTTTGAGACCAGCCTGGGCAACATGACGAAACCCCATCTCTATAAAAAATACAAAAATTAACCTGACGTGGTGGTGTACGCCTGTAGTCCCAGCTACTCAGCAGACTGAGGTGGGAGGATCGCTTGAGCCCGGGAGTTCAAGGCTGCAGTGAGCTATGATTGCACCACTGCACTCCAACCTGGGCAAAAGAGCAAGACTGTCTCAAAAATAAGTAAATAAATAAACAAACAAACTGTTGATTGAAAAACTGATGAACCTACATTAACACATCATCACCCAAAGTCCATAGTTTAGGGTTCATTCTTGCAGTTGCATACATTCTGTGGGTTTGAACAAATATATAATGACATGTATCAGCATATCAAATATTTTCACTGCCCGAAAAATCCTGTGTGCTCTGGCTATTCATCCCTTCCACTCCCTAGAAAGACCTATATTTATGTACACAAATATGTAAATATACGTATGCATGCATTTGGGGCCCCAAATTTAATTGGCATGACAGAGTAAGCCTTAATTTAGAATTTCTAAAGACTGGCTGGGTGCGGTGGCTCACGCCTGTATTCCCAGCACTTTGGGAGGCCGAGCCAGGCAGATCACCTGAGGTCAAGAGATCAAGACCATCCTGGCCAACATGGTGAAGCCCCGTCTCTACTAAAAATAAAAAAAAATTAGCTGTGTGCGGTGGTGCGTACCTGTAGCCCCAGCTACTCTGGAGGCTGAGACAGGTGAATTGCTAGAACCCGGGAGGCAGAGGCTGCAGTGAGCCAAGATCACACCACTGCACTCCAGTCTGGCGACAGAGCAAGACTCCATCTCAAAATAATAATAATAATAATAATAATAATAATAATAATAATAACTTATAAAGACCAACTAACATGTTTTCTGGTCACAACATTTGATCTGAACAGAAGTAACATACAAAATAGAAAGGGCATGGAATTTTAAATCAGATAGGCATGGATTTCCAAACTGGCTTTCATAATTAACTGGTTTGTAATCTACATTCTGAAGGTCAACTGCCACATCTGCAAACTGGAGATGCTACCTACCTCAAGCATACTAAGTCCTCAAAAGATAGTGGCTGTTATCATAAACTAAGATAAAATGAAGGAATTCTTAAAGTGATGTTTAAAAGTTGGTAAAATAACATAAAATCTTTATAAACTCAATACAGCAGGCAATTATTAAGCAACCATTATTAGGTCTCACACTGTGCTGCAAGCTATTTGAAAGAATGCAACAGGTAAACAAAAGTAGTTTTTAAAGTCATATCTCCTCAGTAATAACTGGACTCCTCATATGTGGTCATCCTTAATTTTCAGTCTTCAAGGTAAAATGGCTATGTAGCAGGTATAGGTTTCTTTTGCTTTTGTGAAAGTTAATCTGATTTCTAGCTCAGTTGTTCATCTGGTGTGCTGAATTTCTGACAGAAATTCTAGGTGGAGGATGGTGAGGACAATGACAGAAGACAGAAAGAATTTAAAACATGATATTCAAAGAGATAAATGACAGATAATTTTCCAGAATTATAAAAGAAAGAACCAGAAAGCTTGGTAAGTCTCCAGCAGAATAAAATGAAATTCACACCTAGAAATAGGTCTAGAAGCATATAGCAACTGTTATTAACTAACGTAGGAAAAAATGGAATTATGAAAAATAGGTAAAGAAATACACATAATTGTAAAATTCATTTTTATAAAAATGTCTTTTAAAATTTGTTTTAAGGGGTAGAGGAAAAAACATGGAAATAAGACAAAAACAATAAGAAGAAATGTGATCTAAGTAAGTACAAGGCAGTCTAGGTTGAAGAAGAAAAACAAGAAGGAGAAGGAAGAAAAGGTCTCACTCTGTCATCCAGGCTGGAGTACAGTGGCACAATCATAGCTCACTGAAACCTCTGCCTCCTGACTTCAAGAGATTCTCGTGCCTCAGCCTCCCGAGTAATAGAGACTACAGGCATGCACTAACATGCCTGGCTAATTTTTGTATTTTTAGTAGAGATGCAGTTTCACCACGTTGGCCAGGCTGGTCTCAAACTCCTAATCTCAAGTGATCCTTCTACCTTGGCCTCTGTAAGTGCTGGGATTACAGGTGTGAACCACCATGGCCAGCTGGAAAATTCTTTCTTTGAGAAAGATGGCAAAAAAAAAAAAAAAAAGCTGGGCGTAGCGGCTCACACCTGTAATCCCAGCACTTTGGGAGGCTGAGGCGGGGGGATCACTTGAGGTCAGGAGTTCGAGACCAGCCTAGCCAACATGGTGAGACCCCATCTCTACTAAAAATACAAAAATTAGCCAGGCATGGTGGCATGCACCTGTAACCCCAACCTACTCCAGAGGCTGGGGCACAAGAATCGCTTGAACCCAGTAGTTGGAGGCTGCAGTGAGCCGAGATGGTGCCACTGCACTCCAGCCTGGGGGACAGAGTGAGACTCCATCTCAAAAAAAAAAGATGGCAAAAAAGACAAAAAATAAAACAGAACCATGGTGGCAAATTACTTTAAAGCGTCAAAATTTAAATATCTGTATGTACATCTAACAAAATATCTACAGATATTCTACAATTAACTTAGGAAAATATGTCAAAAAACGTAAGGGTATGTTAGCCATAACTCAAAGAAGGATAAAAAGGACCTCAGCCTGGAAATTAGAAGGAAGAAAGCTGTGATATAATTTATAATAGGAAGCTCTGCAACACAGCTTAGATACAACTATTTTCCAAACAAATTATCAAAAATTCGTATCAAGAGGTCTATCTTTTACACCAATAAATCTCTGTGTACGACAAGTTACCTGAAGTACTAACATGACAAAAAAGCTTTTTAGGGTTGGGTGTGGTGGCTCATGCCTGTAATCCCAGCACTTTGGGAGGCTAAGGCAGGTGGATCACTTGAGGTCAGCAGTCCAAGATCAGCCTGGCCAACATAGTGAAACCCTGTCTCTATTAAAAATAGATAAATTAGCCAGGCATGGTGGCGGGTGCCTATATTCCAAGCTACTGGGGAGGCTGAGGCAGGAGAATCGCTTGAACCCAGGAGGTGGAGTTTGCAGTAAGACAAGATCACGAGATCGCTCCACCGCACCCTAGTCTGGGCAACAGGGTGACACTGTCTCAAAAAATTAAAAAAAAAAAAAAAAAAAATAGGCAGGGCACGGTGGCTCACGCCTGTAATCCAAGCACTTTGGCAGGCCGAGGTGGGCAGATCACAAGGTCAGGAGTTTGAGACCAGCTTGGCCAATATAGTGAAACCTGTCTCTACTAAAAATACAAAAATTAGCTGGGTGTGGTGGCACGTGCCTGTAGTCCCAGCTACTCGGGGGAGCCGAGGCAGAAGAATCGCTTGAATCCAGGAGGCAGAGCTTGCAGTGAGCCGAGATGGCGCCACTGCACTCCAGCCTAGGCAACAGAGCGAGACTCCATCTCAAAAAAAAAAAAAATTAAAAATAGTAAAGTTTTTTAGATATTTGAATATTTTCCCAAAAATACTGCAATAGACACCAAGCTCCAGTGATCATATCAGAGCCTTATCTCCTGTTTTTCAAAGGTCTATATATTAAATAGCACCAAGAATATTTCTCAAACAGAATCATACCATTCTTGCATGATTTAGAAAAACTCAGAGAATGGTGTAGGTTGAGTACCCCTTATCTGACATGCTTGGGAACAGGAGCATTTCAGATTTCAGACTTCTTTGGCTTTTGGAATATTTGCATATACATAATAAGCTATCTTGATAGGAACCAAGTCTAAACATGAAATTCTGCCTGGCGCGATGGCTCACGCCTGTAATCCCAGAACTTTGGGAGGCCAAGGCGGGTGGATCACCTGAGGTCAGGAGTTCGAGACCAGCCTGACCAACATGGAGAAACCCTGTCTCTACTAAAAATACAAAATTAGCTAGGCGTTGTGGCACATGCCTGTAATCCCAGCTACTTGGAAGGCTGAGGCAGGAGAATCGCTTGAACCTGGGAGGCGGAGGTTGCAGTGAACTGAGATCACGCCATTGCACTCCAGCCTGGGCAATAAGGGCAAAGCTCCGCCTCAAAAAAAAAAAAAAAAGAAAGAAAATAACTTACGTTTCATATGCACCTTACACATATAGCCTGAAGATAATTTGATACAGTATTTTTGTTAATTTTGTGCATGAAACAGTTTGTGTTATTTATGTGTGGAATTTTCCACTTGTGGCATCATGTCAGCACTCAAAAAGTTCTGAATTTTGTTTGGGGGGTTTTATTTGGGGGTGGGGAGAGCAGGCAGCCTCCAGAGCTAGAGTAAGCTCAAACAGGCTCCAAATTTTAGATTTTGGAGCATTTTGGATTTTGGATTTTCGGATTAGGAATGCTCAACCTGTAATACAATGTGGTTAGAAGCAAGGCTGCATTAAGACAAATTAAGAACACTAATGCCATATTAACCCAAAGTGTACTGCAAAAAAAGATTGTTTAGATGTTTATTCAAATATCTGCCTAGAAAAAATACTTCAGACACAAGGAAATTTTACTATAAAAATGTGTTAATATGTATACAAACTATACTTTTATCATCCCACAAAATCATATGCTACTTATAGCATATGCCCAACACACATGAATAAAACACTCAACCAAAAGAATACTACTACAGGGTCAAACACTGGGGCTGATCTTTTTACATGGTAGATGTATCATCTTATAAAGAGATTTAAAGCCACTTATGCCACTCAGATATCAAACACATCCACTTCTAAATTTTGGGAATCTGTCTAGTTCCTTTAAAGATTTATAGACTGTAGGAAAATAAGTCTTGCTGAGTAACACAAACTGCTTGCTCAGTAAGCACCAATTTCCCAGGAATGACACTACCTGACAAATGAGAATTTAAAAAAACCATCAAAGTTAATAATGTGTGCATGGATTTCCACTACTTTGTGGCAAATCATTCCTGAGGGAATAGTCTTATCTCTATTCTCATTTGAAAATAAGGATTTATTCAATTACAGAAAATAATTTTATTAATTTAAAATTTTGCTGCACCACAAATTGAAACAAGCATATGAATGAATTCCATATAATAGAACCTATTTTAATAATCTCTTATAAAATTAACTAAAAATATATTCTGTTCAGAGGAGATGAAATGAGTTTGAGAAGGGCAGAGAGATATAAACAGGAAAATCACAAATTCTAGACAAGAGACGCTAAAGACCATAGTGTTACAGATTTACTAAGTTCTCAGATATGACATGAAAGGCACAACTGATAAAATAAAAAAAAAAAAGATAATTGGACTTCATCCAAACTGAAAGGATGAAAGGATAAGCCATGGATGAAATGAAAATACTTGAAAATCATATATCCAACAAATGACTTGTATCCAGAGTATGTAAAGAACTATCTAAACTCAACAGTAATTAGCAAAAAAACATAAGGGACATTTCACCAAAGAAGACATACGGATTTCAAATGAACACATAAAAATATGTTCATTTTTAGGAATTGTGAAAGGAGTGGTACTAAAGAAAACTATGAGATAAAAATCTAATCTCCAAAAACTGAAAGGTAGTAACTAAGAAAGAAAGGCAGCAACAAAGAGAAAGGAAGCAACATTCCAAGAAGAGGATGAGGACATAGGGGATTTTGCAGATGATGGATAATGACTTCCGAGGGGGCCCTGTCAGAAGGTTTCTGGAGTTGGAGTAGGTATTTCAGAGAGTGGGGGAATGAAGAGAGAGATGGAGATTGGAAAGTGAATGCACATGGAGAGAGGGTGAGAATGAGAAATAACCTGTGAGTTTTTAAGTTTCTTTTTTTCCTTTTTTTTTGGAGACAGAGTCGCGCTCTGTCACCCAGGCTGGAGTGCAGTGGCATGATCTCAGCTCACTGCAAACTCCACCTCCTGGATTCAAGCGATTTTCATGCCTCAGCCTCCCGAGTAGCTGGGATTACAGGCGCCCACCACCACACCTGGCCCATTTTTTGTAATTTTAGTAGAGGTGGGGTTTTGCCATGTTGGCCAGGCTGGTCTCCAACTCTTGGCCTCAAGTGATTTGTCTGCCTTGTCCTCCCAAAGTGCTGGGATTACAGGCATGAGGCACCACGCTGGGCCAAGTTTTGAGTTTGTTGTGGTGATTGAGGTAAACAAGAGTAAAGAATATAAGGAACTTAGTGGCCATAGTCTCATAACAGTAGTGGCAAAGCTTTTTTAAGTATAGTAGTAGAGGAAGAGAATAAGGTGGTGATGGGAAAGACACCAAGAGTTCTGCAGCCATTTTTTCCCTACTGCCAGTGGTAGCATGGAAGTCACGGAGCTGCCTCCTGATACTTGCTGATTTTAGCCATTTCGTCAGTGAAATATATATATACACATATATACACACGCACACACACATATATGTGTATATACTTTACTTCATTTTTTTTTTTTTTTTTGAGATGGAGTTTCACTCTTGTTGCCCAGCCTGGAGTGCAGTGGCACAATCTCAGCTCACCACAACCTCCACCTCCTGGGTTCAAGCAATTCTCCTGCCTAAGCCTCCCGAGTAGCTAAGATTACAGGCATGTAACACCACGCCCAGCTAATTTTGTATTTTTAGTAGAGATGGGGTTTCTCTGTGTTGGTCAGGCTAACCTGTAACTCCTGACCTCAAGTGATCCACCCACCTCGGCCTCCCAAAGTGTTGGGATTACATGCGTGAGCAACCATGCCTTTTTTTTTTTTTTTTTTTTTTTTTTGAGACAGAGTCTCACTCTATCACCCAGGCTGGAGTACAGTGGTGCGATCTCGGCTCACTGCAATCTCCATCTCCCAGGTTCAAGCGATTCTCCGACCTCAGCCTCCTGAGTAGCTGGGATTACAGGTGCACGCCACCATGCCTGGCTAATTTTTGTATTTTTAGTAGAGATGGGTTTTCACTATGTTGGTCAGGCTGGTCTCGAACTCCTGACCTTGTGATCCGCCAGCCTCGGTCTCCCAAAGTGCTGGGATTACAGGCGTGAGCCACCGCGCACAGCCATTTGTTCTTATATTGTTATAAGATAGGTTAAAGAAGGACATTAGTTACATTTGGAAAACTAATATTAATGTATAAAGGTTAAACAACTAATGTGAGATATTATACTGGCATTTTCAAAAATATGAATAAAATACCAAGAGCTGATATTAGCTCTATATATGGAGTCATTCTGATTAGAGAGTATACATATACATCTATACACACACACACAGATTACTTTAAAAGTACAAAACTGAGTCAATACTGTTATGATGAATTTAAAACATTAACAAACTGTGAAGCACGACTTTATACAAAGAAAATTTCTCAGGGCAAAATACTGTATGTATTTCCCATACAGAGGGAAATAAGTCTCTCTTTAAATTCTTCACTCAAAACTTTGCTTTTAATCTCTAATTCACAATTCTAATTTTTTATTTCCAATCCAATAAAGACTGCATGTTCTGTTTCTCTCATTTGCATCTTTCTCCTCTCCACTTTGAGCACTGAGTACAAAGAATTAGACCATTCATAATTCTTGGTTCATTTCTTCTCGATGAATGCATGGACCTCTTCTTTATACTTTAATAATAAACACCTATGACCCCCTCATCCATAAGAAGTAAAACACTGCCAAAAACTTTCATTTACTTATATAGATTCATACATCCCAAACCCTACTACCCACTGCCAGGTAGTCAGTATCCTATAATTTGTGCGGATCATTCCTTTGCACACACGGTTTTTGTTTTCCTTCTTTTAATATTAGAAGGTTTTTATTAGTGTGTCTGGTTGTTACTGCTAACTATAAATTTACATAAATTCACTTGGCCTCAAATTAGATTATTTCCATGTTCTACAAATGAAAAAAAAAAGAAATTCTGAAATATTCCCAAGGTAAACCTATATATACGTAAAAACTGCAAAGTACAGTAACAACAACAAGAGAAAAAAATTCAGTGAAAACTAGGTTAAACAGTAGATGCCAAAAAGATAGTTTAAATGATAACATGGAGGCCCACACTTCTTGTTGTTAAGACTAAAAGCATCATGGGGAAAGAAAAAAATGATGCCAGACTCTGAAAGGCAAGAATCATAGTAGTCCCTTGTTGATAGTTAAGAGGAGAAGGAAAGTTTAAGACTCCTTTACCTATTCATGAGATCAAAAGAAATAAAGGAATCCCTTGGTGTTTTTATCACTTTCTTTTGCTACTGCATCTAGCACCCAAGAGAAAAAAAACCCCACAATTAATGCTATGATACCTCCAGAAATTTCTCTATAATGCCTGCATCTTTCAAAGTGTTTGAAACTTAACTTCTCCAAAGATACATTAAAATTTTTAAACTGTCTTACAAATGAAATTCAATTTGAAATTTATTTTTTTCTTTATTTATAAAAACTCACATAGGACTTTTACTACATGCCAAGCGCTATCCTAAGCACTCTTAAGTCATCCAAAACAAGGAACTAAGGCAAAATGCTGAACCTCTGCAGCAGATCAGATTTACCCTCCTGCCAGGAAAACTTAAGAAACAGATAAAATGTATAAAAAACAGTTTCAGACATCCAACAACAGGCAGCCCAGGACAGTGATCCTTGAGACAAGGGAAAGAATTGATGTGAGCCCTGTGAATGCCCCAACTTACCACTCATTCATTTGAGTATTGTCAATGGCTGCTTTTGCCCAATAGGGCAGAGATGAATAGTGGAATAGTCAGGACAGATGGCCCACAAGCCTAAAATACTATCTAGCTCTCTTAAGAAAATGTCTACAGACCCCTGCTCTAGACTAATGGCTATTCTAGGAATACCTAACAAAGAGTAAGAGAAAGTATTGAAAGAATAAAATTATTGCCAAGTAGTTTAACTGTGTCCCAGGACAAAACCAAAAATATTTAAAGGAATACAAAATAGTCCTGAGCAACACAAAATTCAAAATGTGTGGCATCCAAACAAAAATTTTAAGTCATGCAAAGAAGCAGGAATAGATACAACCCATAATAAGGAGAAAAATCAATCAACAGAATCAAATTAGATAACCACATTAAAATTCCTATGATAAACATATTCCATTTATTCAAGGAGAGGAAAGTGAACATGTCTCCAGGCACATGGAAGATCTCTGTCTCTATACACACACATGCACGTGTACACGCAAATTGTAAGTGAAAAATGCAGTGTCTGAGAGAAAAAAATACACTGGATGGGTTAACAACATTAGATACTGCAGAAAAAAAACATGAAGAAACATGAAGAGGCACCAATAGAAACTACTGGAACAAGAGGGGAGGGAAAGACTTCAAAAGTGATCAGAGCATCAGTGAGTTGTGAAACGACATCAAGTGAGCTAAAATCCATGCAGAGGAAGGAAAGAAAATATTTTAATACGGTTTGTAAAAGGCATTTTAAAGAAAATAAGAAGACAAGCCATAGGTAGAAGATATTTCCAAAAGCCTTATCTGATAAAGGACTATTATCTAAAACACACAACGAACATAACAGTAAGGCCGGGCAAAGTGGCTCACATCTGTAAATCCAACATTTTGGGAGACCAAGGCAGGCCAATCACTTAAGTGCAGGTGTTCGAGACCAGCCTGGGAAATACGGTGAGACCCTGTCTCCAAAAAAATATAAAAATTAGCCAGGCATGGTGGCGTGCGCCTGTGGTCCCAACTACTTGGGACACTGAGGCAGGAGGATCACGTGACCCTGGGAGGCAGAGGCAACTGTGAGCCATGATCACGCCACTGCTTTCCAGCCTGGACAACAGGATGAGACCCTGTCTCAAGAATAAATAAAAAAAACTCAACAATAAGAAAAAAACCTGATGAAAAAAATAGGTTAAAGACCTCAACAGTTGGCTGGGTGTGGTGGCTCATGCCTATAATCCCAGTACTTTGTGAGGCTGAGATAGGCAGATGGTTTGAGTCCGAGAGTTTAAGACCACCCTGGGCAACATGGCAAAACCCCATCTCTACAAAAAATACAAAAATCAGCCAGATGTGGCGGTGCTTGCCTATAGTCTCAGCTACTTGGGAGGCTGAGTTGGGAGGACTGCCCGAGCCTGGGAGGTCAAGGCTGCAGCAAGCCATGATAATACCTCTGCATTTCAGCCCTGGTGACAGAGTGAGACCCTGTCCCAAAAAAAATAAAAAAAATAAAAAATAAAGGACCTGAAGAGTCAGATAATACAAAATAAAGGAGATAATACATGACAAATAAGCATATTTAAAGATATTCCACATCATATGTCATTAGAGAATTGCAAGTTTAAACAATAAGATACCAATGCACAGCTATTAGAATAGTCAAATTTCAGAACACTGACACCACCAAATGGTGGCAAAGATGCCAGCTACACAACTCTTGTTCATTGCTGGTGGAAATACTAAACAAAACAGCCACTTTGGAAGATAGCTTTGCAGTATCTTACAAAACTAAACATACTTTTACCATACAATGCCAAAAGCATGCTCCTTGATATTTACTCAAATAAGTTGAAGACTCATTTTCAAATTTGGGTCAGAATCATTAAGCTTACATGAAACTTACTTGCTTCACGTTAAGCCCCCCTTTTCTTTTCTGAGACTGAGTCTCACTCTGTTGCCCAGGCTGGAGTGCAGTGGCGCGATCTCAGCTCACTGCAACTTCCACCTACCAGGTTCAAGCGATTCTCCTGCCTCAGCCTCCTGAGTAGCTGGAACACACACCACCACACCCAGTTAATTTTTGTATTTTTACTAGAGACAGGGTTTTGCCATGTTGGCTAGGCTGGTCTCGAACTCCTGACCTCGAGTGATCCACCAACCTCAGCCTCCCAAAGAGCTGGGATTACAGGTATAAGCCACCATGCCCAGCCTATGTTAAGCCTTTTTAAAGATATCCGTCACTCAAATGGGATCTAATTGGCTTCTGCAAAGCAAAAGAAACTACCATCAGAGTCAACAGGCAACCTACAGAATGGGAGAAAATTTTTGCAATCTACCCATCTGACAAAGGGCTAATATCCAGAATCTACAAAGAACTTAAACAAATTTTCAAGAAAAAATCAAACAACCCCATCAAAAAGTGGGCAAAGGATATGAACAGATCCTTCTCAAAAGAAGACATTTATGCAGCCAACAGACACATGAAAAAATGCTCATCATCACTGGCCATCAGAGAAATGCAAATCAAAACCACAATGAGATACCATCTCACACCAGTTAGAATGGCGATCATTAAAAAGTCAGGAAACAACAGGTGCTGGAGAGGATGTGGAGAAATAGGACCACTTTTATGCTGTTGGTGGAAGCATAAACTAGTTCAACCATTGTGGAAGACAGTGTGGCGATTCCTCAAGGATCTAGAACTACAAATAGCATTTGACCCAGCCATCCCATTACTGGGTATATACCCAAAGGATTATAAATCATGCTGCTATAAAGACACATGCACACGTATGTTTATTGCGGCACTATTCACAAGAGCAAAGACTTGGAACCAACCCAAATGTCCATCAATGATAGACTGGATTAAGAAAACATGGCACATATATACCATGGAATACTATGCAGCCATAAAAAAGGATGAGCTCATGTCCTTTGTAGGGACATGGATGAAGCTGGAAACCATCATTCTGAGCAAACTATCACAAGGACAGAAAACCAAACACTGCATGTTCTCACTCATAGTTGGGAACTGAACAATGAGAACACTTGGACACAGGGTGGGGGAACATCACACACTGGGGCCTGTCGTGGGATAGGGGGACAGGGGAGGGATAGCATTAGGAGATATACCTAATGTAAATGACGAGTTAATGGGTGCAGCACACCAACATGGCACATGTATACATATGTAACAAACCTGCACGTTGTGCACATATACCCTAGAATTTAAAGTATAATTAAAAAAAAAAGATATCCGTCACTAATCCTTTTGATGTACTTTTAATAGTTTATTCCAAGTTTTGTGAAAGGGAACCAACGTTTCTTTTAAAGCTTGATTTGATTTAAGGTAAAGGAAATTTAAGTAGACTATTGCTGTCTTTGCAACATACTTTATCCTGACAACTTAAAATTAAAATGTAGTAATGTAGGAGAATGGCTTTTCTACGTATTGGTCTCCATACTGGCAATTTCCATTGCATTTCACCCTTAGTCTAGAAAACCCAAATATAATAATGACACTGAAATAACTGAAGCTATTTTAGACCTTAAAAATGAAAAAAAATAGAAACAAAGCTACTTTTTACATCACGTGATGTGGTAAAAGCGTTTCTCAGTTGTAATGTAAAAACCATATACTGGGAGACCATGAGATCTAAGTAAGGTGAGCTTTCAAATACAAATTGCAGTTTGGGGGCTGGGCGTGGTGGTTTACCGCTGTAACCCCAGCACTTTGGGAGGCCAAGGCAGGCAGATCACCTGAAGTCAGGAGTTCAAGAGCAGCCATGGCAAAACCCTGTCTCTACTAAAGATATAAAAATTAGGTAGGCGTGGTGGCACACACCTGTAATCCCAGCTACTTGGGAGGCTGAGGTTGTAGTGAGCCAAGATCGTGCCACTGCCCTCCAGCCTGGGTGACAGAGTGAGACCCTGTCTCAAAAAAAAAAAAAAACAAAAAAAACAAATTTCAGTTTTAGGTTCAAGATCGCTGACTACTGCAGATAGTATGCACCTCCTCCACAGAGAGGAACAAAAATAGCAAGTAAATATTCACATTTCAAATAGACCGTCTAAGAGAGAATACTGGGGCCAGGCGCAGTGGCTCATGCCTGTCACTTTGGGAGGCCGAAGCAGGCAGATCACGAGGTCAGGAGATCGAGACCATCCTGGCCAACACAGTGAAACCTTGTCTCTACCAAAAATACAAAAATTAGCTAGGAGTGGTGGCAGATGCCTGTAATCCCAGCTACTCGGGAGGCTGAGGCAAGAAAATCGTTTCAACCAGGGAGTTGGAGGTTGCAGTGAGCTGAGATCGCGCCACTGCACTCCAGCCTGGTGACAAAGCAAGACTCTGTCTCAAAAAAAAAAAAAAGAGGGAACACTGGGATGAGAGAGGCGATGGCAAGGACTAAAAGCAAGTAACAAGGAGAGAGAAGCTGGGATGGACTATGAACTGGGGAAAGCTCATGGACAGAGAAAAAGGGTGAGACAGATCCCCAAGGCTCCACGTGCCCACCACAGTGTTTCATGATCCTAATTACACGAGAACCCCTTGACCCATACAGGCCTCGAGACTAACATACGGAACTGACTATAGACTGCACAGAAGCATTGCTGCAGAGAGAGAACTTGAACTCCCACAGGCTTTCAAGCCCTGAACAGCTGCGGCTTGGCACCATTCTAAGAACCAAACCTGGACTGGGAATGGTGGCTCACACCTATAATCCCAGCACTTTGGGAGGCTGAGGAGGGCTTATCCTGAGGTCAGGAGTTCGAGACCAGCCTGGCCAACATGGTGAAACCCTGTCTCTACTAAAAATACAAAAATTAGCTGGGCATGGTGGCGGGCACCTGTAATCCCAGCTACTCAGGAGGCTGAATGGGGAGAAATCACTTGAACCTGGGAGATGGAGGTTGCAGTGAGCGGAGATCACACCACTGCACTCCAGCCTGGGCGAAAGGGTGAAACTCCATCTCCAAAAAATAAAAAAAAATTAAAAAAAATTTAAAAACCCAAAGGACTATGTTCTTCCCTGAGGCCACTGGGCCAAGGAGAGAGACAGGAGGCAGGGCACCTTCACACACGCCAAGGACAAATCCCACTGCCACTGCTGCAGGCTGCTGTGGACCCACAGCACAAGCAAACTGCATTCCCCACAACCACCTGCCTAGCTGCTCCTACTGAGGGGGGCCCTCCCCCTTCCCCACGGCAGGCCCACAGCCAGCCTCCAAAGGTCTTTGAACTCCCCTGGGGCTGGAGGTGGGGCTAGGGTTAGGTCTAATGCTGCCTCCAGCACCAGGCCAAGGAGAGAAATGAGGCCAGGCACTTCCATGTGCTTCAAAGACAAAGCCCACCTCCGCTACTGCAGGCTGTTGTATGACCAGAGTGCAAGAAAACCACACATCCCACAGCTACCTCCCTACACTGCTCCCACTAAGAGTGGCCTCACTCTCCCCAGTGGCAGGACTGCAGCACAGACACCACTGCCAACACCTGAGCATTCCACCAGTGGGCTAGGGACCATCCTGCCCCTGCCTATCACAGACATCACCTGAATGCACTACCAAGGGGCCCAAGGACAAGTCTACTCATCCAGCCAGTCTAGTCCCCACAGTAACTGAGCATGTCATCCACAGACTTGGAAATCACCCAGATCAGTACATCACCACTGGCACCTGACCACTCCTCCTGGGGTCTCCAGTTGGGCCAACACAACCTGCCAATACCACCAGAGCTGGCACCCACCACTATGTACCACCATCAAGCCAAAGGACAGACCTGCCTAACTTGTCGCAGCCAACACCAGCATAAATCACTTGGGTTCCAGTGCATTGCTCCACCCCTGCTATTGCCACACATACCAGCTGTCCAGGGGCCTGAGAAGCTGCCCACATGCCTGGCCCACCACTGCTAAACAAGCTATCTGGAGGCCCAAGAATCAGACCACCTAGGCCCGGTGACACTGGTGCCAGTGCAAGCCATCCAGGAGCAGAAAGACAGGCACAATCAGCCTATCACTGCCACCACTGGAACGCAAAGAATGACGCACTTGGTGTCCTACTGCCCAGCAAAATTTCACCACAGCCTCCACTAATAACTGCACTCAAAGCTACTATATTAGTCAGGGTTCTCTAGAGAAACAGAATAGGAGATAGATAGATATATAAAAAAGGGGAGTTTACTAAGTGTTAACTCACAGGATCACAAGGTCCCACAATAGGCTGTCTGCAAGGTGAGAAGAAAGGAGAGCCAGTCTGAGTCCCAAAACTGAAGAACCTGGAGTCCGATGTTCGACAGCAGGAAGCATCCAGCATGGGAAAATGATGTAGGCTGGGAGGCTAGGCCAGTCTAGCCTTTTCACGTATTTCTGCCTGCTTTATATTCTAGCTATGCTAGCAGCTAATTAGATGGTGTCCATCCAGATTAAGGGTGGGTCTGCCTTTCCCAGCCCACTGATTCAAATGTTAATCTCCTTTGGCAACACCCTCCCAGACACATCCTTGATCAATACTTCACATCCTTCAATCCAATCAAGTTCACACTCAGTATTAACCATCACAGCTACCAAGGAAATCACAGATACCACTCATATTGTTTACAACCAAAGAAATCATACAGTGCTCACACTAATATATGCACCTAAAATCAAAGTCAAAGCACCCTACCCACAGATGATGGGCACGGTGTCTCACACCTCTCATCTCAGCACTTTGGAAGGCTGAGGCAGGATTGCTTGAGGCCAGTAATTTGAGACCAGGCTGGGCAACATAGTGAGATCCTGTCCCTACAAAAAATTTAAAACTAGCCAGGCACTGTGGCACATGCCTGTCATTCCAGCTACTCAGAAGGCTGAGGTAGGAGGATCCCTTGAGCTCAAAAGGTCAAAGCTGCAGTGAGCCATAATCACGCCACTGAACTCCAGCCTGGGCAACAGAGTGAGACCCCATCTCTAAAAAATGTAAATAAATAAATAAATAAATAAATTGGAAGAAGCAACTCGAGCATTTAACCAGATGCACAGATATCAATGTAAAGACACTGGACACACAAAAAAGCAAGGAAATAAGAAATCTCCAAAGGAAAACAATTTTCCAGCAACAGAGTCCAATAAAAAAAGATTCATGGCTGGGCACAGTGGCTCACATCTGTAATCCCAGCACTTTGGGAGGCTGAAGAGGGTGGATCACTTGAGGTAAGGAGTTCGACACCAACCTGGCCAGCATGGTGAAACCCCATTTCTAATAAAAATACAAAAAAATTAGCCGGGAGTGGTGGTGTATGCCTGTAGTCCCAGCTTCATGAGAGGCTGAGGCAGGAGAATGGCTTGAACACGGGAGGCAGAGGTTGCAGTGAGCCGAGATCATGCCACTGCACTCCAGCCTGGGTGACAGAGCAAGACTCCAACTCAAAAAAAAAAAAAAAAAAAAAAAAAAGGACTTCTGAGTTCCAAGATGGCCAAATAGGAACAGCTCCAGTCTGCAGTTCCCAGCATGATCGACGCAGAAGATTGGTGATTTCTGCATTTCCAACTGAGGTACCTGGTTCATCTGGTTGGGACTGGTCAGACAGTGGGTGCAGCCCACGGAGGGTGAGCCGAAGCAGGGTGGGGCATTGCCTCACCCCGGAAGCGCAAGGGGTCGGGGGATTTTTCCTAGCCAAGTGAAGCTGTGACAGACTGCACTGGGAAAATCAGGACACTGCCACCTAAACACTGTGCTTTTCCAACAGTCTTAGCAAACGGCACACCAGGAGGTTATATCCCGTGCCTGGCTCCGCAGGTCCAGCGCCCATGGAGCCTTGCTCACTGCTAGAGCAGCAGTCCGAGATCAAACTGCAAGGTAGTAAGCCTGGCTGGGGGAGGGGCATCCACCATTGCTGAGGCTAGAGAAGGTAAACAAAGCAGCCAGGAAGCTCAAACTGGGTGGAGCCCACCGCAGCTCAACAAGGCCCGCCTGCCTCTGTAGACTCCACCTGTGGGGACAGAGCATAGCTGAACAAAAGGCAGCAGAAACTTCTGCAGACTTAAACGTCCCTGCCCGACAGCTCTCAAGAGAGCAGTGGTTCTCACAGCATGGTGTTTGAGCTCTGAGAAAAGACAGACTGCCTCCTCAAGTGGGTCCCTGACCCCTGTGTAGCCTAACTTGGAGACACCTCCCAGTAGGGGCCAAATGACACCTCATACAGCCAGGTGCCCCTCTGAGACAAAGCTTCCAGAGGAAGGATCAGGCAGCAATATTTGCTGTTCTGCAGCCGCTGCTGGTGGTACCCAGGCAAAGAGGGTCTGGAGTGGACCTCCAGCAAACTCCAACAGACCTGCAGCTGAGGGACCTGACTGTTAGAAGGAAAACTAGCCAACAGAAAGAAATAGCATCAACATCAACAAAAAGCACATCCACATCAAAACCCCATCTGTAGGTCACCATCATCAAAGACCATCAAAGGTAGATAAAACCACAAAGATGGGGAGAAACGAGAGCAGAAAAGCTGAAAATTCTAAAAACCAGAGCGCCTCTTCTCCACCAAAGGATCACAGCTACTTACCAGCAACGTAACAAAGCAGGACAGAGAATGACTTTGATGAGCTGACATAAGTAGGCTTCAGAAAGTCGGTAATAATAAACTTCTCCAAGCTAAGGGAGGATGTTCGAACCCATCGCAAGGAAGCTAAAAACCTTGAAAAAGATTAGACAAATGGCTAACTAGAATAAACAGTGTAGAGAAGACCTTAAATGACCTGATGGAGCTGAAAACCATGGCACGAGAACTACGTGACACATGCACATGCTTCAGTAGCCGATTCGATCTAGTGGAAGAAAGGGTACCAGTGATTGAAGATCAAATTAATGAAATGAAGTGAGAAGTTTAGAGAAAAAAGAGTAAAATGAAACAAACAAAGCCTCCAAGAAATATAGGACTATGTGAAAAGACCAAATCTACGTTTGATTGGTGTATCTGAAAGCGACAGGAGAATGGAACCAAGCTGGAAAACACTCTTCAGGATATTATCCAGGAGAACTCCCACAACATAGCAAGGCAGGCCAACATTCAAATTCAGGAAATACAGAGAACACCATAAAGATACTCCTCAAGAAGAGCAACCCCAAGACACATAATTGTCCGATTCACCAAGGATGAAATGAAGGAAAAAATGTTTAGGGCAGCCAGAGAGAAAGGTCAAGTTACCCACAAAGGGAAGCCCATCAGACTAACAGCTGATCCCTCAGCAGAAACTCTACAACCCAGAAGAGAGTGGGGGCCAATATTCAACATTCTTAAAGAAAAGAATTTTCAACCCAGAATTTCATATCCAGCCACACTAAGCTTCATAAGTGAAGGAGAAATAAAATCCTTTACAGACAAGCAAATGCTGAAAGATTCTGTCACCACCAGGCCTGCCTTACAAGAGCTCCTGAAGGAATCACTAAACATAGAAAGGAACAACCGGTACCAGCCACTGCAAAAACATGCCAAATTGTAAAGACTGCCAATGCTAGGAAGAAATGGCATCAACTAATGGGCAAAATAACTAGCTAACATCATAATGACAGGATCACATTCACACATAACAATATTAACCTTAAATGTAAATGGGCTAAATGCTCCAATTAAAAGACACAGACTGGCAAAGTGGATAGAGAGTCAAGACCTATCAGTGTGCTATATTCAGGAGACCCAGCTCACATGCAGAGACACATATAGGCTCAAAATAAAGGGATGCAGGAAGTTCTACCAAGCAAATGGAAAGCAAAAAAAAGCAGGGGTTGCAATCCTAGGCTCTGATAAAACAGACTTTAAACCAACAAATCAAAAGAGACAAAGAAGGCCATTACTTAATGGTAAAGGGATCAATTCAACAAGAAGAGCTAACTATTCTAAATATATATGCACCCAATACAGTAGTGCTCAGATTCATAAAGCAAGTCCTTAGAGACTTACAAAGAGACTTAGACTCCCACACAATAATAATGGGAGACTTTAACACCCTGCTGTCAATATTAGACAGATCAATGAGACAGAAGGTTAATAAGGATATCCAGGACTTGAACTCAGCTCTGCACCGAGCAGACCTAATAGACATCTACAGAAATCTCCACCCCAAATCAACAGAATATACATTGTTCTCAGCACATCGCACTTATTCCAAAACTGACCACATAATTGGAAGTAAAGCACTCCTCAGCGAATATAAAAGAACAGAAATCACAACAAACTGTCTCTCAGACCACAGCACAATCCAATTAGGACTCAGGATTAAAAAACTCACTCAAAACTGCACAACTACATGGAAACTGAACAACTACATGGAAACTGAACAACCTGCTCCTGAATGACTACTGGGTAAATAACTAAATGAAGGCAGAAATAAAGATGTTCTTTGAAACTAATGAGAACAAAGACACAACATACCAGAATCTCTGGGACACCTTCAAAGCAGTGTGTAGAGGGAAATTTATAGCACTAAATGCCCACAAGAGAAAGCAGGAAAGATCTAAAACTGACACCCTAACATCACAATTAAAAGAACTAGAGAAACAAGAGCAAACAAATTCAAAAGCTAGCAGAAGGCAAGAAATAACTAAGATCAGAGCAGAATTGAAGGAGATAAAGACACAAAAAAAGTTCAGAAAAAAAAATCAATGAATCCAGGATCTGGTTTTTTGAAAAGATCAATAAAATTGATAGACCACTAGCAAGACTAATAAAGAAGAAAAGAGAGAAGAATCAAATAGACGCAATAAAAAATGATAAAGGGGATCTCACCACCGATCCCACAGAAATACAAACTACCATCAGAGAATACTATAAACACCTCTATGCAAATAAACTAGAAAATCTAGAAAAAATGGATAAATTCCTGGACACATACACCCTCCCAACACTAAACCAAGAAGAAGTTGAATCTCTGAATAGACCGATAACAGGATCTGAAATTGAGGCAATAATTAATAGCCTACCAACCAAAAAAAGTCCAGGACCAGATGGCTTCACAGCCAAATTCTATCAGAGGTACAGAGAGGAGCTGGTACCATTCCTTCTGAAGCTATTCCAATCAATAGAAAAAGAAGGAACCCTCCCTAACTCATTTTATGAGGCCAGCATCATCCTGATATCAAAGCCTGGCAGAGACACAACAAAAAAAGAGAATTTTAGACCAATATCCCTGATGAACATCGATGCGAAAATCCTCAATAAAATACTGGCAAACTGAATCCAGCAGCACATCAAAAAGCTTATCCACCAAGATCAAGTTGGCTTCATCCCTGGGATGCAAGGCCGGTTCAACATATGCAAATCAGTAAACATAATCCATCACATAAACAGAACCAAAGACAAAAACCACATGATTATCTCAATAGATGCAGAAAAGGCCTTTGACAAAATTCAACAGCACTTCATGCTAAAAACTCTCAATAAACTAGGTAATGATGGAACGTATCTCAAAATAATAAGAGCCATTTAAGACAAACCCACAGCCAGTATCATACTGAATGGGCAAAAACTGGAAGCATTCCCTTTGAAAACTGGCACAAGACAGGGATGCCCTCTCTCACCACTCCTATTCAATATAGTGTTGGAAGTTCTGGCCAGGGCAATCAGGCAAGAGAAAGAAATAAAGGGTATTCAATTAGGAAAAGAGGAAGTCAAATTGTCCCTGCTTGCAGATGACATGATTGCATATTTAGAAAACCCCATCGTCTCAGCCCAAAATCTCCTTAAGCTGATAAGCAACTTCAGCAAAGTCTCAGGATACAAAATCGATGTGCAAAAATCACAAGCATTCTTATACACCAATAACAGACAAACAGCCAAATCATGAGTGAACTCCCATTCACAATTGCTACAAAGAGAATAAAATACCTAGCAATCCAACTTACAAGGGATGTGAAGGACCTCTTCAAGGAGAACTACAAACCACTGCTCAACAAAATAAAAGAGGATACAAACAAATGGAAGAACATTCCATGCTCATGGATAGGAAGAATCAATATCGTGAAAATGGCCATACCGACCAAGGTAATTTACAGATTCAATGCCATCCCCATCAAGCTACCAATGACTTTCTTTACAGAATTGGAAAAAACTACTTTAAAGTTCATATGGAATCAAAAAAGAGCCCTCATCGCCAAGACAATCCTAAGCAAAAAGAACAAAGCTGGAGGCATCACGCTACCTGACTTCAAACTATACTACATGGCTACAGTAATCAAAACAGCATAGTACTGGTACCAAAACAGAGATATAGACCAATGGAACAGAACAGAGGCCTCAGAATAACAACACACATCTACAACCATCTGATCTTTGACAAACCTGACAAAAACAAGCAATGGTGAAAGGATTCCCTATTTAATAAATGGTGTTGGGAAAACTGGCTAGCCATATGTAGAAAGCTGAAACTGGATCCCTTCCTTACACTTTACACAAAAATTAATTCAAGATGGATTACAGACTTAAATGTTAGACCTAAAACCATAAAAACCCTAGAAGAAAACCTAGGCATTACCATTCAGGACACAGACGTGGGGAAAGACTTCATGACTAAAACACCAAAAGCAATGGCAATAAAAGCCAAAATTGACTAATGGGACCTAATTAAACTAAAGAGCTTATGCACAGCAAAAGAAACTACCATCAGAGTGAACAGGCAACCTGCAGAATGGGAGAAAACCTTTGCAATCTGACAAAGGGCTAATATCCAGAATCTACAAAGAACTTAAACAAGTTTACAAGAAAAAAATCAAACAACCCCATCCAAAAGCGGGCAAAGGATATGAACAGACCCTTCTCAAAAGAAGACATTTATGCAGCCAACAGACACGTGAAAAAATGCTCATCACCACTGGCCATCAGAGAAATGCAAATCAAAACCACGATGAGATACCATCTCACACCAATTAGAATGGCAATCATTAAAAAGTCAGGAAACAACAGGTGCTGGAGAGGATGTGGAGAAATAGGAACACTTTTACACTGCTGGTGGGAGTGCAAACTGGTTCAACCATTGTGGAAGACAGTGTGGCGATTCCTCAAGGATCTAGAACTAGAAATACCATTTGGCCCAGCAATCCCATTACTGGGTATATACCCAAAGGATTATAAATCATGCTGCTATAAAGACACATGCACGCGTATGTTTATTGCGGCACTAGTCACAAAAGCAAATACATGGAACCAACCCAAATGTCCATCAGTGATAGACTGGATTAAGAAAATGTGGCACATATACACCATGGAATAGTATGCAGCTATAAAAATGATGAGTTCATGTCCTTTGTAGGGACAAGCTGGAAACCATCATTCTGAGCAAACTATTGCAAGGACAGAAAACCAAACACCGCATATTCTCACTCATAGGTGGGAACTGAACAATGAGAACACTCGGATACAGGGCAGGGAACAGCATACACCGGGGCCTGTCATGGAGTGGGGGCATGGGGGCGGGAGAGCATTAGGAGAAATATCTAATGTCAATGAAGAGTTAATGGGTGCAGCAAACCAACACGGCACATGTATACATATGCAACAAACCTGCACTTTGTGCACATGTACCCTAGAACTTAAAGTATAATAATAAAAAAATTCATAAAATCCCAGAGAAACAATTCAAAATACTGATTTTAAAGAAGCTCAATGAGATACAAGAGAATTCTGAAAAACAATACAGAAAAATCAGAAAAACAATTCAGGATATAACTGAGACATTTACAAAAGAGATAAGTATTTTTAAAAAGAACAAAAATTCTAGAACAGAAGAATTATATGAATAAAATGCAAAATATATTCAAAAGCAACAATAGATAAGATCAAGCAGAAGGAAGAATCTCAGAACTTGAAGACAGTTCTTTTGAAATAATCCAGTCAGGCAAAAATAAAGAAAAAAGGATGAAAAAGAATGAGCAAAGCCTTTGTGGCATTTGGGACAACAAAAAGTGACCAAATATTTGAAATGCTGGTATCCATAAGGATGAAGATAGAATGAAAGGGTTAGAAAACCTATTTAACAAAATGTTAGATGAAAACTTCCCAAGTCTAGCAAGAGAAAGACCTAGACTTTCACAAATAAGAGGTCCAAAAATCCCCAAATATAATGCAAAAAGGTCTTCCTCCATGGCACTTTATAGTCAAACTATAGCCAAGCAAAAAAGAAAATATTAAGGGTAGCAAGTGAAAGCATTTAGTCACCTATAAAGGAGCTCCCATCAAGCCAACAGTGGATTTCTCAGCAGAAAGCTACAGGCCTGGAGAGAATTGAATGACATATTGCAAGTGCTAAAATTAAAAAAAAAAAAACCTGTCACCCAAGGATACTATATCCAGCAAAATTATCCTTCATGAATGAAGGAGAAATAAAGTCTTTCCAAGATAAGCAAAAGCTGGGGGAATTCATCACCACTAGACTAGGCCTACAAGAGATGCTCAAAGGAGTCCTAAACATGAAAGCAAAAGAATAACATATACCCTATCATGAAAACGCACAAAAATATAAAACTCACTGGTAAACCAAACACACAAATAAGGAAGAGAAAGGAACAAATAATATGAAAAACAAACAGAAAACAAATTATATGACAGTAACAAAATCTCACACATCAATAATAAACTTAAATGTAAATTGATTAAATTATCTGCTTAAAAGACAGGGACTGGCTGAATGTATAAAAGAAACATGATCCAAGTATGATGGCTACAAGAAATGCACTTTGCCTACAGACATACATAGGCTCAAAGTAAAGGGATGGAAAAAAGATACTCCATCCAAATAGAAACTAAATGTGGGCAAGACTGGCTATCCTGATATCAGATAAAACAGATTTTGGCTGGGCATGGTGGCCACACCTGTAATCCCAGTGTTTTGGGAGGCTAAGGTGGGAGAACCACTTTAAGTCAGGAGTTCAAGACCAGCTTGGGCAACACAGAGAAACCCTCATCTCTACAGTATTTTTTAAAAGTTAGCCAGGCATGGTGGTGCACACCTGTACTCCCAGCTACTCAGGAGGCTGTGGTGGAAGGACTGCTTCAGCTTAGGAGTTCAAGGTGGCAGTGAGCTACAATCACACCTCTGCACTTCAGCCCAGGTGACACAGTGAGACCTTATCTGTAAAAATAAACAAAATGAAACAAAACAAAAACAGTAAAAAAAAAAAAGTCACTATGTAATGATAAAGGAGTCAATCCAGCAAGAAAATGTAACAATTCTAAATATATATGCATCCAACACTGGAGCATCCAGATTCATAAAGCGAATATTAGTAGATCTAAAGGGAGAGATAAACTGAAATACAGTAACAGTAGGGGGCTTCAACTCCCCACTCTCAGCATTAAACAGATCATTCAGACAGAAAATCAACAATGAAACATTGGATTTAAACTGGACTTCAGACCCAACAGACCTAACAGGCACGTATAGAACATTCTATCCAACAACTACAGAATATACATTCTGCGAATTTTCTTTACAGAGATGGGGACTTGCTATGTTGCCAGGCTGGTTATACATTCTTATCAACACATAGAACATTCTCCATGACAGACTATACGTTAGGCCACTAAATAAGTTTCAACGAATTTTTAGAAAATGAAATCTTCCAGCCTGGCCAACATGGCAAAACCCCATCTCTACTAAAAATACAAAAATTAGCTGGGTGTGGTGGCATGTGCCTGTAGTCCCAGCTACTCAGGAGGCTAAGGCAGGAGAATTGATAGAACCCAGGAGGCAGAGGTTGCAGTGAGTCGAGATCGTGCCACTGCACTCCAGGCAAAAGAGGGAGACTGTGTCAAAAAAAAAAAAAAAATCTTCTCAGACTACAGTGGAATAAAACTAAGTATCAACATCAAAATGAATTTTGTAAACTATACAAACACATGGAAATTACATAGGATACTCCTGAACAACCACTGGGTCAATGAAGAAATTATGAGAGAAATCAAAATATTTCTTGAAACAAATTAAAATGGAAACACATCATACCAAAACCATATGGGATACAGCTAAAGCAGTGCTAAAAGAGAAGTTTATAGCAATAAACACATCAAAAAAGTAGAAAACTTTCAAATAAGCAACCTAATGACACACCTCAAGAAACTAGAAAAGCGGCCGGGTGCAGTGGCTCATGCCTGTAACCCCAGCACTTTGGGAAGCCAAGGCAGGTGAATTACCTGAGGTCAGGAGTTTGAGACCAGCCTGGCCAACATGACAAAACTCCCTCTCTACCAAAAAATACAAAAATTAGCCAGGAGTGGTGGTGGGAGCCTGTAATCCCAGCTACTCAGGAGGCTGAGGCAGAAGAACCATTTGAACCGGAAGGCGGAGGCTGCAGTGAGCCAAGAATAAACCAAACTCAAAATTAGCAGAATAAAAGAAAAAATAAAGAACGGGGCAAACTAAATAAAATAGAGACTCAAAAAACAATACAAAGTACAATGAAACAAAAAGTTGGTTCTTCAAAAAGATAAACAAAATCAATAAACCTCAAAATACCCATGTCATTTTTTACATAATTAGAAAAAACAATTCTCAAATGTGTATAGAATCCAAAAAGAGCCCAAATAGTCAGAGCAATTTTGAGTCAAAAGAAAAGGTGAAGCCATCAAACTATCTGACTTTAAAATATATTACAAGGCTATAGTAACCAGAATAGCATGATATTGGTAATAAAAACAGACACATAGACCAATGGAACAGAATAGAGAGTCTAGAAATAAATCCATGTATTTATAACCAACTGATTTTTGATAAAGACTCCAAGAATATACACAAGGGAAAAGACTTTCAATAAATGGTGCTGGGGAAATTCAATATCCATATGCATAAAATGAAACTGAACACCTATCTCTCCCCATATACAAAAATCAACTCGAGATGGATTAAAGACATAAATTTAAGACCTAAAACAGTAAGACTACTAAATATATATATATGGAAAACACTTCAAGACATAGGTCTAGGCAAAACCTTCATGACTAAGACCTCAAAAGCACAGACAACTATAACAAAAATATACATATAGGACTATATTAAACTAAAAGGCTTCCATACAGCAAAGGAAACAATTAACAGAGTGAACAGACAACTTGCTTAATGAAAGAAAATATTTGCAAACTATTCATCCAATAAGGGGCTAATATCCAGAGTATACAAAGAACTCAAACAATTCAACAATTTTTTTAAATCCCATTAAAATGTGGGGTAACAACATAGACATTTATCAAAAGAAGACATACTAATGGCCAATACGTATACAGGAAAAATGCTCAAAATTACTAAGCATCATGGAATTACAAGAAAAAAACCACAATGAGATATCATCTTACACCAGTTAGAATGGCTATCATTAAAAGAAAACACACACACACACACACACACACACACACACACACACACATATATACATGCTGGCAAGGATGCAGAGAAACTCTTTTATTTATTTATTTATTTTTTATTATTATTTTTTTGAGACAGAGTCTTGCTCTGTCGCCCAGGCTGGAATGCAGTGGTGCTATCTCAGCTCACTGCAACCTCTGCCTCCTAGGTTCAAGCAATTCCCTGCCTCAGCCCCGCAAGTGGCTAATTTTTGTATTTAGAAGGGAACTCCTTTTTTTTTTCTTGAGACAGAGTCTCACTCTGTCACTAGGCTGGAGTGCAGTGGTGCAATCTCGGCTCATTGCAACCACCACCTCCTGGGTTCAAGGGATTCAGCTGCCTCAGCCCCCCGAGTAGCTGGGACTACAGGCACGCGCCAACACGCCCAGCTAATTTTTGTATTTTTAGTAGAAACGGGGTTACACCATGTTGGCCAGGATGGTCTTGATCTCTTGACCTCGTGATCCACCCGCCTCAGCCTCCCAAAGTGCTGGGATTACAGGCATGAGCCACCGCGCCTGGCCAAGAAGGGAACTCTTACATGCTGTTGGTGGGAATGTAAACTGATATAACCACTGTGGAAAACAATATGGAGGTTCATCAAAAAATTAAAAATAGAACTACCATATGATCCAGCAATCCCATTACTTGGTATTTATCCAAAGGAAAAGAAATCTGTATAACCTGCACTCACATGTTTATCACAGCACTATTTACAGCAGCAAAGATATGGAATCAACCTAAGTGCCCATTGATGGATGAATAAATAAAGAAAATGTGGTATATATACAGAATGAAATATTATGTGGCCATAAAAAAATAATAAAATCATGTCACTGCAGCACAGGGATGGAACTGGAGGTAATTATGTTAGCTCAAATAAGCCAGGCACAGAAATTCAGATGTCACATGTTCTCACTCATATGTGGAAGCTAAAGAAACTGATCTCATGGAGACAGAGAATAGGATGATACATACCAGAGCCTGGGAAGAATGTGTGGATGGAAGGGGGGTGGATAAAGAGAGGTTGGTTAATGGATACAAACACACAGTTAGAACAGGGGTCCCCAACTCCTGGGCCGCAGACTGGTACCAGTTCATGGCCTGTGGGTGAGCATTAGGAGAGCAAGCATTACTGTCTGTGCTCCACCTCCTGTCAGGTAAGCGGTGGCATTAGATTCTCACAGGAGCACCAACCCCATTATGAACTCTGCATGTAGGGGATCTAGGTTGTGTACTCCTTATGAGAATCTAACTAATGCCTGATGATCTGAGGTGGAACAGTTTCATCCTGAAATAATCCCCCACCACACCCCCCATCCATGGAAAAACTGGCTTCCACAAAACAGGTCCCTGATGTCAAAAAGGTTGGGGCCACTAAGTTAGAACAAGTAAGCCTCAATATTCAATAGCAGAGTAGGATGACTATAGTTAGCAACAATGTATTATATATTTCAAAGTAGCTACAAGAGAGAACTTGAAATGTTACCAGCACATAGAAATGATAAATACTTCAGGTGATGGATACCTAAAATACCCTAACCTGATCACCACACATTCTATGCACGTAAGAAATATTCACAAGTACCGCATAACATGTAAAATATTTGTATCAATTTTAAAAATTAAAAATTGAAAAAATAGGAGAAAAATGAAAACAAATGTTAAGGTTGCTTAAATAAGTAATCATAAATCCACATGATGAAAATTTATGCAGCTATTGAAAAGCATATTGAAAAGAAGAATATCTAATATCAGGAAAACGCTCAACTAATAATGTTAAATTAATAAAAAGCTACAAAATACATTACATAGTAATCCCAATTTTTAAAACACATCATGTACATGGAGTGTGTGTATAAAGAGGCTTAAATGATATAAAACAAGAGATTAACAGAGAGTATCTTCGGGGAACAGGGTTTTGAAGTACTTCTTTTTTATACTATGTGCTATATAACCAAATAATAATTGATATTACAAGTTTCAGTTTCACCATTTACCAACTGTCAATTTCTTTGAGCATTAAGTCTCCTCACCTGTGAATTAGGATAATGGTACTCACCCTGAAGAATAGTGGAAAAGTGGTAATAATGTATACAAACAACCTAAAATGTTATCTGAAAAGTATCAAGCATTATATAGTTCGCTTAATTCACCTCTCTTCTGTGTTCAGTACATTTCTCTCTATACCTCTTATAGAAAAACGCCCTAATAACAGGGTTCAGCTAGGTATAAACTGAGAATCCTCTGAAATCAATTTCCTATACCTAAAACCATGAAATCATCAAACTGAAAAAGCAGCACCTCTAAACCGGACATTCTCCCCTAGAAACACTGTTCTCTGACCCAAATCATTTAAAGAAATTTAAGATGAATACAACATATGTTCTCAAGTTACAATTTACCTGAATCACATCACACGCTTAGCAAAATATTGCAAAAACCTAAATGATCACAAGCAGTAAGACCTCAGTAATAAAGACTAGGTGTTATTTTAAAAAATACACAATACACAAGGCAAACTGAGCAGTAATTAGAGCAGAAAACATTAGAGAAGCCCTAAATCTCATAGTTTAGCCATTTAAAATGTCAATAAGCCTGTTTCCTCATCTTTGCAATAGACTGGTGAGGAATATCAACAAATGTCAGTTGGCCTACTTTTAGAGGCTTGCTAGTGTTTTGGCTGAACAGACTGGGTGTGTGTGTGTGTGTGTGTGTGTGTGTGTGTGTGTGTGTGTATTTTAAATTTTACATCTGCATTTCTAAGAAATTATTCAAGGCCAAAATGATTGTCTTTCTCCAGGAGCAGGAAGGAAACAGAATATACACCAGACTAACATAATTCTTATGAGTTATAAGCTCTATTAATGTAAAAAACATCAGGCCAAGCACAGAGGATTACACCTGTAGTCCTTGTACTTTGGGAAGCCGAGGCAGGAGGATCACCTGAGGCCAGTGGTTCAAGACCAGCCCGTGCATCACAGTGGGACCCCATCTCCGACCACGCCATTGCACTCCAGCCTGGGTGACACAGCAAGACTCCGTAATTAGCCAGGCATGGTGGCACACGCCTGTGGTCTCAGCTACTTGGAGGTTGAGGCAGGAGGATCACTTGGGCCCAGGAGGTCAAGACTGCAATGAGCCATGATTGTGTCACTGTTCTCTAGCTTGGGTGACAGAGCAAAATTCTACCCCAGAGAAAGAAAAAAGAAAAAAAGAAGTCAGGTGTGGCAGCTCACACTGTAATCCCAGCACTTTGGGAGGCCAAGGCAGGAGGATCACTTGAGCCCAGGAGGTCAAGGCTGCAGTGAGCCATGATTGTGCCACTGCACTCCAGCGTGGGCAAGAGAGAGAGAGACCCTGTCTCAAAATAAAATAAATAAAATAAAACACATCATTTGAT
Source organism: Pan troglodytes (assembly GCF_028858775.2). Classification (NCBI taxonomy): domain Eukaryota; kingdom Metazoa; phylum Chordata; class Mammalia; order Primates; family Hominidae; genus Pan; species Pan troglodytes. The sequence goes on along the minus strand of NC_072417.2, from coordinate 73,911,859 downwards.
CACTGATAATTTATAAACAACACTTTATACAAAGTAGCATTCTAGATTATTGTCTATAAAATATTGAATAAATTCATTATGGGGTACCCCTCATATGGTACATATTATTATTATGCAAGTCACTGCATAGAATGCAAATATTAGAAAAACACAGTTCCCATCATTCCAAAAAGCTAAGATTATAGTAACAGAAATTCCATAATAAAACAGAAATTTTGTCCAAAATCTATGAAAATCAGACACTGGCAAGGAAGAACTACTTCCTGACCATCAACAATATGGAAAATGTAATAAAATAAGAAGACGCGGCAGAGCGTGGTGGCTCATGCCTCTAATCCCAGCACTTTGGGAGGCCGAGGCAGGCAGATCACGAGGTCAGGTGATCGAGACCATCCTGGCTAACATGGTGAAACCCCGTCCCTACTAAAAATACAAAAAATTAGATGGGCGTGGTGGCAGGCGCCTGTAGTCCCAGCTACTTGGGAGGTTGAAATAGGAGAATGGCGGGAACCCGGGAGGCGGAGCTTGCAGCGAGTGGAGGTCGAGCCACTGCACTCCAGCCTGGGCGACAGAGCAAGACTCTGTCTATAAATAAATAAATAAATAAATAAATAAAATAAGAGACAGATAACAACAAAATAAAATTTTAATTAAACTTTTAAGAAAAGTCATGATTTAAAGTTAGGCATAGTAAAATACAGAAGGATTTTCTTAGTATGAAACTAAAGATTGATAATAACCTAGTAAAGGGCTCAAATCAATGAGAAAGAATATAAACAAGTGTGATATTAATGAATATAAATAGCAAAAATATGAGGATTTTCTATCTTCCCTAGTAATCAAGGATCAAAAAATTACATATGGGTACAGTGGGTCACATCTGTAATCCCAGCACTGGGAGGCTGAGATGGGAGAACTGTTTGAGGCCAGGGGTTCAAGACTAGCCTGGGCAACATGGCAAGACCTCATCTCTACAAAAAATTTAAAAATTAGCCAGGCATGCTGACGTGTGCCTGTAGTCCTAGGTATTCAGGAGGCTGTGGTGGGAAGATTGCTTGAGCCTAGGAGTTTGAGGCTTCAGTGAGCTAGGATCACACCACTGCATCCCAGCCTGGGCCACAAAGTGAGACTGTCTCTAAAAATAAACACTTTTAAGTTACATATGAATAGGATTTTCTCCCATCCAGACAGGCAAAGATTGAAAAGATTCATAATAACCAGTATAGGACAGAATAAGGAGAAATGGGATTCTCATGTATAAATGTTGGTAGATTCTCTCTAAGAGGAAATTTTACAGCATGCATCAAAATTGAAATACACAAGGCCAAGGCGGGCGGATCACGCAGTCAGGAGATCAAGACCATCCTGGCTAACATGGTAAAACCCCGTCTCTAATAAAAATACAAAAAATTAGCCAGGCATGGTGGCAGGTGCCTGTAGTCTCAGCTACTCGGGAGGCTGAGGCAGGAGAATGGCGTGAACCCAGCAGACGGAGCTTGCAGTGAGCCGAGATCGTGCCACTGCACTCCAGCCTGGGCGACAGAGTGAGACTCTGTCTCAAAAAAAGAAAAAAAAAAATGAAATACACATGTGAGCAATTCCCCATTAGGAGTTACCCTTAAAAAAAAATTCCTTGTATACTTTTTTAAATGTACATATATGGAAGTATATAACAACATAACCAACTGGGAAAAAACAATATAAATACCCATACAATACAATGTTACATAATTTTTAGCAATAATAAAATAAATACCTAAGTTCTGAAATAAAACAATGTTCACTATAAATCGTTATGAAAAATATTACACTTACACACACACACACACACACACACACACCCTTCAGCCAATACATGTAATACATATAAACAAACTGAATCAGTCCTGGGACATAATAATATAAGTTAGTGTTATGCATGTGTGAATAGTTAAGGGGAAAAAAACTAGAAATATATGCTGTTAATATGGGCCTTTGGTACAATGCTCAATATCTGAGGAAGGATGAAAAGGAAGAAGCAGTCAGATTTACCTTTGCTAACACAGACTCACATAAATTTTCATTTCCCACATTTGAGTATTACTTGATTTTTTTAATAATCAATATTTTCAGTGGTTAGAATTACATGGTCCTTACTTTAAGAAATTAAAAACAGGCTGGGCGCAGTGGCTCACGCCTGTAATCCCAGCACTTTGGAAGGCCGAGGCAGGTGGATCACCTGAGGTCAGGAGTTCGAGACCAGCCTGACAAATATGGAGAAACCCTGTCTCTACTAAAATTACAAAAACTAGTCGGGTGTGGTGGCACATGCCTATAATCCCAGCTACTCGGGAGGCTGAGGCAGGAGAATCACTTAAACCCAGAAGATGGAGGTTGTGGTGAGCCTAGATTGCACCATTGCACTCCAGCCTGGGCAACAAGAGTGAAACTCCATCTCAAAAAAAAAAAAAAAAAGAAAAAGAAAAAAAAGAAACAAAAACATATTAAAGGAAGTGAAAGTCTCTTTTTCACTTGTATATTAAAATATACATACTGATACATTTTATTACAAAAGTGAGGTACTAAAAGCCAAAATGGCTACTTAAAGTAATGAATAAGAAAAATTTATTACTTGGAATTAAGTTCTGGAAGGACAGATTTGAAAGATAATTAGTAACAGTTTTTATCTGAGATAATACCAATTAATTAGTCATAGCTTTCTGGAATATTGCATTGAAAAAAATCCTAAGGCAGATCTAGGTTCATTAAGAAAATAATCAATTATTATTGATAGTGGCCATGAAGAAGCAGGGATGCATAAGCTGTGTTGACATGAGTAAATGCCCATTAAATATAATGATGGTCTTCTGTGGGATATGAAGACATCCAAATCCTTCAGTTTCTCACTTTTAGTTAGGGGACAGACTTTCTACAGAAATACCTTTAGAAAGGGAATTCACTTTTTCTTCCACGTCTTAAATTGCAAAGTATTATACAATCCAGCAACATTCAACAAATATTTATTAATACCTTGTATAAAGCACTCTGTGAGACACTGAATACATAAAAACAGTCTGCAAATGTAGCAAACAAGAGGCAAATGAACAATTAAAGAACATTAAGTCCTATGGGAGCATGCACTACTGACAGTGGATAAGAAACAAGAAGGGTTAGAAGGACATAAGTATTCTAGAAGAGGAAATAACAAAAGCAGACCTGAAAGCAGGAAGATGGGTCTTCTGAGGAAATAAAAGAAATTCAGTACAACTATCACAAGGGAATGTTGTTGTGATGACTAGTGAGGGGGACAGGGTAAGGATGGCAGAATGTGATGCTGGAAAAATGCACAGGAAGGGATTCAGTTCACAAAAGATTTACAGAACCTTCTATGCAGCAGCACTGCTAAATTCACTGATTAATTCTAACTATTTGTTGGTTCTATTGCATTTTCTATGTACACAATCATGTTATCGATGAATAACGACACTTTGATATCCTTCTTTCTAATCTTTATGTCTTTTTTTTTTTTCTTGCCTTATTGTAATGGCTAGGAACTACAATAAATAGAAGTGGTGACAGAAGTCATCCTGAACTCAGCAGGAAAGCATTCAATGTATCAACACTGAGTATGATGCTTGGTATACATTTTTAAAGCAGATAACTTTTATCATATTCAGAAAAATTTTTTTCTATTCCTAGTTTGCTAAAACTTTTCTTTTTTAAATCATAAATGGCTACTGAGATTTGGCAAAGTTTTCTTCTACTTCTATTGAGATGATCATACAGGTTTTCTTCTTCACTCTAATACAGTAAATTACATGGATTAATTTTCTTTTTTTTTTTTGAGATGGAGTCTCACACTGTCACCCTGACTGGAATGCAATGGCGCTACCTCGGCTCACTGCAACCTCTGCCTCCCAAGTTCAAACAATTCTCCTGCTTCACCCTCCCGAGTAGCTGGAATAACAGGCACTGGCCACCATGCTCGGCTAATTTTTTGTATTTTTAGTAGAGACGAGGTTTCACTATGTTGGCCACTCTGGTCTTGAACTCCTGACCTCATGATCCACCTGCCTCGGCCTCCCAAAGTGCTGGGATTACAGGCGTGAGCCACCATGCCCATCCCATTGATTAATTTTCAAATGCTAGCCAACATTGTATTCCTGGAATAAATCTTACTTTGTCCTGATGTATAATTATTTTTATATGTCATTGGATTCTATTTGCTACTTATTTGTATGTAAAGTATACCAAGAAAGAAGAAAGGAAGGGAAAGAAGAAAGAAGGGGGGAGGGTATTAGATATGAGAAGTATAGGATAAGAAAAACATAACAGCAGAAAATAATTGTTCAATAGAAGTAATAGAAAGCCACACTGGAACTATCTCAAAAAAAGAATAAGAAAGAAATTAATTTTAAAAAATTAACCAGTACAAGGGATTTAACACCCAGATAATACAAGTTATAGAAAGAGTGAACAATGAAAACTCAATGGAAGAAATCAACAACAAAAATTGAAGCCATTTCATCAAAATACCGGACTTGCATTTCCAAATTAAAACGGTCCAGGAAAATGTGTGAATCAAGACACAAAGCTGCAAAGTCTCAGAACATCGGGAACAAAGCCAGCATTGTATGGATTTCCAGAAAGTAAAACAAGCCACAAAGAAAAAGGTATCAAAATGGCCTCAGACTCTTCAACATAATGTTACACCAATGCCTTCGAAATTCTGAAGTAACATTCTTATAAACACGTATTTGTTATCCAGCCAAACAATCAATCAAGAGTGAAGGAAGAATAAAGACAGACAATATCTCCCACACATCCTTTTTCAGAAAGCTACATATTCCACCATAACGAATTAAAGCAAAATGGGTAAAAGAGAAAAGTGGGTATTACTCTTTTCCATTACAAGTTTTATGTGATCATTTGCACGTATAACTTTGGGGGAAAAAAATCTAAAAGGCTGCTCCGAAGGTAGTGAGTTCTTGATTGTTTACAGTCAGTTACTGATGGAACTCCTTGTTCTACTTTTTCCCCCCTTCTCACTACTGCACTTGACTAGTCTTTTTTAAAAATCTAAAAAATTAATCAAATACAATAAAAGCTACACAAGTAATTTGTTCAAATCATAACAGAAAACTAACCCATGTAAAATTATATTTTAAATCTAACAATACATTTTTAAATAAATACATTATAGTGAAGGAAGGAATCTTTTTTTTTTAAGAGGAAAGTAAATTAAATCTACTTCTAAATAAAATATTAGCAATATTAATTAGATATTTCCATGACATATTTCTGCCTTAAAAGTTGAGAAAAGATGAACATTGATAATACACATAAACAAAATAACTTCATAAATAACATGAAGAGGGAAAAATCTGCGTCTGTGAATTACACACAAAGAAACAGCAGAGCCCTTTAGTAATAAAGTCCTCCTTAATTCCAGCCATCCGAAGAGAAAGCTGGCTATTCCAAAACCCTTCTAGAAAAGGTCTAGAATCTTCATTATCAAAATATTTCAACAAAGTACAAATGCAACAAAAAACAGAACAAGAGAGAGAGTGACAGAGCATGAGAGAGCGAGAGACAGCACAATCAATTGTGTGAGAAAGAAACAGAGAGACAGCTAAAGAGCTGAAATCAGAATATGCCATAGAGTTGAATAGCAAGGGAGAAAATCTACACGTGACTGCAAGATACTGTTGCTTGTTTCCTCCACCCTCCTCATTTCATTTAGGCAGATTTAGTTGCTAAATTAATCCCTAAATTATTTACGCACAATCACAATGTCATAAGTTTTCAAAAACATCTTTCTCACAAATTTAGAGGATTAGCTGCTCCAAGAAGTCTTATAAGATTTTTTTCACTTCCGGTAACTTCTTAAAATATAATAGAATTAAAATATTTTAATATCCTCTTTTTAAGAAGATTTTAAAGTATCCAAACATGATTATTATGATTATGTTTTCACTGCACATGCAAAAACATGCTTGAGTGAACACAGGAAAGGTAATGAGAGAATAACACCTTTGGAAAACTCAAAGTATTAAGGAGTCAGGAGTTATTTAGCCATCTAAACAGCAAGTTTAATACAAACACATATTTGAATTTTTTAAATAAATATAAACCATATATGTTATTTAAACACAACATTAAGAAGTATTCTCTATTAAAGCAGAATTGCAAGCTTAAAAGCCCAAAACTCCACTTCTGACATAGCTGTAGATGCAGACAGCAGAGTCATCTACAGCCCAGAGAAAAGTGAAAACCAAGCTCTCCACGGCATAAGTATAACTGAGAAGGAGGGCAAAGGCATGAGAACAACAGAGACTTGAGGAATACCCACAGAAGAAAGCTAAGCCAGAAACATAACAAAGGCAGCACAGTCAGCCAGGAAGGGATCTGGGAAGAAGGATGCCATGAAAACCAAGAGAGAAAAAGGGCTTCAAGAAAGAGCCAGCAAAGGCAGAGGCTAAATCGAGATCAAAGAGGATGAAGATAAATCAAAACCACAGCAGAAAGTGAATGGCCATATTGAATTGGTTAAGATTACCTATTTCCATCTCAACTGACAGAACTAAGTTTATCTTTGGGGGAGGTGGGGAAGGGGAATGGACACTTGGAGGAAAACAGACTTTAGTTATCATTCTTGCTGCCTGTAGTCCAAGACCAACAAAAGAGAAACTCTTTTCTGAATGATTCTTTTCTTAAGGACTACACTCACCAAACTGTGGAGCAGGCAAGATTCTAGCCGCTCGAATTGGGCCATGTCGAACAGAGAAGAGCTCTTGTGCTTCGCCACTGATCTGCATAAGAGAAGAAAGAAAATATTTCAGTGGGAAAATGAAGGTCACAACAGTATTATATAAAAACAAGATCTTCTAAATTTTATAACAATATTTTGTCTGAAATATATATACATACACCCACACCCATTTATCATTGGTCATACATGTTAAGTATATTCATATCTTAAATTACTGCAAGTAATTTTAGAAAACTGTAAGAGCACACACTTGATATGAACAGAAAAAAAGGGTCTGTTCTGGAAGTCTATAATTTTTATCTTATTAAACCATTAGAAATCTGTACAGTTCCTGCACAACTGCCTTCTTTGAGAACAAAACAACTGTAATACTACTCTGAAAATCTCACCTTAAATATTATAGCAACTTTAACAAATATGTTGTAAATGAGGAAAAGCAATACTTATTGCAAAGAACACTTAGGTGAAATGTGAATAACTTAGGTATACTTATGGTTAGGCAACTAATTGTCTGTTAACCTTGAGTAAATCATGTAACCTCAATAAGCCTATATTCTTTCACAATCATAAAACGAAAAGGAAAAGCTGCTAAAAAAAAGCTGCCAGGATACTTCTAATTTCAATATTCTATGAACAAAAAATTCTATATATATATACAACTTTTAAAAGTCATCATTTTTATTATACACATAGCTCAAACATTATGAATATCCAAGCACTTTGAGTCATTCATTCTATTAATTCAAAAGGTAAAGAGTATGTTCAGGACATTTTGCGGGGGATAAAAATTTTTTTAAAAGAAGAACAAAAGGTAAAGAGGTATGGTAATATGTGTCGAGTGTGAAAACAACTGCTTTTCAAACTGCTGATTGAAGCACTGAGCAGATTAAATTATAGTTAAGAATAGCTTTCCTATTTCCATCTCAACTGACAGAACTACGAGTTTATCTTTGGGGGAGGTGGGGAAGGGGGATGGACAGATTAAATTACTGTACATGGTACTGTAGTTCTTAAACCATTTTCATAATTGCCTAGTGTTTGATGAAATACGCAATATCAGAGAAAATGGCAAACATTATAAAACTAGTTCAAGATACAAAAGAACTTACAACCAATGTAATAAAGATATAAATTCAATAGAGGAAACATACTGATGGTATTTTTTAAATAACTGCCTGCCATACAAGCAGTTTAAAATATCAAAGATGTATACATTATAAAATTAGAAGTGTATAAATCTTACAATATTACTATAAATCTACAGAGCTCTCTTTTAGAGTAACTACTTTTTTAGATTTTCAGCTTCTATCTGAATTTAAGAGCTGCAAACTATAAATATTTTTGTTTCTTAAAATGTTAAGTTGTGATAACGCCTAAATGACTATCACATTCATTTTGCTTATGATAATTACTACAAATTATTTATTAGCAAGAAATCCTTCTGTAGCACTTGGGATGCAGATGTGAAGAATGCTAGGACTAACTGTGCAACAATAGCACCACCTATCACCAATGAAACACGTAAAAGCTATAAACTCATTATTCCAAACTATAAGAACTTATTTACTCTACAAATTCCTTTGTAACTTTTAATTTTCAGAATAAAAACCATGGCCATTATAGTCCACATTTTATTATTATAGAACAAAATTTAAAATTTAGAAAAAGTCTTCAAAGGTTATTTGTTCAACTTCCCCTGCAATGTAGTATCGTACATTCTCTGAAATCTAAAAATTACAGTCTTTTTTATTTTAAGCATATATATGCTAAAAGGTGTAACATTAATGTAATCTAATTATATTACAGATGTGTTATTGGCTATTTCCACCTACCTTTTAAAATTTTAACAATAGCCAAAAGAATAAAAACACTGCCAAGCCATTTACATTTTAAAAATAAATTATTGTAACAGATAAGTGTTACCCAATATACCTGCTATTTCTATTAATAAAACAAAAAATATATTTTAAAATAATACCATAGAACTTACATTGAAATTATATTTCAAGTAATGAAAAATACTTCTCACTTTACACTTATAATAAATTATAGTATTCTGAAACAAAATCCACCACTCTGTACTATGATTTCCATATGCCAGTTCTAGTATTTAGCTTTTGGTCCTATCAAATAAAACCTTTATGTTAAAGAAGTGTAACCATATTTAAATGAGCTGCTGTACTCAATTATTCAAAAAAAAAGAATAAAACAAATCTGTCTTAGCATACTCACAATATAAAAGTTTGCTATCATTGTATTTAATACACAAGAGCTTATTCTGACATCAAAAAACATTTTGAAACCTGAATATACAATACTTTTCAGCAAAACAGCTTTCAAAACAAACCTAAATGCCCTATTCTAAGCTTGTATCTTAAATCCCTCCTTACATATAAGGCAATGGGTGAGGGAGGAACAAAACATTTGGACTGATTTGAAAATGCATCCCCACATTCACTGTCCATTCTTCATTACCTCTATGGTCCTCTATCTGTGTTTAATTATAACTCCGGGGTGGGGGTTGGGGGGAGCAGAGGAAACATTGTGTCACATTTATAGATATTTCTGAATATATTAAAATCAGGATTGTACAACCTACTGAAATTAGAAGCATAATTCTAAACTATCCTATGTGAGTCACAAAATGTCAAACTTCCTCGAGGAGAGAATTCTCCAAATAGTCTGTGGGAATTCTACATTAGAGTACCATTTCAGAACAGAAGCAGAGTTAAGGTTTATACAGATATGATCCATACATTTTAGAAAGGACACACAGAGGATGGTTAGTCTTTACAGATTCTGCTTTAGCTATCTTTCTGAATAATAATTTTATACATTATGTCCACTGATAATTTTGCCTTCAAATAAGTGCCAAAACTGATTTTTTATAAGGCTGTCAAGAGTGATTTTTTAGGTTTTAAGAAAAGAGCTCATTAAAAATGGCAAGGAATCTCAGAGATAAGGATTTTCTAGATCCTGAAAAGAAGTATACTAAACTGTAAGTTCACTTTTAAACCAACAATAGCAATAAATACAAGAGTAGAACTACAAGGAAAGAGAGTCCAAGCAGTATTCCAACTTCGGGGAGAAGAGCGAACAGGGAGAAAGCCTCTCCAAGAGCTCCTCATGGTCTCTGCCTTTGTTCTTACTGGCATTTTAATTTCTGATGACAGACTTTTGTTGTTTGGGGCATAAACCGGACGTACCAGTTTGGAGGCACAATAAGGAGAACAAAGAATGATTTGTTCACACTGTAGGAAAAAAAATCTTTTCCAACCATAGAAAATAGCTTTCGCATGGTGAAAATATGCAAATTACATACCAAACCAAAAAAGGGGTGGGGGTAGTACAAGTTTAGAATCTCACAACTCGATCTAAGGCAAAAGGAAATTACAACAGCTAAGACAATAATATACACACAGAAAAGGCTACACAAGTTCTGGGAGAGCTGTAGAAGTGCTTTTAGAGAATTCTGAAAGCAAATGAAGGTTATCTTGCCCTCAGAATCAAACTTATTTCTAAACTTCTGATGACTTTCCATAGACCAATTATAATATAGAAAATTCAAATACCAAAAGACAATAAAAATACTGCTTTATAATGCTGCATTATTAGGACAAGAGTACACATTCACAACCCCACTTTCCCCTATAGATACTGGTTAAATGGATGTTTGTGGTCCACAAATGATTTTTTTTTTTTAGCAAACTTTATCAAAAGGTAACAAACACAGAAAAAATACATACATCCTAAGTATATGTATAACATGAATTTTAAATGTTAACATACCTCTGAACCAAAAGACATCAAGAAACAGAATATTATGGATACTCAGAAGGTCCTGCTACATCTCTTTTCAGTCATAATCCCAACTCAAGAGTGGCCATAACTACAATCCTGATTTCTATTACTTTAAGTTCTACTTGTTCATCTTAATGTAAATGGGTTCCCACAATATGTACCCTTGGGAATGGCTTCTTTCACACATTACTATGCTTATGGAATTAATTCATGTTGTTGCATGGAATTGTAGTTTTATACATATTGCTATATAGATTTCCATTGTATGAAAATATTACAATTTTTTTTTTTTTGAGAAGGAGTCTCACTCTGTCACCCAGGCTGGAGTGCAGTGGCGCGATCTTGGCTCACTGCAAGCTCCACCTCCTGGGTTCACGCCATTCTCCTGCCTCAGCCTCCCAAGTAGCTGGGACTACAGGCACGTGCCACCATGCCCGGCTAATTTTTTGTATTTTTAGTAGAGACGGGGTTTCACTGTGTTAGCCAGGATGGTCTCAATCTCCTGACCTTGTGATCTGCCCACCTCGGCCTCCCAAAGTGCTGGGATTACAGGCGTGAGCCACCGTGCCTGGCCGAAAATATTACAATTTTATCCATTGTACTACTGTTCATGGACCTCTGAGTTGTTTTTACTTTTTTACTTCTAGTTTTTAGCTCTTAAGATGTCAAGGAGGCCAGGCACAGTAGCTCATGCCTTATAATCCCAACACTTTGGGAGGCCAAGGTGGGTGGAACACTTGAGGTCATGAGTTCGAGACCAGCCTGGCCAACATGGTGAAAAGCTGTCTCTACCAAAAATACAAAAATTAGCCGGGCATGGTGGCACACACCTGTAGTCCCAGCTACTCGGGAGGCTGAGGTGGGAAGATTGCTTGAACCCAGGAGGCGGAAGTTGCAGTGAGCTGAGATTGCACCATTGCACTCCAGCCTAGGCAACAGAGCAAGACTCAGTCTCAAAAAAAAAAAAAAAAAAAAAAAGATGTCAAGGAAAATTGTGAAAGATTTTGAAATGCTGAATAGATTACTTTGTGTTCTGTGTTTTTTCTATGGATTACCAAGAGCTCTCTAGCAGACCCTTTGGGGTTATCTGATTCTATAGGGGATCCACACTTTGTCTTTGACTGGGCTACTGTACAATACTCTGAGCTGTCAAAAACTGATAGTAATGCAATTTATTCTTGTGCACAGAAATGCAAATGAATTTTGTCTGGTAGAGATACAAGTGAATTCCACTCTGTAGAAAAGATTATTCCAAACAGTACATTTTAGTGCCCAACAGAATATTAACCAAGCTTGTATCTATTAGAAAATTTATTTCAGTATTCCTAATTGCTTCTCTGTGATATTCACCTTCTTCTTGGAACCAGCTATAATAACATCCCAAATCCCTAATCAATGAGTTAAAAAAAATGCAGGATATCTGTCCCTTATATAGTTGTATGAGATCACTGTTTTACCATTTTGAAAACAACATAATAAAGAATATTGATATAAACATTCTCACAAATGTCTTTTAGTAAACATGTATATGTATTTCTCTTGGATATATATCTAGTAGAGTAACTACTTCTGTATATTAGGGCAGGCACATGTGTATCTTTTGTAGATTTAATTTTCCAATGTGATTGTACCAATTTACACTTCCATCAGCAACGTAAAAGAGTTCTATCTGCTCCACATCCTAGCCAATATTTAGTGTCAGCCATTCTGGTAGGTGTCCAAAAATTATGGATTTAAATCAATAGATGCATGGTAACTGAAATGCATAAATCAGTCTCCAATGGATATGTAATGCTGCCTCAAATTAAATATATAAATAATTAGTCTTTATTATAATGGCCCTCCACGAGGGCAGATGATGTAAGACTTTTGTCCTGAAGGACAATAGATAGGTATGATAGTACAGGATATTAATGAGATTCAAGGACTCGATTAAGCAGCTCTTGGAATAAGTAGAGTTTTTTTGTACATAATGAAATTCATATCTTAATTCCAAATACAATAATGACCAATCCTTCCCTCAAACTAAGGTGCAATGATTAGGTTCTAGCAACACAATGTCCTTCGAAGCTGAAATACACTGATTTGTGAACATTCAGACTTTCAGTTTCCAGGCCAACACATGCAGCTCAGAATACTTCACTTAGATCTGACAACAGGTAAAAAGCTGAACAGCTCTTCTTACATCCGTCAGAAAAATGACGTCATAGAGCAAACTGCTGCCCCCAAAATTGGAGAGACAAACAGGCTGATACAGAGAATCACAATTTACCAGGGCAGAAATCCACAAGCGAGAACCTCAGGACTCAGTACCAAGGTAGGAACACCTAAACTGTGATTGACAAATTTCTAGAGGCTCAATGTGGACAAGACATTGTAAAATGTAATAATTAAAAATTGTAAAAAGTAAAAATTCCAGGGGAACCCAGACCTAGGGGCCCTCACACTGATGTGTTTTAACTCCAGGAGCTCCACCAGGCTCTAACAGCCAATACTGAATAAAAATCCCCTCGAGCCTCTGGCAGTGGGTGTGAAAATGGAACCATCTTGAAATATGCCAGACCAGATCATTCTGTTCTTAACAAAGCCTGGCCTCAACAGAAACTACTTTATGAGAGCCTAACTTGCTGGGGTTATATCAGAGCTTAACCTACCTGGGGAAAGGTAAATACCCAAATCCAATCTCCTCTTACCTTCCTGTCTCACTTGAGGATGTTAAAAAACACACCACACACACTCAAAAAAATAATGAGAAACAAAGGACTAAAACTTACCCACAGGACTGTAGAATGGTTTCCCTCCCCACACACCGCCACTCAATTACTAACGTCCCATTTACCATAGTTCCTTTTACCCAATACATCATATCCTCCCTTTTTTTCTTTTCTTTTTTTTTTTTTTTTTTTTGAGACAGGGTCTCACCCTGTCACCCAGGCTGGAGTGTAGTACCATGATCTCGGCTCACTGCTGCCTCGGCCCCCCTGGGCTCAAGTGATTCTCCCACCTCAGCCTCTCAAGTAGCTGGGACTACAGGTGCCCACCACCATGCCCAGCTGAATTTTTTTGTATGTTTTTGTAGAGACAAGGTTTCACCATATTGCCCAGGCTAGTCTTGAACTCCTGGCCTCAGTGATCCACCCGCCTCACTCTCCCAAACTGCTGGGATTACAGGTGTGAGCCACCACACATGGACCATATCTTCCTTTTAACAAAAAATTAGAAAGCATACTAAAAGGCAAACAATACAATCTGAAGAGACTCAACAAGCATCAGAACCAGAATCAGAACTGGTAAGCTCAGAGAACAGCATGAGGGATAAATGCCCCAAAAAACCCTACACCAAGGCATACCATTTTCAAATTTCAAACAAATCAAAGATAAAGAAAAAATCTTGAAAGAAGCCAAAGGAAAAATTATCTACTTGTAGAAGAGAAAGGATAAGAATTACATTGCCTTTTCCTCATAAACGATGCAAGCAAGAAGAGAGTGAAGCACTTAGAGTGTTGTGTGAAAGAAAAAAAAAAAAAAAAACAGCAACCTCTAATTCTGTATCCTGAAAACTCATCCTTCAAAAACAAAAGACAAAAACTTTCTTGGACAAACAGGAACCGAGGGAATTTGTTGCTGGTAGACCTGCCTTGCAAGAAATGTTAAAAGAAGTTCTACAGGGAAAAAGGTAACAATATAGGTCAGAAACTCAGATTTACATAAGGAAATAAAAACAACAGAGAAGAATAAGTGAAGGTAAAATAAAACTTATTTTTCTTTCCTTTTTTTTCAGACAGAGTTTTGCTCTTGTCGCCCAGGCTGGAGTACAATGGCGTGATCTCAGCTCACTGCAACCTCTGCCTCCTGAATTCAAGCAATTCTCCTGCCTCAGCCTCCCAAGTAGCAGGTATTACAGGTGCCTGCCCCTACACCTGGCTAATTTTCGTAGTTTTAGTAGAGACAGGGTTTCACCACATTGACCAGGCTGGTCTTGATCTCCTGACCTCAGGTGATCCACCTGCCTCAGCCTCCCAAAGTGCTGGGATTACAGGCATGAGCCACTGCGCCTGACCCAAAACTTATTTTTCTTACTGATTTTTTTACAGATAATAGTTTGTTCAAAATAATAGCAATAACGTACTCAATTATGTATGTGTATGTATATATGTGTGGTATTGTGTGTGTATATATATGCACTTATGCATATGTGAAGTAAATGACAGCAATGATACAAGAAACAAGAGAGAATTATGAATAGTTTGTTAATATTAGGTATTGCACTACCCATGAAGCAGTATAGTGTTATTTGAAAGTGGACATGCATTGGTTATAAATGTATTTTGCAAACTCCAGGACAATCACTAAAAGAAGTTTAAAATGTAGTAAAAATGATATGCTAAGAAAGGTAAGAAACAACATCATATAAAATGCTCAAACTAAAAAAGCAGCAAAAGTATGAAAGATAAAAAAAGAAAAAAACAAAGCAACAATAAAAAAAATAAAATTTGCCAGTCATGATGGCTTGCTACATGGAAGGCTGAGGCAGGAGGATCATTTAAGCCCAGGAGTTCGAGGCTACAGTGAGCTGTGTTCATGCCACTGCACTGCAGCCCGGGCAGAAGACCAAGCCCCTTTCACAAGAAAAAACTTTAAAAAATACAAAAAAATAAAAACAAGGGCAACAAATATGGTAGTTATTTATCCATCTATATCAATAATCACGTTAAACATCAATGGTCTAAATATGTCAAACAACAGAGATTGTGAAAACGGATTAAAACACAAGATCCAACTGTATGTTGTATAGAAGAAATTCACTTTAAATATAAAGACAGGGATTAAAAGTAACAGGATGTAGGAAGATATACCATGCTAACACTAATCAAAAGAAGGCAACCACAGCTGTATTAACTTCAGACAGAGCAGATTTCAAGGCAAAGAAACTTGTCAGGGAAAAAGGGGGATATTACATAATGATAAAGGGGTCAATACCCCAAGAAGACTTAATCGGTGCTTACTACATATGTGCTTAACAACACAGCACCAAAATACATGAAGCAAAAATTGACAGAATTGCAAAGAGAAAGAGATGAATCCACTATTAGAGACTCTAACACCCCTCTATCTGAAACGAACAGATCCAGCAGCCAGAAAAGCACAAAAGGACATAGTTGAACTCAACAGCACCATCAGTCAACTGGATATAACTGACATCTATAAACTACTTCTTACAACAGTAGCCCAATAAACATTCTTCAGGCAGACATGGAACATTCACTAAGATAGGGCATCTTCTGGACCACAAAACACACCTTAACAAATTTAAAAGAACAGGCTGGGCACAGTGGCTCACGCCTGTAATCCCAGCACTTTGGGAGGCCAACAAGCAGATCACCTGAGATCAGGAGTTTGAGACCAGCCTGGCCAACATGGTGAAACCCCATCTCTACTAAAAATGCAAAAAGTAGCCGGGTGTGGTGGCACATGCCTGTAATCCCAGCTACTTGGGAGGCTGAGGCAGGAGAATCGCTTGAACCGAAGAGGCAAGGGTTGTAGTGAGCCAAGATTGCACCACTGCACTCCAGCCCGGGCAACAAGAGTGAGACTCCATCTCAAAAAATAATAATAATAATAATAAAATAAATAAAAAATAAAAGAACAGAAATCATTCAATGACCACAATAGAATTATTAAGGTAGAAATTAAAAATAGAAAGCTGGAAAATAACCAAATATTTGAAGATTAAACAACATAATTCTAAATAGCACATAGGTCAAAGAAGAAAGCTCCAGAGAAATGTTTAAACATGTTTAACTAATGAAAATGAAAATACAACTTAAGAAAATTTGTGAAATGCAGTGAAAGCAGTGCATAGAGGGAAATCTGTAGCACTGACTGAATATATTATAAAACAAGAAAGTTCTAAAATTAAAAATCTAACCTTCCACCTTAAAGAAAACTAGAAAAAGAAGAGCAAATTGAATCCAAAGTAAGTGGAAGAAAATAAATAATATAAAATAGAGCAGAAATCAATGAAATTGAAAACAGAAAATCAATAGAGAAGATCAATGAAACCAAAAGCTGGTTCTTTGAAATGATGAATAAAATTAAGACTCTAGCCAAGCTAATTGAAAAAAAAACAGAGAAGGCACAAACTACTAATATTAGAAATGAAAGAGGGGAGTCTGGGCTCAGTGGCTCACGTCTGTAATACCAGCATTTTGGGAGGCCGAGGCAGGTGAATCATCTGAGGTCAGGAGTTCAAGACCAGCCTGGCCAAAATGGTGAAACCCTGTCTCTACTAAAAATACAAAAATTAGCCAGGCGTGGTGGTGCATGCGTGCAATCCCAGCTACTCAGGAGTCTGAGGCAAGAGAACCGCTTGAACCTGGGAGGCAGCGGTTGCAGTGAGACAAGATCGCGCCATTGCACTCCAGCCTCAGCAACAGAGCAAGACTCGGTCTCAAAAATAGGAAGGAAGGAAGGAAGGAAGGAAGGGAGGAAGGGAGGAAGGGAGGAAGGGAGGAAGGGAGGAAGGGAGGAAGGGAGGAAGGGAGGAAGGGAGGAAGGGAGGAAGGGAGGAAGGGAGGAAGGAAGGGAGGGAGGGAGGGAGGGAAGGAAAAGAGGGGAGATCACTGAAGATCCCATGGACATTAAAAGGATAATAAAGGAACATTACGAACAACTCTATGCCCACAAGTTTGATAACCTAGATGAAATGGACCAACCCCTTGAAAGACACAATCTGCCAAAACTCACACAACAATAAATAGACAACCTGAATAGGTCTACACCTATTAAAGAAATTGACTCAGTAATTAATAACCTTCCAAAATAGAAAGCACCCAGGACCAGATGAATTCACTGGTGGATTTTACCATACATTTAAGAAAGAAATAATACCAATTCTTTATCATTCTCTTTGGAAGACAGAAGCATAGAGAATGCTTCCTAAATCATTTTAGGAGGCCAGTATTACTCTAACACCAGAACCACAAAAAAGACGTTAGGCTGTGTGTGGTGGCTCACTCCTGTAATCCCAGCACTTTGGGAGGCTGAGGTTGGTGGATCACTTGAAGCCAGGAGTTTGAGACCAGCCTGGCCAACATGGAGAAACACCGTCTCTACTAAAAATACAAAAAAATTAGCTGGGCATGGTGGTACACGCCTGTAAGAAAAAAAAAGACATTACAAGAAAACCACAGATCAATATCTCTCATGAACATAGATGTGAAAATCCTCAACAAAATACTAGCAAATCAAACCCAACAATGTATAATAAGAATTATAGGCTGGGCACAGTGGCTCACACCTGTAATCCAAGCACTTTGGGAGGCAAAGGCAGGAGGATCACTTGAGTCCAGGAGTTTGAGGTTAACAGTGAGCTATGATTGCACCACTGCACTCCAGCCTGGGTGACGAAGTGAGACCCTGTCTCTGAAAATAAAATAAAGAACCAAGTGGAATTCACACCAGGTATGCAAAGCTGGTTCAACATTCAAAAAATGTTGAATGGCTCACTTAATGTAATAGCTCACTTACACTCACTTAATGGCTCACTTAACATAAGCCATCACATCAATAAGCTACATGGTAAAAATCACATGGTCAAATAATAGATGCAGAAAAAGTATATGACAAAATCCAACACCTATTTATGAAGAAAAAGAAAAAAACTCCTCAGAAACTAGGAATAGAAGGGAACTTCCTCAACCTGATTAAAGAACATCTACAAAAAAAGTCCAGCTAACATCACTTAACCTGTAATCCCAGCACTTCAGGAAGTAGAGGTGAGTGGATCGCTTGAACCCAGGCGTTTGAGACAAGCCTAGGCAACATGGCGAAACCCTGTCTCTATAAAAAACACAAAAATTAGTGCTGCATGGTGGCATGCACCTGTGGTCCCAGCTACTCAGGAGGCTGAGTTGGGAGGATCACCTGAGCTCAGAAAGCAGGGGTTGTAGTGAGCTGAGATCATGCCACTGCACTCAAGCCTGGGTGACAGAGTGAGACCCTGTCTCAAAAATAAAATAAAATACAATAAAATAATAAATAAAATAAAATAAAAAATCATACTGAATGATGAGAAACTCAAAGCAGTTCCACTAAGATCAGGAACAAGGTAAGGATGTCCCCTCTCGCCAGGTTTTTTAACATGACCCTAGCTAATACAGTAAGACAAGAAAAGGAAATAAAAGGTATAAAAATGGGAAAGAAAGAAAGAAAACTGGCTTTGTTCACAGAAGACATGATCATCTATGTATAAAATACAAATGATTCACAAAAAACTGGAATTGATAAGCAATTACAGCAAGGTTGCAGGATACAAGGTTAATACGCAAAAGTCACTTTCTTATATACAAGCATTAAACAAGTGGAATTTGAAATTTAAAAAGACATTACCATGTACATTAGTGCCACCAAAAATGAAATACGTAGGTATAAATCTAATAAAATATGTATGCAATCTATATGAGGAAAACTATAGAACTGATGAAACATATCAAAAAAGAACTAAATAAATGAAGAGACATTCCATATTCATGGATAGGAAGACTCAATATTGTCAAGATGTCAGTTCTTTCCAACTTAATGTATACATTCAATGTAATCCCAATCAAAATCAAAGCAAGTTATTCTGTAGCTATCAACAAATCAATTCTAAAGTTTCTATGGAGAGGTAAAAAATTCAGAATAGCCAACTAAATACGAAGGAGAAAGCAAAGTCAGAACACTGATGCTATCTGATTTCAAGACTTACTTTAAAGCTACAGTAACCAAAACAGTGTAGTATTGGTGAAAGACTAGATAATAAGATCAATGGGACAGAACAAAGAGTTCATAGACCCACATAAATACAGTCAATTGATCTTTGACATAATAGCACAGATAATACAATGGAGCCAAGATAGTCTTTTCAACAAATAGTGCTGAAAAAACTGGACACCCACATGCAATAAAATGAATGTAGACACAGACCTTACACCCTTCACAAAAATTAACTCCAAATGGATTACAGATCTAAATGTGAAACACGAAAGTCTAAAACTCAAAAAATAATATAGGAGTCTGGGCACAGTGGTTCACACCTGTAATCCCAGCACTTTGGGAGGCTGAAGTGGGAGGACTGCTTGAGGCCAAGAGTTCAAGACCAGCCTGGGCAACACAGCAAGACTCCATCTCTACTAAAAATCTAAAAATTAACTGGGTGTGGTAGTGTGCACCTGTCGCCCTAGCTACTCAGGAAGCTGAAGCAGGAGGATCACTTGAGCCCACAATTTAAAGCTGTAGTGAGCTAGGATCGCATTACTGGGTAATAGAAGCCTGGGTAGTAAAGCAAAACTCTAGCCTGGGGATTAGAGCAAGACTTTGTCTCTCAAACTAAATAAATAACAGGAGAAAACCTAGATGATACTGGGTATAGTGATGATTTTTTTGATACACCAATAGCACCATCCATGTAAGAAAAAAATAAGCTAGACTTGGTTAAAATTTAAAACTTCTACACTCCAAAAGACATTGTCAAGAGCATAAGCCAAGCCATAAACTGAGAAAACATTTGCAAAAGACACATCTGATAAAGTACTGTTATCTAAAATATACAAAGAACTTTTAAAACTCAACAATAAGAAAACAATCTGATTTTTTTTGAGACAAGGTCTGGATCTGTCACCCAGGCTGGAGTGCAGTGGCGTGATCAATGCTCACTACAGCCTCAACTTCCTGGGCTCAAGCATTTCTCCCACCTCAGCCTCCCAAGAAGCTGGGACCACGGGTACATGCCACCATGCCCAGCTAACTTTTTAAAAATTTTTTTGTAGAGACGGGGGTCTCACAAAGTTGCCCAGGCTGGTCTCGAACTCCTGGGCTCAAGCAATCATCTCACCTCAGTCTCTTAGAAGTGCTAGGATTATAGACGTCAGCTACCACACCCAACCAAACATCCAGTATTTAAAATTGGCCACTAGACATGGAAGATCATAGGAAAAGAATGCCTCATGTTTATCTCCAGTGCATTTTGCCTTTCTGTCAAAAATATCTTTCATGTCAAGAGTCTTCTGAATTAGTAACTGCTCTAATTTCACCTGGGAAGAGAGGGAGCAAGAGCAGCCAATACCTGAGACCCCAGACATTTTGGTCTTATTCCAAAAATCATGTCCTATCACAACAATGCAAAATATGAAAAATACACCAGATTATCTGTTACAAATTTTACAAATCAACAAAATCAATGATTCTAACAGTTTAGTAGAAAAGAAAATGGACTGTGCTTATTAGCTATATAAATTTACTAAATCTGAGTTTTGTTTTAAAATAAGGTTAATAACATATTTATCTAACCAGGCAACAATATATAAATTTTATATTTGTTAAATGTATAATTGTATATTTGATAGTATATAATAATTGGCACTCAATAAATGATAGTTAATCCAAAGAGATGCTTGTTGAATGAATAAATTGATGAATGAATGATTCAGTCTATATTGGTCTCACTATTCTACCTTAATGTTATTTAGCATAATATACCTTAGCTCTCCTGATCTCAAGTCGTGCTATTAATATTTAATACGTAGAAATTTATTAAAATACCATATTGAAGAATACATTTTGGTACAGCTCAGTGCTCAGGTCTTTTTTATTTATTTATTTATTTATTTATTTTTGAGACGATGTCTCGCTCTGTCGCCAGGCTGGAGTGCAATGGTGCGATCTTGGCTCACTGCAACCTCCGCCTCCCAGGTTCAAGCGATTCTCCTGCCTCAGCCTCCTGAGTAGCTGGGACTACAGGTGCGCACCACCATGCCCAGCTAATTTTTGTATTTTTAGTAGACACGGGGTTTCACCATGTTGGCCAGGATGGTCTTGATCTCTTGACCTCGTGATCTGCCCGCCTCAGCCTCCCAAAGTGCTGGGATTACAGGTGTGAGCCACCACACCCAGCCCCGTTCTTGAACTCACTAATACATTACTTCCTATGATTTATAGCCTTGGAGAAAAGAACTACTACCAAGGTGGTAAGCAGCATCTTGTCTATGTAGCAGGTTTTATCACACTAGTCTTCATAATCCCATCCAAGATCAACCCAGTCTCCACCCTCGCATCTCCACGCAGCATCTTGTCTATGTAGCAGGTTTTATCTCACTAGTCTTCATAATCTCATCCAAGATCAAGCCAGTCTCCACCCTCCCTAAGTTTTATCTATTTATATGTTTTTACTTGCAACTTGTTTTCCTTGCTACCAGCGATCTAAAAATAGCCCATTTAAACATATAAATGCAGAGTTACCAATCTTATCTAATTGTTTCACATGTACTAACCATATGGACACAAATGAAGATCAGTAGTTAAAAAGATCAGTAGTTTAAAAAGCTAAAAAGTAACACCAATACAATCCTATTGGGGAGAAAAAGTTAATCTAAGGACTTTAGTTATTAATAATGTGTCAATACAAGCTCATCAATTGTACTAAATGTACTATACTAATGCAAATGTTAATAGTTGAAAATAGGAGGGCTGGCCGGGCGCGGTGGCTCACACCTATAATCCCAGCACTTTGGGAGGCTGAGGCTGGTGGATCACCTGAGGTTAAGAGTTTGAGACCAGCCTGGACAACATCGCGAAACCCCATCTCTACTAAAAATACAAAAATTAGCAGTGGTAGCAAGCACCTATAATCCCAGCTACTTGGGAGGCTGAGACGGGAGAATTGCTTGAACCTGGAAGGCGGTGGTTGCAGTGAGCCGAGATCATGCCACTGCACTCCAGCCTGGGCGACAAAATGAGACTCTGCCTCAAAAAAAAAAAAAAAAAAAAAAAAAAAATAGGAGGGTGATAAGCGGATACATGAGAGGTCTCTGTATTTTCACCTCAATTTTCTGTAAACCTAAAACTACTCAAACAAATAAAGCCTATTAATTTAAACATATATAGAAAATGTTAAAATCCCACAAATAAATGTTAATCTTCCATAATAGGAAGAAAAAAAATCAAGGATAAAAGGTAAAAATATACAGATTAGAGAAAGAAAGTCTTCTACTTCTACTAAGGAATTCAGTTCCTAAAGCAACAAAAACACCTCACGTAACCCATTTAAATATATACATTAAGGCCAGGATGCCTGTAATCCCAGCACTTTGGGAGGGTGAGGTGGGCAGATCACCTGAGGTCAGGAGTTTGAGACCAGCCTGGCCAACATGGCGAAACCCTATCTCTACTAAAAATACAAAAATTAGCTGGGCGTGATGGCGCACACCTGTAATCCCAGCTACTTAAGAGGCTGAGGCACGAGAATTACTTGAACTGGGAGGCAGAGGTTGCAGTGAGCCAAGATTATGCCACTGCACTCAAGCCTGGGCGACAAAGCAAGACTTTGTCTCAATAAATAAACAAACAAACAAGCAAACAAACACGTGTATAGTTATCAATTTGCTAATTACTTCACATGTACTAATCATACAGATACAACTGGAAGGAATGAAGTTCCTTAAAAAGATTTATTCATTATAGTTTTTTTAACTTAAAAATTAATAACAATAATTTACTTTTAATTAGGGAGAAATTGTAAAAACATAAAGGAGAATGTGGGAGGCATGGCAGGTATCATCTTATACTAAGGAATTCAGTTAAGAAGCAACAAAAAGAACTCACCTAGCTACATGAGTGGCCACAGTAACTACAGAGCCAGCTCTACTGAAAGCTGACAGTCTCTCCCTCAAAACACCCTGTAAGCCAATTTGATAATATATTTTCATTTTATAGATAAGGAAACAAAGAAAAAGGCTGCCAAAAATAACCAGCCCAAACAGGCATCAGAATCTCCTATAAATACACTATATTCAAAATAGTTCTTAAACTCAGGCCTTTTTTTCTCTAACAAGTCACTGTTAGTGTATTATTTTATTTTTTACAGCTCTGCCTCCACAATTTTAAAAACTTAAGATAGCATAGTTTGAGGAAAGTTTTCCTAATAGTAAAGAGTAGTCCTTTTGAAAGCTCCTAAAATTAGGAGGAAGAGGGGAACAAGTTTTTTGTTTTGTTTTGTTTTTTGCCTGCCTAACCACAAATGATTCAGTTCATATCAGAGTGGCAGTATCTCTGTAACCTACTGTGTATACCATCAAGAAAAAAAATGCAAGCCACAAAAATCGCCTAAAATGCATATTTGTGAGGACTAACAACTTATAGAACAGATATTTGCTGACCACATAAAGAAAACAGCAACCTGGTCTGTATTTTGGTCTTGACACTAAATTCATAATACAAAACTTCAGGCAGGCAGGAAGTAAATTTCAAGAACAATACGAAAACCACAGAACACAAATAATGAATGGAACTTGTAATCATATTTTCATACTTCCAGATTTTTACACACATAGAAAGGAGTGTTTTAAGGCAACTTTAACCTTTCCCCTTCAGACTGATTTTCTAAAGGAAGATCAAAGAAAAGCCGTTTGAACTCACATGTTCCTTCAGTTATGCAACACTGATTTAGACATTATACTTCAAAACTCTAGCCATTACTTCAGCATGCACCAATCCAAATATCATTCCAGTCCTTTGAAGCCGCCTTAATGGTATCTTCCATTTGCAACTAACACTTTGGTAGTCAAAAGATCTTACTCAGGGTAGATGTTAATGTAAAACCACTCAGACTACACTGACACACACGCCTGGAGGCAGACGAGAAGGTGTTCAGAAGTCAATGTAACACCATTATAGAGAGTGTCGGCCTAGCGGCTGTCATAAACACTTCATAATCACTCAGACATACAAACTGGATTCTCTTTATTATTTTATTACAAGCTGATAGGTGTTCAATTGAAAAGTGAAGAGAGAAAGCAGTGCAACAGATAAACCAATTTTGGTTCATCGCCTCTTTCCACTTTTAAAAGACTGAATTTGTTACATTTTAATGGTATTGTAAACCTATCTTGATTTAACCCATTGATTAAAGAAGATAGATTTGCAATAGATAATTAACCAAGGAGAAACTGTTTATATTAAATAGAAGTCTAAAAGTTTTTTCCATAAAATAGCTATCATATTAACTTGTAAGATTAACAAGATGATTTTTTTTAATGACTGACATCATCAATGTAAGTAGTAAGTGGAACAACTGTAACTCCCAGATACTGCAAATGGAAATATACAACAATACAGCCTATTTGGAAAATGCTTCGGCAATTTCTTTTTGTTTTGGAGGTGGTGGGGCCACAATTTCTAATAGTTAAACATATGCCACCTACCCTGTGACTAAGCAATTTCACTAGGTATCTTAAAAAAAAAAAAAAAAAAAGAGTCCACATATCTACAAGAATGTTCACAGACACTTTATTCATTATAGGCAAAGGCCAGAAACACAAAGCCCATCAAAAAGAAAATAACTAAACAGATTATGGTATATTTAAATAGTGAAATAAAACACAATAATAAAAACAAAAAATGCAAACTACCATGATATAGCAACAACACAGATGAATCTAAAAAGTATATTTAGCAAAAGAGAACAGATGCAAAAGAGTACATACTGTGTGCCTCTGTTTATATGAAGTTCAATGCATGCAAAACTAATATGGGGTCAGAATAGTGATTATCTTATCCTGGAAGGAGGAGAAATATTGACTGGAAAATCTTATGAGTACAAAAATGTTCTACATTTTCTCCCCAATGGTGGTTTCATGTACTTGTGTATACACACAAGCATGCTTACAGACATACATAAACACACATATATACAAACACATATACACAAGTAAAAATCACCAAAATATAGACCTGAGATTTGTGCATTTCAGAGTATGTATATTATCTTTATTTTTAAAAAGATATTATTGGGTGTGGTGGCTCATGCCTGTAATCCCAACACTTTGGGAAGCTGAGGCGGTAGATTGCTTGAGGTCAGGAGTCCGAGACCAGCCTGACCAACATGGTGAAACCCCGTCTCTACTAAAAGTACAAAAATTAGCTGGGCATGGCGGCGGGCACCTGTAATCCCAGCTACTTGGGAGGCTGAGGCAGGAGAATCACTTGAACCCAGGAGGTGGAGGTTGCAGTGAGCCAAGATCACCCCACTGTACTCCAGCCTAGGCGACAAAGTGAGACTCCATCTCAAAAATAAAATAAAATAAAATAAAAATAAAAAGATATCTGTCATAAACAAATTGTGGTATTCCATATAATGAAATATTATTCAGCATCTGAATAAGCTATCAAGTCATGAAAAGACATGAAAGAACCTTATATGCATATTACTAAGTCAAAGAAACCAATCTGAAATGGCTACCTACCATGCAGTGATTCCAACTAGGAAAAGGCAAAAGAATGGACATGATAAAAAGATCAGGGGTGCCCAGGGCTTATCAGGGACGGAGGGATGAATAGATAGAGAACAGAGGATGTGTAGGACAGTGAGAGTATTCTGTGTGATATTACAATGGTGGATACCTGTCATTATATTATCTGTCAAAACACATAGAAAGTATATCACCAAAAACCAGGCCGGGTACGGTGGCTCACACCTGTAATCCCAGCACTTTGGGAGGCCGAGGTGGGCAGATCACTTGAGGTCAGGAGTTCCAGAACAGCCTGGGTAACATGGCGAAACCCCATCTCTACAAAAAAATAGAAAAATTAGCCAGGCATGGTGGCATGCACCTGTAGTCCCAGCTACCCAGGAGGCTGAGGTGGGAGGATCACTTGAGCCTAGAAGGCAGAGGCTACAGTGAGCCGAGATCGCACCACTGTACTCCAGCATGGCCAACAGAGCAAGACCCTGTGTCAAAAAAAAAAAAAAAAGGAAAAAAGTATACCACCAAAAATGAAACCTACTGTAAGCTATGGACTGTGGGTAACAATAATATATCAATGTATGCTCATGGATTGTAACAATTTTACCACTGTGGTGCTGGGGGTGTTGACAGTTGGGGAGGTTGTGCACGATGTGGAGGCAGGAGGTATACGGGACCTCCGTATACTTTCTACTCAATTTTGCCGTGAACCTAAAACTGCCCTTAAAAATAAAGTCTGTTTTTTCCTTTCCTGTCAGGCGAGAGCTTTGCGAGGCGAGAGTCTCAGATGCCATTTCTCGTTTTCATCACATAGACAGAACAGCCCTGCTGCAAAGATGGTCAACGTACCTAAAACCCGAAGAACCTTCTGTAAGAAGTGTGGCAAGCATCAGCCTCACAAAGTGACACAGTGTAAGAGCAAGGATTCCTTGTATGCCCAGGGAAAGAGGCGCTATGATCGGAAGCAGAGTGGCTATGGTGGGCAGAGAAGGCCAATTTTCCTGAAGAAGGCTAAGACCACAAAGAAGACTGTGCTAAGGCCAGAATGTGTTGAGCCTAACTGCAGATCCAAGAGGATGCTGGTCATTCAGAGATGTAAGCATTTTGAACCGGGAGGAGATAAGAAGAGAAAGGGCCAAGAGATCCAGTTCTAAACTTTGGGATATTTTTCTTTTAATTTTGAAGAGAAAATGTTGAAGCCATAGAAAAATTACCTGAGAGAAAATAAATACAGTGATATGTTTAAAAAATAAATAAATAAAAAAATTTTTAAAGTCTGTTTTTTAAAAGGTATCTGTTAAAGAACTTGACCTAGTTAAATATAGCCCTTAATTTTTTCAAGTGTAAAATAAGACTAACGCTAACTAGTAAAATTGACAGGATAATAAATAATATATGCAATATGCCTAAAACAATGTATGGTGCATTCTGAATATTCCAGTTATAACCATTTTTTTTCATATTCTATGAAATTTTACTAGGCAGCACAAGTGTTAAAACTCCTCCCTCTTGGGCAGTAGCAGTGGCTCACGCCTGTAATTCCAGCACTCTGGGAGGCCGAGGCAGGCGGATCATGAGGTCAGGAGATCGAGACCATCCTAGCTAACATGGTGAAACCCCGTGTCTACTAAAAATACAAAAAATTAGCCTGGCATGGTGGCGGGCATCTGTAGTCCCAGCTACTCAGGAGGCTGAGGCAGGAGAATGGCGTGAACCTGCGAGGCGGAGCTTGCAGTGAGCCGAGATCGCACCACTGCACTCCAGCCTGGGCAATAGAGTGAGACCTGTCTCAAAAAAAAAAAAAAAAAAAAATCCTCCCTCTGGCTGGGCGCGGTGGCTCACGCCTGTAATCCCAGCACTTTGGGAGGCCAAGGCGGGCAGATCACCTGAGGTCAGGAGTTCGAGACCAGCCTGACCAACATGGAGAAACCCTGTCTCCACTAAAAATACAAAATTAGCCAAGAGTGGTGGTGCATGCCTGTAATCCCAGCTACTTGGGAGGCTAAGGCAGGAGAATCACTTGAACTCGGGAGGTGGAGACTGCAGTGAGCCGAGATCGCACCACTGCACTCCAGCCTGGGCGACAGAGTGAGACTCTGTCTCAAAAAAAAAAAAAAAAATCCTCCCTCTGGCCGGGAGCAGTGGCTCATGACTGTAATCCCAGCACTTTGGGAGGCCAAGGCGGTCTTATCACCTGAGGTCAGGAGTTCGAGACCAGCCTGACCAACATGGAGAAACCCTATCTCCACTAAAAATACAAAATTAGCCAAGTGTGGTGGTGCATGCCTGTAATCCCAGCTACTCAGGAGGCTGAGGCAGGAGAATCGCTTGAACTCAGGAGGTGGAGGCTGCAGTGAGCCGAGATCACACCATTGCACTCCAGGCTGGGCAACAAGAGCGAAACTCCGTCTCAAAAACAACAACAATGACAACAACAACAAAACTCCCTCAGGTCTGATCCTGGATTAAAAAACAAAAAGAAAAAAAAAACCCTCCCCCAGGCATCCTGTCATTCTTTGGGGGCTCTACAGCACTGTATTCATACCTCTATCCTAATACTGATCACACAGACCAAGGTTTTTCAACCTCAGCACTACTGATGTTTTGGACTGAACAATTCTTTGTTCGAGGAGTCTGTCCTGTATATTATAGGATGTGTAGCAGTATCTCTGGCTTCTACCTACCACGTGCCAGCAGCAATCCCCAATCATGACAATGAAAAAAAATAGCCAAATGGCCCCTTGGAGAACAAAATCATTCCTGGTTGGGAACCACTGACACAGACTGCAAATATTTAGTGACATTTCCCCCAAGTAGGAAATTATCTCCTCAAGACAGTGCTCACATCTTAGTTTATTTGCATCTCATAATACTTGTCAAGACAGTGCTCACATCTTAGTTTATTTGCATCTCATAATACTTGACATAGACCCGAACATTTCAGTGTGGCTGAATGGAAAAATTATGGTACTATTCTAATAAAAATATAGATGTTAGCAGGAAGGGCTAGAGTGGAAATAAAATAGATTTAAAGCAAAGAGCAAGAAATTGGGAAGTTTATTTTGGGACTTTCTCAGATTGAGTTTCTAGCATATTTAGAATTCAAAAGCAGACAATTAAACCAATGAAAAAATAGAGTATAAGAATTACTACAGATCTATGGTATTATTCCAATTAATTGGGTAAAGAATGGTCTTTTCAGGAAATGGTGCTGAATCAATTGAGTATCATTATTCTAAAAATAGAGATAAATAAGAAATAAGGCTTAGGCAGATGGACTGCTTTGGGCCAGGAGTTCAAGGCCAGCCTGCGTAACATAATGAGAGCCCCTCTCTACAAAAAAAAATTTTTTTAAGTAGCTGGGCATGGTGGCACATGCTTATAGTACTAGTTGCTCAGGAGTCTGAGGCAGGAAGATCACCTGAGCCCAGGACTTGAAGGCTGCAGTGAGCTATAATGGCACCACTGCACCCAGCCTGGGCAACAGAATGAGACTCTGTCTCTACAAAAAAGGAAAGGAAACAAAAAAGAAATAACCCTGACCCCATCTCATACCACACATATACAAAGCTGTTTTTTTTTTAAATGAATCTTAAACCTAAAGGTAAAAACAACAACCCACCAAAAGAAAATGATTTTTTTTTTTTTTTTAGATGAAGTCTCACTCTGTCGTCAGGCTAGAGTGCAGTGGCAATCTTGGCTCACTGCAACCTCCCACTCCTGGATTCAAACAATTCTCCTGCCTCAGCCTCCCAAGTAGCTGGGCTTACAGGCGCATTCCACCACACCCAGCTAATTTTTGTATTTTTAGTAGAGACGGGGTTTCACCGTGTTGGCCAAGATGGTCTCGAACTCCTGACCTCAGGTGATAAGACCGCCTCGGCCTCCCAAAGTGCTGGGATTACGGGCGTGAGCCACCGCATCCGGCCTTTTTTTTTTTTTTTTTGAGACAGTCTCACTCTGTCACCCAGGCTGGAGTGCAGTGGCGCGATCTCGGCTCACTGCAACCTGTGCCTCCTGGGTTCAAGCAATTCCCACACCTCAGCTACCCAAGTAGCTGGGATTACAGGCACACACCATCATGCCCAGCTAATTTTTGTATTTTCAGTAGCGAACGGTTTCACCATGTTGGCCAGGCTAGTCTTGAACTCCTGACCTCAAGGGGCCCACCTGCCTTGGCCTCTCAAAGTGCTGGGATTATAGTCATGAGCCACCACACCCAGCCTAGAAGAATATTTTCATGTCCTTAGAGCAAACAAAGATACAAAAATAATAACAGAGTAAAAGATAAAAAATCGGAACCAGGTTTTTTTTCATCAAAAGAAAATTTTAAGAAAGTGAAAAAGTAGGCCGGGCACGGTGGCTCATGCCTGTAATCTCAGCACTTTGGGAGGCCGAGGCAGGTGGATCACAAGATCAGGAGTTCAAGACCAGCCTGGCCAATATGGTGAAACCCCATCTCTACTAAAAATACAAAAAAAATTGGCCAGGCATGGTGGCGGGTGCCTGTAGTCCTAGCTACTCAGAAGGCTGAGGCAGGAGAATCACTTGAACCTGGGAGGCAGAGGTTGCAATGAGCCAAGATCGCACCACTGCACTCCAGCCTGGGCAACAGAGCGAGACTTCATCTCAAAAAAAAAGAAAGTGAAAAAGTAACAATAGCTATAAAGTAGACTATTGGGACAATGGATGAAATTTGAATATGAACAATAGTTTCCACAATACTACTGCATCAAATTTAAATGTCCTGGGCTTGATGACAGTGCTATGGCTATATATTTATTTGTAGGAAATTATACTAAATAATTTATGAAAACAGGCAAGGCACAATGGCTCATGTCTGTAATCCTAGCACTTTGGGAGGCCGAGGCGGCTGGATCACTTGAGGCCAGGAGTTTGAGAAGAGCCTGGCCAACATGCCAAAACCCCATCTCTACTAAAAATACAAAAAATTACCTCAGCGTGGTTGCGCATGCCTGTAGTCCCAGCTACTCAGGAGGCTGAGGCAGGAGAATTGCTTGAACTCGGGAGGCAGAGGTTGCAGTGGGCGAGATCACGCCACTGCACTCCAGCCTGGGCGACAGAGCAAGACTCCATTTCAAAAATAATAATAATAATTTATGGAAATTATGGTTCAGAAAATATATGCATAGATACAGAGACTGAGAGAATGACAAAGCAAATAAGGCAAAATCCGTAATTGGTGAATCTCCACAATGAGCAACAGGAATACCTTATATACATTATAAAATTTTCTGGAAGTTTGAAATTTATTGCAAAATAAAAAGCATTTTTTGAAATAGGGTCTTGCTGTGTCCTGTGTCGCCCAGGCTGGAGGGCAGTAACGTGATCATAGCTCACCATAGCCTTGATCTCCTAGACTCAAGTGATCCTCTCCCCTCAACCTCCTGAGTTGCTGGAACCACAGGCACATGCCACATTTTTGGTAGAGACAGGGTCTATGTTGCCCAGGGTGGTCTCAAACTTCTAATCTCAAAGGATCCTCCCACCTCCTCCCAAAGTGCTAGGATTACAGGCATGAGCCACTGTGCCCAGCCTAAAAAGCATTTTTTTTTTTTTGAGACAGAGTCTCGCTCTGTCATCAGGCTGGAGTGCAGTGGCGCAATCTCGGCTCACTGCAACCTCCACCTCCCGGGTTCAAGTGATTCTCCTGCCTCAGCCTCCAAAATAGCTGGGACTACAGGTGCCCTCCACCATGCCTGCCTACTTTTTGTATTTTTAATAGAGACAGGGTTTCACCATGTTGGCCAGGATGGTCTCGATCTCTTGACGTCGTGATCTACCCACCTCAGCCTCCCAAAGTGCTGGGATTACAGGCATGAGCCACCACACCCAGCCCCCTAAAAAGCATTTTTAAAACCTCACAGAAGATATCAACACATCCGCAACAGAATGGCCAAAATCAAAAAGACTGACAATACCAAGTGCTGCTGAGAATGCAGGACAAACAGAACTTCCACATAATTCTGGTGAGAGTACAAAGTTGGCAAAAACACTTTTGAAAACTATTTGGCAGTACCTACTAAAGGTAAACATGTACTTATCCTATGACACAATAAATCTACTCCTAGGTCAACACCCAAGACAAATGAGTGTTTACGTACACCAAAAATTACCATTTTTTGTTTACGTCCATGAAAAATTACCATATATAAGAATTTTCAGAGCAACTTTATTAATAATACTCAAAAACTGGGAACAACAAAAATGTCTATCAGTCATATAATGGATTTTTCAAAATTTATTGTATTCATATGATAGATACAACACAGCAAAATTAATGTTACACACAATAGCATAAAAACAAATCTTACAGTCATAATGTTAAGAGACAAGCCAGAACATAAGAGCATACCTTTTAAATCTATGACCATATTTCTTAGACATTCAAGAATAGAAAAAAAGAATCTATGGTGATAGAAGTCAGAATAGCAGAATAATGGTTACTTGGAGGTGGAAAGAGGGTAGTACTGCCAAGGAAGTGGCACAAGGGATTCTTTTGAGGTACTGGAAATGTTCTAGATCTTAATCCAGGATGATGGTTAGAAGGTTATATATATTTTTTCAGTCTGTACACTTAAGATTTGTGCATTTTACTGTATGTATATTCAATAACATTTATAGGAAAAAAAATTGCATTCCACAGACTTATAAATCAGCTTAGGTCCAAACAATATATTGTTTTAGAGTAGAAAATCATCAAAAAGATCTCAAGTAAGAAAGAGTCCAACTTACAATGATAAATTTCAAACTCACAGTAATGTCTACTGCCTATGTCAAATCAACAAGAGTCACGCCACTATTCGCACACAGGGAAAAATTAAGTTTCAGATGCAAGAGTTCTCTGGAGTGATACTTTAAGAAACATACTACAGGAAAAGATATTTTAATCCACCAATATGGTTAAATTCCAGAAATTACTTCAGTATTACTCTTCATTTCTGCTTTTATTCATCCATAACAACCAATGTCCTCCCACTGTAGATGTCTAAGGATCCACCTATTCTCTTTCCAGGAAGAAGAGAATGCACCAAACAAAATAAGGTCCTATTCTCAACAAAGGCAATTTTTTTTCACTGGACTTCATCCATATTCAACCTCTCTCTGCTTGCCAGTGTACCCAAATCACTAACTTTATATTACTCCCAAATGAAACCCATAAAAACTGTTTCCTGGCTAACAATCTTAACATGGCAAGGTCTATTGGCACCCAACCTCTAATAAATAGTAGACTAATTGGCATTTACCTCAAGAATGCCCTTGCATATTTGCTCTAAAGCTTTTAGTGTATAAAAACTACACAAAAAGCTTTAGGGCAAAAATTTCCTTTCAAGGAGCAGCTGCACTTTTCTTAGCTCAATGTGGTAGCGACACCTAGTGTTAGGTCATTGAAGTACCGCATATACACAGCTCCAAGAAAACACTACAAATACTAACTTTTGAAAAGAAAATACAGTCATCTCTCTGTATTCACGTGGGGTTGGTTCCAGAATCCCTGTGGACACCAAAACCTCCAATGCTTAAGTCCCTTTTATAAAATGGCATGGTATCTGCACATAACCTATGCATATAAAACCTATGCACATCCTCCTATATACTTTAAATCATCTCTAAAGTACTTACAATACCTAATACAATGTGCTATGTAAATAGCTATACTGTCATTTTTATTTGTGTTATTTTTTTATTGTTGAATTATTTTTTACTTTTTTCCCAAATATTTTCTATCCATATTGACTGAATCCACGTATTCAGAATCCATGGATATCCAGGGCCAACTGTATACTGTTTCACACAATACAACTGCCATATTTTAGGTGATGTAATAAATATATTCTCCATTTTTTAAGAAAAAAATAAGCATTTCAAAAGAAGATAAGACGCTGGGCGCAGTGGCTCATGCCTGTAATCCCAGCACTGTGGGAGGCCAAGGCAGGAGGATCACTTGAGCTCAAGAGTTCAAGATCAGACTGGGCAAGATGGCAAAACCCCATCTCTACAAAAATATATATATATACAAAAATCAGTTGGGCATGGTGGTGCACACCTGTGGTCCCAGCTACTCGGGAGGCTGAGGTGAGGGAATCGCTTGAGCCCAGGAGGTTGAAGCCGTGATTGCACCACTGCACTCCAGCCTGGGTGACAGAGCAAAACTATGTCTCAAAAAGAAAAGAAAAGAAGAGAAAACTAAGTTGCCATTTAAACAGATAGCAAAAAGTATGCGAAAATATCAGAAGACTTTTACCACTGAAACTTTAAGTGAGAACCCTTTATTACTTATAAGACAATATGCTATACAATTTTTGCTTTACATGATTTTTAACATAGTGTAAGTCTAATAATCAAATTCTATTTCTGCTAAAATGATGCCATCTTTCATACTAAGCAGCACCGGTCCCCAGGTCAAGACTCTGGAAACATCTTTAACTTTCTTCTCTTCTAAACGTCTAACCACTTATCATGGTTTTTGGTAATCCTCTCACAACAACAAACTTAGTTCAGGCTCTCAACATCTAACATTCAGACAGTGTTGAAATTCACTCCTAACTAGCCTTATAACCTTTTCTTTTCTCCTGCTATTCATCCCACTGCAACCACAAAATCAATATTACAGACAGCTTTTGGAATGTATGTTACCAAAAGATTCTCAACGAGTCCAAATTATTATGGCTGAAAGAATAAGTTCAACTCCTCATCCTGCAATTCAAATCTCCTCCTTGAAAATTCTGTATCTTATTCTCATGACTACAAAGAATGTATAATGCTAAAATGAATGTTAATAATCACAGAAATGTTATTTGTGTGAAATAAAATAATACATGATTGCATGTCTAAACATACTCATCAAAAACTCCTTCTCCAACTGGATGTCTTGATGATAGTGTTTTTCAAACTGTTTGTCATAAAAGACGAATTATTTTTTGATTTTTCTAAAAGTTGGCACAAATGATACTTCTGTAAACTATATACATATGTTTGGATAGTGTGCACTGGCAAATACTGTAGGTTTTGAAAGGCTTACTCTCATTTTCTGCACTTTACCTTTTTGCTGCCAATAACAAATGATTCGCCATCACCAGTTTATGGACCAGCAACAGTCTACGGTTCACACATTTAAAACCAAACTCACTACCTTTCCACCCAAATCTGCTCTTCACATACCTTTCTTATTTTTAAAAGTGATATTACCTCTATTCAAAAATCCTCCAATGGCTTCTACAACTAAGTTTGTTTGTTTGTTTGTTTTTGTTTTTTTGAGACAGAGTCTCGCTCTGTCGCCCAGGCTGGAGTGCAATGGCGCGATCTCGGCTCACTGCAAACTCCGCTTCCTGGGATCACGCCATTCTCCTGCTTCAGCCTCCCAAGTAGCTGGGACTACAGGTGCCTGTCACCACGCCTGGCTAATTTTTTTGTATTTTTTGTATTTTTAGTAGAAACTGCGTTTCACCATGTTAGCCAGGATGGTCTCAATCTCCTGGCCTCGTGATCCGCCCACCTCGGCCTCCCAAAGTGCTGAGATTACAGGCGTGAGCCACAGCACCCAGCCCACAACTAAATTTTTTAATGGGCAAAAAAATTATACAAATAATTGCTAAAATATATACAAATGGCCAAGAAACATGAAAAAGTACTCCACATTATTAGTCATCAGGGAAATGGTAATGCTAAATGAATCCTCAAGGTATCACCTACCAAAATAGCTAAAATTTAAAAGATCACAAAAATTCGCCAGGCATGGTGGCATGTGCCAGTAATCCCAACTACTCAGGAGGCTGAGGCATGAGAATCAACTGAACCCATGAGGTAGAGGCTGCAGTGAGCAAAGATCGCATCACTGCCCTCCAGCCTGGGCAACAGAGCAAGACTCTGTCTAAAAAAATTTAAAAACTAACCAAATATTGAACTCTAGTTAATTATATGCATGCAAAAGTAGTTAGGGGAAAGCATGTTGATGTTTGCATTTCCTCTGAAATGCAATGAATAAGATGGATGTGAGACAAAGTACAGTAGGCAGCTGTATGAACCCCTTCTGGTTCTGAGGGTAGCCTGAAAAAAAAACTGGAAAAAAAAAAGTATAGTAAAATTTTAAGGGTATATTCTAGTTGAGGGGTCCCCCAATCCCTGGGCCAGGTACTGGTTACGAACCAGGCCTCACAGCAGGAGGTGAGAAGCAGGCAAGCAAAAGCGAAGCTTCAACTGTATTTACAGCTGCTCTCCATCGCGCACATTACTGCCTAAGCTCTGCCTCTTGTCAGGTCAGCAGCAGCATTAGATTATCATAGGCGCGCGAACCCTAACGTGAACCGCGCATGTGAAGTGTCTAGATTGTGTGCTCCTTATGAGAATCTAATGTCTGATGATCTGTCACTGTTTCCCATCACCCACAGATGGGACCATCTAGCTGTGGGAAAGCAAGCTCAGGGCTCCCACTGATTCTACATTATGGTGAGTTGTATAATTATTTCATTATATATTACAATGCAATTATAATAGAAGTAAAGTGAACAATAAATTTACTGTGCTTGAATCATACTGAAACTATCCCCACCCTGTGGAAAAACTGTCTTCCACAAAACCGGTCCCTGGTGCCAAAAAGGTTGGGGACTGCTGCTCTAGATGGCGGGTATAAGTAATTTCACCGTAAAAGTCCAACTTTGCTCTATATTTGAAATTTTAGATGTCCTTACAAGGGCAAAAACAAAGCCCTAGCCAACTGCCAACTCTTGGACATAATCTCTTATTCTTTGCTTTGCTCTCCTAACTCCAGCTAAACTGCCTCCTTGCTGTCCTTAAATATAAGAAACATATTCTGCCAGGCATGGTGGCTCACGCCTGTAATCCCAGCACTTTGGGAGGCCCGGGAAGGCGGATCACTTGAGGTCAGGGGTTCAAGACCAGCCTGGACAACATGGCGAAACCCCGTCTCTACTAAAAATACAAAAAGTACCCAGGCGTGGTGGCGCATCCCTGTAGTCCCAGCTACTAGGGAGGCTGAGGCAGGAGAATCGCTTGAACCTGGGAGGCGGAGGTTGCAGTGAGCCAAAACCACGCCACTGCACTCCAGCCTGGGTGACACAGAGAGACTCTGCCTCACAAAAAAAAAAAAAAAAAGAAGAAGAAGAAGAAAAGAAAAAGAAAGAAACATATTCTGCACCACAGAGTGTTTGTACTGGCTTGGAGTGTTCCTCCCTCAAATACCCATATGGATAACTTCACACCACTATGTCACTGGGTCTTTGAGAGGCTTTCCCAGACCGTCGTATATAAAAGAGCAACCCACAGCAACAACAACCACCCTATCTATCACCATCTAACATGATACATATTTATTATCTATCTTCCCCACCTACCAGTATGGAAATTCCACAAAGAGAATGACTTTGTTTTGTTCAGTGTTGTCCCAGAACCTTCAACACAGTCTGGCATGTAATAGACAATTAATAAATCTTTGCTGAGTGAAAGAATTAATAAATATATGGGGTAAGTATAACTGACATGGCTGGAAAAGAATGTAATTTGGAAAATCTATTAGGAGCCTTACTTTTATTGATCTCTCCAAATTATATGACCATAAAGATATTTATCTCAATATTATTATTCTTTTTTTTTTTTTTTGAGAGGGTCTTGCTCTGTCACCCAGGCTGGCGTGCAGTGGCGCACAGGTCACTGCAGCCTTGACCTCCTAGGTTCAACTGATCCCCCTGTTTCAGCCCTAATTTTTGTGGTTTTGGTGAGATGGGGTCTCACCCAAGCTGCTCTTAAACTCCTGGCCTCAAGCGATACACCACCCTCAGCCTCCCAAAGTGTTGGGAGTATAGGCGTGAGCCACCATGCCCAGCTACAATGCTCTTTAAAGAGAAAAAATTTAAGAAATCTAAATCAATTTCTAACTATGGAGAAAAGAATGCTTTCATCTCAGAGCCTCTGTTTAGTGTTTATTGTTCCAGTCTTACCCTAAGTATTTTTTAGCTTATATGTCACTTCCTTGTCCTAACATGTCATGCTTTTTTTCATATTACAACTTAAGTTGTATATCCATTTATTTTTATTTAAATCTCTCTCTCCTACTAGCTCCATGACAGCAAAGACCACATCTATTGTGCTTACCCCTGTATATCCCAGACATGTGCTGAATAAATGAACACCGTTTAAATCTTCATAGTTCGTGGCTTTGCGCGGTGGCTCATGCCTGTAATCCCAGCACTTTGGGAGGCCGAGGCGGGCACAGCACAAGGTCAGGAGCTCGAGACCAGCTTGACCAACATGGTGAAACCCCGTCTCTACTAAAAATATAAAAATTAGCTGGGTGTGGTGGCGCATGCCCGTAATTCAAGCTACTCAGGAGGCTGAGGCAGGAGAACTGCTTGAAACTGGGAGGCACAGGCTGCAGTGAGCCGAGATCACACCACTGCACTCCAGCCTGGGTGACAGAGCGAGACTCCATCTCAAAAAAATAAAATAAAATAAAAAATAACTTCATAGTTCATGGCACCAATCAATCTAACACTGGGAGAAAAAAAACTTCAAGAAGTATGATATTTTGAGGTAGGGTGTGGTGGCTCACACCTGTAATCCCAGCACTTTGGGAGGCTGAGGCAGGCAGATCACTTGAGGTTAGGAGTTCAAGACTGGCCAATATGGTGAAACCCCATCTCTACTAAAAATACAAAAATTAACCGGGCATGGGGCGTGCACCTGTAATCCCAGCTACTCATGAGGCTGAGGCAGGAGAATTGCTTGAACCCAGGAGGCGGAGGTTGCAGTGAGCTGAGATTGCGCTACTGCACTCTAGCCTGAGTGTCACAGAGAGACTCCATCTCAAAATAAAAAATAAATAAGAAGTATGATATTTTGAAATAATTGAAATAAATACTAAAATGACAATAACTAGTAGATTTGAAAGAGTGACGAAAGAAAGAGTATACACGTTGGGAGGTCTAGGCAGGCAGATCACTTGAAGTCAGGAGTTTGAAACCAGCCTGGCCAACATGGTGAAACCCCGTCTCTACTAAAAATTACAAAACAATTAGCCGAGTGTGGTGGCGCACACCTGTAATCCCAGTTACTTGGGAGGCTGAGGCAGGAGAACTACTTGAACCCCGGAGGTGGAGGCTGCAGCGAGCCAGGATCATGCCACTGCACTCTAGTCTGAGCCACAGAGCAAGACTCTGTCTCAAAAAAAAAAAAAAAAGAAAGAGTACAGAACTTCATTTGTTTCATATTTGAATCTCACGAAACTATTTGGTTTTTAAAATATATACAAAGATAATTTTGATTTTTTTAATTAAGAATTTTAAGCAAGAAAGCCTATATTTACCTCACCAAAAAAGAGTCAATAACATTGTTAGGGATGGTTGAGAAAAGGGGTTGTTTATCTGGAATGCCCACATAACAATCATTCTATGTTACATCTGGTGTGTTGAAAGAAGGGCTCTGACAGCTCAGGAAAGCTAGGAAAGCTGGTGTCATGTACAAAGCAGTAGAGATTGGGCAGTAAACTACTGCACAGTTCTGCTTTTGAGCTGACTCTAATAATATTCCTAGACATCATCTAAGTTCCATTCACATCTACACACTTCAATAGACAATTTTTTAAAATGTTTAACCAGGATATGCTTATTTTCTTAACCTGAGACTCCCAGGTGGGACAGTTTTGTCTTTATGAGACAGTCTCACTCTGTCACCCAGGCAAGAGTACCGTGGTGCAATCTCAGCTCACTGCAACCTCCGCCTCCTGGGTTCAAGCAATTCTCCTGCCTCAGCCTCCCAAGTAGCTGGGATTACAGGTGGCCACCACCATTTTTGTATTTTTAGTAGAGACGGAGTTTCACTATGTTGGCTAGGATGGTCTCAAACTCTTGACCTCAAGTAACTTGCTTGCCTTGGCCTCCAAAGTGCTGGGATTACAGACATGAGCCACCGCGGGACAGTTATATTAAACTCAACAAGAGGGAGTCCTGAGCATATACTAGAAGCAAAAACTAAGCTAAGGTTTGGACAGGGGTTGATTTTCTGCCCACCTAAACTTACTCAAAAGCAAATACATGGCCAGGCATGATGGCTTACATCTGTAATCCCAGTGGTTTGGGAGGCCACGGCAGGAGGACTGCCTGAGGCCAGGAGTTCAAGACCAATCTGGGCGACATAGTGAGATTTCATCTCTATTTTTAAAAAGCAGGCCAGGCACGGTAGCTCACGCCTGTAATCCCAGCACTTTGGGAGGCCAAGGCAGGTGGATCACTTGAGGTCAGGAGTTCGAAACCAGCCTGGCCAACATGGTGAAACCCCATCTCTACTAAAAAAAATACAAAAATTAGCCTGGCATGGTGGCTCACACCTGTAGTTCCAGCTACTCAGGAGGCTGAGACATGAAAATCACTTGAACCCAGGAGGCAGAGGTTGCAGTGAGCCGAGATCACCCCTCTGCACTCCAGCCTGGGCAACAGCGTGAGACTCAGTCTCAAAAACAAACAACAAACAAAAAAAGCAAATGCAAATGCAATTGTCCATCAGCATCTGTGCTGATTGGTTCCACAAACCACCCATGAATACCAAAGTCCATCATGCTCAAGTCCTTTACATAAAATGGCATAGTATTTGCATATAACCTTTACACATTCTCTCATATACTTTAAGTCATCTCTTAATTACCTATAATACCTAGTACAATGTAAATGCTATGTAAATAATTGTTATACTGCATTGTTTAGGAAATAATGACAAGAAAGAAAACTCTATACGTGTTCAGTAAAGACACAACCATCCTTTTTTTTAATTCCAAATATTTTCAATCCACAGTTGGTTGAATCTGCAGATGCGCAACACACGTATATAGAGGGCCAATCGTATGAATTACAGACTATAAAGATCCATGAGAGTCATTTTTTTCTAGGTTGGCCAACATAGGCTCCCCACTGTCTAGCATATATGCTCATGTAATGAAAAATGGTTATAAGTTTCAGAAGGGTTCTGACAGAGTAATGGCTAACAAAGTAAAACGTAAAAGATAATTATAAGTATTTGAAGGTACATCCTAATCTTTTACAAATGAAAACACTGGGGCTCAGAAAACGATATTCCAAATTCTGGCATTTTGGCATGCTGAGCATTTTGAGCTAAAGGAAATTAAAAGGCCTCAGAAGTCCTCAGAACCAAGGACTTTCTGGTGTTCTCCTGCTTCTCCCTCACAAGCACAAGGAGGGACTCTCTCAAGTTCCCTTTCCTGAAGCTCTTCTAGAAGGAACACAATTGCCTCCCTCTCCCCTTTCTGAAATTTCTTCAACCAGAGAAGATTAATCTCAAATTGCAGGATGGAAAACCGAGAAATGACACCACACCTAGACAGACTTTGTCACAGGCTATCATCTCTGCTCAGATCCCACTTCCCAAGTGAATCACTTAGAAACAATTTTCTGCTCTTTGGGCCCATTCAACTTTCCTGAGAATGATTTACTAACTCTCAAAACTGACGACATTCCTCCATCTCCTTCTCCCCTATGAAGAGAGCACTATGTAAGCTTCAGCCATTTGGCCCTTCTTTGAGTCTCATATTTTATGTGGCTCTCATGCATGTGTATGCTTTTTCTCCCGTTGATCTATTGTCAATTTATTTCAGAGGGAGAGGGGATAATTCCCTTCACCTCTACAAAAGCTAAACCTAAACTACAAAACTACTCACATGTCATATCTTTAGCAATCACATTTGAAAAGTGATGAAGTATAGCTCTTAGATCATGGGCTTTGAATTTGAATTCAGACAGAACTAGGTTTAAATTCTAGTTCCACCTCTTAAAAGCAGTGTGACCTTACCACCTGTAAAACAAGGTAACTTCTACATTAGATGAGATAATATGTATATAAACCTCTTTGACCATAATGAGAGCTCAATGAAACATAAGAAGCTTATTTTCCCAGATTGTCTTTTTTTTTTTTTCCTTCCCGAGACAAGATCTCACTCTGTCACCCAGGCTGGAGTGCAGTGGCATAATCATGGCTCACTGCAGCCTCAACTTCCCAGGCTCAGGCAATCCCCCTGCCTCATCCTCCCGAGTAGCTGGAACCACAGGCGCATGCCACTACGCCTGGTTAATTTTTAAAAATTTTTTGTAGAGACAAGGTCTCACTATGTGTTTTTGTTTTTGTTTTTGTTTTGAGACAGGGTCTCACTCTGTCACCCAGGCTGGAGTGCAGTGGCGCAATCTTGGCTCACTGTAACCACCGCCTCCCGGGTTCAAGCGATTCTCCTGCCTCAGCCTCCAGAGTAGCTGGGACTACAGACATGTGCCATCATGCCCGGCTAATTTTTTTTTTATTTTTAGTAGAGATGGGGTTTCACCATGTTGGTCAGGCTGGTCTCGAATTCCTGACCTCAAATGATCTGCCTGTCTTGGCCTCCCAAAGTACTGGGATTACAGGCATGAGCCACCGCACCCGGCTGGTCTCACTGTGCTGCCCAGGTTAGTCTCAAACTGCTGACCTCAAGTGATCCTCCTGCCTCAGCCTCCCAAAGTGCTGGGATTACAAGCGTCAGCCTCTACACCAGGCCCTAATTCATGAAATAGTGGTACTACAACAATATACGCTTGGCCAAAGAAAATTCCATCACAAAAAAATTATTCAAGTCTCTCAAAATATAATCTAGGCATAAGGAGAAATAAAGACCTTAATTACTCAAAGATAAACAGAAATTAACTTTAAACTATTAAAATTAATATCCCCAATTATAACCAAAACAAGTGGGCAGTTAAAACAACCTGAATACCACCAAAGGAATGTGTTCAATCCAGTCAACACCCCTAATCACACAGGCTCAACCCTCTTGTTAAAGGTATAACTTCCTCTTTGTCTTCAGTACTGTCAACAAACAGCATAATGAAGCAAAATGTAGTCTCTATTAATAAGAAAAAGTTACATTTACAAAACCCTTTTGTTTTATCACAACCTAGAAATATTTCTCTCCGTAAGAAAAAAAAACACTGCCAAATTTTAAGTACTTTCTCCACGCCTTTGGAACAATACCAAAATTACAAAGAACATTGAGGGACCTTGAAAAATGTCAACTACACTTCCCAAAAGTCAAAAGAAAAAGAATACTTCTAATTTCATGACATACCAGCACGATTCTTCTATCTCCGCAAAGTAAAGCCAAGTTAAAAAAAAAAAAATCCCACATCTTAGATAATTAATAATATGATAATTATAAGAATAGAATTGGCCAGGCACAGTGGCTCATGCCTGTAATGCCCACATTTTAGGAGGCTAAGTAGGAGGATCACTGGAGCCCAGGAGTTCGAGACCAGCCTGGGCAACACAGTAGGACCCTGTCTCCATTAAAGTGTTAAAAATTAACTGGGTGTGGTGGCACGTGCCTGTAGTCCCAGCTACTACAGAGGCTGATGTGGGAGGATCGCTTGAGTCCAGGAGGTGGAGGATAGAGTGAATTACAATCATGCCACTGCCCTCGAGCCTGGGTGACAAAGTGAGACCCTGTCTCAAAAAAAAAAAAAAAAAGAACAGAATGGAACACCAAACTTCATCAGAAGTGACTTATCAAAAAATAAACATTTTTTTAACTTAAAAAATGTTGGCCAGGCACAGTGGCTCACACCTGTAATCCCAGCACTTTGGGAGGCCAAGGCGGGCGGATCACGAGGTCAGCAGATCAAGATCATCCTGGCTAACATGGTGAAACCCCGTCTGTACTAAAAATACAAAAAATTAGCCAGGCGTGGTGGCGGGCGCCTATAGTCCCAGCTACTTGAGAGGCTGAGGCAGGAGAATGGCGTTAACCCGGGAGGCAGAGCTTGCAGTGAGCCGAGATTGCGCCACTGCACTCCAGCCTGGGCAACAGAGTGAAACTCCGTCTCAAAAAAAAAAAAAAAAAAAAAAGTTAAAGAATTGAAAGGTGAATGTGCTTGTTCCTTAGTAATTCTTAGACTACTGAGGTCAAATTCTGTACTTGAGAATATCCTGACTTCCATTAAATCTGAGGTAATACATGTTTGCTTATACATCATTCAAGGAGCAACAATATCACCCAAAAGAAAAAGAGAAAAAAATTCTGGCTGAAACACACATACACACATACTCATGGGGCTTCAAACAAGTTTCCTGAATACAATTATTAAAGGTACAAATTCAACTTCTACTGGCCCAGAGCCTCCGACTGCAAAAGAATCACACAACAGAAGTCCTGTCATCTCAGCTGGGCGCAGTGGCTCATGCCTGTAATCCCAGCATTTTGGGAGGCCAAGGTGGGAGGACTGCTTTAGCCCAGGACTTCAAGACCATCCTGAGCAATACAGCCAGACCCCATCTCAATTAAAAATAATAAGCCCACTCATCTACTGGAAGATAATTATTTAGATTATGCCAAATAATGAAATATAAGTGAAATAAGCCAAAATATGCAGTATTTACTACATCTCAACAAATGCACTGCTCCCATGCCTCTTCTTCATTTAGGACATTTTATGTTTGGTCACCCAAAAAAGGCACATGTAGGAGTCCAAATGCAAAATAAGACCAATATTATGCAATGT
Organism: Pan troglodytes; assembly: GCF_028858775.2. Lineage (NCBI taxonomy): Eukaryota > Metazoa > Chordata > Mammalia > Primates > Hominidae > Pan > Pan troglodytes. The sequence goes on along the minus strand of NC_072417.2, from coordinate 73,867,466 downwards.
AAAACATATATCAAAATTACAAATGCACTTAGCCTTTGACTCAGTAACTCCATAGAAAGGAATTTATCCTATAAAGATACACAGATATATGCTGGGTGCAGTGGCTCACGCCTGTAATCCCAACACTTTGGGAGGCTGAGGCAGATGGATCACCTGAGGTCAGGAGTTTGAGACCAGCCTGGCCAACATGGCAAAACCCATCTCTACTAAAAGTACAAAAATTACCTGGGTGTGGTGACACATGCCTGTAATCTCAGCTACTCGGGAGGCTAAGGCAGGAGAATCGCTTGAACCTGGGAGGCAGAGGTTGCAGTGAGCCGAGATCGCACCACTGCATTCCAGCCTGGGCGAAGAGTGAGACTCTGTCTCAAAAAAAAAAAGTATCTACAGATTTCACATAAGCTAACATGCTGGGAAGTATGTTTTAGGTATTCAACCACATGTGTACTTACAGGGACGCTCCAGACCTGCATTCCATCACTGTAGCCAATCATAATCAACAAAGGCGGTTCATTCCCAGTACTATGTATTTCATGAAATTCCAGATTTCTTGATGTATCTGCATTAGAATTAAGTAACAAAGAAGCAAATTTAAAAGACATAATGGCAATCAAGAAAACAACTGTATTTCTTTAATGCCTGATTCAATCTTTACACCTGTCTAGCAACCATCCTCTCTTCTCTTCATAGCCAGAATTCTCAAAGTTGTCCATCCTGGCTATCTATTTCCTTATATATCTGTCATTCCTTGGCCTATTTCAACATAGCTTCTAGCCACACCATTTAAATAATATCAAACATTTAAGGAAAAAAAAACAGGGCTGGGCATGGTGGCTTACACCTATAATCCCAGTATTTTGAGAGGACGAAGTAGAAGGATCACCTGAGGCCAGGAGTTCAAGACCAGCCTAGGCAACACAGCAAGATCCTGTCTCTATTTCAAATAAATAGGCTGGGCCCGGTGGCTCACATCTGTGATCCCAGCACTTTGGGAGGCTGGGGCAGGCAGATCATGAGGTCAGGAGTTCAAGACCAACCTGGCCAACGTGGTGAAACCCCATCTCCACTAAAAACTACAAAAATTAGTCGGGTGTGGTGCCGCACCTGTAATCCCAGCTAATGGGGAGGTTGAGGCACAAGAATCTCTTGAACCCAGGAGGCAGAGGTTGCAGTGAGCCAAGATTGCGCCACTGCACTCTAGCCTGGGTGACACAGCAAGACTCCGTCTCGAAAATAGTAATTATTATTATTATTAGCTGGGCTTGGTGGCACACACTTACAGTCCTAGATACTCTGGAGACTGAAGTGGAAGGAGCCTTTAAGCAAAATAATTCAAGGCTGTGGTGAGCTATGATGGCACCACTGTACTCCAGCTTGGGTGACAGAGTAAGGCCCTGGCTCTAAAAATAATAATAACATCAATTCTCCACAAACTTTTTTTTTTTTTTTGAGACAGAATCTCACTCCTTCATCCAGGCTGGAGTACAGTGGTGCCATCATAGCTCACTGCAGCCTCAACCTTCTATGCTCAGGTGATCCTCCTACCTCAGCCTCCCAAGCAGCTGGGACTACGGGCATATGCCATAATGCCCAGCTAATTTTTTGTAAATGTTTGTAGAGACAGGGTTTCGCCATGTTGCCAGGCTGGTCTCAAACTCCTGAGCTCAAGCAATCCACCTGCCTTGGCTTCCCAAAGTGCTGGGATTGCAGGTATGAGCCATCACTTCCGGCCTTACACACTTTTCTAAAAAACAGAAGAGAAGGGAATAAGTACCAACTCGTTCTGAGGCAACCAAAACCAGACTAAGAAATTACAAGAAAACTATAAATCAATCCACCTCATGAATGTATATATAAAAATACTTTACAAAGACTAGCAAATTGAATCCCACAATATAGAAAGGATAATCAATCACTAAAATATAGGGTTTATCCCACAAATGTAAGATGGTTTAACATCGGAAAAATCAATTATCATTTGCCAACATTAACAGAATAAAGGCAAAAAATCATATGATCATTTCAATATATGTTAAAAAAGCATTTGCTAAAATGCAATAGCTATTTTATTTTTAAAAACTCAGCAAATCAAGAATAAAGGATGTCTATGAAAATACTAAGCTAACATCATATTTATGGTAAAAGACTGAATGCTTCCTCCCTATGAGGCAGAACAAGACAAAGATGCCTAAACTTACAACTTATATTCAACACTGTACTAGAGGCCCTAGACAGTGCAATTAGGAAAGAAAAATAAATGATGTAAAGATTGGAAGGGGAAAAGTACACTTGACCCTTGAACAATGTGGAGGGTAGGGGTGCTAAGTACCCCCCATCCCCCAATGCAGTCAAAATCCACGTATAGACTGAGTAATCCCGGCACTTTGGGAGGCCAAGGTGGGCATACCGCTTGAGCCCAGGAGTCTGAGACCAGCCTGGGCAACATGGCGAAACCCCATCTCTACAAAAAATACAAAAATTGGCCGGGCGTGGTGGCTCACACCTGTAATCCCAGCACTTTGGGAGGCGGAGGCAGGCAGATCACCTGAGGTCGAGAATTCGAGACCAGCCTGACCAACATGGAGAAACCCGGTCTCTACTGAAAATACAAAATTAGCCGGGCATGGTGGTGCGTATGCCTGTAATCCCAGCTACACGGGAGGCTGCAGCAGGAGAATGGCTTGAACCCAGGAGGCAGAGGTTGAGGTAAGCCGAGATCAAGCCATTGCACTCCAGCCTGGGCAACAAGAGCAAAACTCTGTCTCAAAAAAAAAATAATAATAATACAAAAATTAGCTGGGCTTGGTGAAAAGCACCTGCAGTCTCAGTTGCTGGGGAGACTGAAATGGGAAGATAGCTTGAGCCCGGGAGGTCAAGGATGCAGTAAGGTGTGATCATACTACTGCACTCCACTCCAGCCTGGGTGACAGAGTGAGACCCTGTCTCCACCAAAAAAAAAAAAAAAAAAAGTATAGTGTAAGTTTTTGGGGTTGTTTTGTTTTTTTTTGTTTTGTTTTGTTTTTTGAGACAGAGTCTTGCTCTGTTGTCCAGGCTGGAATACAGTGGCACAATCTCAGCTCACTGTAGTCTCCACCACGCCTGGCTAATTTTTGTATATTTAGTAGAGATGGGGTTTTGTCATGTTGCCCCAGCTGGTCTTGAGTGCCTGGCCTCAAGAGATCCATCCGCCTCGGCCTTCCAAAGTGCTGGGAGGGAATAAAGGCATGAGCCACCATGTATAACTTTTGACTCACCCAAAAACTTAACTGCTAATAGCTTACTGCTGGCCAGAAGGCTTACTGTTAAAATAAAGTCAATTAACATATATTTTGTATATGTTTTCTATACTGTATTCTTCGAATATACAGAAGAGAAAATATCCATTAATGGAAGTGGATCATCAAAAAAAGTCTGCATCCTGCTGGGTGCGGTAGCTCAGGCCTGTAATCCCAGCACTTTAGGAGGCTGAGGAGGGTAGATCACCTGAGTTCAGGAGTTCCAGACCAGCCTGGCCAGCATGGTGAAACCCCATCTCTACTAAAAATACAAAAAATTAGCCGGGCGTGGTGGTAGGTGCCTGTAATCCCAGCTACTCGGGAGGCTGAAGCAGAAGAATTGCTTGAACCCAGGAGGTGGAGGTTACAGTGAGCCGAGATCACACCACTGCACTCCAGCCTGGGCAACAACAGCGAAACTCCATCTCCATAAAAAAAAAGTCTTCATCCTTGTCTTCACAGTGAGTAGGCTGAGGAAGAGGAAGAACAGGAGGGGTTGGTCATCTCCCTCAGGGGTAACAGAGGCAGAGGAGGTGGAGGAGGTGGAAGGGAGGGCAATAGAGGCAGGCACACTCAGTATAACTTTATGGAAATATACTGTACTTCCTCTCTGACATTTTTGCAAATTTCTCTAAAAATGTTTCTATACAGTACCAATCCTTCTTCCATCATTTGCTTTCATTTCAGTGCCAGTATTATAGAAAGATCTATGTCTAAAAGAAGCCAAAAGCAGTCTTAAATAATTGGAAGCTTTCTGGCAGACTGTCTAACATCAGTCTTCTGGCACTGTTTCCTCTACATCTTCTTCCTCATCATCTGGCACTGGTTTGGAAGCACTGAGCTCCATCAAGCTGTCTTCTCTTAACTTCTCTGGTGTGGTGTCTATTAGTTCTTGAATTTCTCCAAAACAGATATCTTGAAATGCTTCACGTCTCATCTTTTTTGCCATATCTACAACTTCTTTCATGATTTTCTTTTCTTTTCTTTTTTTTTTTTTTTGAGACAAGTCTCACTCTGTCACCCAAGCTGGAATACAGTGGCATGATCTCAGCTCACTGAAACTCCGCCTCCCAGGCTCAAGCGATTCTCATGCCTCAGCCTCCCAAGTAGCTGGGATTACAGGCACCACCACGTCTGGATAATTTTTGTATTTTTAGTAGAGACAGGGTTTCGCCATGTTGGCCAGGCTGGTCTCAAACTCCTGACCTAAGGTGATCTGCCGTCCTGGGTCTCCCAAAGTGCTGGGATTACAGGGATGAGACACCATGCCCGGCCCTCTTTCATGACTTTCTTGATGGTATCTATCGTAAATCCTGTAAGTCATGCAAAACATTTGGACAGTTTTCCCCAGCAGGAATTTATTGTTTCAAGCTTGCTGACTTTCATGGTTATTTCTGTAACATTGATGGCACCTTCAATGGTGTGATCCTTCCACACTTTCCTGATGTTCTATCAGGGTTCTCTTTCACAGAGTTGACAATCCTTTCCATAGAGTATCATGTGTGGTGAGCCTTAAAAGGTCCATGTGACCCTTTGATCTAGAGGCCCAACAACAAGATAGAGACACCATGTCTGGGGGCAAGTAGACCACTTCCATACTTTTGGGGTTGAATTCATGACATTTCTGGTGGCCATGGGCACTGTGCAATATCAATAAAACTTTTTTTTTTTTTTGAGACTGAGTCTCACTCTGTCTCCCAGGCTGGAGTGCAGTGGCACGATCTCAGCTAACTGTAACCTCTGCCTCCCTGGTCCAAGCGATTCTCCTGCCTCAGCCTCCTGAGTAGCTGGGATTATAGGCACGCACCACCATGCCCGGCTAATTTTTGTACTAGTAGAGATGGGGTATCACCATGTTGGCCAGGCTGGTCTCGAACTCCTGACCTCAAGTGATCCACCCACCTCGGCCCCCCAAAGTGCTGGGATTACAGGCGTGAAGCACTGCACCCAGCCTCAAAAAAAACTTTAAAAGGCAGTCTCTTACTGGCCAGGTACTTCCTGACTTTGGGAACAAGCATCAATGCAGTCAATCCAGAAAAAGGGTTCCCACTGTCTAGGTCTTCTTGTTGTACAATGAAAAGACTAGCAGCTGCTGTTTATCTTTTCCCTCCAAGGCTCAGGGGTTAGCAGCATTATAGATAAGGACAGTCCTGATTATAAACTTGACTGTATTTGCACAAAACAATAGAGTTAGTCTATCCCTTCCTGGCCTTAATTCCAGGTGTGCACTGCTCTTCCTTACTAATAAATGTCTTTTGTGGCATTTTTTTCCCAGAATAGGGCACTTCTCTCAGCATTAAAAAACTCGTTCAGGCAGATAACCTTTCTCCTCAATGATTTTCTTAATGGTATCTGGGAACTCCCCTGCTGCCTCTTGGTCGGCAGAAGTTGCTTCTTTTTATCTTGACATTTTTTAAACCAAACTTCTTTCTACAATTATCAAACCACCCTTTTCTGGCATTAAATTCTCCAGTTTTAGATTTTTCACCTTCCTTTTGCTTTAAGTTGTCATATAATGACTTCGCTTTTTCTCAAATCATATTAGAGTCTATAGTAAGTCTTTCTTTTTCTTTTTCTTTTTTTTTTTTTTTGAGACGGTGTCTGTCTTCGTTGCCCAGGCGGCTGGAGTGCAGCCGCACGATCTCGGCTCACTACAAGCTCCGCCTCTCGGGTTCACGCCATTCTCCTGCCTCAGCCTCCCGAGTAGCTGGGACTACAGGCGCCCGCCACCGCGCCCGGCTAATTTTTTGTATTTTTAGTAGAAACGGGGTTTCACCATGTTAGCCAGGATGGTCTCGATCTCCTGACCGCGTGATCCACCCGCCTCGGCCTCCCAAAGTGCTGGGATTACAGGCGTGAGCCACCGCGCCCGGCTAGGTGAGTCTTTCTTACAGCATCCTGCACCCATGTAAAAGCTGCATTTATTTTAATTAATTTTTTTTTTTTTTTGAGACAAGGTTTCACTCCCATTGCCCAGGCTGAAGTGCAATGTGCTATCTCAGCTCACTGCAACCTCTGCCTCCCAAGCTCAAGCGATCTCCTGCCTGGGACTACAAGCACACGCCACCACATTCAGCTAATTTTCATAAAGACGGGGTTTTGCCATGTTGCCCAGACTAGTCTTGAACTCCTGAGCTCAAGTGATCTGCCCGCCTCAGTCTCCCAAAGTGCTGGGATTACAAGTGTGAGCCACCGCGCCTGGCCTAAAAGCTGCATTTTCTTTTTTTCTGTTTTTTGAGACAGAGTCTCACTCTGTCGCTCAGGCTGGAGTGCAGTGGCACGATCTCAGCTCACTGCAACCTCCACCTCCCGGGTTCAAATGATTCTCCTGCCTCAGCCTCCCAAGTAGCTGGGATTACAGGCACCCGCCACAACACCCAGCTAATTTTTGTATTTTTAGTATAGACGGTGTTTCACCATGTTGGCCAGGCTGGTCTCAAACTCCTGGCCTCAGGTGATCCACCCACCTTGGCCTCCCAAAGTGCTGGGATTACAGCCATGAGCCACCGCGCCCAGCCTGCATTTTCAATATGAGATAAAAAAGTATTAAGTAAAATGTGCAAGGTTTTGGTGCCTGCTGGTGTCACTGCAATGACAGCATCAAGAATTTCCTTTCCTTGGACTGAGCATGGTGGCTCACGCCTGTAATCTCAGCACTTTGGGAGATGAAGGTGGGCGGATCACTTGAGCTCAGGAGTTTGAGACCAGCCTGGGCAACATGGCAAAACCCCATCTCTACAAAAAAATACAAAAATTAGCCAGGCGCTGTGGCACACGCCTACAGTCCCAGTTACTTCGGAGGCTGAGGTGGGAAGATTGCTTGAGCCCCAGAGGTGGAGGCTGCACTGAGCTGAGACTGTACCACTGCACTCCAGCCTAGGTGACAGAGGAAGACACTGTCTCGAAGAAAAAAAAAAAATTCCTTTTCTTTTTTAACAATAGTCCTTAGGCCAGATTCCTTTACCTTGAAATGGTGGGCAATCACAGCTGCAGACTTCAATCTACAGTACATATCAATCAATTCAACTTTTTATCATGATGTCATGACTTCTCTCTGATTCTTGGGAGAATCTCCAGCATCACTAGTGGGCACTTCATATGGGTCCCATCGTGGTATTCAAGGTTTATAGTTTTACAATTAACATGATGCAATATAGGTGAGAATCTAAAGAGATCACTTTTTACTTTGACACAGCAATTTACTAGAAAGATAAACTGCTCACCAGAGATGATTTTAAGTGAATACTCGCAATTCTTGAGCTCCCTGCAACAGCGGCAGGAGGTCACTACAAAATTATTACAGTAGTACAGTATGTACTACAGTTAATTTTATGCAGTTAAAATTCAATTGCATTCAATTCAACTACATCTATACGTTTACATGATTACAGATGGCACCATGTACTGTCTGTTAAGTGTGTGTGTACATTTTGATAAATCTTAACTTTTTATAATAGATTTGTGTGTGTGTGTGTATCTATACATACATATATACATAGAGAGAGAGAGAGACATACTTTTCTTTCTTTTTTTATTTTTTTGACACAGAGTCTCACTCTGTCACCCAGGCTGGAGTGCACTGGCACAATCTTGGCTCACTGCAACCTCCACCTCCTGGGCTCTAGCGCATCTCCTGCCTCAGTCTCCCAAGAAGCTGGGATTACAGGCGTGTGCCACCACGCCTGGCTTTTTCTTTTCTTTTTTTTTTTTTTTTTTGTATTTTTAGTAGAGATGGAGTGTCACCACATTGGCCAGGCTAGTCCTGAACTCCTGACCTCAAATGATCCACCTGCCTCGGCCTCCCAAAGTACTGGGATTACAGGCGTGAGCCACCGTGCCTGGCCTAGATTTGTGTATATTTTATAGTAAATGATAAAATAGGTTAGTATCTATACATCTTATGCATTCATGACATATCTTTTTCTTAATTTTTTGATGTTTCTAGGCTATGTGGTTCATCTGCAAGTTTTGTCAAAGTGTCACACAAATCTCCAAAAAATTTTCCAATGTATTTATTCCAAAAAGTTTGGGTATAACTAAAGTGGACCCGCACAGTTCAAACCCACATTATTAAAGGGTCAACTATATTCTATTTTTTTGGTGTTGGTTACATAAGCATTGGATTTGTAAAAACTCATTCACTAATCTATACTTTTGTGTTATTTGCCATATTTTGTACAATAAATGTTTTCCAAAATCATAAAGCAATAAACATTCCTCTTCCTCGACTTGATTTCATCGCTCTCCTCTCCAACTTTTATTTATTTATTTATTTTTTTGGAGACAGACTCACTCCATCACCCAGGCTGGAGTGCAGTGGTGTGATCTCGGCTCACTGCAACCTCCGCCTCCCCAGTTAAAACGATTCTAGTGCCTCAGCCTCCTGAGTAGCTGGAATTACAGATGTGCGTCACCACGCCTGGCTAATTTTTGTATTTTTAGTAGAGGCAGGGTCTTGCCATGTTAGCCAGGCTGGTCTCAAACTCCTGACCTCAAGTGATCTGCCCACCTCAGCCTCCCAAAGTGCTGGGATTACAGATGTCAGCCACCACACCCAGCCTCCCCTCTCCTTCTAGAAGCTAAATTCCTTAATTGGGTCATTCACAACTGTCATTATTTTTCATCTAACATTTACCCCAAACCCACTTCAGAATGTCCCTAACACTCCTCCCATTTCTGGTCACCACTAATGGTCACCAATAATCTCTAAGCTGTTCAATCCAATAGATAATTTTCAAGCACATCTTTTTAGACTACGCAGCAACTAGAACCAATGGTCACCATTTATTCCTTAAAATACTCTCCCTTGGTCTTTCAGGGATAATCCTCTAACTTTTCTTCACTTTCTCTAGTCACTCCTTCACCATTCTCTCTGCTGGAGCATTCTTTTCTACCTAGTCTCTAAATATTGGAGTTACTCAAAACCAATTTCTAAATTTCCATTTCTTACCATATATCCTCTCCTAGGTTAACTCATTCCACCCATTACTTCAACTAGTATCTGCTAGTGACTTCCTCAATATAGAGTTTGGATGTCTCCACAGGAGTGCAAACTCCACTCAAAGATCATGACTTCCTCACCAAGCCTGATTTTCCTCCAGGGTTCCTTATTTTGGTGAAAAGCATCATTACCCCACTGGCAAAGCCAGGAACCACTTTCTTCCTCACCTATACCAGTAAATCTATCCCAAGTCCCTGTGTCTTCCTAAACAGTTCTCTTCATTCCTCTTACACCACCACCACCCTGTCTAAGCTACAACAACTACTCCAAAAGCATACATGGCTTCCTGCTTCCACCACTGCTCACCAAACTTCACGTAAGAGTTGAACTGCTTCTTTTTTGTTTTGTTTTGTTTTGTTTTGAGACAGGGTCTCACTCTGTTGTCCAAACTGGAGTACAATGACACAAACATGACTCACTATAGCCACAACCTCCTGGGCTCGAGGAATCCTCTTGCCTCAGCCTCCCATGTAGCTGGGACCATAGGTACGTGCCACCATGCCTGGCTACTTTTTTTATTTTTTTTTGTAGAGATGGGATTTCACTCTGTTGCCCAGGCTGGTCTCAAACTTCTGACCTCAAACAATTCTCCACCTTGGCCTTCCAAAGTGCTGAGATTACAGGTGTGAACCACCAAGCCCAGCCAAAACTGCTCTTTTTTTTTTTTTTTTTTTTTTTTGAGACGGAGTCTTGCTCTATCGCCCAGGCTGGAGTGCAGTGGCTCGATCTCGGCTCACTGCAATCCCTACCTCCCAGCAAACTGCTCTTTTTAAAACACCAACAATGACATACCTCTTTACCTCCATCTCCCGTATTAATGACTTCCTATTCTCAAAGATAAAAATCAAAATTATTAAATGGCTAATACATCAGTAATTCTTTAATGCCCATTTTCTTTTGACAGGAATTCATTGTTGCCATGTTAATAGCACATGATTCCATATCCAGCAAAATTCAGAATTATAAACTTATGTACCTAGGGCATAATTATTTTTACACCTGACATTCAAATGGTGTTTTTGGCTGGGCGTGGTGGCTCACGCCTGTAATCCCAACACTTTGGGAGGCTGAGGCGGGCAGATCACTTGAGGTCAGAAGTTCAAGACCAACCAGGCCAAAATGCTGAAACTAAAATACAAAAATTACTAAAAATACAAAAATTAGCTGGGCGTGATGGTGCATGCTTGTAATCCTAGCTACTTGAGAGGCTGAGGCAAGAGGACTGCTTGAACCCAGGAGGCGGATGTTGCAGTGAGTCAAGATTGTGTCACTATACTCCAGCCTAAGGGACAGAGTGAGACTCTGTCTCATAAATAAATAAATAAGTAAATAAATAAATAAACAAATGGTGTTTTATAAGTTTCTATGTGCTTTTGTGTACATCATCAAATCTGACATATCAATTCTGTTTTATTTATTTATTTTTGAGACGGAATCCTGTTTTTTTGTTGTTCTTGTTTTGTTTTTTGTTCTGTTTTTGTTTTCTTTTGAGACAGAGTCTCGCTCTGTCACTAAGGTTGGAGTGTAGTGATGCAATCTTGGCTCACTGCAACCTCTGCCTCCCAGGTTCAAGCAATTCTCTCCACCTCAGTCTCCCAAGCAGCTGGGATTACAGATGCCCGCCACCACACCCAGCTAATTTTTGTATTACTTAGTAAAGACGGGGTTTCACCATGTTGGCCAGGCTGGTCTTGAACTCCTGACCTCAGGTGATCCACCTGCCTCAGCCTCCCAAAGTGCTGGGATTACAGGCGTGAGCCACTGTGCCTGGCCCTGGAATCCTTTTTTATATGCAGAGAGGTCAACTTCATTTTATCATTGGCAAAAACAAGTTAGGTATACTTTACTCATAACTGAATGAGAAATCTTAGGGCTTTTTGATACTCAATCCAATCATCTTTCTACCACAAGTACCATCTTGATCCCAGGTTCAAATGCCACACATAAAACCCCTGAGGTCATAATATATACAAAATCTCCTTTTTCTTATTTTAGATTTCACTTAGTCACTTTCTCTGGATGGTGGTGATACAGCAGATTTCTTTTATTATTATTTCTTTTTGTAAATACAGACAGAGTTTCACTGTGTTGCCCAGACTGGTCTCGAACTCCTGGGCTCAAGCAGTACTCTTGCCTCAACCTCCCAAAGTGCTGGATTACAGGCATAAGCCACCAGGCCTGGCCAGACTTTATTGTTCTTGAACAAAAACCTTAATTTTGTAGAAATGTTATATTATTCCTCAAAGTTATTATACATTTAAGTAAATCCTTTTTCCTTGGCTTTCCTTTCATTTTATATCCTCTATCATAGAATCACTATTTATTTTCTCCACTGCTGCTCTTTTTTTTTTTTTTTTTTTTTTTTGTGAGACGGAGTCTCGCTCTGTCACCCAGGCCAGTGCAGTGGTGCAATCTCAGCTCAGCTCACTGCAAGCTCTGCCTCCCAGGTTCACACCATTCTTCTGCCTCAGCCTCCCGAGTAGCTGGGACTACAGGCGCCCGTCACCACGCCTGGCTAATTTTTTGTATTTTTAGTAGAGACGGGGTTCTACCGTGTTAGCCAGGATGGTCTCAATCTCCTGACCTCATGATCTGCCCGCCCCAGCCTCCCAAAGTGCTGGGATTACAGGCGTGAGCCATCGTACCCGGCCTATTTTCTTTACTGGCTTCTTTTTTCTTATTCTACCTCTAAATCTGAACTTTACGGTCTTTCCTATAGAGACATCTAGCATTCTTGCATGGTTTCAGCCAACTACAATGTCCTCCCTTCCTTTGATTCACCCATCCTTCAAAACCTTGTCCAGTCTTAACTTATCTGTGAATCTTCCATGACTGCACTCAGTATACTCTCCCTCCTTAGAAGACTGTTTGCAATTGGTGGGAGGATAGGGATACTGGATTTCTATTCACACCTCAAAAGTCAAGGTGTAAAGTGAAACCGAATCTTTTTTTTTTTTTTTTTGAGACAGAGTCTCACTCTGTCACCCAGGCTGGAGTGCAGTGGTGCAATCTCAGCTCACTGCAACCTCCACCTCCTGGCTTCAAGCAATTCTCTTGCCTCAGCCTCCCAAGTAGCTGGGATTACGGGCACCTGCCACCATGCCCAGCTTATTTTTTATTTATTTATTTATTTATTTTGTATTTTTAGTAGAGACGGGGTTTCACCATGTTGGCCAGGCTGGTCTTGAACTCTTGACCTCAGGAGATCCACCTGCCTCGGCCTCCCAAAGCATTGGGATTACAGGCATGAGCCACCACGCCCAGCCGAAACTGACTCTTTCTTCCCAAACCTGCTTCTTTCTTTTCCTTCCTCCCTTCCCTCCTTCCCTCCCTCATTTATTCATTCATTCATTCAGAGGTAGGGTCTTGCCCTGTCACCCAGTCTGAAGCGCAGTGACACAAACACAGCCCGCTGAAGCCTCGACCTCCTGGGCTGAAGCAATCCTCCCACCTCAGCCTCTCGAGTAGGTAGGACTACAGGGACATACCACCATACCCAGCTAATTTTTTAATATTTTTTTGTAGAGATGGGGTTTTGCCATGTTGCCCAGGCTGGTCTTGAACTCCTGGGCTCAAGTGATCTACCCGTCTTGGCCTCCCAAAGTCCTGGGATTACAGGCATGAGCCACTGCGCCCAGCCTTTCAAGTCATCTTTGTACACTCTAAAAGGTAAATAATGATAGGGGCAGAAAATAACATTTCACCTAGAGGGTCCCCTTTGCAAAGATCCTGAGGCATGAAAAGTTCTGTGGCTTTAATGACCTGAAAGGTAAATAGGGTCAGTGCACAGCTGCTAAGGAGAGACAATTAGATGGGAAAAGAAATCAGAGTTTGAGGCATCTGTGGGACATCTATGTGAGGATGTCTAGGAGGCATCTTCAGGTAGCTAAGGGACCCAAGCTTCTAAAGCAATAGAAGCTTATAGCAGCATTTTCTTTTAGAGATGGGGTCTCACTATGTTGCCCAGGCTGGACTGCAGTGGCTGTTCACTGATGCAGTCTCACTACTGATCAGCATGGGAGTTTTAACTGTTTCTGAACTGGGCTGGTTCACCCCTCCTTAGGCAACCTGGTAGTTCCCCACTCCTGGGAAGTCACCATATTGATGCTGAACTTAGTGCAGACACCCAATCGGCATGGCACATTATAGCTCAGAACTCCTGGACTCGAGCGATTCTCCTACCTCAGCCTCCTGAGCAGCTGGGACTACAGGTGCATGCAACTGCGCCCAGCTGTAGCAGCTATTACCTTTGTGTACCTCACACACTTCCTACTCTGTAACTCCCTCTATTCTGGTAACTAATCTTATCCTCCATCAAGCACAGGGATAGGCACATGACCAGCTGAGCAATTCTAGTACTACATCCTTGGCCACAGCAACTATTCCAATAATGGGAGAGTGACTCAGACTGAGCCATCTGGATCTCCTAATGAATACTTTTTCCTCTTTGATTGTATCATATAATCATAAAGGTATGAATAAAGAGCTTTGAGTAACCACCGCACCAACTGTCTCTTTGTTAAAGAAGTCAAAGAAGAGATGCAAACATTCAGAAAGAAGTAGTGACAAGAAGTGGACAAAGATTAAAAGTATGAAGCCCCAATCTTTCCCAGATCCATGAGTAGATTATTTTTAAATCCCCTATGAGCCCAAGTATAGTGGCTCATGCCTGTATCCCAGCACTTTAGGAGGCTGAGGCAGGAGGATTCCTTGAGGCCAGTAGTTCAAGATCAGCCTGGGCAACATAGCAAGACCTCATCTCTACAAAAAATTTAAAAATAAGCTGGGCATGGTGGCATGTGCCTATAGTGCTAGCTACTTGGGAGGCTGAGGCAGGAGGATCATATGAGCTCAGCAGTTCAAAGTTGCAGTGAGCTGTGATCATTTCACTGCATTCCACCCTGAATGACACAGCAAGACTTGTCTCTAAAAATAAAATTTTAAATCTTCTATGGAAAACAGTATGGTGGTTCCTCAAAAAATTTAAAAAAGAATTACCATATGATACAACAATTCCACTAGAAGAGATATTTGTACACCCATGTTCATTACAGCATTGCTCACAAAGCCAAAAGGTAGAAGCAACACAAATGTCTTTCAATAAATGAATGAATAAAATAAAATGTGGTACAGGGCTGGGCGCGGTGGCTCACACCTGCAATCCCAACACTTTGGGAGGCCGAGGTGGGCAGATCACGAGGTCAAGAGACCATCCTGGCCAACATGGTGAAACCCCGTCTCTACAAAAATACAAAAATTAGCTAGGTGTGATGGCGCACGCCTGTAGTCCCAGATGCTAAGGAGGCCGAGGCAGGAGAATCGCTTGAACCTGGGAGATGGAGGTTTCAGTGAGCTGAGATCACACCACTGCACTCCAGCCTGGGTGACAGAGCGAGACTCCATCTCAAAAAAAAAAAAAAAAAATGTGGTATATACATACAATGAAGCATGATTCAGCCTTAAAAAGGAAGAAAATTCTGACACATGCTACAACATGAATGAACCTTGAGAACATTATGTTAAGTGAAATAGGTAATCACAAAAAGGCAAATAATCTATCATTCTACCCATGTGAGGTCCCTAAAGTAGTTAAAAATCATAGAAACAGAAAGTAGAGTGGTGGTTGCCAGGGGCTGGGAGGAGGTAGAGACTGTGGAGTTGTTGTGCAATGGGTACAGAGTTTCAGTTTTGCACAATGAAGAATTCTGAAGACTGGTTGTACAACAATGTAAATTATTTAATAATACTGACAATATACTTTAAAATGATGATGGCCATTGTTGCCCACACATGCAATCCCAGCACTGTGGGACACCGAGGTGGGAGGATCACTTGAGTTTAAGATCAGCCTGGGCAACACAGCAACACCTCATCTCTACCAAAAAAAAAAAAAATTAAGACCATGCACAGTGGCTCACGCCTAAAATCCCAACACTTTTGGAGGCTGAGACAGAAGGATGGCTTGAGCCCAGAAGTTTGACACCTAGGCAACACAGTGAGACCTTGTCTCAATTTTTAATGATCAATAAATTTTTTTTTTTGAGATGGAATCTCGCTCTGTCACCAGGCTGGAGTGCAGTAGCACAGTCTCGGCTTGTTGCATCCTCCACCTCCTGTGTTCAAGCAATTCTCCTGCCTCAGCCTCCCAAGTAGCTGTGACTACAGGCGCATGCCACCACGCCCGGCTAATTTTTTTTTTTTTAGTAAAGATGGGGTTTCACCATGTTGGCCAGGATGATCCTGATCTCTTGACCTTGTGATCTGCTCACCTCAGCCTCCCAAAGTGTTGGGATTACAAGCATGAGCCACCACGCCCAGCCAATAATCAATAAATTTTTTAAAAATTAAAATGTTTGGCCAGGCGCGGTGGCTCACGCCTGTAATCCCAGCACTTTGGGAGGCCGAAGCGGGCAGATCATGAGGTCAGGAGATCAAGACCATCCTGGCTAACATGGTGAAACCCCGTCTCTACTAAAATATACAAAAAATTAGCCGGGCATGGTGGCAGGTGCCTGTAGTCCCAGCTACTCGAGAGGCTGAGGCAGGAGAATGACATGAACCCAGGAGGTGGAGCTTGCAGTGAGCCAAGATCACGCCACTGCACTCCAGCCTGGGAGACAGAGCAAGACTCCATCTCAAAAAAAAAAAAAAAAAAAAAAAAAAATTAAATTTTTTAATGGTTAAAATGGTAAATTTTATGCTATGTTTTTCCAAAATTAAAAAAAATTAATTCCCTTTTTTACTTAAAACAATTACTTGCAACTGAAAAAACGGGCCTGTTGAACATGAAATCCAACACTCAAATATAGTACTAGACCTTGATATTAGAACTGGCCATGCCGGGCACAGTAGCTCACACCTGCAATCCCAGTACTTTATGAGGTAAAGGTAGGAGGACTGCTTGAGCCCAGGAGTTTGAGACCAGTTTAGGGAACATGGTGAGACCCCAACTACAAAAAGTCAAAAAATTAGCCAGGCATAGTGGTACATGCCTGTGGTCCAAGCTACTAAGGAGGCTGAGGTGGGAGGATTGCTTGAGCCCAGAAGGTCGGGGCTGCAGTGAGCCAAGTTCAAGTTCAGGCCACTGCACTCCAGCCTGGGTGAAAAAGTGAGACTCTGTCAAAAAAAAAAATTAAAAAACTGGCCAAGTATGAAGTATGGGATTAGGGGATGGTAAGAATTTCACTGCACAGGCTAGAAAGCAATTCCCATTATACTAGAGTAAACCAGCATCAATTTGATCTGATGTAGTCTGGGATTCAAACTATATTCTCACCTTTAGAGAATTTGACAGAAAAATGTCAGAATATTAAACTGCTTTGGCTACTTATACCTTTCTCAGTGTAGTGTCTTGAGAGAAACAAGCCTGGGTATAAATCAAGTCAGTGGTTCATGCCTGTAATCCCAGCACTTTGGGAGGCCAAAGCGGGCAGATGACCTGAGGTCAGGAGTTCAAGATCAGCCTGGCCAACATGGTGAAACCCTGTTTCTCCTAAAAATACAAAAAATTAGCCGGGCAACCTCCACCTCCTGCGTTCAAGCGATTCTCCTTGGGAAATTGGCTGTTATGTCTCTTTTCTGATTTCTCCTAAGGTCAGATAACAACTTAGTTTCAGTTTGGTGACATGGAACTTTTCTTTCTTTTTTTTTGAGAAAGGATATCTCTCTGTCGCCCAGGCTGGAGTGCAGTGGCGCGATCTTGGTTCATTGTAACCTCCACCTCCTGGGTTCAAGCCATTCTCCTCCTCAGCCTCCCGAATAGCTGGGATTACAGGTACATGCCACCACTCCAGCTAATTTTTTTTTTTTTTGAGATGGAGTCTCGCTCTGTTGCCCAGGCTGAAGTGCAGTGGTGCCATCTCAGCCCACTACAACCTCCGCCTCCTGGGTTCAAGTGATTCTCCTGCCTCAGCCTCCTGAGTAGCTGGGACTATAGGTGAGCACCTGGCCAAGAAGTCCTGTTTCAATATTCAACATGCATGATAATAAAGTTCCCTCTGTTTCGCCAGGCATGGTAGCTCACGCCTGTAATCCCAGCACTTTGGGAGGCCAAGACGGGCGGATCACGAGGTCAGGAGATCGAGACCATCCTGGCTAACATGATGAAACCCCGTCTCTACTAAAATACAAAAAAAATTAGTCGGGCATGGTGGCGGGTGCCTGTCGTCCCAGCTACTTGGGAGGCTGAGGCAGGAGAATGGCGTGAACCCAGGAGGCGAAGCTTGCAGTGAGCTGAGATCGCACCTGGGTGCACTCCAGCCTGGGTGACAGAGCGAGACTCCATCTCAAAAATAAATAAATATATCAATAAAATAAAATAAAGTTCCCTCTGTTTTAATCTTTAGAACAAAAGATAACCTGAAGTAACTGGATGTTAACCAATCAGTTATTTCTCTATTGTTTTGTTTCTTTGTTGACAGCTGGTAAGGGAAATAACTTTGAAATGACCAATCCACTTTTTCTTCTGTGTTTCTCCATTTTTTTTTTTTTTTTTGAGACAGAGTTTCACTCTTGTTGCCCCCAAGCTGGAGTGCAATGGCATGTTCTCGGCTCACTGCAAACTCTGGGTGGGGCTTTACCGCTTCTACTTCTAATTTCAGTCACTGTAATGTTCCAAAATGAAAAAAATTTCAAAAAATATTTGTCATGGATATCATAAACAATCACCCTTAAAAACTAATGTTTTACTCTCCATAAAGAGGACCCAACAAATTGTTATTATTTGAAAGAATAAGCTAATAGAGAGTCCAAAATTCAAATGAAACCAATCTGTAAAAGTGACACTCAGACTTTCTCATCGTGGATGGCGGCTCTAAAAAAAAAAGGCTTCATATTTGAAAAGTCTTTAAGGAAAAGGCAACTCACAGGATAGGAGAAAATATTGTTAAATCATATATCTAATAAGGAATTAATACCCAGGATATTTAGAAAACTCCTAAAACTAAATAAACAAACAAAAACAATTAACAAATGGGCAATGGACATGAAGAGCCATTTCTCCAAAGAAGCTAAATGAATGGCCAATAAGCACATAAAAAGATGCTAAACATTACTAATCATCAGGAAAATCCAAATCAAAACCACAACCCAGTCCCATTAGGATGGCTACTATCAAAAAAAGAGAGAGAGAGAGAGAGGAAACTAACAAGTGTTGGAAAGGGTGTGGAGAAGTTGGGACCCTTGTACATTGTTGGTGGGAATGAAGAATGGTACATTCACTGAGGAAAACCATGGTGGTTCCTCAAAACATTAAAAACAGCATTACTATATAAGCCAGCAATTCTCAAAAGTAGAGTCTCAAAGAGATAGGAGGCTGGGCGCAGTGGCTCACACCTGTAATCCCAGCACTTTGGGAGGCCGAGGCAGGTGAATTACCTGAGGTCAGGAGATGGAGACCAGCCTGACCAACATGGTGAAACCTCGTCTCTACTAAAAATACAAAAATTAGCTGGGCGTGATGGCGAGCACCTGTAATCCCAGCTACTCAGGGGGCTGAGACAGGAGAATCACCTGAACCCAGGAGGCGCAGGTTGCAGTAAGCCAAGATCATTCCACTGCACTCCAGCCTGGGCGACAGAGTGAGACTCCGTTTTGTTTTGTTTTTGTTTTTGTTTTTGTTTTTTTGAGACAAAGTCTCGCTCTGTCGCCCAGGCTGGAATGCAGTGGCACAATCTCGGCTCACTGCAGCCTCCACCTCCTGGGTTCAAGCGATTCTCCTGCCTCAGCTTTTTGAGCAGCTAGGGCTGCAGGAGTGTGCCACTATGCCCGACTAATTTTGTATTTTTAGTAGAGACGAGGTTTCACCATGTTGGCCAGGCTGGTCTTGAACTCCTGACCTCATGTGATCCTCCCACCTCAGCCTCCCAAAGTGCTGGGACTGCAAGCATGAGCCAAAGTGCTCAGCCCATCCAGCCTTTTATAAATGATTTTTTTTTATTTACTTACTTATTTAACTGTATTTATTTATTTATTTTTAGACAGGGTTGCACTCCATCACCCAGGCTGGAGTGCAGTGGCACGATCTCGGCTCACTGCAGCCTAGACCTCCCAGGCTCAAGCAATCCTCCCACCTCAGCCTCCCAAGTAGCTGAAACTACAGGCACACACCACCAAGCCTAGTTAATTTTTTAAGTTTTTGTAGAGACAAGGTCGCGCTATGTTGCCCAGGCAGGTCTTGAACTCCTAAGATCAAGCGATCCTCCTGCCTCAACCTCCCAAAGTGCTGGGATTACTGGTGTGAGCCACTATGACCTGCCTCATTCAGCCTTTAAAAGGAAGGAAATTCTGACCTATGCTACAATGTAGATGAACGTTGAGGACATTATGCTAAGTGAAATAAGCCAGTTACAAAAAGGCAAATACTGTACGATTCCACTTATATGAGGTACTTGGACTAGCATAAAATTCTGTTCAGAAAAAAACAATTTTCAAGCCAAGAAAATTCAACACTAATGATTATTTTGCAGTTATAAATCCTATACAACTGACCAAACTTGAATAACTCCTTTTTTAAGAAAACCATTTTTCTGCCTAAGAAAATTTTAACTCACTTTAACTTCATCAAAGTTTAACACTTACACACTGTGTTATAGTTACTTTAAGGCTTATTACACAATATTAGTTCTAAAGTTTCTGTACTGCGGTTATGCTACCTTTTATTTTGAAAACTGAAAAATTACTATAAGAGAAAGTAATCTGACTAAAGTAGAGGCTCTCTTTTTGGAATCAGGTACTCCAAACAAACAATTAATTCACACGTCCCAAAAAAAGTTAAAACCATACCATTTAGATCTGCATTTTCAAATCTGACCCAGACTATTTTCTCCTTTTCTTCTGTTAGAGGTGTTCCACTGTAAGCCTGCATAGTAAACAGAAACATTTGAATAAACATATTTTACAGCTTTAATATTACTGATGTTCAAAACAAAGTGACTTAAAGCCAACACTATACCTCTCCAACTTCACCAACCCTACATCTTGGTAACTAGAATATTTTAGAACATTATTACCCCCAAAGAATATTATCCACGAGTCTCATAACCTTGGTCAAAAGAGTTTTTAACTTATTAAAAGAACTGCAGGCTAGGCACCTGTAATCTCAGCACTTTGGGAGGCCAAGGCAGGCAGACCACTTGAGGCCAGGAGTTCAAGACCAGCCTGGCCAACATGGCGAAACTCTGTCTCTACTAAAAACACAAAAATTAGCTGGGTGAGGTGTGGCACACGCCTGTAATTCCAGCTACTGGGGAGGCTGAGACACAAGAATCACTTAAACCTGGAAGGCAGAGATTGCAATGAACAGAGATCGTGCCACTGCACTCCAGCCTAGGCGACTGAGCAAGACTCTGTCCCCCACAAAAAAAAGAACTGCAGAAACCTAAAATACAATGATCACAATCTATTTTGAAGCATTACTATAATTCAAAGGCAAATGAAAGACTAACCATCCACTATACTGGTCAACAAATAAGGCTTAGAAAACAAACACAACTACTACCTTTAACTTTTAAGTGCTAGGTGTTTGTGGCAATTATACTGGTGTGAGTATTACTGTACTTTTTTAGTCTCTTATCAAGCTTCTAGACCCAACCTATCAGCTGCTTCCTGGAAGCCTGCAAGGGTCAAAAGACAAGCATTAATGGCATGAAGTATCAACAGTATTCAACAGTATTCAAAAGGAGGCATCTCTCCATAAAGCATGTTTTTTTTCTTTTTTTTCTTTTTCTTTTTTTTTTTTTTGAGACAGAGTCTCACTCTATCACCCAGGCTGGAGTGCAGTGGCATGATTTTGGCTCACTGTACCCTCCACCTCCCGGGTTCAAGTGATTCTCCTGCCTCAGCCTCCCAAGTAGCTGGAACTACAGGCGTGTGCCACCACGCCCAGCTAATTTTTTGTATTTTTAGTGGAGACGGGGTTTCACCATGTTGGCCAGGCTGGTCTTGAACTCCTGACCTCAGGTGATCCGCCCCGCCTCGGCATCCCAAAGTGCTGGGATTACATGGGTGAGCCACCATGCCCTGCCTAACATACCTTTTTTAAAAAACACCAGCTTGGGCAACATGGAGAAACCTCATCTCTATAGAAAAAAAATCTGGGCATGGTGGCATGCACTTGTAGTCCCAGCTACCAGGGAGGCTGAGATGGGAGGATCACCTGAATCTGGGAAATTGAGGCCACAGTGAGCCATGATAGTGCCACTGTACTCCAGCCTGGGTGAGAGCAAGACCCTGTCTCAAAAAAAAAATTCTCCCCTAATATTATCTAATCTAATCAAATCTAACATTTGCATTTCTCGAAACTACAAAAGTAACACTGGTGCATTACTATTAAACCCCAGACATTATTTGGATTTCACAAGCTTTCTCACTAATGTCCTTTCTCTGCTCCAGGATCCAATCCAGGATGCTACCCTGCATTTAGGACAACTTCCTTTTTTCCTGTATCAGGTTTTCCTTTCCTTTAATGTGGTGAAGCAATAACATTTTCAAATTCTTCTTCAGCTTAGCAGACTTATTCCTTTGCGACATTTGATTTCTGAGTGATATGCAGAACAAAACAAGGTCAAAGAAGGTCTTTCAGTGTATTGGGATTCTTGAACCTCTTTTTGCTTTCCCTGTGAGGGGGAAATAAGTCTTACAAAATGAGGCTTATATGCTTTCACTATGTCTTCAAGTTTCCTCTCTCCTTAGTGGACATGGTGTTTTTTACTCAGAATTTTTGAGAAAATTCTGGGAAGACAACTGAAGCACCTGAGCTCTGCTTCGTGTGTTCCTTACTACAGCTTTGCACAAAGGTGAATCACGTCATTTTTTGCCTCTTATGATCTCCTTTTCCCATGCTTAGATATTTTATTCTCAGTAAGACACAGACTCACCCATTGCCCTTCTACCTTTCACCTGATGTCTTTAAAAAAAAAAAAAGTTGTTTTTGGGTTTCTGTTTTTGTATTTATCGAGACAGGGTCTGGTTCTGTCACCCCGGCTGGAGTGCAGTGGTATGATCTCAGCTCACTGCAACCTCCGCCTCCTGGGCTCAAGCGGTCCTCCCATGTCAGCCTCCCAAATAGCTGGGACTACAGGTGTGCACCACCACACCCAGCTAATTTTTGTATTTTCTGTAGAGATGGGGTTTCACCATGTTGCTCAGGCTGGTCTGGTACTCCTGGGCACAAGCAATCTGCCCGCCTAGGCCTCCCAAAGTGCTGGGATTACAGGTGTGAGCCACCACACCCAGGATCACCTGATGTCTTTATAGAGGTCAATGTACTGCCACACATTTTTTTCCTTTTCCCCCAGCACTGATTAAAAGCCCTTCTTCAAACAAGAGCAACCGATTTAGCCCTCTTATTTAGAGTCAAAACTTTCACCTCACTACTGAAAAGATTTATTTACTTCTTTTATATTTCAACACTGGTTTCTAACACACATACACACACTCATAAGTACAAAGTTATTTTTGAATTTTATATAACATAGCTATAATCATTGTAGGTGTCATTCTGTATGTTGTCTTATTTGCTCACTGTAGAGAAAATAATTTCCATAGTGTACTATTGCCATAATTTTTATTTATAGCAAATTATTCTATAGGGACCATGATATATCATCATTTGCTTGAGTATTAATTGACATTTAAGCTGGTTACAAGTTTTTACACTGAAAATGTAAAAATTTCATATATACTGAAAAGTTCTAAGCTTCAACTTTTTCTTTGTTGAATTATTTTTTAAAATAAATTTTCGGCCAGGTGCAGTGGCTCACGCCTGTAATCCCAGAACTTTGGGAGGCCAAGGCAGGAGGATCACCTGAGGTCAGGAATTCAAGACCAGCCTGGCTAACATGGTGAAACCCCGTTTCTACTAAAAATACAAAAATTGGCCGGGCGTGGTGGCACATGCCTGCAATCCCAGCTACTCAGGAGGCTGAGGCAGGAGAATCGCTTGAAACTGGTAGGCAGAGGTTGCAGTGAGCCGAGATTATGCCATTGCACTCCAGCCTGGGCGACAAGAGTGAAACTCCATCTCAAAAAAAAAAAATTAAATAAATAAATTTTCATAAGTGAAATTATTAGATCAAGACACAGCCAAGGGCAACTACCATCCATCAATGTTATCACAACTAGAATTCAATGAGTGATAACTAAAGAAGCTGCTACCAGTCCAACAACACATGTTCTCTCTTTAGGAGGATATTTGCAGACCCAGAGAATACCTAGGCTCCATGAATTTGATGATTCCCAGAAGAGAGCAGGAGGTAGAACACAATATTGGCAGAAAACATTATTTTTTAATGTCTGACCACAAAGTACCAATGCAGGACTCTGAATTAAATGTGGGGAAAAAAATGTTAGAAAGCACTGTTCTCATGTCAACCTAACAGTAGAAAAAATGTCTAACATAGGCCGGGCGCGGTGGCTCACACCTGTAATCCCAGCACTTTGGGAGGCTGAGGCAGGCAGATCACAAGGTCAGGAGATGGAGACCATCCTGGCTAACACAGTGAAACCCCGTCTCTACTAAAAATACAAAAATTAGACGGGTGTGGCGGTGGGCGCCTGTAGTCCCAGCTACTCGGGAGGCTGAGGCAGCAGAATGGCATGAACCCGGGAGGCAGAGCTTGCAGTGAGCCAAGATCATGCCACTGCACTCCACTCTGGGAACAGAGTGAGACTCTGTCTCAAAAAAAAGAAAAATGTCTAATATAACAAAAAGTTACTCCTATTATTGCTTTCCTAAGCAACCTATGGTCAGTAGGTGCTAAAATGACGACGTCTCACCATTACAATTAGAAATTGTAATGTATCTGGCTCATCTGATTATTTCGACTACGATTGTACACCAAAAATCTACAGCTCTACCCTGGATCTCCAGTCTCAAGCTCCCTCCAGGAAAGACTACTTAGTATTTGCTTTGCTTTATTTTATGCTTTATATACATGACACCCTTTAAGCCTCAAAACAAACCCATGATGAATAAGATGATTAACCCGAGTTTACACATAAGGATGCTGATGTTTAGAAAGGTTCAGTAACTTGTCTAAAACTAGTAAGATGCAGAGCTGAAATATAAAGTCAGATCTAATATCAAAGTCTATGTTCTTTTTTTTTTTTTTTTTTTTTTTTTGAGACGGAGTTTCACTCTTATTGCCCAGGCTGGAGTGCAATGATGCGATCTCGGCTCACTGCAACCTCCGCCTCCCGAGTTCAAGTGATTCTCCTGCCTCAGCCTTCCTGAGTAGCTGGGATTACAGGCATGCGCCACCACACCCGGCTAATTTTTGTATTTTTAGTAGAGATGGGGTTTCTCCATGTTGGTCAGGCTGGTCTTGAACTCCTGACCTTAGGTGATCCACCCGCCTCAGCCTCCCAAAGTGCTGGGATTACAGGCATGAGCCACCGCACCCGGCCCAAAGTCTATGTTCTTAATCACTAAGCTACTCTAAGCCTAATGTGCAAAATGTTAAGTTATAACCTCTCTGCCAAATAAAGCAAACACCTACTAGGATCCTGTTGTCCCCATTACATTCTCACTAAATTGATCATTGTTGGATTTTATTCCACTCTATTCCTCAATTCAGATGGCATCTCATTCATTAAGCCTTCTTTGATGTCCTCCAACTGAATTTAATTTTCCTTCTACTATATTACCATAACACTGTTTCTTTTCTCCTTTTTTTCCCACTCAGCTTTTCAGGTTGAAGGCACTGTGTTTTCTAGGATCCTCTCATAAAGCTGGGACACTGGATCTATGAATGTCCTTTTTGAACACTCCAGTTACAGATACCCATGGTAGTCAAGGAAGACTACAACCATAAGGAGAAAGTATGGAAACCTTTCCCTTCAGTAGTCCCACTAGAACAGTGCTTCCCAAAGGTACCATTTCATAAGAATCACCTGAGATTCTTACTATTGCTACAAGTTACCAGTTACCATCCCAAATCAATTGTGTTAAGACTCTGAGAGAGGAAATTATTACTTTTAATAAGTATGCCAAGTGATAATTATGTTAAGTGGCAACAGTATACTAGATAATCCCAGTAAGGCTATTCTCATTCTTTATTCTCATATTTATATAAAAGGAACAGTAAAAGACTTAATCTTTTATCAGTTAGAGTAACAGGATACCTTAGTTGGCATAAAAATGCTGCTCAATATAAAAAAGATGTAGATTTGTGTTCAGGTACAATACTTAGCTAATATCTAGTTAAGGAGTGCAGAGTGTATATTGCTTTTCTCCCTTCTGGCAGGCAACACTTAAATAGGACAAGAAAATAGAAACCTATGAAAGTCCCAGGTCTCAAATCTCTACTAACAATTCACCTTGATTCTTCTTAGGAAGGCAAAGTCCTAATATTTATGCACTGTCATCACAACACTGCGGCACATCTAAACAATAATGTAGTCCCACCCTACGGATGCTCGGGATGCTAAAACATCAAAAACCTTTTGGAAGTTGCTGGTACTAGTGTCAAGTTTAGGAAACCAAACATTTCAGAGCTCTCCTGACCAAAGGGAAAGCCGAAAGCACATATAGACACTTACCTGTGGCACAACATCCTGCAGAAAAGTCACAACACTTTCCATGTAGGACTGCTCTCTGGAAAAGGGTGAAATGGACAACACTGGTCAGGAGAGCTTAATATAGAACATGAAAAAAGCTCTATTTACAAGCCTTAATAAAGTCACTTGTTTTTTGTTGTTGTTGTTTGTTTTTTGGGGTTTTTTTGTTTGTTTTGTTTTGTTTTGTTTTGAGACAAGGTTTCACTCTGTCACCCAGGCTGGAGTGCAGTGGTGCGATCTCGGCTCACTGCTCCCTCGACCTCCGGGGGTTAAGCAATCCTCCCACCTCAGGCTCCCAAGTAGCTGGGACTACAGACATGCGCCATCATGCCCAGCTAATTTTTGTATTTTTTGTAGAGACGGTGTTTCACCATGTTGCCCAGGCTGGTGTCAAACTTCTGAGCTCAAGCGATCCTCCCGCCTCAGTCTTCCAAAGTACTGGGATTACAGGCATCACTCATAATATTCAAAAAAGGCAACAACAACAACAAAAAGGCTAACTCTTATCACCTGATATTTCTGCTAAACTACTTTCTCGTTTCATGGGTCTTTATATATGTTATTAAATGTAAATGGGCTTTTAACATTTTTAAACATTATCTCTTTTTAAAAGTCATGCTCTCCTGATTTGATAGAGATAGCTTCTAAGTCATATTTGGAGGAGTGATGACAGAGACCTAAGGTAGGACCTTCCTCTTGAGTCAGAGCAGAAGAATGCCCTAATTAGAGCAAGTAAAACTATTGCTGATGACTCACTATCTAGTGACCTTCTCCTTAAATTGGTTATGAACCTAGTCCCTTACCTGTATATAGCAGGTAAGTCTACATTTTCTGGTAGATACAGGCATTAGAAGAAGCTATTAAGCCTTTACAGAACTTTTGGTATAGAAAAGACATGGAAAAAAATTAAAATGCATAAAAATGAGGGAAAGCTGGATGCAGTAGCATGTGCCTATAGTCCCAGCTATTTAGGAAGCTGAGGTGGAGTTGAACCCAGGAGTTGGCAGCCAGGCTAGGCAACATAGCAAGACCCCATCTCTAAAAAACAAACAAAAAAAGGGAAGGGGAAAAAATAACATTGTTAATTAAGTAAGGACACTAAATTAATGTATTTTAAATACAAAGTATGTAAATTTCAGCAAGTGGAAAAAAACAATTTCTTCAAAATACTATTTTAGGCCAGGCGTGGTAGCTCACACCTGTAATCCCAGCACTTTGGGAGGCCGAGGCGAGTGGATCACTTGAGGTCAGGAGTTCAGGACCAGCCTGGCCAACATGGTGAAACCCTGTCGCTACTAAATATACAAAAACTAGCTGGGCCTGGTGGTGCACCCTGTAATTTCAGCTGCTCGGGAGGCTGAATCAGGAGAATCACTTGAACCCAGGAGGTGGAGGTTGCAGTGAGTCAAGACCGCGCCACTGCACTCCAGCTTGGGCAAAAAAGCAAGACTCCGTCTCAAAAAAACAACAACGAAAAAATCAAAATACTAATTCAAATCCATTTCAAGAGATGTGAAAAATCACACTTGAAAATAATATGATTTATCAT
Organism: Pan troglodytes; assembly: GCF_028858775.2. Classification (NCBI taxonomy): domain Eukaryota; kingdom Metazoa; phylum Chordata; class Mammalia; order Primates; family Hominidae; genus Pan; species Pan troglodytes. Next base: position 73,840,084 of record NC_072417.2, on the reverse strand, counting down.
AAATCCTATTAAAAAAGCAATATGCCCTAGAGACCTACAAAAATCAATTAGGCCTAAAAAAGAAAATTATTAGGCTACCTCTCCAACCTCATTTTTTGCCACTCTCCTTATTCTGATTCAGCCATATGCAACTTCAATTCCTAGCACACACCAAGTTCTTCTTTGAATCAAGACCTTTACACCACCTTTCTTTCTATCTGGATTCCTTCCCATTCCCTTCCCTTCCTTTTAGTTCTCCGGGTTAAGTGCTGCCTCCTTTGAGAGAGCTTCCGGGACAGCCTTATATGTATTCTCCTTTGTCACTCTCCATTGTAGTACACTGTGCACAATCACAGCCTGTCATTATTTTACTTATTTACTTGTTTGCTTCAGCCTAGCCAATTTGATGAAACCCCATCTCTACCGAAAATACAAAAATTAGGCCGGGCGCGGTGGCTCACACCTGTAATCCCAGCACTTTGGGAGGCTGAGGCAGGCGGACCACCTGAGATTGGGAGTTTGAGACCAACCTGGACAACATGGAGAAACCCTGTCTCTACTAAAAAATACAAAATTAGCCAGGCATGGTGGCGCATGCCTGTAATCCCAGCTAATCGGGAGGCTGAGGCAGGAGAATCGCTTGAACCCAGGAGGCGGAGGTTGCGGTGAGCCGAGATCGTGCCATCGCACTGCAGCCTGGGCAAAAAGAGCGAAACTCCGTCTCAAAAAAAATATATATATATACAAAAATTAGCCAGGCGTGGTGATCCACATTTGTAATCCCAGCTACTTGGGAGGCTGAGGCAAGAGAATCATTTGAACCCAGAAGGCGGAGGTTGCAGTGAGCCAAGATCATGCCACTGCACTCCAGCCTGGGCAATGGAGCGAGACTGCATCTCAAAAAAAGAAAAAAATAATAATAATATATATACATATAAAATATATCTATTTATTTTTCTTATTTTTTGGAAATGAAGTCTTGCTCTTGTCCCCCAGGCTGGAGTGCGATGGCACGATCTCAGCTCACTGCAACCTCCGCCTCCCGGGTTCAAGCGATTCTCCTGCCTCAGCCTCCCAAGTAGCTGGGATTACAGGCTATTGCCACCACGCCCAGCTAAGTTTTGTATTTTTAGTAGAGACGGGTTTTCTCCACGTTGGTCAGGCTGGTCTCGAACTCCCAACCTCAGGTGATCCACCCACCTCAGCCTCCCAAAATGCTGGGATTATAGGCATGAGCCACTGCGCCCAGACATATATTTTTTTTAAGACACAGTCTCACTCTGTCACCTAGGCTGGAGTGTAATGGCACAATCACAGCTTACCACAGCTTCAAGCTCCTGGGCCGAGGTGATCCTCCCATCTCAGCCTCCCGAGTAGCTAAGGCTCCAGGCGCCTGCCACAATGCCTGGCTAATTTTTGTATTTTTTTAAGGCATGAGGGTCTCGGGATGTTGTTCAGGCTGGTGTCAAACTCCTGGTTTCAAGCAATCCTCCCATGTCAGCCTTCAAGTATACATATCTTTGGCCAGGCACGGTGGCTCACACATGTAATTCTAGCACTTTGGGAGGCCAAGACAGGCAGATCACCTGAGGTCAGGAGTTCAAGACCAGCCTGGCCAAATGGCAAAACCCCGTCTTTGCTAAAAATACAAAAATTGGCCAGGCCTGGTGGCGCTCGCCTGTAATCCCAGCTACTTGGGAGACCAAGGCAGGAGAATCGCTTGAATCTGGGAGGCAGAAGAGGAGGTGGAGGCTGCAGCGAGCCGAGATGGCGCCACTGCACTCCAACCTGGGCAACAGAGTGAGACTCCATCTAAAAAAAAAAAAAAAGTATACATATCTTCAAACCATATTAGATTATAAACTCACTCTAGTAAGTATAGACATTCTTTGTCAAAGAATGCCAAAAACAGAGAAATATACTATGACACTTACTTCGAAACTTTCTGACAGAGACCTAGACTAAGAGATTCCTTTTATAGATAACACATGGATACATAGACGGGAACACCACACACTGGTGCCTATCAGAGTTGGGTGGGAGCGGGGAGAGGGTCAGGAAAAATAACTAATGGGGACTATGCTTAATACCTGGGTGATGAAATAATCTGTACAACAAACCCCTGTGACATGAGTTTCCCTATATAACAAACCTGCACATGTACCCTTGAACTTAAAAGTTAAAAGAGATACATTTTACATCACTGTCTGGTAAATACATATACACATGAACATATCTATGTGCATGTCATGAAACAATACAAACTCTCAGCTATATTTTCTAATTTTCTATTATATTCTATTTCATTTTCTTTCTTTTTTTTTTTTTGGAGACAGAGTCTTGCTGTGTCGCCCAGGCTAGGGTGCAGTGGCGCGATCTCAGCGCACTGCAAGTTCCACCTCCCAGGTTCACGTCATTCTCCTGACTCAGCCTCCCGAGTAGCTGGGACTACAGGGGCCACCATACCCGGCTAATTTTTTGTATTTTTAGTACAGACGGGGTTTCACCGTTTTAGCCAGGATGGTCTCGATCTCCTGATCTCGTGATCCACCTGCCTGGGTCTCCCAAAGTGCTGGGATTACAGGCATGAGCCACTGCGCCCGGCCTCTATTTCATTTTCTACTGCAACTCCTGACCCACTAAACTGATTTAACAATCCACTAATTTGTTAAACCTGGAGTTTGAAAACACTGCTCTTCAGGATTTAGCATAGTGCTCTTCATGTACTCTGTAAATGTGCTGAATACGTCAACTTAACTCTCCAATTCTTCATTTGGTCTTGGCAATTATTATTATTCATCCCATAAAGCCAACAGTTAAAAGATTTTTACGAAAGTAACCACTGTTCATAAAGAAAACCTAAATGTTAGTTAGTATTCTGAGTAATCTTTTCTTCAGCTATTGGGTTTATCTGAAATGTGCTTACGTGACAGCCTGGGGGCGAACCACAACTCCACCAGTACAACGACTGGGTCTTCTTGGGGAATCTGTAGCCATAGCTTCATTCATAAAACCTGTTTCCAGAACAAACAAACAAACAAAAAAACAGAAAAACATGGATCGTTTTGGGGGGTAGGGAGGAAGATTTATGATTACTCACTAGAGATCCCTTGTCAAAAATGCCTCAAATGTAGGAAACTTTCCCAGAAATTCCTGTTACACCAGAAAGGGAAAAAAGGAGGAAGTAGGTTTTTAATTTTTTTCAAATTATAATGAGGGGTTTGGGGGGTTATTATTATTTTTGAGATAGAGTCTCGCTCTGTCGCCCAGGCTGGAGTTCAGTGGCACGATCTCTGCTCATGGCAATCTCCGCCTCCCAGGCTCACGCAATTCTCCTGCCTCAGCCTCCTGAGTAGCTGGGATTACAGGCGAGCGCCACCATGCCGAGCTAAATTTTATATTTTTTTGTAGCGACGGGGTTTCACCATGTTGCCAAGGCTGGTCTCGAACTCCTGAGCTCAAGCAATCCATCCCCCTTAGCCTCCCAAAGTGCTGGGATTATAGGCTTGAGCCACCGCGCCCATCCTGTTTTGTTTTTTAATAGGACCAGGTCTCAGAACCACAAAACAATGTAAGGAAGACTCCTGCTGTACCCCTTGGTCTGTTGTTAACATAAATTACAAGGGTGAGAGAACCAGATCATGGGATGGGAATTTACTGCAATTTTATGTTGAGATAGTGAAAATACACATGGTACAATATTTCAAGACCAAACAGAACAAGTGACATGATACCACTCTACCTTCCAATTAAACCTGTTGGGAATCTATGAGTAAATCACAATTTAAATCACATTCGTAACCCCCTGCTACTATAACAAATAAGTCAAGTAATTATTTGACTAGTAGCAAGTAGTCAAATAACTAACATAAACTAATACGTTGTTACAGCCCTTTACCCTTTCCCGTCACATCAGTAAATCCTGATCCTAGAATGTTTCATGACCCTCTGAATCACTGAGATTTTAAGAGCATGGAGTCGGCTTGGTTAAGGTTAAAAGAGGACTGACAGCAATATCAAAGATCTCTTACAGGGCTCAGGGAAGCCCACAACCTGGAACTCATCTTGAAGGCACCGAAAACCATCATTTTTAAGTAGGGAGCATTCACACCTGATGTGAAAACTCTAAACCTGTGCGCCCCACCTCCTACAACCAAAACACCCTCTGCCCGAAGGAGCAGAGACACCACCTCCTCAGAGGGTACCTGCACCTCCAGCCCCTCAGCCCTCTCATTCTCATCCCATTCTTGCTTTCTCGAACCACAGTCTCCCAAGCCCTGCCCTTTAAGGGCCCTGTCTCCTGGGGACGACCCTCGCCAGCCACTCAGGCCCCAGTCTCCTGAAAGACACTCGTACGGCGCTGCCCACTTAACCTCCAACACGGAGCCACCGCTGCCCCCGGCCGCCCTCCGGCCCCTTGCACTGTTCCCCTCCCCCTCCAGTATCGACACCTCTCTCCTGTCGAATTCCTGCCAGCCCGACCCAGTCCCCTCACGCCGCCAGTCCCTCGTCCTCCCCAAGCCTCCCCAAAGCCAAAGCCCTGCCAGCCCTCTCACCGGCCGCCCCGCCGGTTAACGCTAGTCTCCAGCTCTAGGCTCACTGTTTGGAGTCTCCCCGCGTGATTGACGGCAGCCACTTCCTACCACGCCTCAGCGGAACCACCCCCTCTAGCCAATCCCAGAAGCAAACCGGCTATGGCCGGGCACCGCCCTTGGAGGTCAGCTTCGCCAACCAGCAAGTAGGAAAGAGGCGGACCCGCCTCCTGAATGTGTCCAATCCGCTGGGGCTGGAGGGAAAACACAACAGCATGTAAGTTCGGGTGAAGCCGAGGTGTCAGGTTCGGTTGCAAACGCAGGCAGCTGGGGAATAATTACGAACATGTACATTTTTTTTGGAAGACAGAACCTTCGTGGCTTTGAAAAGAAAAGCAACATGATCCAGACTCCTGTCCCGCTCACGTGAGCGTTTCAGGTTGGAGCCGGAGGACAGGGAGACTGGTCTGTTTACATCGAATTCTCGCGACAGCTGGTTCCAAGCTCGGAGCACGTGGACATGGCAGCTGCCAATCACTTTTAGCTGGCCACTCACCCGTCCCACACCCGCCTTCTGCCCAGCCCTTGGCGATGTGTTTACCTTCCGGGAGCCTAGGCTGGCTCGCGCCGGCGATCAGCCGAGGAGGGGTTGATCTGAATAAGGGGCACGGCCGGTAATCTCAACAATTTGAGCTAGGTTTGTAGACCACGCCTGACCCCTTCCTTGCCTCAGTTTCCATCTCCCTTATTGTTGAAGATCGAGATCTCGCCATTGTAATTTCATCAGTTACATTTATTAATATAAGTAGAATAATACTGACTGACTTCTTGAACACTCAGCACAGGCCTTCGTATACTTCATATACAATACTCTAATGTATTATCAAATTTAATGCCAATGACAGGACCGTGAGGGTATAGCTTATTAACGGCGTGGTGGGCTGGGCGTGGTGGCTCACGCCTGCAATCCCAACATTTTGGGAAGCCTAGGCGGGAAGATCGCTTGAGGCCAGGAGTTCTAGAACAGCCTGGACAACATGAAGAAACCCCGTCTCTACTAAAAATAGCCAGGTGTGGTGGCCAATGCCTGTAATCCTAGCTACTGGGGAGGCCGAGGCGGAAGAATTGCTTGAACCCAGGAGGCGGAGATTGCAGTGAGCCTATAGATCACGCCATTGCCCTCCAGCACTTTAGCCTGGGTGACAGAGAGTCCCTCTCAAGATAGATAGATAGATAGATAGATAGATACATACATACATACATACATACATACATACATACATACATAAAATTTTTAAAAATTTTAAAAAAAGAAATGAAAGAAAAGGCCGGGCACGGTGGCTCACACCTGTAATCCCAGCACTTTGGGAGGCTGAGAGGGGCGGATCACTTGAGGTCAGGAGGTCAAGACCAGCCTTGCCAACATTGTGAAACTCTGTCTCTACTAAAAATACAAAAATTAGCGGGTTTTGATGGTGCACGCCTGTAATCCCAACTACTCAGGAGGCTAAGGCGGGAGAATCGCTTGAATCCGAGATGTGAAGGTTGCAGTGAGCCGAGATCGTGCAACTGCACTCCAGCCTGGGCGACAGAGCAAGACTCCAACTTTTTTTTTTTTTTTTTTTTTTTTTTTTTGAGATGGAGTCTCACTGTGTCACCAGGCTGGAGTGCAGTGTCTCGATCTTGGCTCACTGCAACGTCCACCTCGCGGGTTAAAGCAATTATTCTGCCTCGGCATCCTGAGTAGCTGGGATTACAGGCACCCGCCACCACGCCTGGCTAATTCTTTGCATTTTTAGTAGTGACGAGGTTTCACCATTTTGGCCAGGCTGGTCTTGAACTCCTGACTTCATGATCCACCCGCCCTGGCCTCCCAAAGTGCTGGAATTACAGGCGTGAGCCACCATGCCCAGCCAAAAAGATGGTTCTTTAGTACATTATTCTGCAATTTTCCGGGTTTGCTAGCTCTCAGAAATAAAGTTACTATCCTTGCTCTAACTCCTTGACTCTTCACCCCTTGGCTGTCATGCAGTGAGCAGAACAAGTTTGGACTCGGTTACAGGATGAAGGTGAGAGGTGAAGCCAGCTGGACTTCCTGGGTAGAGTGGGGACTTGGAGAACTTTTCTGTCTTACAAGAGGATTGTAAAACACACCAGTCAGCACTCTGTAGCTAGGATTGGAAAACGCACCAATCAGCACTCTGTAGCTAGCAAGGGGATTGTAAAGTGCACCAATCAGCAGTCTGTAGCTAGCAAGGGGATTGTAAAATGCACCATTCAGTGATCTGTAAAAATGCACCAATCAATGCTCTGTAGCTAGCAAGAGGATTGTAAAATGCACCAATCAGCACTCTGTAAAATGCACCAATCAGTGCTCTGTAAAATGCACCAATCAGTGCTCTGTAAAATGTACCAATCAGCAGGAGTCTAAAAGCTAATCGTGGGGAAGATTGAAGAAAGGGCACTGTGCTAGGACAGAAACGGAACATGGGCGGGGACAATAAGGGAATAAAAGCTGGCCACTCCCCCCAGCAGCAGCAACCTGCTCCAGGCCCCTTCCACTCTGTGGAAAGCTAAAAGCTTTGTTGTTTCCTTCTTTACAATAAATCTTGCTGCTGCTCATTCTTTGGGTCCATGCCACCTTTAAGAGCTATAACACTCAACGAGAAGGTCCTCGGCTTCGTTGTTGAAGTCAGACCACGAATCCACCGGAAGGAACCAACTCCGGACCCAAAGGGAAAGAATCAAGGATGTTCAAATCCAACAAACCTTAAAGGTGTTAGAAAAAAAAAAAAAAAAGATGTTTTCTGTGTTTTGGGCTTGATCAGCTGAGTCGTGCCATTTACAAATAGGATGAACACTAGCTGAGTTTTACATTTCTTGATAAATTTCTGTGCCTTCATTGTTTCATCCTTTGTAAATTGTAGAAGGAATAATATGGGTGGGGCGCGGTGGCTCAGGCCTGTAATCCCAACACGTTGGGAGGCCGAGGAGGGTGGATCATGAGGTCAGGAGATCGAAACCATCCTAACATGGTGAAACTCCATCTCTACTAAAAATACAAAAAATTAGCCAGGCGTGGTGGCTGGCGCTTGTAGTCCCAGCTACTCGGTAGGCTGAGGCAGAGAATGGCGAGAATCTGGGAGGCGGAGCTTGCAGTGAGCCGAGATCGCGCCACTGCACTCCAGCCTGGGCAACAGAGCAAGACTCCGTCTCCAAAAAAAAAAAAAAAAAAAGAATATTATGAGCCTCATAGGCTTTCTTTTTAGCGGGGGCGTCAGAGGGGGGCAGTTTTGCTGTTACCCAGGCTGGTGTGCAGTAGTGCAATCATAGCTCACTGCAACCTCCAACTCCTCGGCTCATGTGATCCTCCCACCTCAGCCTCCTAAGTAGCTGGGTTTACAGGCACACACCAACATGCTGGCTAATTAAAAATTTTTTTTCTGTAGAGACAGGGCCTCCCTATGTTGCCCAGGCTGATCTTGAACTCTGGAGCTCAAGTGATTCTCCCATCTCAGCTTCCCAAAGTGCTGGGATTACAGGTGTGAACCACTGCACCCGACCCATAGGCTTTTTATGACTAAATAAGTTTTTTTTCTTTTTCTTTTTTTTCTTTTGAGACAGAGTCTCACTCTGTCACCTAAGCTGGAGTGCAGTGGCACGATCTGGGCTCACTGCAACCTCCACCTCCCGAGTTCAAGCAGTTCTTTTTGCCTCAGCCTCCTGAGTAGCTGGGACTACAGGTGTGCACCACCATGCCTGGCTAATTTTTGTATTTTTAGTAGAGACGGGGTTTCACCATGTTGGCCAGGCTGGTCTGGAACTCCTGACCTCGTGATCTGCCTGCATCGGCCTCCCAAAGTGCTGGGATTACAGGCGTGAGCCACCACTGCGCCTGGCCATTTTTTCTTTCTTTTTTTTTTTTTTTTTTTTTTTTTGAGACAAGAGTGTCAGTCTGTCTCCCAGGCTGGAGTGCAGTGACACAATCATAGCTCACTGCTACCTTGACTTCACAGACTCAAGTGATCCTCCCACCTCAGCCTCCTGAGTAGCTGGGACGGCAGACCTGCACCACCACTCCTGGTAATTTTTGTATTTTTTATTTTCTTTTTCTTTTTTTCTTTTTCTTTCTTTCTTTCTTTCTTTTTTTTTTTTTAATTGAGACAGTCTTTGCACTGTCGCCTGGGCTGGAGTGCAGTGGTGCAATCTCGGTTCACTGCAACCTCCGCGCCCCGGGTTCAAGCAATTCTTCTGCGTCAGCCTCCCGAGTAGCTGGGATTACAGGCGCCCACTACCACATCCAGCTAATGTTTTGTATTTTTAGTAGAGACAGGGTTTCCCCATGTTGGCCAGGCTGGTGTCGAACTCGTGATTCACCCACCTCGGCCTCCCAAAGTGCTGGGATTACAGGCGTGAGCCACTGAGCCCGGCCATTTTTGTATTTTTTCTAGAGATGGAGTTTCACCATGTTGCCCAGGCTGGTCTCGAACTCTTGAGCTCAAGCCATGTGCCCGCCTCAGCCTCCCAAAGTGCTGGGATTACAGGCGTGAGTCATCCGCCCAGCCCAAATTTAAAGTTCTTAGATCAAAGTAGAAATTTCTCCAAATGCACCGGGCGCAGTGGCTCATACCTGTAATCCCAGCACTTTGGGAGGCTGAGGCAGGCGGATCACCTGCGGTCATGAGTTCGAGACCAGCCTGACCAACATGGAGAAACCCCGTCTCTAAGGGCCGGGCGCGGTGGCTCACGCCTGTAATCCCAGCACTTTGGGAAGCCAAGGCAGGCGGATCACGAAGTCAGGAGATAGAGATAATCATGGCTAACACGGTGAAACCCCGTCTCTACTAAAAATACAAAAAATTAGCTGGGCGTGGTGGCGGGTACCTGTAGTCCCAGCCACTTGGGAGGCTGAGGCAGGAGAATGGTGTGAACCCGAGGGGCGGAGCTTGTAGTGAGCCGAGATCACGCCATGGCACTCCAGCCAGGGCGACAGAGCGAGACTCCGTCTCAAAAAAAAAAGAAAAAGAAACCCCGTCTCTACTAAAAATAAAAAATAAGCCAGGCGTGGTGGCGCATGCCCGTAATCCCAGTTACTCAGGAGGCTGAGGCAGGAGAAACGCTTGAACCTGGGAGGTGGAGGTTGCGGTGAGCCAAGATCGCACCGTTGCACTCCAGACTGGGCAACAAGAGCGAAACTCCGTCTCAGAAAAAAAAAAAAAAGAAAGAAATTTCTCCAAACGAACTACCAGCCAGTTCTAATTACCCCATTTTATTATCCACAAAGATGGTTTGAGATTCTCTTATGAGCCTTCACTGGAGATAAAACGTGTGGTGATCATATTTTTTAACGGAAGAAACTAGTGGGTGCTTTGTACATACTGCCAGCTCATGAGTCACTTCAAAGTACAGAGACATGGAGAAACTCTTCAGTGAACTATTTGTTCTTGCTACCTAGCAATCCCAGCTACGAAACTCATTTTTAATGGAAAAGAGTAACTTTAAGGGAGTTCTTTATTCTTCCAATTGCTTCCTTGGCCCAGTATAATAAATTACTAATGACCAAGATTGCCTCTCATATGTCCCTACAGAACAAAAAAACAAAATCCCTAGAGAATAATCAGGGAGCTGTCCATATGCAAACCAAATTTCAAGATCAGTGTATACTTTCTGGTGTGTTTTTGCTTTGGTTAGGATTCTTCTTTTGGTTTGTTTGTTTGTTTGTTTTTTAAGGCTTAAGCTATTGCCTCACTGACCCAGGCCACCAAAAACACTTGAATAATGATCCTGTAATTTCAGCAGCAGGGAAACAACCTGTTTTCACACAAAACTGTGGTGAACATTAGTATTTTAATTTTCAGCGAAGTATTTTTAAAAGTTTAAAAAATAAAACCTCATCACTTTTCTCTAAAATCCTCTAGCTATAGCTAGGATTTTATCTTGTAAGATAAAAATACATTGATTACTCATGATATTGACTTTTTCTGATGCATTCATTAGGTCACAATTTTTAAACACTACCCAAAGTAGAATCCCAAAATTCATAGACTAGCAAAACCAACATAATCCAAACTCCTATCACCTCACCTCTATTGATTACAATTAGTGCCTGCCATTTGTCCATCCTGAATACTAGGTACTAGGTAATCATGCTTTCTAAAACAGCATTTCCCCATAATTTCTATTCAAAATTTTAAGTCTTAGAAGTTGTTTATTATGTTGGATCCCTCTGCTCCTTCCGAAGTCCAGCAAACATCCTGAAGATGGCTGGGCGCGGTGGCTCATGCCTGTAATCCCAGCATTTTGGGAGGCCGAGCCGGGAGGATCACCTGAGGTCAGTAGTTCGAGACCAGCCTGGCCAACATGGTGAAAACCCGTCTCTACTAAAAATACAAAAATTAGCCGGGCATGGTGGCACACGCCTGTAGTCCCAGCTACTCCAGAGGCTGAGGCAGGAGAATTGCTTGAACCCAGGAGGGGGAGGTTACAGTGAGCCAAGATGGCACCACTGCACTCCAGTCTGGGCAACAGAGCAAGACTCTGTCTCAAAAAAAAAAAAAATCCTGAAGATACGGTGATTATTTTCCTTTAGTTTTTCATTCTCTTGAAACCAACTAGTATCTATAAAGTGGTCATAGAATTTGTCATCTTGTCAGGACACTTTTGTGAAATGAGACTCTTCTAATAATTACACCAAAAAAAAAAAATGTAAACTAGGACTGCCCCGGGCAAACTATTAAGTATGGTCATCCCTGTCACTCAGGCTAGAGTACAGTGGTGCAATCAGAATTCACTGCAGCCTCAACCTTCTCGGTTCAAGGGATCCTCCTGCCTCAGCCCAGGTGCGTACCACCACACCCAGCTAATTTTTAAATTTTTTTTGTAAAGACAGGGTCTCACTTTGTTACCCAGGCTGGTCTCAAACTCCTGGGTTCAACCAATCTGCCTGCCTTCGCCTCCCAAACTGTTGGGAGTTGCAGTTGCAGTACAGGAGTGAGCCACAGCCAGGCCAAGTGTGGTCATTCTTTATCTTTGACACATCAGTGCTGCTTTGTAACTGCTTATAATTGTATTGCCTGTAACTGAAATGTAACAAAATCTCTTTACCAGAAACGATTATTTATTTGTTTCATTTATTCTCCATGATGCTCTATTCACTAACAGGAACAATTAAATGTCGGAGCTCCTACTATTGCCCAGGCACGGTGGTGTCAGAGGCCTTTGAACCAGAGCAACTCCATCTTGAAAAGGGGCTATGTAAAATGAGTCTGAGACCTACTGGGCTGCATTCCCAGGTTAGGCCTTCTAAGTCACAGGATCAGATAGGAGGTCAGTACAAGATACAGGTCATAAAGACCTTAACTAATAAAACAGGTTGCGGGAAAGAAGCCTGCCAAAACCCACCAAAACCAAGATGGCAACGAGTGACCTCTGGTTATCCTCACTGCTCATTATACACGAATTATAATATATTAGCATGCTAAAAGACACTCCTACCAGGGCCAGGATAGTTTACAAATACCATGGCAGTGTCGGGGGGTTACCATATACGGTCTAAAAAGGGGAGGAACCCTCAGTTTCGAGAATTGCCCACCCCTTTCCCGGAAAAGTCATAAATAATCCACCCCTTGTTTAGTATATAATCAAGAAATAACCATAAAAATGGCCAACTAGCAGCTCATCCTGCTGCTCTGTCTATGGAAGAGGCATTCTTTACTCCTTTACTTTCCTAATAAACTTGCTTCCAGTTTATGGACTCACCCCGAATTTTTTCTTGTGCAAGAGCCAAGAACCCTGTCTTGGGGTCTGGATCAGGACCCCTTTCCAGTAACAGTAGCTCAGGCCTGGAATCCCAACACTTTGGGTGGCTGAGGCGGGAGGATTGCTTGAGCCTAGGAGTTTGAGACCAGCCTGGTCAACATAGTGAGACCCCATCTCTACAAAAAAAGTAAAACTTAGCTGAGCGTGGTGGCCCATGCCTTTAGTCCTAACTGCTCGGGAGGCTGAGGCAGCAGGATCACTGGAGTCCAAGAGTTCAAAGCTGCAGTGAGTTGTGATTGTGCTACTGCACTCCACACTGGGAAACCAAATGAGACCCTGTCTCTCCAAAAAAAAAAAAACAAAAAAAACCAACCATAGACAGTTATAAAGATACAGGAAAGTGAAACTGCCGGCAAGGACCAAATCTTGTTTTTGTTGTTGTTTCGTTTTGTTTTGAAACAGAGTCTCCCTTGGTCACCCAGGCTGGAGTGCAGTGGCTCAATCTCGGCTCACTGCAACCTCTGCCTCCTGGGTTCAAGTGATTCTCCTGCCTCAGCCTCCTGAGTTGCTGGGATTACAGGTGCGCACCATCACATACGCGCCACCATGCCCAGCTAATTTTTGTATTTTTAGTAGAGATGTGTTTTCACCATGTTGGCAGAGCTGGTCTCATACTCCTGAGCTCAGGTGATCCACCTGCCTCGGTCTTCCAAAGTGCCAGGATTACAGGCATGAGCTACCATGCCCAGCCCTCAAACCTTAGTTTTATCAACTGTTTTAAAAAATACACAAGGTGGTCAGGCATGGTGCCGCATGCCTGTAATCCAGCATTTTGGGAGGCCAAGGTGGGTGTATCACCTGAGGTCAGGAGTTTGAGACCAGCCTGGCCAACATGGTGAAACCCCGTTTCTACTAAAAATACAAAAATTAGCTGGGCATGGTGGTGCGCACCTGTAGTCCCAGCTACTCAGGAGACTGAGGCAGGAGAATCACTTGAACCCAGGAAGTGGAGGTTGCAGTGAGCCGAGATTGAGCCACTGCACTGCAGCTTGGGCGTGACAGAGCAAGACTCTGTCTCAAAAAAATGAAAATGCCGCTTCCTCTGGTCTTCATGTTTGTTTTTTTTTCTTCCTTTTTTTTGAGACGGAGTCTTGCTTTGTCTTGGCTCACTACAACCTCCACCTCCTGGGTTCATGCAATTCTCCTGCCTCAACCTCCCAAGTAGCTGGGATTACAGGCATATGCCATCATGCCTGGCTAATTTTTTTACTTTTAGTAGAGACGGGGTTTGACCATGTTGGCCAGGCTGGTCTCAAACTCCTGACTTCAAGTGATCCACCCACCTCGGCCTCCCAAAGTGCTGGGATTACAGGTGGAGCTACCATGCCCGGCCCTATCATGGTTTCTGAAGAGAAATATGCAGTCATTTAAATTAGTCCTGTGTAGGTCAGTATGCATTATATTTTCCCTCTGGTGGCTTTCAAGATTGTTTTTCTCTTTAGTTTTTAGCAATTTGGTTATGTCAGGATTTCTTAATGTTTTCTGTTTGGGGATTTGCTGAGCTTGAATTTGTAGGTTTATGACTCATTAGACTTAGGATGTTTTAAAGCCATCTTTTATTATTATTATTATTATTATTATTATTATTATATTATTATTATTAGAGTCAGGGTCTTACTCTGTTGCGAAGGCTGGAGTGCAGTGGCCCGATGTCGGCTCAATTCAACCTCCGCCTCCCGAGTTCAAGTGACTCTTCTGCCTCAGCCTCCTGAGTAGCTGGACTACAGGCATCCGCCACCATGCCTGGCTAATTTTTGTATTTTTAGTACAGACAGGGTTTCACCATGTTGGCCAGAATGGTCTCAAACTCCTAACCTTAAGTGATCCACCCACCTTAGCCTCTCAAAGTGCTGGGAATACAGGCATATTCCGTGCCCAGCCTAGATTTTTTTTTAGCACCACATTCTTCTCTGTTTCCATTTGTTTTTGTTTTGTTTTGTTTTTGTTTTTGCAACGAAGTCTCACTTTGTCACCTAGGCTGGAGTGCAGTGGTACATTCTCAGCTCACTGCAACCTCTGCCTCCCAGGTTCAAGCAATTCTCCTGCCTTAGCCTCCCAAGTAGCTGGGATTACAGGTGTGTGCCACCGCGCCCAGCTAATTTTTGTATGTTTAGTAGAGATGGGGTTTCACCATGTTGGCCAGGCTGGTCTCAAACTCCTGACCTCAGGTGATCCCCCCACCTCAGCCTCCCAAAGAGCTGGGATTACGGGCATGAGCCACCGCACCCGACCTGTTTTCATTTTGTTATTTTGTGTTTTGTGTAAGAGACAGGGCCTAGCTATGCTGTCCAGGCTGGAGTCCAATAGCTATTCACAGGTGTGATCATCGCACACTATAGCCTGGAACTCTTGGGCTCAAGCAATCCTCCCACCACAGCTTCCTGAGTAGCTAGGACTACAGGAATGCACCACCATACCCAGCTTGCTTTCTTTTAACTTTTTTTCCTTTTGCTAAAACTTTTGTTACTTTTATTATTTATTTTTGAGGCAGTGTCTCACTCTGTTGCCCAGGCTGGTGTGCAGTGGTGTGATCACGGCTCACTGAAGCCTCAACCCCCTGGGCCCAAGTGATCCTCCTACCTCAGACTCCAGAGTAGCTGGGACTACAGGCACATGCCACCACACCTGGCTAGTAATGTTCCTACATTCCACTTTTAGTCATAGAACATTGATTCTAAGTAGTCTATAAGTGTATGTACATTGTAATCCCTAATGCAACCAGTAATACTGCCTAAATATTTTGTCTCTAAGATTAAAATTTGCCTAGCACTTTGGGAGGCCAAGGCAGGAGGATCACTTGAGGCCAGGAATTTAAGACCAGCCTGAGCAACACCGTGAGACCTTGTCTCTAAGGAAATTTTAAAAATCCGCCAGGTGTGGTGATATGCACCTGTAGTCCCAGCTACTCAGGAAGCTGAGATGGGAGGATCACTTGAACCCAGGAGTTAAAGGTTACAGTGAGCTATGATTTTGCCACTGCACTCCACATCAGCCTGGGGACAGTGAGACCCTGTTAAAAAAAAAAAATTATTCTCAACTTTGTTAGTGAGATAGTTTATTTAGGGACAAAATACATTAAGATGTTTTACTCCACTAGAGCAATCTTCCAGATGCCTGGAAGATGAAAATAACATTGCTCATTAATGCTATTACCAAAACATAACTATTGCACACCCTACTAAAACAATGTTATACACGCTGTATTTCAGAATATCAATGCTTTTAACTTCCAGGTTGTGACAGCCTCCTTCCAGATGACACTTAAAAATGCCCACCTCCTAGAATTCATGCCTTGTGTAGGAGTCTCCCACGTTGTAGTTGACTTGGTCTGTGTGACCAACAAAATACAGAATTGGTATGACACTTTCAGAGGCTAGGTTACAAAAAACATCGTGGCTTCTTCCTTGCCCTCTGGTGTTGCTTGCTCTGGGGACAAATAACTGTCATGTTGTGAGAGGCCCTCTGGAGGGGAACATGTGGCAACAAACTGAGGTCTCCTGCCAACAGTTGTGAGTCTTGTGGGAAGCAGATCTTCTAGCCCCAGTGACACCTTCGAAAGATTGTAGCCCTGGTTGATAGCTTGACCAAAACCACGAGACTATCACCCAGCTAAACCACTCTCAGATTTCTGAGGCTCAGAAACTGGAGATAATATTTGTTGTTTTAAACTGCTAAATTTCGAGATATTGTTTTGTAGCAATGAATACATATTTTAATCCTTGTGGCATAAGACACACAGATCAAGAATTACCTTCTGCAAAATATTGAAAATAACCAGAATGTGTGGACATGGTTAAATAATGGCATAGTTGGCTGGGCACAGTGGCTCACGCCTGTAATCCCAGCACTTTGGGAGGCCTAGGCTGGTGGATCATGAGGTCAAGAGATCAAGACCATCCTGGCCAACATGGTGAAAACCCATCTCTACTAAAAATACAAAACTTAGCCAGGCATGGTGGCACGCACCTGTAGTCCCCAGCTACTCGGGAGGCTGAGGCAGGAGAATCGCTTGAACCCAGGAGGCAGAGGTTGCAGTGAGCCGAGATCGCGCCACTGCACTCCAGCCCAGGCAACAAAAGCGAAACTCCATCTCGAAAAAAAGAAAAAAAAATAATAATGGCATAGTTAACTTACATCTGTAGACTGAAATACTAAAGAATGAGGCTCTTTGATGTACTGACATAGAAAAATCTTTAAGAAATAAGGTTAAGACAAACACATAATCATTGCATGTCTGTGCATAGACACAAAAAATAGGGGGAAATGTTGACTGTCTTGGGGACTGAGGTAGGGGACTTTACATTATGTATCATTTTACACATCATGAACTTTCCATTACTACTGATTTATGTGTTACAAAGACAAATAAAAGGTAAGAAAAACAAACATTAAAGCATTATTTGTGATTGCATAATATCTTTGACTCCCTTATAGAGTAGGTATAACCACAGCACTAGAACACATGCAAAAAATAAGTAACTTTAACATGTGCACTTGTGTCTCAAAAAGGTTTCCAATATTAGATAGCTACTAATATGGTATGGAATTAGATCTATTGCACTAAAAAATAATGTGATGTAGGAAAGAATGCTGTAACACTTTTTACATTAAACAATTGATTTGAAAAATACAGATTACATAATCTATTTTACAACCACTGGCAAAAAAGAAAAAAAAGTAAAAAGTAGCTACATTGATTTTTTTTTTTTTTTTAATTTTGAGACAGGGTCTCACTTTGTTGCCCAGGCTGGAGTGCAGTGGCATGATCATGGCTCACTGCAGCCTCCACCTCCCAGGCTCAAGTGATCCTCCCACCTCAGCTTCCTGGGTAGCTGGGACCACAGGCACACAACACCACGTCCAGTTAATTATTTTTTTTGTAGAGATGGGGTATCCCTATGTTTTCCAGGCTGGTCTCAAACTCCTGGGCTCAGGCAATTCTCCCACCTCAGCCTCCCAAAGTGTCGGGAATACAGGCAGGAGACACCACACCTGGCCTAAATGGATTTTTTCTTTTTCTTTTTTTTTTGAGATGAAGTTGCACTTTGTCACCCAGGCTGGAGTGCACTGGCTCAATCTCGGCTCACTGCAACCTCCACCTCCCGGGTTCAAGTGATTCTTCTGCCTCAGCCTCCCAAGTAGCTGGGACTACAGACACACGCCACCATGCCCAGCTAATTTTTGTATTTTTAGTAGAGATGGGGTTTCACCATGTTAGCCAGGCTGGTCTCAATCTCACCTCGTGATCCACCCACCTCAGTCTCCCAAAGTGGGATTACAGGTGTGAGTCACCGTGCCCGGCCTGATTTCAATATGTATTTAGATTTGCTGGTGTTTTTGTTGTTTTGTTTAGACAGGGTCTTACTCTGTCACCCAAGCTGGAGTGCAGTGGCACGAGCATATCTCATTGCAGCCTAAATCTCCCAGGCTCAAGTGATCATCCCACCTCACCCTCCCAAGTGGCTGGGACTACAGGCACGTGACACCACACATGGCTTGCTGGATTTTCACGTGATGCAGCTAGGATGGTATTACAGGTGTACAAGATGGAAAAGACCTTCACAATGAACAGACTCCAGAAGTGTCTGCTAGTTGCTATCTCTCTCGTAAAGGTCTGAAAAAACTTAGTTTTCCTATGGAAAACAGGTATGTTTCCAACAACACAGTTTGTAGCATATTGTAGGTGCACGATATTGAATTCGTAAATTAACTCTTGAATCTCTCAATGAGATCTTGTTCCAAATTAATAAATTAAAAAATCTCACTGTACAAGTCATATCAAAATTACATACTGTTAGTTTTAGTATTAATTCCCTTTAGATTTTTTCCTGTATTAGCGAAGTATACAGTGTTTTATTCATTTTAAATCGCTACATATTTTACATAATGCTTATAAGCCATAGCTGACTTGATCACATTATTTAGTTAATTTAATTTTTTTTTTTTTCCTGAGATGGAGTCTCACTCTGTCGCCAGGCTGGAGTGCAGTGGCACGATCTCAGCTCACTGCAACCTCTGCCTCCCGGGCTCAAGCGATTCCCCTGCCTCAGCCTCATGAGTACTGGGACTACAGGCATGCACCACCATGCCTGGCTAATTTTTTGTATTTTAGTAGAGACGGGGTTTCACCATGTTGGCCAAGATGGTCTCGATCTCCTGACTTTGTGATCTGCCCTCCTCGGCCTCCCAAAGTGCTGGGATTACAGGCGTGAGCCACTGCACCTGAACTATTTCAATATATTCGATATTAAAATAAAAAATTCAGTGTGCAAAAATGAAGACTTTAAGTTGTATTTTAAACTCACTCTAAGCCGGGCACAGTGGCTCACACCTATAATCCCAGCACTTTGGGAGGCCCAGGCGGGTGGATCACCTGAGGTCAGGAGTTCAAAACCAGCCTGGCCAACATGGTGAAACCCCGTCTCTACTAAAAATACAAAAATGGCTGGGCACGGCAGCTCACACCTGTAATCCCAGTACTTTGGGAGGCCGAGGCGGGTGGATCACGAGGTCAGGAGATCAAGACCAGCATGACTAACATGTGAAACCCCCTCTCTACTAAAAATACAAAAATTGGCTGGGCACGGTGGCGCGTGCCTGTAATCTCAGCTACTCAGGAGGCTGAGGCAGGAGAATCGCATGAACCCAGGAGGCAGAGGTTGCAGGGAGCCGAGATCACACCACTGCACTCCAGCCTGGACGACAGAGCTAGACTCCATCTCAAAAAAAAAAAAAAAAAAAAAAAAAATAGCCGGGTGTGGTGGCACACACCTGTAATCCCCGCTTCTGGGGAGAGAGACTGAGGCAGGAGAATCACTTGAACCCGGGAGGCAGAGGTTGCAGTCAGCCGAGATCGCACCACTGCACTCTAGCCTGGATGACAGAGTGAGACTCCATCTCAAACAAACAAAATAATAAATAAATAAAATATACTCACTGTAAAGCATGATCATGGCACAACAGAATGTTAATCCAGGTTAAGCATCCCTAATCTGAAAATCCAAAATCCAAAATGCTCCAGAATCAGAAACTTTTTCAGAGCAGGCATGATGCTCAAAGGAAATGCTCATTAGAGCATTTTGAATTTCAGATTGGGAACACTCAAAAGCTCAGTATAAAGCAAATATTCCAAAATTTTAAAAAATCTGAAACACTTCTGGTCCCAAGCATTTTGGATAAGGGATACTCAACTTGTACATACCATTAAAATAAACCAACAACTACAAATTCAGCAACATGAGGAACAGTTCACTGATTTATTAGATGAATATATACCCATATAATCAATGAAAACTGTATGATATAAAATAATTTAAGAAATGTTGGGAATTAGCAGCACCATCTGTTATTGAAATAGCAAGGAAAACTTCACATATTTTAAGCAAACACGAGAAGGGAGTAACTACTTTAAGACCTAATAATGCCATTGGTCTGGGATGAAAAAGAAGGGAATTGTTTTAGATTGTTTTAGGCAAACACACTTCCTTCTATGCCGAAGATTTAGTAAGCATATCTGATGACTAAGGTTTTAGAAAAATGCTACTGATGTAAGAGATACTGCATAGTATTTTAATTGGGACAAGACTAACTGTAGCATGGCTCAACACTTCTATGAAAAATTTAGTTCTGAATTATGAAATCAGAAATAAAAAATAATGTTTAAAAGACACTTGGCTCTAAGAAACATTAAGTGAAACACAGGTCACTATGAAAATACAACACTTTTCCAGTCTGCTTAATAATTTACTTTAAAAAGTTGCACAGTTTTCAAGACAAGTGGCTTATACAAATTTTTTAATAAGTATTTTAAAAAGTTTAAATGTTTTTCTAAAATCTAATAGATTCTTTTGATTTCTTTAAACATTTAGCCCTATTGTCACAATTACTGTGTATCAGAGTAAGAGACTGAATTTGTGTGGATACAAATTTACACAAATTTTACAGCAACTTATACCCTAACATCTACAAAATCCACATTTACAATACAAGCAAGTACAAGGCCAGGATAAAACTGCTGAATTCCAAAAAGTCAAACTGTATATTCTTTTAATTTTGTCCCCTTAAAAAAAGTTCAACATCGGCACCAAATTTAAAAAGCCCTCTTATATCTTAAGTTTGGAAAAACCTCATTTCCCAGATGCATTTCAGCAAACACAAACAGTTTTCCTGTGTTGATGAAGTAAAGGATTTCCAATTTTCTTCTGGCCCCTAAGTCTGCGTCGCATGGTGAGTTTAACAGAGTTCTTTCGCTGTGAGGTTGTGGGGAGACTTGCAGGCTGAGCACCACTACTTCGACTTAAGCCATTTCGTCTATGCTTCTTCATCAGGGGGCCAGAATTGGACTCTTCTAATGTCCTTTTAAAGTTTGTTGGAGGGGTTCTTTCAATTTCTTGGGCTTTCATTTGGCCAGGAGTTGACATCTTCGAATTTTTTTGGTCCATGACAGTGTTTGTTGAATTAGCAGGCACAAGGCCAATTGGAAGGCTATTATTCAAAGAATCATGTATCCTTAAAGTCAGGGCTTTAGCGCAATTTTCTTCAAGTGGTTCTGGATCTTTTGAGGGTATGACTATACCTTGGACATTCTCTCGAGCTATCTCAGCTGAAACCTCTAAAAAATTCTCTGAGAAGGCATTGCTACGAACCAGGGCAGGTATATGGTCCTTAGAATTCAGCCTTGGCCATGGATCCTCCTCCAGTGACTGAAAAATAAGAAGGTAAAACAAATAAGAAAAAATTTATCCCAGAACTCAACAAATCTATGCATGTGATATTAGGCTTCTTATGAAGCTCGTAGGATGGCAAAAACGGGGTAAGCATTCACTAATTCGTTCACCTTCTATTTACTGAACTATGTGTTAAGGTTTAATGGGAGGAACCTGAGTGAGAAGACAATATAAAGGTAAGAATGACATTGAATTCTGTCTTCAGGGTAATAGATGAAATTATAAAGTAATCTATTCAAGTGGGTGAAAATTCACATGGTCACAAGCATTTTCTATCCATTGGCAGGTAACCAAAAATAAGATACATTAAGGAACAAGATTTCAAAACAAACCCTCAAAATTAACCATAGGCACACATTCACTCTTCCACTATTCTGTACTCAAACATGGAGAGGATCAAAAGTATCGCATTCTCTGTGTGCATTTTAATTTACTTTTGGTAATAACATAATGCTGACGAAATTGCTCTATTTTTCATAAAAGTCATATTTTCCCATAAGAACCATCAAAAAATTGCTTTAAGATGCCATTAAGTGCTTACTACAGCAGCACATATATACTAAAATTGGAATGATACAAAGAAGATTAGCATGGCCCCTGTGCAAAGATGACACAAATTCATGAAGCGTTCCCTATTTCAAAAAAGAAAAAAAAGCTTTTAAAAATCTCAATTTTTGGCCGGGCACACTGGCTAACCCCTGTAATCCCAGCACTTTGGGAGGTCGAGGCGGGCGGATCATTTGAGGTCAGGAGTTCAAAACCAGCCTGGCCAACATGGTGAAACTGCGTCTCTACTAAAAATACAAAAATTAGCCAGGCATGGTGGTGTGCACCTGTAATCCCAGCTACTCTGGAGGCTGAGACAGGAGAACTGCTTGAGCCCAAGAGGTGGAGGCTGCAGAGAGCAGAGATCGCACCACTGCACTCCAGCCTGGGTGACAGAGTGCACTCAAACATGGAGTTTGAGACTCCGTCTCACAATAAATAAATAAATATTAAAATTAAAAATAAAAATCTGAATTTTCTAGTAATGAAAACCAGTGTAACCATTGGAGGGGATCGTAGTATCTCAGTACGATAAGCAACAAATTTGTAGTTTTTTGGTTTATATCCTATCTCCTAAATTCTAATTTCTGAGTATGTAGTGTGGAAAGCATTACAACATTAAAGCACATCATTAAAGCAAAGTACAACATTAAAGCAACTATGTCATAATGGTCATAATGGAAACTCAGAAGAATGCTGCTTTGCACCCATCCTGCAAACACTAGATACTGCTCTGTGATTTGAGAAAAGTAGTACACATGGGACCATACTGAGAATGGTTAGGGAAATTCCCAATTGATGAAAACAAATGAGAATTATCCAAGGCACTTTATTGTTTTTAAAAATGCTGTTTTTACAACGCTTCATGTCAATCTAGATATGCACCACTATTTTGAGTGTAGTGCTCTAAATCTACATATACTCAGAATAGCCGCTCACCTCCAGATAAGAACATTCTTACTATCAAACCCAGCTCTTCCAAAGTAATAACATTTCATAAAATCATTGTCTTAATACTTTATCAAGGTCCAGAGTTAAAGCATAAATACTCTCTCCCCTAAACATGTAAAATTTTCCTCAAGTGGACTCTCAATCAAATGTATCAAAATATTAATAGATTCTGAAAAGCCCAAGCAGAGCAGCAAATGAAGACGTATTTATCTGATCTTTCTCTGAAATAAAATCTCCTATAAATAAACACCTTTCCTTTTTTTTTTTTTTTTTTTTTTTTTTGAGATGGAGTTTCGCTCTTGTTGCCCAGGCTGGAGTGCAATGGCGCAATCTTGGCTCACCGTAACCTCTGCCTCCCAGGTTCAAGGGATTCTCCTGCCTCAGCCTCCTGAGTAGCTAGGACTACAGGCATGCGCCACCATGCCCAGCTAATTTTTTTTTTATGTGTGTATTTTTAGTAGAGACAGGGTTTCTCCATGTTGGTCAGGCTGGTCTCGATCTCCTGACCTCAGGTGATCCGTCTGCCTCGGCCTCTCAAAGTGCTGTGATAACAGGCGTGAGCCACTGCGCCCAGCCTGAATACACAACTTTCTTAGAAGTGCTATATAAAAGTATACTTATAATAGGAATGTTTCCTTTAATTTGTCTAGAGTTAAAAAGAAAGGGAAATAAGGGAGGCAGGGAGGTTCAAAAAATAAAATGAAAGGGAAATTGAAGGCATCCAGAAGCTTCCTTTTTTCTTTTTTTGAGACCGAGTCTTGCTCTGTCACCCAGGCTGGAGTGCAGTGGCGCGATCTCTGCTCACTGCAACCTCTGCCTCCCGGGTTCAAGCGATTCTCCCACCTCACCCTCCCGAGTAGCTGGGGTTAGAGGTGCTCGCCACCATGCCCAGCTAATTTTTGTATTTTCAGTAGAGATGGGGTTTCACCATGTTGGCCAGGCTGGTCTCAAATTCCTGACCTTAAGTGACTCACCGCACCCGGCCCAGAAACTCGTTTCTAAAATGATCTCAATCTAATCATAGATATGAATATGCTTTACTGAAAAACACATATATATATAGACTTTAGGACCAATGGACACTGAAGAAAAGGACAAAGAATTTCTAGTTACTAATCTGGTACTGCCCCAAATACATCACTTCTCTGTTTTTTTGTTTTTGTTTCGAGACGGAGTTTCATTCTTGTTGCCCAGGCTGGAGTGCAATGGCACAGTCTTGGCTCAATGCAACCTCCGCCTCCTGGGTTCAAGCGATTCTCCTGCCTCAGCCTCCCAAGTAGCTGGGATCACAGGCACCCACCACCACACCCAGCTAACTTTTGTATTCTTAGTAAAGACAGGATTTCACCATGTTGGCCAGGCTGGTCTCAAACTCCTGACCTCGGGTGATCAGCCTGCCTCGGCCTCCCAAAGTGCTGGGATTACAGGCACATGTCATCACACCCAGCTAATTTTTGTATTTTTAGTAGAAACAGGGTTTCACCATATTGGCCTCGAACTCCTGACCTTGTGATCCACCCGCCTCGGCCTCCCAAAGTGCTGGGATTACAGGCGTGAGCCACCGCACCCAGCCTAAATGCACAGAATATTATTCTGACACCACAGGTGTGCTGGCTTCCCTTCCCCTACTTTCTTCTTGAACATTTCTGAAGGAAATTCTCTTTTTATTGGCATTCTGTGGGAATACATTGCATCTGTTAGCACAGGCAACTGTTTAGACTTCTTAGATGTACACCAGGTTAATTTGTATTGCTAAGGACTGCATGTTCATAAAACAGTTATGTGATATTGAGGTTACCCCCTAAAAATACATACTTTAAAAAAGTTCACTGCTTCAGAGATCAACTTTCTCCTCCCATCTACCCTGTAATCCAATATTAAACAATTAATTACAAACTGTGCCTAAAATGCAACTAAAACTAAGTTTTAATTTTCTGAAACTCTTTGCTCTCTTCCCCATTCCGTTCTTAAAGATCTTAGCTTGTAAAACATAGCTAAATTTAGTTTTGCCCTAAACAAAGGACAGAGAAAGAAATGTGTGTCATAGTAATCTATCTTACTTAAACAAAGGCTTTTCCACTATCTCCATCCCAAAACAAAGACTAATTTATGTGAGAATTCAAATGGAAGCTGACATGTTTACAGACAAATCTAGTCTCAAATGCCTTGTCTAAGTGTGATTAAGTCTCTGACTGTTCAACATTAACCACATTATAATTAAATTTATCTCTATGTTACTAAACATGAGACAACTTTAATAATGATGTAAATTAAATATAGTCGGGAGTACTCACCTTTATGTCAATTAAGGTAAATAAAACAAACCAAAAACAATTTCTTGGGCAGAAATTTGTCTTTTGTTAGTTGTTAGATCAGAGCCAACAATACTAATTATTCTGAATTAATCTAAATATTTTCCCATATTTGGGCAGGGCCAATGGGTTAACAAACAACTATACCTGCATATGGCAAACATAAGTCTTCTTATCTTTACTTTAATAGTATTATTAGGTCATTATCAGAATTATTATTATTATTATTATTTGAGATGGAGTCTTGCCCTGTCAGCAGGCTGGAGTGCAGCAACGCGATCTCAGCTCACTGCAACCTCTACCTCCCAGGTTCAAGCGATTCCCCTGCCTCTGCCTCCCAAGTAGCTGGGATTATGGGCACGAGCCACCACATCCAGCTAATTTTTTGTATTTTAGTAGAGATGGGGTTTCACCATGTTGGCTAAGATGGTCTCGATCTCCTGACCTCGTGATCCATGTGCCTCTGCCTCCCAAAGTGCTGGGATTACAGGCGTGAGCCACCACGCCCAGCCCAGAATTTAAAGATTTTTTTTTTTTTTTTTGAGATGGGGTTTTGCTGTTGTTGCCCAGGCTGGAGCAAAATGGCACGATCTTGGCTCACCGCAACCTCTGCCTCCTGGGTTCAAGCGATTCTCCTGCCTCAGCCTCCCAAGTACCTGGGATTACAGGCATGCATCACCACACCTGGCTAATTTTGTATTTTTAGTAGAGATGGGGTATCTCCATGTTGGTCAGTCTGGTCTCAAACTCCTGACCTCAGGTTATCTGCCCAACTCAGCCTCCCAAAGTGCTGGGATTACAGGCATGAGCCACTGTGCCCGGCTTAAGTAATTTTTTAAACATATTTTATATATGGGTTTACTACTGCCAGTCAGCAGACTGCAATAATTTTTATTTGAGGTCAATATTAAGAATATTAAGTTTGTTCCTCACACTATTCCCCACCCTAATGTCTCCTCCTTCTCTATACTGCCTAAAGGTCAGTTATCAGGGAACATGAAAGTAATAATTACATACAAATATTCAGAAATACGCAAATATACAAACATAAGCTCTTTCGCAGCTTTGAAAAGAGAATAAAGAGGCTTTAAAGGGTTTCAACCTGCATTACCATTCACGGTTTTCAAAGAAAAGAAACCTTTTGTGAATGAAAATACTTCATTTCAGCCAGGCCTATAATCCCAGCACTTTGGGAGGCCGACGCGGGTGGATCACCTGAGGTCAGGAGTTCAAGACCAGCTTGGACAACATGGTAAAACCCCATCTCTACTAAAAATACAAAAAATTAGCAGGGCGTAGTGGCGGGCACCTGTAATCCCAGCTACTTGGGAGGCTGAGGCAGAAGAATCACCTGAACCTGGGAGGTAGAGGTTGCAGTGAGCCAAGATAATGCCATTGCACTCTAGCCTGGGCAAGAAGAGTGAAACTCTGTCTCAAAAACAAAAAAAAGAAAAAGAAATGAAAACATTCCATTGTATCTGGCCATATGTGGTTTTTGCCATATGTATGTAAAGTCAAAGAAAGCAAAGCAGTAATAATCCATTTCCAAGTATTGACTATAGGATTACGACGCCCAAAATTAAAGGCCTTTGACACTTTAAAAAACTTCCTGAATAGATGACATTAGATTTCGCTACATTTCCCATTTTAATGGTCAGTCTACTGAAAACACATTCTCAGAAAGCCAGGTTAGCCATGCTATGTATTAAAGCAATTATCAATCAATACTGCTAATTTTTGGCGGGAAAAATTAGGATGAAAACACAACCAAGTATTTGAGTTCTTAGTAAATCAAAAAAGGAAAGTATGATATCTACTTAAAATTTGCTTATTTCAAAGCATATCTTAAACTCAATCAATATTAACATGGATAAGAAATAGGAATAAAGTTTCTTATACGAGTTAACAGACAACCAGTTGTAACGTCTGCTATCCTCAGGTCCAGCTCAATTTTGATTCTCTATGACCTTGTTTAGACAGTTTAATCTCTCAGGCTTATTACTGATAAAATGAAATAATAACATTAGCTCTACTTCTGGGCTACGAGATTCAAATAAAATATATTTAAGTGCTTCACAAACTTCTAAATGCTTTAAAAATAATGTTCATAGCATTAGATGGCAAACAATAATATTCTTAAGGGCCCACAATCACCTTTTTATTAGTGCTGTACACATGGCTGGCATTCAGATTAGTATTGATGTAAAGATGGCTCTCTGATAATAAGTTACATCACTTTCTTGAATCGAGTTCAAATCCAAAATCCTGTAAGAATTTAAAAATTGTTTCCAGGTGACGCTAACCAAAGAACTGGTGTCTATTAAAACATAACTTAAAAACTATGGAACTGTATACCTTGACTGGTGGTGTAGAACATGGGGAAGGAGTCATCACACAGGTTTCTTGACTATTATAGGAAGGGCTGTCAGTCAGGTTCAGGTATAACTCATCTTCATTGGTAAAGTTTCCCTGATTGTCCACTTCTGGAGAGATGCAGATTACTATGGCACTAGTGTTATCTGCTCGGAGCATACGCTGCCTCCAGCGGCCCAATGCTCGATTCACAAGCATTTTGGCACAAGATTGTCCATGCTCACCCTGTATTCAAAAGAACAAGGAGAAGGAAAGTAACTCAGATTTAGCTGCCACTACATCTGTATCTGTATCAAATTAAATATTTGGTGTTCATTGTGGCCCAAATAAAGCTCCCAAATTTTTTTTTCTTTTCTTTTTTTTTTTTTTTGAGACAGAGTCTTCCTCTGTCACCCAGGCTGAAGTGCAGAGACGCGATCTCGGGTCACTGCAAGCTCTGCCTCCCGGGTTCATGTCATTCTTCTGCCTCAGCCTCCCGAGTAGCTGGGACTACAGGCGCCCGCCACCATGGCCAGCTAATTTTTTGTATTTTTAGTAGAGACGGGGTTTCACCATGTTAGCCAGGATGGTCTCAATCTCCTGACCTCGATCCACACGCCTCTGCCTCCCAAAGTGCTGGGATTACAGGTGTGAGCCACTGCACCCAGCCAAAGCTCCCAAATTTTCAAACATTATCCCCAATCTCCTTAGCCATGTTAAAATAGTACTTTTCTAAATTCAAAAAATACTAATAAAACAAGGTTTTATCCTGTCATTAAATTTCACTATTTTTATTTTTATCAAGAAACTCAGCCTTCACTGTAACTTCATTTAGAAAAAGTTGTCCAGGCGCAATGGCTCATGCCTGTAATCCCAGCACTTTGGGAGGAGGAGGCGGGTGGATCATGAGGTCAGGAGATCGAGACCATCCTGGCTAACATGGTGAAACCCCATCCCTACTAAAAAAACAAAAAATTAGCCGGGTGCGACGGCACATGCCTGTAGTCCCAGCTACTCAGGAGGCTGAGGCAGGAGAATCGCTTGAACCCAGGAGGCGGAGGTTGCAGTGAGCCAAGATCGCGCCACCGCATTCCGGCCTAGGCAACAGAGCAAGACTCCATTTAAAAAAAAACAAAGAAAGAAAAAGAAAAAAAGAAAAGAAAAAGTTATAAAGAAGTTACTTAAAAAGAAAGTAGCCCGGTGTGGTGGCTCACGCCTTTAATCCCAGTACTTTGGGAGGTGGAGGCAGGTGGACTGCGAGGTCAGGAATTCAAGGCCAGCCTGACCAACATGGCGAAACCCCGTCTCTGCTAAAAATACAAAAATTAGTCAGGCATGGTGGTGTGTGCCTGTAATCCCAGCTACTTGGGAGGCTGAGACAGGAGAATTGCTTGAACCTGGGAGGCGGAGGTTACAGTGAGCCGAGATCACGCCACTGCACTCCCGCCTGGGCGACAGAGCGAGACTCCGTCTCAAAACAACAACAACAACAAAAAGTAAACATCAAGTTATTTAGAAAACATAATTCACAAACAAGACAATCAGGCATGGTACAAAAAAAAATCATTGCAAAGGGTCAAATTCCTTCTAACATAAGAGATTCTGCAAATCGAAGAAAATGACTCAACATAAAAATTGTCAAAGAATATAAACAAAATCCAGAGAAAAGGAAATATAAACAGCTCATATATATATATATAAACAGTCAATGTCACTCATATGAGGAAAAAGTAATACAATAACTGCTTATAGTATAAAGAACAAATATATACCAATTGAACGACTAAAGAAAACAAAACCAAAAGGATCTCATTTTATGCAAATAAATGTGGCTTGGAATAAAACTTCCAGTGTCATATATGAATTTAAAATCTGCTAGGTTTCAACAGAACGAAAGTGAAAATGATGTACTCCAGGAAATAAGCCTACATGTATTTTTTTCTTTCTTTTCTTTTCTTTTTTTTTTTTTTTTTGAGATGGAGTTTTGCTCTTGTCGCCCAGGCTGGAGTGCAATGGCACGATCTCGGCTCACTGCAACTTCCGCCTCCCAGGTTCAAGTGATTCTCCTGCCTCAGCCTCCCAAGTAGCTGGGATTACAGGCACCTGCCACCATGCCCAGCTAAATTTTTTTTTTGTATTTTTAGTAGAGACGGGGTTTCACCACGTTGGCCAGGCTGGTCTTGAACTCCTAATCTTCGGTGATCTGCCTGCCTCGGCCTCCCAAAGTTCTGGAATTACAGGTGTGAGCCGCCGTGCCCGGCTGCCTGCATGTATTAAAAGTACCCATAGAAATAAATGACTAATGAAAATGAGTGGAAAATTTTGTTTGTTGTTTTTTGAGACAGGGTCTCACTCTGTCACCCAGGCTGGAATGCAGTGGTGTGACCTCAGCTTACTGCAGCCTCCACCTCCTGGGCTCAAGTGATCCTCCCACCTCAGCTGCTTGGGAGGCTGAGGTGGGAGAATCAGTTCAGCCCAGGAGGTGGAGGCTGCAGTGAGCCGGGATCGCACCACTGTGCTCCCAGCCTGGGTGACAGAGTGAGACTCTCTCTCTCTCTCAAAAAAAAAAAAAAGCATATTATTTCAATAGACGCTGAAAAAGCATTTCGTAAAATTGAACATCACTTTATGATAAAAACCCAACAAAAGTAAGTATAGTAGAAATATACCTCAAAATGACAAACTCACAGCCAACATCATACTGAATGGGGAAAAAAATTGAAGGTCTTTCCTCTAAGGACTGAAACAGACAAGGATGCCCCACTCTCACTACTGTTATTCAATACAATACTGGAAGTCCCGGCCAGAGCAATTAGGCAAGAGAAAGAAATAAAGGGCATCCAAACTGGAAACGAACAAGTCAAATGAGCCTTGTTTGCAGGTAACATGATCTCATACCTACAAAAACCTAAAGACGTCACCAAAAAACTGTTAGAGCTGATAAATTCAGTGAAACTGCAGGATACAAGATGAACATACAAAAACCAGCAGCATTTACATATACCAACAGCAAACAATCTGAGAAAGAAATCAAGAAAGCAATCCTATTTCCAATAGGTACACAAATTATAAAATGCCTAGTAATCAATTTAACCAAAGATGTGAAAGATCTATAAAGGAAAACTAGAAAATACTGATGAAAGAAATTGAAGAGGACACAAAAAGATACAAAGGTAGTCCATGCTTATGGATTGGATGGATTAATATTGTTAACATGACAATACTACCCAAAGCAATTTAAAGATTCAATCCCTATCAAAATTGAAATGACATTCTTCACATAATTTTTTCTTTAAGCTCAGAATTTATATGAAACCACAAAAGATCCTGAATAGCCAAAGCAATTCTAAGCCAAAAGAACAAAGCTGGAGGCATCACACTACCTGACTTCAAAACTATACTAGAGGGCTACAGTAACCAAAATAGCATGGTACTGCTACAAAAACAGACACATAGACCAATGGAACAGAACAGAAAACCTATATATAAATCCACGCAATTTGCAGCCAGCTCATCTTCAACAAAAGTGCCAAGAGCAACAATAAATGGTAGTGGGAAAACTGGATAACTATATGCTGAAGAATGAAACTATACTCCTATCTCTCATCACACACAAAAATCAAATCAAAATGGATTAATGACTTAAATCTAAGATCTCAATTAGTAGAATCGGTAACCACAATTCTATTCCCTCTGTGAGATCTACTTTGATCTCACAAACTATGAAACTACTAGAAGAAAACAACATTGGAGAAACGCTCCAGGACACTTCTGGGCAAATAATTTTTGCATGAGACCTCAAAAGCACTGGCAACCAAAGCAAAAATAGACAAATGAAAATACAAGCTAAAATGCAAAGGAAACAATCAACAAAGTGAAGAGAGAACCCACAGAATGGGATAAAACATCTGCAAACTATCCATCTGACAAGGAATTAACAACCACAATATGTAAGGAGCTCAAATCAGTAGCAACAAAACAAAACAAGCCCCAAATAATCCAATTTTAAAATGGGCAAAAGATCTAAAATACACATTTCTCAAAAGACATACAAATGATTAACAGATATATGAAAAAATGCTCAACATCACTAATCATCAGAGAAATGCAAATCAAAACCACAATGAGGTATCATCTCACTCCAGTTAAAACCGCTTGCATCAAAAAGATAGGCAACTACAGATGCTGGTGAGGATGTGCAGAAAGGGGAACCCTCAGTGTTAGTGGGAATGTAAATTAGTGCAGCCACTACGAAGAACAGTATGAAGGTTCCTCAAAAAAAAAAAAAAAAAACAAAAAAAACAGAAGTAAACTACCATATGATCCAACAATTCCACTACTATACATATATCCAACAGAAAGAAAATCAATACACTGAAGGTATATCTGCACTCCCATGTTTATTGCAGCACTATTCACAATAGTCCAAATGACGTTAATTCCATTTAACACATGAATGGATAAAGAAAATGTGGTGTATATACACATACACAATGAAATAGTATTCGGCCATAGAAAAGAATGAAATCTTGTCATTTGCAGCAACAGGGATGGAACTGGAGGACATTATGCTAAATGAAATAATCCAAGCACAGAAAGACATGATCTCACTCGTATGTGGCAGCTAAAAGAGTAGATCTCACAAAGAGAGAGAGTAGAATTGTGGTTACGAGAAGCCAGGAACGGTAGTAGGGAGAGAGAGATGAAGGGTGGAAAAAAAGAATATAAATGGATTTTTTACTATTGAATTGTACAATTTCAAATAGTACAAATAGTAAATGTCATATGTATAGTATACTTTGAATTTTTTAAAGTGTGTTTTAAAAATCTCCATTTTTAAGTGTAGTTATGTCCACTCAAACTTTTTTTTGCTTTTCTCTTGAACTAGAAACAATCAATCATGCCTTATGTGTCTTCTTAAAAGACTGCCCTTCTGGGTTTTGTGAATCTCCCTAAATAATTAATTTCTGCTCTATTATTTTCAACCTCCTACTTTGAGCGGTTTTACTATGATATTCTTTTTTCTAACTCTGACTGGATCACTTAGATTGTTTTCTTCATGTAGAATACCATGAGCCTTGTGTTATGGATGCATCGTTTTATGTGCCACAAACGAAATAAAAAACACTGTCGGCTGGGCGTGGTGGCTTGGCATGGTGGTTCACGCCTGTAATCCCAGCACTTTGGGAGGCCGAGGTGGGTGGATCATGAGGTCAGGAGATGGAGATCATCCTGGCCAATGTGGTGAAACCCCGTCTCTACTAAAATAAAAAAAATTAGCCAGGCGTGGTGGCGTGCACCTGTAGTCCCAGCTACTCGGGAGGCTGAGGCAGGGGAATCGCTTGAACCTGGGAGGCAGAGGTTGCAGTGAGCTGAGATCGCGCCACTGCACTCCAGCCTGGCGACACAGCGAGACTACATCTCAAAAAAAAAAAAAAAAAAAAAAACCCAAAAACACTGTTAATTGAACTATGATATACCATTTGTAAAAAGTATTCCAATTTCAGAGATATTAAAAGAAAATATGCACCTCAGAATCGATTAAAGGCAGCATTAATCTCTAATTCATGAATCTATCACATTCCCTACGGCATGTGGTTCCACTCTCCAAACACCAGCTGACTGAGCCCTTACCTCTCACTTTTTCAGTGTGCCTGTTTCCCTTCCCATCAATGCTCTATGAAAACAGACAATTATATAAACCATTTTCCACTATCTTACCTGTATATTTTTCCCTCAGCTCACTAGAATTTTGCTGACTTGAGTCCCCCTAATATTGTGTGCTCTTAAACCACACAGTCTCTCTAAGTGCATACATATATTGCCACAATTTACGCAACTCTTGTTAACCATTAAATTAGTATTTCCAGGCTTCCCTCCCAAGTTTTTATTTTTAAAGAGATGAGGGTCTCACTATGTTGTCCAGGCTGGAGTGCAGTGGCTATTAACAAGCACAATCATAGCGCCCTACAGCCTTGAACTCCTGGGGTTAAGCAATCCTCCCACAGCCTCCTGAGTAGCTGGGACTATAGGAGCATGCCACCCCTCTCTCTCAAATATTTATAACTGCCTACTGAAGATATCTATCTAGATGAACCACAGGTACCTCAACTCAACATGCCTATGTCTGAACTAATTACCTCCCCCATCTCTCCCTAAATAATGTCTCTTCTTTATAACAGCTTACTAGTCACCAGAGTTAGAAATTTAGGTGTCATCATATTCTTCCTCCTTATAAACATAAGAGCTGTCAATTCTACTACTCATGTATTTGTGTTTTTTGTTGTTGTTGTTGTTTTGAGATGGAGTCTCGCTCTGTCACCAGGCTGGAGTGCAGTGGTGATCTCAGCTCACTGCAACCTCTGCCTCCTGGGTTCAAGCAATTCTCCTGCATCAGCCTCCTGAGTAACTGGGATTACAGGTGCGAGTCACCACGTCTGGCTGATTTTTGTATTTTTAGTAGAGATGGGGTTTCACCATGTTGGCCAGGCTGGTCTCGAACTCCTGACCTCAAGTGATCCACCTGCCTTGGCCTCCCAAAGTGCTGGGATTACAGGCTTGAGCCACTGCGCCTGGCCTACATGTATTTCTTTGTGTTTTTTCCAAAAACCACTGCTGCCTTAGATTAAGCCTGCAAATTTTCTTGCTCAAATATCACTCTCTTCCATGAAGCTTCCTATGCAGTCTTGTGAAGTTTTCTATCGTCTCACTCTCCCAGGTCTCATAAGACTTGTTCTAATTATACATTATATGGATGCTTCCTTCAATACTCATCTTAAAACACTTTATGGTTCATAAATAGGTTCTTCCAACGCACTACAAACTGGTTTTTGTCTTTATGCCATTGAAATGATCTCTCTCAGATCATTAAAAAATTCTAAATCCATTAGACAGAAGAGTCTTTATGTTACTCTTTGATACATGATAATCTCCAACTAAATGCAACACACCAGGCCCTGAACATGTAAAACTGAATCAAGATGACTCTCACCTTAAAAGAACTCATGATCTAATGGGATTGTTAGTTTTTTATATGTTCTATTTATAATAATATGGTAAGTGCTGAGGAAGGACCATATTCTATTTACCTTTGCAATCCCTGTACCTAGTACCTAGTATGTTAATTGAGTGAATGAATGGAGGCAATTTTTTTTTTTGAGACAGAGTTTCGTTCTTATTGCCCAGGCTGGAGTGCAATGGCATGATCTTGGCTCACTGCAACCTCTGCCTCCCGGGTTCAAGAGATTCTCCTGCCTCAGCCTCCTAAGTAGCTGGGACTATAGGCGAGTGCCACCACACCCAGCTAATTTTGTATTTTTAGTAGAGGTGGGGTTTCATCATGTTGGCCAGGCTGGTCTCTAACTCCTGACCTTGGGTGATCCACCCGCCTCAGCCTCCCAAAGTGCTGGAATTACAGGCGTGAGCTACTGCGCCCGGAATGAATGGAGGCAATTTAACAAAAATTCAATCAATTTGCCCCTCCTTCCACCTCAAAATACAGCTTTACTATTCCTGCCATCTGAGAGAAAGGTCATCTTTTCTAAGGATAACCCATCTCTGGGTTTTTGATTCCAGATACTTCCATGTGCTCTGTTAGGGGATGATGATGAAAATGTTTTGAGATTAGGAGCTGGGCATGGCACCACAGTAGTCCCAGCTGCTCAGGAGGCTGAGGTGAGAGGACTGCTTAAGCCTAGGAGTTCTAAACCAGCCTGGGCAACATAGTGACACCTCATCTCTTGGGGGGAAAAAAAAACAAAAAAAGTAGTAGAAGTAGTGGTGATGGAGGCCGGGTGCAGTGGCTCATGCCTTAAATCCCAGCACTTTGTGGGGCCGAGGCATCACCTCAGGTCAGGAGTTCGAGCCCTGCCTGGCCAACATGATGAAACCCCATCTCTACTGAAAATACAAAAAATTAGCTGGGTGGGGTGACACACCTGTAATCCCAGCTACTCAGGAGGCTGAGGTGGGAGAATTGCTTGAATCCAGGAGGCGGAGGTTAGAGTGAGCTGAGATCGTGCCACTGCACTCCAGCCTCGGTAACAGAGCGAGACACTGAGACAGTCAGAAAAAAAAAAAAAAAAAAGTAGTAGTGGTGATGGTTGTACAACTTTGTGAACTACACTAAGAATCACTGAATTATACACTTTAAAAGGATAAATTTTGGCCGGGCGCAGTGGCTCACGCCTGTAATCCCAGCACTTTGGGAGGCCAAGGCAGGCGGATCACGAGGTCAGATCGAGACCATCCTGGCTAACAAGGTGAAACCCCACCTCTACTAAAAATACAAAAATTAGCCGCGTGTGGTGGCAGGCGCCTGTAGTCCCAGTTACTCAGGAGGCTGAGGCAGGAGAACGGCTTGAACTCAGGAGGCGGAGCTTGCAGTGAGCCGAGATTGTGCCACTGCACTCCAGCCTGGGTGACAGAGCAAGACTCCGTCTCAAAAAAAAAAACGATAAATTTTATGGTATGGAAATTATATGTCATTTAAAAAAATAAGGAATTAGCAACGTTTCACAGGCCAATTTATACTGAAGTCAGTGGTTGTGTGTTTTGTTATTAGACTTCAGTTATATATTTCTTGTCTCATTCCTCTAATGATTAGGAGCTACAAAGCCTATGTTTTCCCCACTAGCAGATTGAGGCAAATGCAAAAATCTACCCAAGGTCAATGTCCTTAGTTCATATTCAAGATTCTGACAGAAGTACCAAAACAATGTTTAGACAACAATATCAAGTTATTCAATCACATCTCACCATCAGGTATTTTTTCTCCTCTTGGTCCTGGCACATTGAGATGGCATCTTGTGGTGGAATCATATTCCAAAGTCCATCACTCCCCAATATAATATACTTGTGCTTCTGAGGGTCAAGAGTGTGGACACTTGTGTCTGGTTCAGGTGACACCACAAATTCACCACTGAAGAAATCATAGCTCCACAAATCACCTGGGGGAAGGGAGCAGAAAAAGCAAGAAGTATTAGTTGGAAGCTAATAGTACAACAGCAACAGATTAAAAGAGAAAATCTACACAGTTCATCTCAATAGATGCAGAAAAGCATTTGATAACATTCAAACTCCTTTCATGATAAGATTTCCTAGCAAACTAAGAATAAAAGGGAACTCCCTTAAACCTGATAAAGTATATCCACCAGAATTCTGTAATAATCATCTTAAAGGTAAAATGTTAAAAGTATTCCCTTTAAAATGTAGAAATAAGAAAACTATGCCTTGTATCATTGCTTCTCTTCTAATACTATACTGAGTCCTTCCCAGCACAGTAAGATAATAAAAATAAAGTATATACAAAATGGAAAGGAGAAAATAATACTAATATTATTTGCAGATAATTTCATTTCTACATGGAAAACCAAAAATAAATTATTACAATAGAAAAGTTTAGCAAAGTTGTTAAATACAAACCCAATATATAAGTCAACATATTTCTATATGATAGCAAGACATAGAAAATATACATTTTTAAATAATCCAATTTTAACAATGAACCAAATGTAAGGAACTTAGGAACAACTTTAACAAACGGTATACACGCCTGTCATGAAGATTACAGATTCTATTTTGAAACACTAAAAAGATAATCTAAATAAATGAAGTAACCAATCAGATTCATAGATAGCAATACTTACTATAATAAAGATGTCAATTATTCCCAAAATAATTTACAAAGTCAATGTAATTCTAACCAAAATCCCAAAAGGATTGTTGTAGAATTTGACAGGCTAAGCGCAAAGGGCCAAGATTAATCAAGATAATTTTGAAGAAAAAGGACAAGATGAGAACTTATCCTACAAACAGAAGTACCAATGGCTGTTTGCAAACTTCCTGTTAATCTCTAGATCAGTAAAGTACCTACATCAAAACTTATAGAACAAGTACCAGTCACTTGCAAGAAAATTCAAAATATAAAAATGAGCATTGTAATGCTCTTTACCAACCATATGACCAAACTTTGGAGAGCAACAGTTCTCCCTTTCACTGAGCCGCAAAAAGAAAGCTCTTACATTTATCCTTCTCCTTGATTAGCTCCACATAAAAACAATGCCTAAACTTCTGCCTTTAGACCTATTAGATACAAACATCAAAATGTTCAAGAGACAATAACTTTTAGTCGACCCAGGCCATAAAAAAGATCAATAAAACTAAAACAGAAGAAAATAAAAATGATTTATAGAAACCATCTACTTTTCTGTAATATATAAGACAACATAAATGAAACAATATAAATTTTTCTTCTGTTTCCAATAAATGTGGAAGAGGAGACAGAAAGGAGAAAACATTAATTTCTGCCTCTTTTGTTTACTGTGAACTACTTAAGGGAAAGGCCTAAATTAAAAGCAAAAGATTTTCAGACAAGAGGTTAAACAATTTTTGTCCCCTTTCAGTAGGTCTGGTTTTTTTGTTAAACAAGAGGAAGCTTTGTCCTTTTCTTTGTTTAAACTTCCCCACTAGCTCCCCATCAGAAATACTGGCAATTCAAACATGCTCAGAGTCCAAAGAAAGAATAATTCAAGTCAATTACCCCCACTCGAAAGTAGCAAAATCATTGCTAACCAGACTCTTCAAAAAGCATTTCAGCCCTCTGAGCAGCAAAACAGAATACATGCAACCACTAAAAGCTAATTATAATCCAGATAAGCTCACAAAGACACACTTACCTCTTTATACCAGCAAAACAAAGCTCCCTGGTTGACGAAATAATAAAAATGAACGTGGAGACAGTGGCACAATCATGGCTCACTGCAGGATAGATCTCCTGGGCTCACGTGATCCTCCTACGTCAACCTCTCAAGTAGATGGGACTATAGGTGTATACCAACAGGCCCAGCTAATTTATTTTTTGTAGAGATGGTGGTCCCACTATGTTGTCCAGGCTGGTCTCCAAGTCCTGGATTCAAGCAATCCTCCCACCTCGGTCCCCCAAAGTGCTGGGATTACAGGTATGAGCCACGGTACTGGGTCTGCCTTTTTATAATATTATGTAATACATTTGCATAGTACGAAAACCAAAAGATATAAAAGGGTACATATACAGTGAAAATTCTCCCTTCTCATCACTGCCCTTCCAGTTTTCCCTGTAAGGACTATTATTCTTATGTTCTTATCTTTCTGGAGATACCTATCTACCTACCTACATATGTGTGTATATACACACACACACACACACACACACACACACACACACACATATATATATATTACATTGCTTTGGTGAAACCATCCTTTCAAGTTTCCAACTCTTTTACTGACAACTTCCAAATCACTAGTCTCCAATATCTTTTTCTTTTTTTTGAGATGGAGTTTCGCTCTTGTTGCCCAGGCTGGAGTGCAATGGCATGATCTTGGCTCACTGCAACCTCTGCCTCCTGGGTTCAAGTGATTCTCCTGCCTCAGCCTCCTGAGTAGCTGGGATTACAGGCGCCCGCCACCACATCTGGCTAATTTTTGTATTTTTAGTAGAGACGAGGTTTCACCATGTTGGCTAGGCTGGTCTGGAACTCCTGACCTCAGGTGATCTGTACACCTAGGCTTCCCGAAGTGCTAGGATTACAGGCGTTAGACACCACGCCCGGCCTCAATCTCTATTTCTTTCTCAATAAACCTCAATACATTTTCAGAAGAAGGGATTGTTTCTTCTAACTTAAATTTTTAAACTCTGGGTTTTGACTAAGATATGTGGTCTATTTCTATTTCTTTGATTTCTTTCATCATTTTGTAGTTTCACGCATATAAATCTTAAACACAGTTTGTTACAATTATACCTAAGTATTTCATGGTTTTCTTGGGTGCAATTATAAATGATACTTATTTAAATTTTATTACGAATTGTTCATTTTTAGTACATAAAAATGTGATAGACTGTGTATGCTAAATCTAGGTCCTGTGAACTTGCTGAATCCACTTATTAATTCCAGTAGTTCTTTTGAAGATTATCTGGGATTTTTTATGCAGATAGTGTTGGAATCTGTGGATAGAGCTGGTTTTAGTTATTTGCTGAACCATCTGAGATTAGATTACAGACTCAAAACACTTCACCTCCAAACAGTAATACTTCAACATTTATCTCCTAAGCATGAGGATGTTATTCTACCACACTCAGGCAATTTCATATTGCTATAGCACCATATAATATAAAGTTTATGTTCAAATCTTCCCAGTTGTCACAATAATGCATTTTTAATATCCAGGATCCATTCAAGGATCATTCTTCAGTCAGGTTAGGTGGCTCATGCCTGTAATCCCAGCACTTTGGGAGGTGGAGACAGGAGGATTGCTTGAGCCTGGGAGTTCGAGACCAGCCGGGGCAACACAGTGAAACCCCATCTTTATTTTTAAAAAAACTTTTTAAAAAGTTAATTGCATTTGTCATTTTTTAGTCATTTTTAACCTAAAACAATTCCCTAGGGTTTTGTTTTGTTTTTATCATTCATGGTATTGACAACTGTGAAGAGTTCAAGATAGTTCTTTTGCCAGGCACGGTGGCTCACACCTGTAATCCCAGCACTTTGGGAGGCCGAGGCAGGTGGATCACTTGAGGTCAACAGTTGGAGACCAGCCTGGCTAACACGGTGAAACCCCGGCTCTACTAAAAATACAAAATTAGCTGGGTGGCACGCGCCTGTAATCCCAGCTACTCGGGAGGCTGAGGCAGAATTGCTTGACCCCAGAAAGTGGACATAGCAGTGAGCCAGGATCATGCCACTGCACTCCAGCCT
This sequence comes from Pan troglodytes, assembly GCF_028858775.2. Taxonomy (NCBI): domain Eukaryota; kingdom Metazoa; phylum Chordata; class Mammalia; order Primates; family Hominidae; genus Pan; species Pan troglodytes. The sequence goes on along the minus strand of NC_072417.2, from coordinate 73,800,134 downwards.
GGGCGAGAGTGAGACTCCATCTCAAAAAAAAAAGAAAAGAAAAGAGTTCTATTGCACAATGACCTTTAAATTGGATCCATCTGATTGTTTCCTCTTGTTCTCGTGCTCTACAGGGGTTCATGAATGGGTAAACTCACTTTTGGCTACAGGACTACATTGCTGATGTCATGTCCTTCTCCGTATATCACATGAGGAGAGACAGTGTGTCAGTCAGTCCTATTATTGGCAGTATCGACTTTCAATCATTTGGTTAAAGTGCTATCTACTGGCAGCATAAAGGTGCCTTTTTCTTTTTGTAACTGGTGAGTAGTCTGTAGGGTGAAAGTTTGAGGCTCTGTGAAATATCCTGTTCTGTACCAAAATATGCCATATTTTAGCATCTACTGATGATTCCTGAATGAATCAATTATTATAATGGTTATAAACTGATGATAGAATTAGGACATTCTAACTACATTTATTAGCTGACAGTTTATTTTACTTTATTTTGGTTCTTTTTGCTCTTCTTTCCCAACCCCAAAAAGGTTTCTTTTTTTTGAGACTGGGTCTTACTCTATTGCCCAGGATGGAGTGCACTGGTGCAATCATGGCTCACTGCAACCTGCGCCTCCCAGGCTCAAGCAGTTCTCTCACCTGTCTTCCAAGTAGCTGGGACTACAGGCGTGTGCCACCATGCCAGGCTAATTTTTTTGTATTTTTTTCTACAGATGGGGTTTCGCCATGTTGGCCAGGCTGATCTGGAACACCTGAGCTCAAGCGATCCACCCACCTCAGCCTCCCAAAGTGCTAGGATTACAGGCTGCTGGGATTAGAGACATAAGTCACTGTGCTCAGGCCTGAAAGTCTTTTTTTTTTTTTTTTTTTTTCTTTTGAGACGGAGTCTCGCTCTGTTGCCCAGGCTGGAGTGCAGTGGCGTGATCTCGCCTCCTGGGTTCACGCCATTCTCCTGCCTCAGCCTCCCGAGTAGGTGGGACTATAAGGCGCCCACCACCATGCCTGGCTAAGTTTTTGTATTTTTAGTAGAGATGGGGGTTTCACTGTGTTAGCCAGGATGGTCTGGATCTCCTGACCTCGTGATCCGCCCACCTCGGCCTTCCAAAGTGCTGGGATTACAGGCATAAGCCACTGTGCCGGGCTGAAAATCTTTTTTAAAGAAGAGTTTCCTGGCCAGAGGCAGTGGCTCACGCCTGTAATCCCAAAACTTTGGGAGGCCCAGGCTGGTGGATCACGAGGTCAAGAGATTTAGACCATCCTGGCCAAAATGGTGAAACCCGGTCTCTACTAGAAATACAAAAATTAGCTGGGCATGGTGGCACACGCCTGTAGTCCCAGCTACTCGAGAGGCTCAGGCAGGAGAATCGCTTGAACCCAGGAGCCAGAGGTTGCAGTGAGCTGAGATCGCGCCACTGCACTCCAGCCTGGCGACAGAGCAAGACACCATCTTAAAAAAAAAGATTTTCTTTGGAGTCTCTCTGAATCTGCTGTGGGGCGGGGGTGGCTACCCAATTCACAAATCGTTCATTGCCCAATTAAACTCCTTTAAATGTAAAAAAAAAAAAAAAATCCATTCTTCTACCTGTACAATTTTTTATCTCTATATAGACTTACAGATTCTTTTTTATTCAATATTTTTTAACTTATTCCTGTTATAATTTGTTTTGATGCTCAAGTTGCTTCAAATTTGCTAGTAAAAGTCCCTAGAATCTGACCTTTCAACAAACTCACCAGATGATTCATACTCATAGACACTTTCCCTTGTTTTACCAGTTCAAAGAGTCTATATGATTCTATCTAATATCAAATAACTGGTAAGGATCAGAATTGGGCCTTTAACTAAGGGTTTTTATTACTGGTCTAGTGTTTGTACACCAAAGTAGGATCACAGAACATCATTTCTGTAGGTCCTGAAACGAGGTGCCTTGGAAACTGGCAGACAGCCAATTCCCTTTTTTCCTCAGTAGAGGGTGCTGAAGGGACACCAGAAGAGAGAAGGCCTGCTTTCTGGTTCCAGTATATTTTCTGCTTGCTCCTGTGGCACTTGGCAGCCAGCAGTCCACAAGACACTCAGTGGTCCTTACACCTATCAAATTTCAGCACCCCTTTGAGTGGCTTCCCATGGAGAACTTCCAACAATGTTTACCCCCTCTAATCCATTCTCAAAACTCAATGAAAATTCTCTCTTTAAAACACAAACCTAATGGATTAAAGATTTAAATGTAAGACCTCAAACTGTAAGAATCCTGGATGGACATCAGCCTTGGGAAAGAATCTGTGACTAAATCCTCAAAAGCAACTGTAACAAAAACAAAAATTGACAAGTAGGACCTAATTAAAGAGCTTCTGCACAGCAAAAGAAGCTATCAACAGAGTAAACAGACCACCTACAGAAAGGGAGAAAATATTCACAAACTATGTATCTGACAAAGATCTAATATCTAGAATCTGTAAAGAACTTAAACAATTCAACAAGTTAAAAACAAATAACCCCATTAGAAAGTGGGCAAAAGGCATCAACACTTTTCAAAAGAAGACATGCAAACGGCCAAGAATCATAAAAAGCTCCACATTAGTAATCATTAGAGAACGCAAATCAAAACCACAATGAAATACCATCTCATACCCTGTCAGAATGACTATTATTAAAAAGCCAAAAAAATGACAATGCTGGCAAAGCTGCAGAGAAAAGGGAATGCTTATACACTGTTGGTGGGAATATAAATTAATTCAGCCACTGTGGAAAGCAGTGTGGAGATATCTCAAAGAACTTAGAACTACCATTCGATCTAGCAATCCTGTTAGTGGGTATACATCCAAAGGAAAATAAATCGCTCTACAAAAAGACACATGCACTCAAATGTTCATTGCAGCACTATTCACAATAGCAAAGACAAGGAATCTACTTAGGTGCCCATCAAAAGTGAAATGCATAAAGAAAATATGGTACATACACACTACAGAATACTACACAGCCACAAAAAAAAAAATGAAATTATGTCCTTTGCAGCAACACAGATGCAGCTGGAGGCCATTATCCTAAGTAAATTAATCCAATTTACTTAGGAAAAGAAATTTCTAAATTTCTAAATAAAACAAATTGGAAATTTCTTTTAGGAAAAGAAAGCCAAATACCACATGTTCTCACTTGCAAATGGGAGCTAAACATTGGGTACACATGAAGATACAGATGGCAACAATAGACACTGGGGACCACTAGAGGGAGAAGGGAGAGAAGGAGGAAGACATGAGAAACTAACAATTGGGTACTATGCTCCCTACCTGGATGACGGAATCAATCGTACCCCAAACCTCAGCACCATGCAATATACCCATGTAACAAACCTGTACATGTACTTCCTGAATCTAAAAGCTGAAATTACAAAAACAAACAAACAAAAACCCACAAATCTAGGATGAATGGTGGATGACAGTTGCAAAACGGTGTAACTGTACGTAACATCAATGAACCACGTGCTTTACAACGGTAAGTTACGTGTATGCTAAGTATATATTACCACAATTAAAAACACACAAATCTGTTTATGTTTCCCATTCCAACTCTGTTATAGTTCACAATTGTTTTTAAGATAAAGACACAATTCTTTTGTTTTTTCTGAAACAGGGTCTTGCTCTGTTGCCCAAGCTGGAGTACAGTGACATAATCTTGGCTCACTGCAGCCTCCTGGGCTCAAGCAATCCTCCCAACCAAAGCCTCCTGAGTAACTGAGACTACAAGCGCGTGCAACCACGCCCAGCCAATTCTTTATAGAGGGGAGATTTCGCCATGTTGTCCAGCTGGTCTTGAACTCCTTGAACTCAAGCAATCCACCTGCCTTGGCCTCCCAAAGTGTTAGAATTATGGGTGTGAGCCACCACATCCAGCCAAACATGATTATTTACCACTGCCTATAAAATGCAGTATTTTCTCATTTTATCCAAGTCTCTTATTTCCTTATCCGTTCCAGCTACACTGCCCTTCATCAGAGTTCTTATATCACTATGCTTCTTCCTATCACCGAACTTTTCGAAAATGCTGTTTTCTATGCCTAAAACACACTTTCTTCCTCCTTAACCTCCAGTAATTCTTCAAAACTCAGTTCAAATATCACTTTTCTGGCCTCTCTTTTTAAGTGAAATATCCTTATTTTAGGTTTTCATTAGTACATATAAGAAGTTAAGAATTGGCTGGGTGTGGTGGCTCACGCCTGTAATCCCAACACTTTGGGAACCCGAGGCAGGCGGATCACCTGAGGTCAGGGGTTCGAGACCAGCCTGGCCAACATGGTGAAACCCCGTCTGTACTAAAAATACAAAAAGTAGCTGGGTGCAGTGGCGTGCGCCTGTAGTCCTAGCTACTTGGGAGATGGAGGCAGAAGAATCGCTTGAACCCGGGAGGCGGAGGCTGCAATGAGCCGAGATCGTGCTACTGCACTCCAGGCTGGGCGACAGAGTGAGACTCCATCTCAAAAAAAAAATAAGAAGAAGAATAATTAAAAATTTTCAGTTTTAGCCAGGCGCTGTGGCTCTCATCTGTAATCCCAGCATTTTAGGTGGCTGAGGCGGGTAGATCACCTGAGGTCAGGAGTTAGAGACCAAGTTGGCCAACATGGCAAAACCCCTGTATTTTTGTACAAAACTTAGCCGAGCATGGTGGCGGGTGCCTGTAATCCCAGCTACTTGGGAAGCTGAGGCAGGAGAATCGCTTGAACCTGGGAAGTAAAGGTTACAGTGAGCCGAGATTGCGCCATTGCACTCCAGCCTGGATGACAAGAAAAAAACTCAGTCTCAAAAAAAAAAAAATTTTTTTTTTCAGTTTTTTGTTATCATCTGATGAATGCCTTTCAACCCTTTCCTAGACTGCAAGCTCCATGAGGGCAAAGATCATGTGCTTGTACATACAGCAGAGTGCTTCATACACACTATACTCAAAAATTATCTCCCCAGTGAATAAAATGATTTGCAAGACTCAAAATGCAATTCCAGCAGGCAGCCACTAGAAGGCACCTTTGCTACATTTGTACTTGGGTAATTATCATCAGTGTCTATAGGGTACCAATGTTGACAAAGAGACATCTATTCCCACCCCTTCCCCCGCCCAAAAAAACCTATAAGAAAAATGGCCGTAAACCATAAGGGTGTGTGCTAAATATGAGCATTTAATTTACTTTAGGCCAGTATTTCCACGCAACAAGCTAAACTCAGAAAACCAATAACATGGCTCTTTTAAAAATATTATTTCCAGGCCGGTCGGTCGCGGTGGCTTGCGCTTGTAATCCCAGCACTTTGGGAAGCAGAGGTGGGCGGATCAACTGAGGTCAGGAGTTCGACACCAGCCTGGCCAACATGGTGAGATCCCATCTCTACTAAAAAATACAAAAATCAGCCAGGTGTGGTGGCACGCGCCTGTAATCCCAGCTACTTGGAAGACTGAGGCAGAAGAATCGTTTGAGCCAGGGAGGCGGAAGTTGCAGTGAGCTGAGATCGTGCCACTGCATTCCAGCCTGGGCAACAGAGTGAGATTCCATCTCAAAAAAAAAAAAAAAATTTCCAAGTGTCAGAATAATGGTTTGAAAAGTAATACAGCAAAGCCTTTTTAGCTTAAATATTAAAATCTAAAAGGCAGCATTATTTTTGAAAAGAAAATATTTATGTGACAAGAGAAATCAAGAGGAAAAAAGCTTTTATCACTAAAACGATTTTCTCTTATAAGCCCTTTTATCAAAATATTAATTCATTTCTGTATGTGTTTACAAAATTATGTTGAAGTAAAGTAACTTTTACAAAAAAACTGTCTAAAAACTTGCTGTATCAAATTTTATTCCTCCCACTCAAGAGGACAGTTCTTTCTTCAATAACCCCAATCATGGTTGTGGTCTTGCTATTCCACCAAAAGCTACCTTCTTTTTCAAGGTCACCAATGACCTCCACATTCCTAAATCCCATGGTCATTTTTCAATCCTCCCTCCACCTAAATGACAACAGTATTTGAAACACTTTCTTTCTGGAAACACTTTCTTCACTTAGCTTCCAGGGTACGCTAACCCAAATTTCCTATTTGACTTACAGCTGTTAGTTGTTTTACCTTGTTCTTCCATTCACATCCCCTAACTCTTTTAGATTTTTTTTTTAATTTTAATCCAACCCTCAAATGAAACCAGAGCACATCCCCCGAGTCTTAACAGTGAGAGTATCTCAGGGCTCAGCCACTAGACCTTGCCCCCTTTTCTATCTGCACTCAATCCCTACATGACCTCAAGACTTTGTATACTATCTATATGCTACTGGCTCCCCCAAATTGAAAGCTCCACCCTAGACAACACCTGAAATCAATTCTTATAATGGGAAGCCAAATAGGTATCACCACCTTAATGTCTAAAACATGCCGAAAGGGTAATGTGTCCAAAACTGAACTTCCGACCTCTCCTTTACACTGATGTTCCAGTCATTTCTTTATCACTTAGTGGCAACTCCATTTTTCCAGCTGCTCAGTTAAAAATACTGAGTAGGAGCGGGGCACAGTGGCTCATGCCTGTAATCCCAGTACTCTGAGAGGCCGAAGTGTGGGTAGATCAGTTGAGGTCAGGAGTTGGAGACCGGCCTGACCAACATGGTGAAACCCCTGTGGCACGGAGTGAGACCTCATCTCAAAAAAACAAAAAAAGAAAGAAAGAAAAAGAAAAAAGAGAAAAATTCATGAGTAATGAGAACCCTTACATTTGTTACTTCTGCCCAAATTCTGTGGCCCCAGACACTCACAGGTCTTTACTAAAAATACAAAATTAGCCGGGCGTGGGGGCGCACGCCTATAATCCCAGCTACTTGGGAGGCTGAGGCAGCAGAATTGCTTGAACCCAGAAGGTGAAGGTTGCAGTGAGCTGAGATCACGCCACTGCACCCCAACCTGGGCAATGAGAGCGAAATTCTGTCTCAAAAAAAAAAAAAAAAAAAAATGAGTAGGCTGAGCGCTGTCGCACACGCACTTTGGGAGGCTGAGGTGGGCAGATCGCTTGAAGCCAGGAATTTGAGACCAACCTGGGCAAAGCGAGACGTCTCTACAAAAAATTTTTAAAAATTAGTTGGGTGTGGTGGCATGCACCTGTAGCCCCAGCTACTTGGGAAGCTGAGGCTGGGGGAACACTTGAGCCCAGGACTTTAGGGGATGCAATGAGCTCTAGCCTACGGCACAGAGTGAGACCTCATCTCAAAAAAAAAGAGAAAAATTCATGAGTAATAAGAACCCTTACATTTGTTACTTCTGCCTAAATTCTGTGGCCCCAGACACTCACAGGTCTCACTGCCTCATCTCTTTACTTGCACTTTACTGACATATCATCTTAGCGAGACCCTCCTCTGACCATCCCATTTAGAATTATTATACAGGCCCCACCCCCAAAGCATTCCCTGCTTTATTTTTCTTGGTAGCATTTCTAACACAGTATGTGTCCTACTTAGTTATTTTAGTTTATCATGTTTTCCCCTAACCTAAGAAAGTAACCTCTATGGGTGCAGGAATTTTTGTTTCATTCACTGCTGAATCCTCAGCACCTGGAACAGTACCTAGCACATAGCAGGTATTTAATAAATATTTGGTGAATAAAGAACAATCATGAAGAAGTAGGAACTGTATGCTTTTAAAATACATCCACAAATTATTTGATATACTTGAGGGTGGGCTTGATTTAGTGATTCAGGGCTAACAAAATACAAAGCTGGGTTCCCTACAGCAAGTGATCAAGAAAGCAAGGTAGAAGTCAAAATGTCTTTTTATGATCACTTGCTCTAAGGAAGCCAGCTGCCATGTGATGAAGACACATCAAGCAACCCTATGCAGAGGCCGGCAAAGCAAGAAACTGAAGCCTCCAGCCAATCCAGATTACTCAGTGAGCTGTCTTACAAGTAGATGCTCCAACCCCATTGAAGGCTTCGATGATTAATGACATCTTGATTACAGCTACACAAGAGACCCTGAGCCAGAACCATCCAGTTAAGTCACCCCGGGTTCCTGAGCCGGAGGAACTGTGTACATAAAAAATGTTTTAAACTCCTAAGTGTGGGAGTATTTGATTACACAGCAATAGATAACTAATACAGCGGGACTGTAATAACCTGGGATAATCACTTTGGGAAGAAATTTAGCAATACCTAATAAAACTAAACATGTAGATATCTCTGAACTGAGTCTCCCAATTGGTATTCCTTGGATGAGTGAGGCCTAGGGGCAGCAGGGTGGGTCCTCAGTGGCTAGAGCATCCATGTTATTAGTTACCTCAGTCTCAAGTAGCCTCCTCTGCTTACTGTAGAAATATTATCATCTTGTGTGAGTGTTACGACACAAAAACAGTTGGTAAGTAACATACTATGACCCAGAAATTCCATTTCTAGTTATGTATCTTAAAGAAATCTTGCCAGGCACAGTGGCTCACGCCTGTAATCCCAGCACTTTGGGAGGCCAAGGCGGGCGGATCACCTGAGGTCAGGAGTTCAAGACCAGTCTGACCAACATAGAGAAACCCCGTCTCTACTAAAAATACAAAATTAGCCGGGCGTGGTGGCGCATGCCTGTAATCCCAGTTACTCGGGAGGCTGAGGCAGAAGAATCGCTTGAACCCAGGAGGCAGAGGTTACAGTGAGCCGAGATTGCACCACTGCACTCCAGCCTGGGGAACAAGAGTAAAACTCCATTAAAAAAAAAAAAAAACTCATATGTGTATATAAGGAAATATTTATTGCAGTATTTTTCATAATTGCAAATGCTTGGATATAACATAAAAGTCCACCAGTCAGGGTGTGAAAGAAGAAAATTATAGTTTCACATTGGAAACAAATTATTAATATATATAGTAGTTGTGCTGGGTGTGGTGGCTCATGCCTGTAATCCCAGTGCTTTGGGAGACCGAGATAGGAGGATGGCTTAAGCCCAGGACCACCCCGGGCAACACAGTGAGACCCCGTCTCCTTAAAAAAGAAAAAATTAGCCAGGCGTGGTGGCTTACACCTGTAGTCCCAGTTACTCGGGAGGCTAATGTGGGAGGATCACTTGAGCCTGGGAGGTAGAGGTTGCAGTGAGATGTCATCATGCCACTGCAATCCAGGCTGAATAACAGAACAAGACCCTGTCTCATAAAATAAAAATAAACAAATGTGCGTTTTCTCAGAGACTTTTTTTTTAAAAAAACTACCCTCATCTAGCATAGCCAAGGTAAGACACCTTAACAGGTGTAATTCTCTAGCCTTCTTTCCAAAGCCAGGTAGACCAGAAATATAACTATTTTTTTCATAGTTATTTTACTTTCCTAACTAAAGAAAAAAGAGGTTTTGAAGGCTCTCAGGAGGACTATTAAGGGCTAAAGTAGAATGGGATACTTAAAAATAGTTTCAAGGGTAACATTAAGCCTAGATATGCATATACTTCCCTAAACAGAGATACAAATTAGCAAAACATTGAACGTGACTCATGAACAAAGGGCAACTGTCAGTGAATTATATACCTAAACCTTCCCCTCAATCAGGATTTTTTTTAGAGTCTTGCTCTGTCGCCCAGGCTGGAGTGCAGTGGTGCGATCACTGCAACCTCTGCCTCCTGCTTTCAAGCAATTCTCCTGACTCAGCCTCTTGAGTAGCTGGGACTACAGCTACACATCACTATGCCCAGCTAATTTTTGTATTTTTTAGTGAAGATGCAGTTTCACCATGTTGGCTAGGCTGGTCTCAAACTCCTGACCTCAAGTGATCCGCCCACCTCAGCCTCCCAAAGTGCTGGGATTATAAGCGTGAGCCACCATGCATGGCTTCGATTAGGTTCTAAAGCATTTAATAGAATATCATGATATCTCTACCCTCACTATATGCCAAGTAAGGGTTTAGTTCTCAGTCTCCTCTTTTATTTTGCCACCATATATTGTAGAAAATTCAATATAATTTCACCAAATTAAGTCCTACTTACCAAGTGCTCTTGCTACTGCCAGAAAAGGAATCTGGTCAATAACTGTGCTCCTTCTAACAGGTCCATTGTGAGTGAGTCGAGGTCGTTTCCAAACTACACGATTCACCCCAGACTTGTTCATTACACTAAAAATAAAGAGTTCACATAAATAATCTAAATGATTAAAATACAACAACTAAGATAGCTCAGTATATTAAATCACTAATAAAATAAGACTACATTATTACAAAATAATGTCTTATGTGTTTCAAATACAAAGATGCATAAGCCAAAATTCCTGTTCAGAGAGGAATTAGGGTAGATTCAAAGCGGAAAATTTTGAGATTACTGGAATAGGCAGTATAACCAAATGAATGTAATGTGAAGAAAAGTGAGTATAAATACCATGTCAAAAAAAAAGCAAAACTACCTAATTAGTAAACAATTGGGGGTTGACAGAAGGCCTTATCTAAGTGGAGAGAGAACTGCTTGAACTCGGGAGGCAGAGGCTGCAGTGAGCCGAGAATCACACCACTGTACTCCAGCCTGGATGACAGAGCGAGACTCTTGTCTCAATAAATAAATAAATAGGGATTAAATTGTGATATAAGCAATTAAAAAGGAAAGGTTACAGGGTTCTGAGTGTTTATGTTGAGGACGGGGGCAACATAGCAGACCTTCAGTTTTAATTTTTGTTGTTGTTGTTGTTTTTGAGATGGAGTCTCACTCTGTTGCCCAGGCTGGAGCACAATGGCGTGATCTCAGCTCACCACAACCTCCACCTCCTGGGTTCAAGCGATTCTCCTGCCTAAGCCTCCCGAGTAGCTTGGATTACAGGCGTATGCTACCACGCCTGGCTATTTTTGTATTTTTAGCAGAGATGGGGTTTCAGCATGTTGGCCAGGCTGGTCTTGAACTCCCAACCTCAAGTGATCCGCCCACCTCGGCCTCCCAAAGTGATGGGATTACAGGCTGACGTCAGCCACCGTGCCCAGCCAGTTTTTTTGTTTATTTTTATTTATTTATTTTGAGATGGAGTTTTGCTCTTGTTGTCCAGACTGGAGTGCAGTGGCACCATCTCGGCTCACTGCAACTTCCGCCTCCTGGGTTCAAGTGATTATTCTGCCTCAGCCTCCCAAGTAGCTGGAACTACAGGCACGTGCTACCACGCCTGCTAATTTTTGTATTTTTTAGTAGAGACAGGGTTTCACCATGTTGGCCAGGCCGGTCTCGAACTCTTGACCTCAGCCTCCCAAAGTGCTGGGAGCCACCACGTGGGCCACCACGCCTGCCTAATTTTTTCTTTTTTGAGGAGACGGGGTCTCACTATGTTGCCTGGGCTGGTCCTGGGCTTAAGCCATCCTCCCACTTCAGTCTCCCAAAGTGCTGGGATTACAGGTGTGAGCCACAGCGCCCAGCTTGTTTTTTGTTTTCTGATACAGGGTCTCTGTCGCCCAGGCTGGAGTGCAGTGGTGCACTCATGGTTCACTGCAGGCTTGACTTCCTCCTGGGCTGCAGTGATCCTCCCACCTCAGTCTCCTGAGTAGCTTAGAATACAGGCATGTGCCACCATGCCCAGCTAATTGTTGGCAGTTTTAATATGATTTCAGCAATATACAGAAAATACTATATATTTAGGTATTTCTGTAATTCAAAGTGTGAGACTAGACTTTGTGAAATAGATCAGCTGTAGACATATAGATTTGGGAGTTACAAGAGTAAGAAAACCCTCCTAAAAATGTGTCATAGGAGCAAAAGAAATGCCTAAAACTTGGAAATATGATTAGGTTTTTTGTTTTTTTTTTTTTGAGACAGAGTCTGGCTCTGTCGCCCAGGCTGGAGTGCAGTGGTGCGATCTCAGCTCACTGCAAGCTCCGCCTCCCAGGTTCATGCCATTCTCCTGCCTCAGCCTCCCGAGTAGCTGGGACTATGAGTAGCTGGGACTACAGGCACCTGCAACCATGCCTGGCTAATTTTTTGTATTTTTAGTAGACACGGGGTTTCACCAGGTTAGCCAGGATGGTCTCGATCTCCTGACCTCATGATCCACCCACCTCGGCCTCCCAAAGTGCTGGGATTACAGGCGTGAGCCACCACGCCTGGCCTGAAATATGATTAGTTCTTTAGGAAAAAACACTGATAATCAAAACATTAGAGATGGTCTCTCAAACTATGCCTGGCATGACCGAAATGAGCTTTACTTCAAATGGGAATTGATTTTTTAAATTTAATTTTTATTAATTTAAACAGCCATTTGTGGCTAGTGGTGAGTATACTGAACAGTCCAGAGGAAGACTGAAACAAGTAGAGAATGACCAGAAAACATTGTGGGTGTTAACAAAGAATAGAAATTCCAGAAAGTTGCTCATTCACCATCCCCCCACCCTTTTTTTTTTTTGGAGACAGTCTCGCTCTGTTACCTAGGCTGGAGTGCAGTGGTGTGATCTTGACTCACTGCAGCCTCAGCCTCCTGAGTAGCTAGGATTACAGGCACCCACCACAATGCCCGGCTAATTTTTTTATTTTTAGTAGAGACGGGGTTTAACCATATTAGCCAGGCTGGTCTCGAACTCCTGGCCTCAAGTAATCTGCCTGCCTCAGCCTCCCAAAGTGCTAGTCTTACAGGCATGAGTCACCATGCCCAGCCTACCATCTCTTTTGAGAACTAGTTTTCATTTTGTTTTGAGACAGGGTGTCGTTCTGTTGCCCAGGCTGCAGTGCAGTGGTGTGATCATGGCTCACCACAGCTTTGACTTCCCAGGCTCAAGTGATGCTCCCACCTCAGCTTCCCAAATAGCTGGGACCAAAGGCATGTAATTTTTTTGTAGAGAACGGATCTCACCATGTTTGCCAGGCTGGTCTTAAACTCCTGGGCTCAAGCTATCCTCCCATCCGGGCCTCCCAACATGCTGGGATTACAGGCGTGAGCCACCATGCCCAGCCAAGAACTAGTTTAAATAAGTTCTGATATAAATAGGTTGATCATAACAAGAGTTAAAATATCAAAGGCATTCATTTTGTTGTATTAAGCTTTCTTCAATGATGATTCTCAAAAGTCAACAGCAGAGTAAAGACTAAACTTGCCATTCACAAGAATCCATGAAACACAAGAGTTATGATAAGATGCCAACATTCTGCCTTAATACCATCTTAAAGCTCTATTATTCTTTGCTAAACCTTCTCCTTACAAGGTAAGGCTTAGTACCTAAGTAATTTACAGTAGCAGCTTCCAACATAACTAGACGAGCAGCTCTCTCGACACTTAATATTCAAAGATATTATGATCTGTGTTTCTGAGAAACAAAAAGACAAATAATGATACTGGTTAAAACATAGAAGTTTTAACATCTAGTAACAAAAAACCAAAGCAATGTTATAAAAGATGCTTTTACTGCACTTCCTGTTGTTGTCCTATATGATTAAAAGGCATGTAAAAAGGAACAGCCTGACATGCAGAGAGCTGACTGAGCAGCAACAGAAGGCTGGAAAAACAAAATGCTGGCCCGTTGCCTAGGCCGGGACAGAGGGAAGCAAGGAAATAACTTATAATAAAATGGCTCAATTTTTGCAAAAAGTTACCTGCTCCAAAATAGCGGAGTATCTGCCCAACTGTCCAGATGGTGTTTTTGGTAATAAAGCCAAAAAACTCTTTCTAAAAACATTATTAAAATCAAATAAAATATAATTTTAAAATTCAAGTAAAAAAACAAGAAAGAATAGTCAAGAAAGGTATTTTTAAAACACAAAAGGGTAATTTCTTCTGTAGAAAATAATTATTTCCTTTTTTGTTCATTTATTTTATTTATTTATAATTATAAAAAAATTTTTTAGAGATGGAGGTCCCGCTATGTTGAACAGGTTGGTCTCAAACTTCTAACCTCAAGTGATCCTCCCATCTTGGCCTCCAAAGCGCTAGGATTACAAGTGCCGCAGCCAGCTGCTTTATTTATTTATTTTTTTGAGACAGTTTTCACTCTTGTTGGGCAGGCTGGAGTGCAGCGGCAGGATCTTGGCTCACTGCAACCTCTGCCTCCCAGGTTCAAGAGATTCTCCTGCCTCAGCCTCCCGAATAGCTGGGATTACACGCACATGCCACTACGCCTGGATAATTTTTTTGTATTTTTAGTAGAGACAGGGTTTCGCCATGTTGGCCCGGCTTGTCTCGAACTCCTGACCTCCGGTGATCCGCCCGCCTCAGGCTCCCAAAGTGCTGGGATTACAAGCGTAAGTCACTGTGCCCGGCCCCAAGAAAAGTATTTTTTAAAAGGAAGATTAATGAGAAGGAATCACGCCTACCAATATTTAAAATTATAATAAAGTCTCAGTTTTAAAAATTATAATACTGGTAAATAAGCAGGAAAAAAATTATAGCCCAGAAAAGACCCAAATATATGGAGGAATTCTGTTTATAATTTGCAAAGCCCACTTAGCATGACAACCAGCAGAGATGTCAGATATATTCTCACCTTCACAATCACAAGATCAAATAGACTATAGCCTGAAAGGAGGTTCATCTAACTTTGCAGAATACTGGGCAGGAAATAAGAGTATGCCACCATAGCAGCTTCAAGGATATTGTCTTCAGCAGTGATTCAGACAGCCAGAAGCCATTTTTCCATCTCCCAAGTGATGGCTCAGTTGTAAACAAGACGACAGGGTCTAGCTTAGGTAAGCTTCATGTGTCACAGAAACCAATGTAATAAATAGCACATGACTACAGTTTCTTGGTCCCTACACAAGACAAACTGCATGCATACAAGGAAGCCAAGGCCTGTGCTTCTGAATAGAAATGTATAGTCCATTCAACAACTTCCCTACCAAGATGCAATTCCATTCAGGGATCATTCTACAATAAGCAATGCTGTCTTACGACAGAGGTGATATTTCACATTTATCTTCACCAGAGAAATACAAGAAGAGGGTAAATTCAAGGTCATCTTCCCACTAAAGAAGGGTCTTAAGCCTGGTCACCCTGCTACTCAGTAATGAAAAGATGTATAATTATTCAAGTGGCTACTAGTAGCCATCTAGAAAAAAAGTTAACTTGTCTATTTACTACATAGCTTAGATCTTAAAATTCCAGAAGGATTAAAGATTAAAATATAAAAGATGATGAAACCATACGAGTACTGGCAAAGTGGTTCTCAAAATGTGGTTTGGGGGCCCCTGGCAGGTTACTACAGACTTTTTCAGGGTGTCTCCAAGGTCCATTTTTTTTTTTTCATAATACTACTAAGACCACATGTATACAGTGGAGTTTTTTGAGAGGCTGCATGACTGGATATTATATAGTATAATAAAAAGTGTCAATATTTGCAAGAGCTGTATAACTCAGTGAACTAGTATATTACAAACAATAAATGCATATATTAAAAAGTCATGCATAGGGGCTACATACTATATGGTTCCAACTATATGACATTCTGGAAAAAGCAAAATTATGAAGGCAGTAAAAACAGCAGTAGTTGCCAGGAGTAAGTGGGGGAGGGATGAACAGACAAAGTACAGAGGACTCTTACGGTGATGAAACTAATCTGCATGATACTATAATGATGGATACGTGTCATGACGTATTTGTTAAAACCCATAAAATGTATAACACCCGGAGTGAACCCTAATGTAAACTATGGACACTGGGTGATAACAGTATGTCAGTGTAGGTTCACTGATTGATTACAACAAACACTCTGGAGAAGGATAGTGGGGAAGCCTGGGAGACGGGGGATAGGCCAAAGTATATATGAGAATTCTGTGCTTCCCACTTAATTTTGCTGTGAATCTAAAAGTACTCTTAAAATTAAAGTCATTAATTTTTTTAAATTATGCAGGGATTTTTAAAAAGCATTCAATTCAGGGCCGGGAGCAGTGGCTCACACCTGAAATCCCAGCACTTTGGGAGGCCAAGGTAGGTGGATCGCCTGAGGTTGGGAGTTCGTGAAACCCCGTCTCTACTAAAAATACAAAATTAGCTGGGTGTGGTGGTACATGCCTCTAATCCCAGCTACTCCGGAGGCTGAGAACCCAGGAGGCAGAGGTTGCGGTGAGACGAGATCGTGCCACTGCACTCCAGCCTAGGCAACAAGAGCAAAACTCAGTCTCAAAAAAAAAAAAAAAAAAAATTTCTATTCAACTAATGTCTTCATTGACTGACTAATGGCTGTTAATGTAAGAATATGCAAAGTTCATTAATAAAGTTTCAGATACCTTAAGAAACTATCATTTCTTGAGTTTTAAAACAGTATCAAAGACAAACATTTATGGAAAAGTGAGCAAAATACTCCTTCCTGGTCGGGCGAATTGGCTCACACCTGTAATCCCAGCACTTTGGGAGGCAGAGGTGGGCGGATCACAAGGTCAGGAGTTCAAGACCAGCCTGACCAAAATGGTGAAACCCCGTTTCTACTAAAAATACAAAAATTAGCTGGGCATGGTGGCGTGCACCTGTAATCCCAGCTACTCAGGAGGCTGAGGCAGGAGAATCGCTTGAACCTGGGAGGCAGAGGTTGCAGTGAGCCCAGATCCCGCCACTGCACTCCAGCCTGGGTAACAGGGCAAGACTCTGTCTCAAAAAAAAAAAAAAAGAAAAAGAAAATTAGCTGGCATGGTGGCACACGTGCACCTGTAGTCCCAGCTCTCAAGAGACTAACATGGGAAGATCACTTGAGGTTGCAGTGAGCCATGATTGTGCTACTGCACTGCAGCCTGGGCAACAGAGTGAGATCATGTCAAAAACAAATACAATGAACAAACAGAGTTTCTAAGACCAAAAATATTCCTGTTGTACTAAAAGAAAATATAGCAGACTTTATTAAAAAGCTTCACTGTGTGTGTGGCATAAAACCCAAAAAGTTGTAACAGAAGAAACTAATAAATTTAACTACATTAAAAGAAACTTCCACGTGGAAAAAGTTCCAGGAGCATAATCAAAAGACAAACTGTGGAAACAATATCTAAAATTCACATCACATACATCAGACTAATTTCTTTAATGTACAGCTAGCCCCTACACATTAATGTGGCGAAAAAATGGCTAACAACAATCCCCCAAAATGAATAATAAATATTAAAAGAAATACAGAGAAAAGAAAATATAAATGGCTCTTAAATATATAAAAAGATTCAATATTTCTCATAAGATAAATTCAAATTAAAACATTACTGAAGCTGGGCACGTGGCTCACATCTGTAATCCCAACAATTTGGGAGGCCAAGGCGGGAGGATCGCTTGAGCCTAGGAGTTCAAGACCAGCCTGGGCAACATGGTAAGACCTCGTTTCTATTTCTTAAAATTTTTTTTTAAAACAACATCATTGCCGGGTGCAGTGGCTCACGCCTGTAATCCCAGCACTTTGGGAGGCTGAGGTGGGTGGATCATGAGGTCAGGAGATCAAGACCATCCTGGCTAACGTGGTGAAACCCCATCTCTACTAAAAATACAAAAAATTAGCCGGGCGTGGTGGCAGGCGCCTGTAGTCCCAGCTACTAGAGAGGCTGAGGCAGGAGAATGGCATGAACCCAGGAGGCAGAGCTTGCAGTGAGCCGAGATCGCGCCACTGCACTCCAGCCTGGGCAGAAGAGCCAGACTCCATTTCAAAAAAACACAAAAAACAAAAAAAAACACAAAAAAACACATCATTGAGACACCTCTTTTTTAAACCTGAAACTGGATATGATCAAAAAGTTTTATTTGTTGTCCAGGACATCCACATACACTGATGGTAGAAGTGTAAATTGGTACAACCTTTATAGAGACAAATAGTTATCAATATTCAAAACATACACCTCTTTGGCCAAGCAATTCCACTTTTAGGAAATGATCTTACAAATATACTGGCAAGTGCACAAAAACACATATGTGCAGATTTTTCATTTCACAGCAGTTTGCAATAACAAAAAAAAATTAGAAATAAAAATCCTTCAATAGGAGACTGATTAAAATAAATGATGGTACATCTGTACATGGTACAGCTCCATAATATATTTGATTGTATATGAATATCTCTCTTTTGAAAGGACACACAGCCATACTGGTTGCTTAGCAAGTGGAGGGGAACGAGGTGGCCTTTGGGACAGTAGCAGCTGAGAGACCTTCCATAGCATATCCTCTTTTTTATGCTACCTGAATTTGAACCAAATGAATGTCGCCATTAAAAAAATAAACGTATGGCATAAAATCTCATCACTCATTTATAAAAATTTAGAATATTTCCATGTTATTCCCATGTCTCTGCATTGCTAACAACAGAAATATAATTTTATATCCTGCTTTTTTGTGACCATAAACATTTTCCTCTATCATTAAACCTTCCCCATATACATGGGAGTTCATATTACTCTACCTTTACTCTGAAAAATTTCAAAACACCATGAGTTTTATAAACTTATCTATAAATGTTATTTTTAATGGCTGTATCATATTCAGCATTATGAATATGTTGCTAAATATACTTAACCATTCTCCAGCTGTTAGGCCTTCAAGTTACTTCTGGCCTTTAACAGTCATTACAAATGCTGCAATCAATAACTCTATTCAGATATTTTTGTCCACAGTTCAGATTTCTTCTTTAGAATAGATTCCCTAAACATTTAAAGCTACTGGTATATATTATTTTCTATATAGGTAGTACCAATCTGTAATCTTACCAAGAAGGTAACCATTTCAATAAAAATATTGAGAGGAATCTCTTTCTTTTATCTTTCCTAATCTAATAACAGGAAATGAAGTTTCATCTTATGTTTTACTTTTATTTCACCAAATGTTTACTACTGTAAAATGTTTTGCATTTTTTTATTGTTCAAACTTTCTCTCCTTTATCCACCTTATCCAGGGGTGCCATGCACCTTAGTACTTTATTTTATTTTATTTTTATTTTTTTAAGAGATGGAGTCTCGCTCTGTCGCCCAGGCTGGAGTGCAGTGGCGCAATCTCAGCTCACTGCAACCTCTGCCTCCTGGGTTCTAGCAATTCTCCTGCCTCAGCCTCCCGAATAGTTGGGACTACAGGTGCACGCTGCCACGCCCGGCTAATTTCTTTTGTATTTTAGCAGAGATGGGGTTTCACCATGTTCCCCAAGCTGGTCTCGAACTCCTGAGCTCAGACAATCCACCCGCCTCGGTCTCCCAAAGTGCTAGGATTACAGACGTGAGCCACTGCGCCCAGCCTCACATTTTAGTACTTTATTAATTTGTTGAACTCCTTATAGTTTAAGGATGCTAATTCTTTTTTCTTTTTTGAGATGGTGTTTTGCTCTTGTTGCCCAGGCTGGAGTGCAATGGTGCAATCTCAGCTCACCACAACCTCTGCCTCCCAGGTTCAAGTGATTCTCTTGCCTCAGCCTCCGGAGTAGCTGGGATTACAGGCATGTGCCACCACACTCAGCTAATTTTGTATTTTTAGTAGCGACGGGGTTTCTCCATGTTGGTCAGGCTGGTCTCGAACTCCCGACCTCAGGTGATGTGCCCGCCTCAGCCTCCCAAAGTGCTGGGATTACAGATGTGAGCCACAGTGCCCGGCCAGATGCTAATTATTTTCCTTAGTTTGTCGTTTCTCTGCAAAAGACCAATTTTGATTTAATAAAAGCAAAAAAGAGGAGGCAAGTAACGATATCATGGGAAGGCTTTAGTTAGAAGGATTATTTAGAAAACATTGGATTCTACTCAACTTGCCTCATATCCTCAATTTTTAAAAATTAGTATTGAGATAATTTTTAAATTTGTTCATGTTATTCACTCTCTTGATTTTTAGAATAATCTTTCATTTAAGTTTGAATCATAAAAATATAAAATTGAAATCAATTTCAGTTCCTAGTTTACAATTTACTTACACATTGAAACGCTAAGTTCAAACAAAGAAAACAATAACTGGAAAGGTTTGCAGTAAATCTGAAATCAATGAAAAAAGCTGAAGGTTAATTCTAACTTAATCTTTTTCCCCCAGCCAGATTCAAAGTGTTCTATTCTGGAACTCCAAGAGCTGCTCCGTCTAGATTCTGAAAGTCATATGAAAGGTTTTCAGTAAAACCTTGTACTGTTTCCTTGGGGCTCACTGAAATATTATTTCCTATTAGAGTCATTATCAGAAATAAAAGTCAATTCATAGTAATGAGAAAAATATGAACATACATACCTGAGTATTACATCAGACAAACTAAAAAACCTGTAATACTAAGAAAGTAACTTCAGTAAAAGGGAGAGTAGTAGGTCAATTTCATTAGCAAAGCATAAAAGGACTAAATAGAACCAAAAGAGGAAAGAGAAAACGACAGAATGTTACCTCCCACCAAGTCCTTCGATTCGTTCTCTTTCCTTGGGAAGTTCTGGCTTATGGTCCTGTGTCACCTCCACAGCTCTGACAAAGTCATCCTTCGGGTCATCCTGAATTCCAAGAACCACCCCTGAGTCACCTACGTGAGCTACATACATCTTCATGCCCCGTATGATGACCACACTGGCAGTTGTCCCTGATGTGCTAGGAAGACCCGTCATAGTCTTTGGCCATTCCGCTGTAATAAGAAATAAAATATTTTACTCTTACAAGTATAAACATTAATACACTGTCAGGATACAAATGGCAACAAACTCTGAATTAGCATGTTAACATTCGAATTAGCACAGGAAACAATTTAAGAAAAATATTCTGAAAACTACTAAAGGACTTAGGTTAATGAATACATTAATAAATTAATGTTATAAATAATGCAATTATGATACAACTATCAAACCAATCCTAAGAGATATATATTACAGGATAGGTTTACTACTGCTACATGACTGTTAGTCCTAACTACATTGATAGGAAAGAATGTGTTAAGAGGTTTTTTTAATCTGAATCAGTTTTGATTCAAGAGTTGTGGTATCATTTAGCCAGCCACTTAGCATCTGTTTACTCATATCTCTTCTAAAAGGCTTTCTGAAAAAGCTACTTGTTTTTCTGTTTTGTTGTTTTTTAGATTGAGTCTTACTCTGTCACCCAGGCTGGAGTGCAACCTCTGCCTCCTGGGTTCAAGTGATTCTCCTGACTCAGCCTCTCGAGTAGCTGGTATTACAGGCGCCTGCCACCATCCCCAGCTAATTTTTGTATTTTTAGTAGAGATGGGGTTTCGCCATGTTGGTCAGGCTGGTCTCAAACTCCTGACCTTGGGTGATCCACCCGCTTCGGCCTCCCAAAGTGCTGGGATCATGGGCATGAGCCACTGCACTCGGCTTGATTTGTTTTTGAAATAACTATTTTGAATAGTCACCACTTAACAAATTCCATTTACTGAGTATACTCACTGTATACCAAGTTCTATACTAAGAGCTTTACATGTATTATCTCAAATAATGCTTGTGACGAACTTATGAGACAGATATGATTATTCTCTTTATTTATTTACTTATTCCTCATTTTGCAGATAAGGATATCAATACTTTGAATAATTAAGAAACCTGCTTCAGATAACTCAAATATTTAGGGGCAGAATCCCTGTATATTAAATTACAAACCCTATATTGTTTAATTAAATTCACTGTCATTCAACAATTCTGAAGTATTCTGTAACACTAAACAAACTGCAACTTATAGTTCATGATGGCAAAATGAGTCCAAACAATGACATATTCTCCCCACCAAAATCCCACTGAAAGAACAGAATGTAAATATTAGAAATAAGTCCACAACATATAGACACACACAGAAAGGTCATAGTCAAAGATGAAGAATTCCTGGAAGTTTAAAGGAATAGAATTATGTTAAGAAAAAAAATAAAAATGCAGGCTTGTAATCCAACATAAGCAAAAAGAACAATCAGTAATAAAGACAGTAAATGAGTGTTCCATTTTTTTTTTTTTTTTTTTTTTTGAGACAGAGTCTCGCTCTGTCGTCCAGGCTGGAGAGCAGTGGCATGATCTCGGCTCACTGCAAGCTCCGCCTCCCGGGTTCATGCCATTCTCCTGCCTCAGCCTCCCAAGTAGCTGGGACTACAGGCGCCTGCCACCACACCCAACTAATTTTTTTGTATTTTTTTAGTAGAGACGGGGTTTCACTGTGTTAGCCAGGATGTTCTCGATCTCCTGACCTCGTGATCTGCCTGCCTTGGCCTCCCAAAGTGCTGGGATTACAGGCGTGAGCCACCGCGCCTGGCCGATAATTTTTTTTTTTTTTTTTGAGATAACTCTTAACACACTGGGAGTGGTGGCTCACGCCTATAATCTCAGCACTTTAGGAGGCCAAAGCGGGTGGATCACGAGGTCAGGAGATCGAGACCATCCTGACTATGGTGAAACCCCGTTTCTACTAAAAATACAAAAAATTAGCTGAGCGTGGTGGCAGGTGGCCATAGTCCCAGCTACTCCGGAGGCTGAGGCAAGAGAATAGCATGAACCCAGGAGGCGGAGCTTGCAGTGAGCCGAGATCATGCCACTGCACTCCAGCCTAGGCAACAGTGCAACAGTGTGAGACTCTGTTCTCTTTCAAAAAAAAAGAAAAGAAAAAACCCTAACTCAACCAAAGAACTGTTAGAATAAACAAATATAATTGTAGAATACGAAATCAACATACTAAAATCAGTTGCATTTCTATTCACAAACTATCCAAAAAAAAGTTAAGAAAACAATCCTATTTACAATAGCATCAAAAAGAATAAAATACTTAGGAATACATTTAACAAAGCAGGTGAAAGATCTGTATACTTAAACTGTAAGATACTGATGAAAAAACTAGAGAAGACAAAAATAAACATTAAAAATCTGTGTCCATGGATTGTAAGAATATTGTTAAAATGTCCATACTACCTAAAGAGATCTACAGATTTAATGCAATCTCTATCAAAATTCCAATGACATTTTCCACAAAAATAGAAAAAAAACCCTAAAATTTATACAGAACCACAAAAGACCCCAAATAGGTAAAGTAATCTTGAGAGAGAAGAACAAAGCTTAAAAGGCATCACATTTCCTGATTTGAAAGTGTAGTACAAAGCTATAGTAATCAAAACAGTATGGTACAGACATAAAAATACACCAAGGGAGTAGAAAAGAGAGCCTAGAAATAAACCCATGCATATATGGTCAACTACTCTTTTGACAAGGGCTCCAAAAATACACCCTGCAGCAGCCCGGCCAAAATGGTGAAACCCCATCTCTATCAAAAAATACAAAAAATAGCCGGGCATGTGTGCCTGTAGTCCCAGCTACTCAGGAGGCTGAGGTGGGAGAATCGCTTGAACCCAGGAGGTGGAGGCTGCAGTGAGTGGAGATGGCGCCACTGCACTCCAGTCTGGCCAACAGAGTGAGATCCTGTCTCAAAACAAGAAACAAACAAACAAACAAACAAAACTCTGAGGTAAGGATAGTCTTCAATAAATGGCACTGGAAAACCTGGATATCCACATGCAAAAGAATGAAATTGTACCCTTGTCTTATACCATACACAAAAATTAACTGGAAAGTGATTAAAAACTGAAATGTAAGAAATACATTGAAAGCATAAAACTCAGGCCGGATGCGGTGGCTCACACCTGTAATCCCAGCACTTTGGGAGGCCGAGGTGGGTGGATTACCTGAGGTCAGGAGTTCGAGACCAACCTGGCCAACATGGTGAAACCCCATCTCTACTGAAAATATAAAAATTAGCCGGATGTGGTGGTGTGCGCCTGTAATCCCAGCTACTCAGGCAGCTGAGGCAGGCAAATCTCTTGAACCTTGGAGGTGGAGGTTGCAGTGCGCCAAGATCGTGCCACTGCACTCCAGCCTGGGCAACAGAGTGAGACTCTGCTTCAAAAAAAAAAGAAAGAAAGAAAAGAAAAGAAAAACAAAAAGCACAAAACTCCTAGAAAAAAAACATAAGGAAAAATCTCGACATTGGTCTTGGCAATTACTTTTTTAATATGACCACCAAAAGAAATGGCAACAGGCTGGGTGCAGTGGCTCATGCCTGTAATCCCAGCACTTTGGGAAGCCAAAGTGGGTGGACCATGAGGTCAGGAGTTCTAGACCAGCCTGACCAACATGGTGAAAGCCTGTCTCTACTAAAAATACAAAAATTAGCCAGGCATGGTGGCGCACACCTGTAATCCCAGCTCAGGAGGGATCCTAACCTCAGGAGGCAGAGATTGCAGCGAGCTGAGATCACGCCACTGCACTCCAGCCTGTGTAGTACAGCGAGACTCTGTCTCAAAAAAAACAAAAACAAAAACAAACAAAAAAACAGCAACAAAAGCAGAAAAAAACAGGTGGGCTACATCAAACTAAAAGGCTTCTGCACGGGAAAGGAAACCATCAACAAAATGAAACGGCAACTTTCAGGAGAAAATATTTACAAACTTTACACTATGTGGTAAGAGATTAATATCCAAAATATATAAGGAAATCATACAACTCAATAGCAAAACAAACAAACAAACAAACAAACAAAAACACAGTTAAAAACTGGGCAGGCCGGGCGCGGTGGCTCATGCCTGTATTCCCAGCACTCTGGGAGGCCGAAGTGGGTGGATCACGAGGTCAGGAGTTCAATACCAGCCTGGCCAACACGGTGAAACCCCGTCTCTACAAAAAATACAGAAATTAGCCAGGCATGGTGGCAGGCGCCTGTAATCCTAGCCACTGGGGAGGCTGAGACAGGAGAATAGTTTGAACCCAGGGGGTGGAGTTTACAGTGGGCCGAGATCATGCCACTGCACTCCAGCCTGGGTGACAGGGCGAGACTCTGTCTCAAAACAAAACAAAACAAAACAAAACAAACCCAAAAAAAAACTGGGCAAATGACCTGAATAGACATTTGTCAAAGAAGTCATACAAATGGGCAACAAGTATATGAACAGAAGCTCAAAATCAATCATCACGACAGAAATTCAAATCAAAAACAAAATGAGACAGGAAGATCGCTTGAGGCCAGGAATTTATCACCAGCATAGACAACATAGCGAGACCCATCTCCACTAAAAATTTAAAAATTAGCCGGGCATGGTAGCACACATCTGTAGTCCTAGCTACTCAGGAGGCTGAGACAGGAGGTTCCATTGAGCCAAGGAGTCTGGGGCTACAGTGATCACACCACTGCACTCCAGCCTGAGCAACAGAGCGAGAAGACCCATCTAAAAAAAAATTAAAAAAAATAAATAAATAAAGAGAGAGATAAACTCACACCTATTAGGATGGCTATCATCAAAAAGATAACAGTAAACAAGTGCTGGCCAGGATGTGAAGAAGGGAGAACATTTGTACACTGCTGATAGAAATGTAAATTGGCATAGCTATTATGGAAAATATTATAGAATTAAAAATATAACTAAAAATAGAAGTACCATATGACTCAGGAATTGCACCTCTGAATGTATATCCAAAGAAAATGAAATCAGTCTCTCAGAGAGATACATGTACCTCAACACTCCCTGCAGAATTATTCAAAACATCCAAGATATGAAAACAATCTAAGTATCCAGCAAGAGATAAATAAATAAAGAAAATGTATGTATACACAATGGAATATCGTTCAGCCATTAAAAAAAAAAAAGGAAATCCTGCCATGTGCAACACAAGGATGAACCTGTAGGACATTATGCTAAGTGAAATATGCCAAACACAGAAAAAACAAATACTGTGTGATCTTACTTATACGTGGAATCTAAAGAAAAAGTCACAGAAGGAAAGAGTAGAAGGATGGTTGCCAGGGATTAGGGGTTGGGAGAAGTGGGGAGATGTTGGTCAAACAGCACAAACTTCCCATTATGAGTAAGTTCTTAGTATCTAATGTACAACACAGAGAGTATAGTTAATAATACTGTTTTGTATACTTGAAATTTGCTGAAAATAAATCTTGAGTGTTCTCACCACCAAAAAAAAGGTAACTATGTGAGGTGATGGATGTGTTAATTAACTTGACTGTGGTAATCATTTCACAATGTATACATACATAAAATCATCTATCACATTGCACATTTTTTAAAAGCAACTAAAAAAACTATTCTTCAGAAGATACCATTATTAAAATAAAAACAACACACAGAACAGAAATACACACACCTATGCACCAAAGGAAAAGCATCCAGAATATATAAAATTTTCCTACAAATCAAATCAATGAGACAGACTACCCAAATGGGAGAATGGACAAAAAGCTTAAACAAGCCTTTTACAAAATAGGAAATCCAAACAGCCACAAAATATGCAAAGGTATTCAGCTTCTTTAATTATCAGAGAAATACTAATTTAAAACCACAATGAGATAGTGCTGCATAACTACAAGACCACACAAACTAAAGTTCGACAATAGCAACCAAACTGAGGTCAAGAAAATGGAGCAACATGTACTATCATCAACTACTGTGAAAGTGTAAACTGGTACATTGCAGGTAACATTTAGGCATTACTTATTAAAGGTAAAGATATGTATACTCTTTGACTACCTCCTAGGTATATACCACAAATTAACATATATATACAACAAATACATGAGTCAACCATGGTAGTATGTGCCTGTAGTACCAGCTGCTCAGGAGGCTGTGAGGCAGGGGGATCGCTTGAGCCCAGGAGTTTACAGCCTGGGAAATACAGCAAGACCCTGTCTCTAAAACAATAATAAGGGCTACAAATGGGCAACAGCCCAAGTTGTTCAACATGAAAATGGGCAATACTACATAAAGCACACAAGAATCTCACAAGCAGCACATGATAAAAGAACACATACAGCATGATTTTCTTCAAAAACAACCATCATGTTTAGAGAAAAGTGGTAAAACTATTAAGAAAAACAAGTAAACCATTACAGAACTCTCATGACGAAAGTCAGGAAGGTAGTTTTTTAGGGGGAGATAGAAATATGAGATCAGAAAGGACATACAGATATCTGCAGTGCAGACAATGTTCTTTCCTAACTGGATGGTGTTCAGTTTATAATTATTCATTGAAGTGTACATTTATGTTTTATGACCTTTTCTATACATATGCTATATTTTGCAATATTTAAAATAAAAAAAAGCAGAGAAAAGGTATCAATTTTGCCGGCAGAAATCACAGCAAGGACAGCTTCATAGCCCATCCAGTTTGCAATCTGGTTGCAGAAGTTATTTCCTAGAAGCTCAGCCTAGAGTATATTGTATGTTTCTTCAGCCCTTTCAATTATTTGGGGTGTTTACTAGCTTTTGATAAAACCCTTTCTTCTGTTTTTTTTTTTTTTTTTTTAACAACAGGGTCTCAATATGTTGCCCAGGCTGGAGTGCAGGCTAATTCACAGGTGTGATCATCACATACTACAACCTTGACCTCCTGGGCTCAGGCAATCCTCCTGCCTCAGCCTCCCAAGCAGCTGGGACTATAAGCATGTGCTACTGTGCCTGGCTATCCTCTTTCTTTTTAAACAAACTGAAGTAAATTAAAAAACAAACAAACAAAAAACTTCTACTACAATAAATGTGAATGAATAAATGAGGTGAACTCTCAGAAGTTCTACAGCACATTCAAAAAACAAAATTTGGCAGGGTACAGTGGCTCATGCCTACATTCACAGTGCTTTGGGAGGCCAAGGCAGGAGGACCACTTGAGGCCAGGAGACCAGCTTGGGGAACACAGCCACATTCTGTCTCTACAAAAAAAAAAAAAAAAAATTTTTTTTTAAATTAACCAGGTTTAGTGGCATGCATCTGTTAGTTCTAACTTCTTCAGAGGAGGAGGCAGGAGGATCACTTGAGCTCAGGAGTTCAAGGCTGCAGTGAGCTATAATCGTGCCACTGCACTCCAGACTGGGCGACAGAGCAAGACTCAGTCTCCTAAAGAAAGAGTAAAAGAAAGAAAACACAACAAAATTTACCTACAGTATACAAATAATTCAGCCATTCACAAAATCACCTAAAACAAAATGGCAAGTGAAAAAACGAGCTAAAAATAAATATCCTTAGATGCAATATTATTTAAATCACACTTTTGGTCAAAAGCCTAACATGAATAAAGAGATATTTTGCAATGACCTAAAAATGACTAATTCATACTTTCCCTATTCATTTGAAATGTCACCTTTATTATATGCTACATTTTGCCTTAGATCTATTTCTAAACTCATCCTACTAATCTATTTATAGTACTTTTTAATAATTGGTAGTTTAAGTATCCCTCAATTCTTTTTCTTTTTTTGAGACAGTCTCACTCTGTCACCCAGGCCGGAGTGCAGAGGCGTGATCTTGGCCCACTGCAACCTCTGCCTCCTGGGTTCAAGGGATTCTCCTGTCTCAGCCTCCCGAGTCGCTGGGATTATAGGTATGTGCCACCACACCAGGCTAATATTTTTGTATTTTTAGTAGAGACGGGATTTCACCATGTTCGCCAGGCTGGTCTCGAACTCTTGACCTTCAGTAATCTGCCACCTCGGCCTCCCAAAGTGCTGGTGGGATTACAGGCATGAGCCACTGAACCTGGCCTTCTTTTTCTTTTTAGTTTTCCTTTTTTTTTTTTTTTTGAGACAGAGCCTTGCTCTGTCGCCCAGGCTAGAGTACAGTGGCTCAATCTCAGCTCACTGCAACCTCCGCCACCCAGGTTAAAGCAATTCTCGTGCCTCAGCTTCCAGAGTAGCTGGGATTACAGTTGTGTGCCACCACACCCATAACCCCAGTTACAGGAGGCTGAGGCTCGAGAATCACTTAAGCCTGGGAGGCAGAAGCTGCAGTGAGCCGAGATCATGCCATTGCACTTCAGCCTGGGTGACAGCAAGACTCTGCCTCCAAAAAAAACAAAAACAAAAAAATTAATCTTACATAGCTGGGTGCAGTCACTCATTCCTGCAGTCCCAGCTACTTGGGAGGCTGAGGCAGGAGGATGCTTGAGCCCAGGAGTTAGAAGCTATAGTGCACTGTGATTGAACCTGTGAATAGCTACTATACTCCAGCCTGGACAACACAGAGATCCTGTCGCTTAAAAAGGGGGGAAGGAGGTGCAGGCGCGGTGGCTTACATCTGTAATCCCAGCACTTTGGCAGGCCAAGGCAGGAGGGGATAGCTTCAGCCCAGGAGTTCAAGACCAGTCTGTGCAACATAGTAAGACCCTATCTCTACCAAAAAAAAAAAAAAAAAAAAAAGTAAAAAGAAAATTCTCCCACATACTTTTCCAAAGGAACTTTAGTAGCAACTTGCAAAATTAAAAAACCTTCTTGAGATTCTGATTGAAACTGCACTAAATTTATATATTAAGGAACTGGTATTTTTATGTTGTCTTCCTTAACTATAGTATTTATTTTCTACTTTATATTTTAATTTTTTTAATGACATAAAACTAGAAGTGCATTAAAAGACAGCACCATCTAGTACACTAACTCTCACTTAAGTATTCTTTTCATTTTTTCCTCAGACAGAGTCTCACTCTGTCACCCAGGCTGCAATGCAGTGGCATGATCTTGGCTCACCACAACCTCCGCCTCCTCGGCTCAAGCGATCCTCCCACCTGGGCCTCCCAAGCAGCTGGGTTTGCCTGGGCTGGCTACAAGTGCACGCCACCACGCCCAGCTAATTTTTGTATTTTTTGTACAGAGGGGGTTCCACTATGTTGCCCAGGCTGGTCTTGAATTCCTGGGCTCAAGCAATCTGCCCACCTCAGCCTCCCAAAGTGTTGGGATTAGAGGTGTGAGCCACCATACCCAGCCTAAGGAAAATTTTCTTAAGCAAGAAAATATGCATGTCATAAAGGCAAAAACCAATAAATTGCTATAACATCTCTATTTTATAGGTAAGGATACCCTGGTGCAAATAGTTTTACTCAAGGTCACAAAGGTAGTAATGTGTCCGGAATTGGTGGGTTCTTGGTCTCACTGACTTCAAGAATGAAACCGCAGACCCTTGCCATGAGTGTTACAGTTCTTAAAGGCAGTGTGTCCAGAATTTGTTCCTTCTGATGTTCGGATGTGTTCAGAGTTTCTTCCTTCTGGTGGGTTCGTGGTCTCGCTGGCTTCAGGAGTGAAGCTGCAGACTTTCCCGGTGAGTATTACAGCTTTTAATGCCTTGCGTCTGGAGTTGTTCGTTCCTTCTGGTGGGTTGGTGGTCTCCCTGGCTTCAGGAGTGAAGCTGCAGACCTTCGCAGTGAGTGTTACAGCTCATAAAGACAGTGTGGACCCAAACAGTGTGCAGCAGCAAGATTTATTGCAAAGGGCAAAAGAACTAAGATTCCACAGTGTGGAAGCCACGCCACCGTGTTGCCAATGTTGGCTGGAGAAGCCTGCTTTTATTCCCTTATCTGGCACCACCCACATCCTGCTGATTGGTCCATTTTACAGAGAGCTGATTGGTCTGTTTTACAGAGAACTGATTGGTCCGTTTTGACAGGGTGCTGATTGGTGCATTTACAATCCCTGAGATAGACACAAAAGTTCTCCAAGTCCCCACTAGATCAGCCAGACACAGAGCACTGACTGGTGCATTTACAAACCTTGAGCTAGACACAGAGTGCTGACTGGTATATTTACAATCCCTTGGCTAGACATATTCTCCAAGTCCCCACCCGATTAGCTAGATACAGAGTGCTGATTGGTGTATTTACAATCCCTTAGCTAGACATAAAGGTTCTCCAAGTCCCCACTAGACTCAGGAGCCCAGCTGGCTTCGCAGTGGATCCCGCACCAGGGCCGCAGGTGGAGCTGCCTGCCAGTCCCGGGCCTTGCGCCCACACTCCTCAGCCCTTGGGCCCGCACTCCTCAGCCCTTGGGCAGTCGATGGGACCGGGCACCGTGGAGCAGGGGGTGGTGCTCATTGGGGAGGCTTGGGCTGCGCGAGGCGGGGTGGGGGCCTCAGGTATGGCAGGCTGCAGGTCCCAAGCCCTGCCCCATGGGGAGTCAGCTAAGGCCCGGCGAGAAATCCAGCGCAGCGCTGGTGGGCCAGTACTGCTGGGGGACCCGGCGCACCCTCCGCAGCTAGTGGCCCGGGTGCTAAGCCCCTCACCGCCTGCGGCCAGCAGCACCAGCTGGCCGCTCCGAGTGCAGGGCCTGCAGAGCCCACGCCCACCTGGAACTCGCGCTGGCCCACAAGTGCAGCACGCAGCCCCAGTTCCCACCCGCGCCTCTCCCTCCACACCTCCCCCACAAGCTGAGGGAGCCGGCTCCGGCCTCGGTCAGCCCAGGGAGGGGCTCCCACAGTGCAGTGGCGGGCTGAAGGGCTCCTCAAGCGCAGCCAGAGTAGGCGCCGAGGCTGAGGAGGCGCTGAGAGCCAGCGAGGGCTGCCAGCACGCTGTCAACTCTCAGTAAGTGGAGAAGCTGGAATTCGAACCTAGGCAGTACAACTCTAGGGCACATACTCTCAATCACTTAAGAGTTCTTACAGAATTCCAATTCCAAAGTAGTACGGAGATGTAAGCCTTCAGGGAAGCAATTTGAAAATACTTATTGGCAACCATCAAAAGGTATACATTGTTTAAGCAAATAATTCAGTTTTGAGAATTTTTTCTGAAGAAATAGTCCAAATGAAAAAAAAAAAAGGCTACACTGCTTTCACTTTAGCCCTTATTTAAAGGGCTTATTTAAGCAGTAATACTATTTAGTATTACATAGTACACAATTCCCCAATTCCACAGACTGAATGGAATATCAACTGGCTGGACAAAAACTAATAGCTTCTCCTGAAAGCTCTTAACTGATAGGTTAGGAAGCCTATTATGGTAGAAAAGGCCAAGTGCAAGACTTTGGAGCACCTCAACAATGAGACTCTACTCCAAACTAATAATTTAAAAGCACTGTCGCATCCTTCAAAGAATAACAAAGATTCCTGCCACCAGTAAAACATGAAAGAAGAAGGGGTGGTAAATCCCATCTATTCCTATTACATAGTTTGCCCACTGCAAAAGTCTGATAGCTCTTGGAAAATGACAGTGAATTATCATAACCAAATGGTGACTCCAAATGCTGCTGTTTCTTATTTATTCTCTTCATTGAAAAAAAACAGACTGTTATCTGGTACACGTCCAGCAGCAAGACCCTGATGAAACTGCTACCTAGATTCCTAAAAGTATCCGGGTTTCTGATCTTTTTATATCTTCAGCTTTACCTTTCCTTTTTTTGCAAGAATAATTCTATTTTCTTTTTCTTGAAGCAATAGTATGTAAACCACCAAATCCCATCAATTTTAAATATTTATAGTATTTAATTCCTACACACAAGGACAGTCTCCTACATAACTACGATCCCATCAAAATCAGGAAGTTAACAATGATACCATACCACCTGCATACAGGTTTGTAGCCTAGGAGCAACAGGCTATACAATCTAGGTGTGCAGTAGGCTATACCATCTAGGTTTGTGTCAGTACACTCTGATATTTGCACACCAACACAAAATCACCTAAGACACATTTCTCAGAACATATCCCTGTTGTTAAGCAACATATGACTGTATATAAAATTATAGAAAAAATAATCTACAAGACAGAAAGTGGCTCAGTGGTTACCTAGAAATGGAGATTGGAGAATGTGGGATAATTGCAAATGGTCACAAGGAAACTTTTGGGCGTGATAGATGTTTATTGCTTTGAATGTGATGATGGCTTGACATGCGCATATGTCAAAAATTATCAAAGAGTATACTTTAAATGTGTACCATTTATTGTATGTCAATTATACCTCTATAAATCTGTTTTCTTTTTTTAAATACCCACATGTAGCCACTGACTACATGTAGTCAGTGGCTACATGTGTACTCCAGTCAATTGGACAGCACATAGGTAAAGGACAAAAACAAAAATGATAGGAGGACTTAATTGTGAAAGCAGAGCTGTATACCTCTTAGAAGAGAACACAATAGCATCTTTAAAAACATGAGATATCAAGAAAATGATTAATAAAATTACATAAGTTTAAGATCTTCTGTTCATTAATAAACATCACGAAGTGAAGAGACAAACTAAAAACTGGAAGATACCCGCTAACTCTGTAACAAAGAATTAGTATCCAAAATACATAAAGAATTTTGGGCCAGGCGCGGCAGCTCACACCTACAATCCCAGCGCTTTGGGAGGCCGAGGCAGGTGGATCACTTGAGGCCAGGAGTTCAAGACCAGCTTGGCAAACATGGTGAAACCCCATTTCTACAAAAAACACAAAAATTAGTCAGGCATTGTAGCACATGCCTGTAATCCCAGCTACTCAAGTGGCTGAGGCAGGAGGATTGCTTGAAACTGGGAGGCAGAGCCAAGATCGTGCCACTGCACTCCAGCCTGGGTGACAGAGCAAGACCCTGTCTCAAAAAAAAACCCAACAAAACAAAAAAACCCCATAAAATACATAAAGAATTTCTACAAATCAGCAAGAAAACAATTCAGTGTTAACATGGGCAAAAAAATTAAAAGGTATTTCATAAAAAGAAAACATGGCCAGGCATAGTGGCTTATACCTATAATGTCAGCACTTTAGGAGGCCAAGGCGTGCAGATCACTTGAGGTCAGGAGTTCGAGACTAGCCTAGCCAACATGGTGAAACCCTAACTCTACTAAAAATAGAAAAATTAGCTGGGGTGGTGGTGCATGCTTGTAATCCCAGCTACTTTGGGAGGCTGAGGCAGGAGGATCGCATGAACCTGGGAGGTAGAGGTTGCAATGAGCTGAGATCGAGGCACTGCACTCCAGCCTGGGCAACAGGGCAACAGAGCGAGACTCCGTCTCAAAAATAATAAGGTACTCAATCTTATGAGTAATCAGGGAAATGAGAATTAAAACCACAATAAGATATAATTTCACCACCATAAAATGCAGATCACTTCAAGTATTGGCAAGAAGGTGAAAGAATGATACTCTCCTACACTTCTTCAGGGGAATAAACAGGTATAAACACCTTGGAAAGCAATTTGGCAATATCTAGTGAGGTCCAAGATATCATATCTCATGACCCAGCAATTGTTCCCCTAGTACACTAGAGCAGGGTCAGCAAACCTTTTCTATGAAAGACCAGAAAATACTTTTGGCTTTGCAAAACATATGGTATCTGTCACAACTATTCAACTCTGCTGTTGAAGTGTGAAAGCAGTTACAGACATTGTATAAACAAATGATCTTGGCAGTGCTCCAATAAAAAAAATTTTATCTACAAAAATTGGTGGTAGCCCAATGCGGCCTGTAGGCTTTACTTTGCCAAACCTGGGCTCTCAGAGAACCCCTCAGATATTTGAAGAACCACCAAAGACATGTACGGAAATATTCCAAACATCATTGTTTTTAATTATATATAGTTGTAAAACTAAATATCCTTCAAGGATACAATGGATGAGCACGATATTGGTATATTTATACTATCCATAAGTGAAAATGAACGAACTAGAGCTACGTGTGTCAACATGAAGAAATCACATACAATACTGAACCAAAAAAGTAAGACCCAGAAGAATAGAGTAGTACCCCCTTATCGCAGGGGCATATGTTCCAAAACCCCCAAAGGATGCCTGAAACTTTGGATAGTACCAAATCCTATATACACTATGTTTTTTCCTATACGTACATACGTATCTTTTTTTTTTTTTTTTTTTTTTGAGACAGAGTCTCACTCTGTTGCTAGGTTGGAGTGCAGTGGCGCGATCTCGGCTCACTGCAATCTCCACCTCCCGGGTTCAAGCAATTCCCCTGCCTCAGCCGCCCGAGTAGCTGCGACTACAGGTGTGCACCACCATGCCCGGCTAGTTTTTTGTATTTTAGTAGAGACAGGGTTTCACCATGTTGGCCAGGATGGTCTTGATCTCCTGACCTCATGATCCGCCCACCTCTGCCTCCCAAAGGGCTGGGATTACAGGCGTGAGCCACCGTGCTTGGCTCCTATAAATACATATCTATGATAAAATGTAATTTATAAATTAGGCACAGTAAGAAATTAACAACATTAATAAAATAAAACAAGTATAACAATATGCCAGCATTACTACTCTTGCTCTTTGGGTCCATTATTAAGTAAAATAAGAGTCACTTGAACATAAACACTGCAATACCATAAGAGTTGATCCGATAACCACACCCAAGATGGCTACTAAGTGACTAACAAGCTACTAAGTGACTAACAGGTAGGTAGCATATACAGCGTAGATATGCTGGGCAAAGAAATGATTAACATCCAGGGCTGACACAGTGGGACGAGACAAGATTTCATCATGCTACTCCCAACAGCACACAAGTTAAACTTACAAATTGTTTATTTCTACAATTTTATATTTAATATTTCAACATTGAACAAAGGTAACAAACTGCAGAAAGTGAAACCAACACATAAGGGATGACAATAGCATACATATAGTAAGATGTCATATATAAGTTATAAAAACCATGCAGGCTGGGCACTGTGGCTCACACCTGTAATCCTAGCACTTTGGGAGGCCAAGGCGGGTGGATCACGAGGTCAGGAGTTCGAGACCAGCCTGGCCAACATGGTGAAACCCCATCTCTACTAAAAATACAAAAAATTAGCTGGGCGTGGTAGTGCGCGCCTGTAATTCCAGCTACTGGGGAGGCTGAGGTAGGAGAATCGCTTGAATCCAGGAGGCGGAGGTTGCGGTGAGCCGAGATCACGCCATTGCACTCCAGCCCGGGAGATTAAGCAAGACTCCGTCTTAAAAAACAAACAAACAAAATACAAAATGTACTGTATATTGGTTAAAGATATACATAATAAAGGCCGGGCGCGGTGGCTCACGCCTGTAATCCCAGCACTTTGGGAGGCCGAGGAGGGCACATCACGAGGTCAGGAGATCGAGACCATCCTGGCTAACACGGTGAAACCCCGTCTCTACTAAAAATACAAAAAATTAGCCGGGCGTGGTGGCGGGCGCCTGTAGTCCCAGCCACTCGGGAGGCTGAGGCAGGAGAATGGTGTGAACCCAGGAGGTGGAGGTTGCAGTGAGCTGAGATCGCGCCATTGCATTCCAGCCTGGGCAACAAGAGCAAAACTCCATCTCAAAAATAAAACAAAACAAAACAAACAAAAAAACTTATTTCTTAGAAGGCAAGCATAATAAAAGGGCAGTAAACATATATATGTGAATATAAATTAGGCATAACCTAAAACTTATGATCATGAATAAAGAAAAAAGAAAAATAATGACCTTTTAATAAAGAATATATTCAGGCCTGGATGTGGTGGCTTATGCCTGTAATAACAGCATTTTGGGAGGCCAAGCTGGGAAGACTTCTTGAATCCAGGGTAAGGAACCAGCCTGGGCAACATGGCAAGACCCTGTCTCTATAAAAAAAAAATTAAAAAAAAAAATTAGCTGGGCACATGCCTGTAGTCTCAGCTACTTGGCAGGCACATGCCTGTACTCTCAGCTACTTGGCAGGCACATGCCTGTACTCTCAGCTACTTCAGAGGCTGAGGCAGGAGGATCCCTTGAGCCAAGGAAGTCAAGGCTGCAGGGACCTTTGATCATGCCATTACACTCCAGCCTGGACAACAGAGCAAGACCCTGTCACAAAAAAAAAAAAAAAAAAGAATATATTTATCTACTCTTTCATTCCATACTGTATTTACCAAATCTCCCTACCTCAAGACAAAAATAAGCCATTTAAAAAATTTTCCTTTGTAAATTTGGGAGGCGTATACATCATTAGAAAGACAAGAGAGGTCAAGCTTAACACCAAATAATTCAAGAAGGGCTCAGTAACATAGAAAAGGTATAATTTTAAAATGTAAGACAGTCCACATTCATCAGGATTTTTTTTTTAATGGAAAAGTTAACAAGCGTTAGAATATGGGGAAATTGAAGCCTTCATACATTGCTGGTAGGAATGTAAAATGGTACAGCTGCTGTGTAAACAGTTTGGCAAGTCCTTAAAATGTTAAACATAGAATTACCATATGATCCAGCAATTCCACTTATAGGTTCATACCCAAAAGAATTGAAAAACTGGGATGCAAACAAATGCTTGTACACCAATGTTCACAGCAGTACTAGTCACAATAGCCAAAAACTGGAAACAACCCAAATGTCCATCAACAGAAAACTGGATAAACACAATGTGGCATGCATACATCTATATGATGGGATATTATTCAGCAGAAATTCTGACTCATGGTACAATATGAATGAACTCTAACTCTAAAGACATGCTAAGTAAAATAAGTTAGACACAAAAGAACACTTTTCTACTTAAATGGAGTACTGGAATAGTCAAATTCATAGCAGTACAAAGTAGAATGGGGAGGTTACCAGAGATGGGAAAGGGGGAAACAATGAGATATTATTTAATGGACACAGAGTTTCTATTTGAGCTGATGAAGTTTTGAAAACTGATAGTGGTGATGGTTGTACAACATTATGAATACACTTAATGCCACTAAATTATATACCTAAAAATGGCTAAAATGGTATAAATTTTATTTATTTATTTATGAGACAGAGTCTCACTTCTTCTCCCAGGCTGGAGTGCAATGGCGTGATCTCAGCTCACTGCAACCTCTGCCTCCCGGGTTCAAGCAATTCTCCCACCTCAGCCTCCCCAGTAGCTGGGATTACAGGTACACACCACCACGTGCAGCTAATTTTTTTGTATTTTTAATAGAGACGGAGTGTCACCATGTTGGCCAGGCTGATCTCAAACTCCTGACCTTGGGTGATCCGCCCGCCTTGGCCTCCCAAAGTGCTGGGATTACAGGCGTGAGCCACCACGCCTGTCCTGGTATAAACTTTATGTTATCTGTATTTTAGCACAATTTTTTAAAAGGAGAAATTTTAATTAAAAAAATGGAAGAAAGTCCATTTATTTACTTACACTCAACAGAAATTCAACTAAACTCAACTAGTTGTTGAGCAGCTACTTTGGGCAAGGTATTATGTGGTCATCCTAAAACGATTAAAGATGAGTAAGGCAGTATCTCTGGCCCCAAAGACCTCAAGATTTAGCTGACAGGCAGATACTATAGCAGACTAGCATCTCCCAGTGGTCTGTGTAATCTTTATAGGGATTCTACAAGGCCAAAACTATTTTCATAATAATTCTAAGAGTTTATTTGCCCTTTTCACTGTGCTGACATTTGTACTGATGGTAGAAAGCAATGGCTGGTAAACTGCTGGTACCTTGGCAGGAGTCAAGGCAGTGGCACCAGATTGAGCCATTAGTCATTGCATTCTTCACAGCTACCTAATTACAGTCCAAAAAAAGCAAGCTAGTTTCACTTAAGAATATTCCTGGCCAGGAGTGGTGGCTCATGCCTGTGGGAGGCCGAGGCAGATGGATCACTTGAGGTCAAGAGTTCGAGACCAGCCTGGCCAACATGGCGAAACCCCATCTCTACTAAAAAAAATACAAAAATTAGCTGGGTATGATGGCACATGCCTATAGTCCCAGCTACTCAGAAGGCTGAGGCACGAGAATCGCTTGAACCTGAGAGGCGGAGGTTGCAGTGAGCTGAAATTGTGCCACAGCACTCCAGCCTGGGCAATACAGTGAGACTCCGTCTCAAAAAACAAAAATTAAAATTAAAAAAAGAATATCCTTGATGACACAATAAAAATTAATTGTATTAAATCCCAACCCATGAATACCTACTTTTTTTTTCTGTTGCCCAGGCTGAGTGCACAGGCTCCATCATGGTTCACTGTAACCCCACCTCCCAGGCTCAAGCGATCCTTCCATCTCAGCCTCTGGAGTAGCAGAGACTACACGCACATGCTACCATGCCAAGCTAATTTTTTATTTTGTATAGCAACAGGGTCTTGCCATGTTGTCCAGGCTGCACATCTTTTTAATATTCTATATGACAAAAAGGAGACTATATAAACAGGCTTTTGTTACATACTACAGGAAAAGCACCTGTGATTGTCTGAGTCATGTAATGAACTAGCCACATTTTTCATGGACCATCATCTTTACTTGAGAGACTGATAAACTGTGTTAATAAGACTTGGGCATTTGGTGTACATCTTCAACATAAAGTGAGCTTTTCGCTTCAAGAAAAACTGACAGTATTTGTTCTCAGTGATACATTTCTAATTGTTGCTTGAAAAATACATTTTGGATAATGTGTATCCACAACAGTGAACTAGATAGCTTCCCAATATTTAAAGAGTTTTCTGATGAGATCAGTGATATTAACAAACATGATTTTCTTTGATATTGTGTAATGAAATGTGTTGCTATTCAGAGGACGTTCTTAACTAAGTGAACCATTATTTTCCAAATAACTAATGCACTATGTCACAAAAATCACACATGGATGAGATTCGTTCAAAGTACAAAATAGACCAATGGATCTTAACGTATTAAGTATGAAATTCATTACTAAGGTTTCAAATTCCAATTCAGCAAACTTTAAGAAACTACTTTTCTTCCACCTTTCTCTGGGGGGGAAAATAGCTACCATTTTAGTGCAGAATATCCACAATTATCTGAAAAGACTAATAAAATATTTCTCCTTTTTCCTACTACATATGCATGTGGGGCTGCTTTTTCTTTAGATACTTCAACCAAATAGCGCAAGAGATTGAGTGCAGAAGTGTATATGATAATTCAGCTGTCTTTTTTTTTTTTTTTTTTGAGACGGAGTCTCACTCTGTTGCCCAGGCTGGAGTGCAGTGGCCCAATCCCAGCTCACTGCAACCTCCGCCTCGCGGGTTCAAGCAATTCTCTCTGCCTAAGCCTTCTGAGTAACTAGGATCACAGGCATGCACCACCACACCCGGCTAATTTCTGTATTTTTAGTAGAGACGGGGTTTCACCATGTTGGCCAGGCTGGTCTCAAACTCCTGACCTCAGGTGATTCGCCTGCCTTTGTGTCCCAAAGTGCTGGGATTACAGGCGTGCGCCCGGCCATTCAGCTGTCTTCTATTAAGCCAGACATTGAAAGAGGTTTGCAAAATGTAAAACAACCCCACTCCTCCCACCACTATTTCTTATTTGGGGAAAAAAGTGGTTTTTCTTTAAAATATATATATAAACATATAAGTTTGTTTTTAAAGAAATATTTTTAAATTGCCTAAGTTTAAATTTCTCATATAGTAAATACTGGAAGATGTAGCCCACATAAAAACTCTTTGGGGTCCTCAATAAGCATATAAAGGGTTCTGACAGCAAAAAGTTTGAGAACTATTACTACAATCCAATGAGCACTACAAAAGTAGAAAAAAGGGTGCTCAATTCCAAAAGAAAGTAGTCTTCACAGAAGAAAACATACTGACTGGGAATCTACATGATGGATATATTTTTGTTTGAGTTTTCCTTGTTGGGAGGGCAGGGTGAGAGAGGCAGAACCCAAGAAAATGGAAATGGAGTATTTCCATGTGCCCTGAAAAAAGGTGAGTAGAGACTAATGTAATGGAAATTCGTGTTAACAAATATAATTTACTGGAGAGGCTGAATATGTACAGGAAAGGGGTTGGCCTGCAGATTGCAAACTACAGTTTACTTTACAGAAAATGTGGAGCCATCCAAGAATTTGTGATTGAAAAAAAATTTTAAACCTTCGTTTCCTTTGTCAAGACTCCCAAAATAATTAGCATACTTTATTTTTTTTTTTTCAAGCTTTGAGGACGAAGTCTGAGGTCTAGCTGTGGTACAAAACAAACTTTAACATTTTTCTGGAGTATAAGGCTCTAAACTTTATGCATCATAAGAGTGACAGCTTAATTCGAAAAGTCTGTGTATGTAAAACTAAACCATACATATTTACATTTAACAGCATGGCCCCTGCTTTATTAAAAAATGTTCCGGAAGGTCCGGCAGGGTAGCTCACGCCTGTAATTCCAGCACTTTCGGAGGCCGAGGAGGGAGGATCGCTTGAGCCCAGGATCGCTTGTTGCCCAGCCTGGGCAACAAAGTAAGACTGCCCACACCCGTCCCCCGCCCCTGCCCGTCTCTTAAAAAAAAATTTTTTTTTAATACTAATGTAACGGAGTTTATACCTTAAAGATTTTTTATCCTTAAAGTTCAAACATATGGCAAATTCATGTTACTCCAAGTATACTGCAAAATAAACAGGACTCTAAATAGTTCTGTGTCTAGTCTTCCTCTCTTGTGCTGCTGTCGACTTCTCGTTGCCCTGCAGTCAATGATATCACATATTTCTACAATACACTACAGTGCTTTCAGCTCTACGGTGCCTACACAAAAACAAAATAAATCCATAAAGAGGGGCCCCTGGGATGGATGGGAAACGCCTCCAACAAGCCTAGTGGCTGGTTTTTGAGTCAATCAACTAATTCTTGGCAGAAAGCCAAGCAAATGGAAAACAGACTTTGAAACCGGCTAATCTACAACTCTATGACAATACCTTTCTAAAAATGTTCTGTATTTGCTAAATCTAACTCTTTTCTCTATGTCTCTATCCCTCTGCTGAAAATAAAGCAACTTTATTATGCTGCCATAAACAAGGTTTTTTCCCACCACTGGAAGTATTGTCTTCTTTGCTCTAACAAAGATGCATGCCATTTATTCACTGCAATAGATAAGCAATTATAATGCTGTAAGATGATTCTGTAAATGTTGGGCACAGAAATTCTGCCTGCTTTACAAACATTTAAAAAAACTTAGATGAAACTACAACTACACCGAAATTTTTAGACATTTAAGACCTTTATTTCCTTCTAGCATACAATAATTCCTTGCCTTTTCTTATTTTGATGGGCAGTTACAATTTATAAGTACTTTTTAAACTAGGAACGGTTGAGAACTATCTGAAAGCAATCAGCTAAGGCAATTTCCAAAAAGAAAGCCCAAGCAGAATCTAACGCACACCCTTAACACGGGGCCAGTTTTTAAGAGGTAACAACACGTTCCGCGTTTTTAGTTTTCATAAGCAGTACAGGTTTATGATCCTAAAAACATCTCACCATCATTACAACGGAATTCCTTCCAAAACTTTAAGTTGCCGGATGGTTACATTTCAGCCCTTCTAAATTAGCTTACGCTTTACTCCAGCAACCAACCCCAGCAATCCCGGGTCAATCTGGAGAACTGACACCACCGGTAGGAGGCAACCGAGAGGGATAAGAGTTTCAGGAGCAGAATTATGACAGATTCTCTAAGGAAACACTACAGTTTTTCCTTCGCCTGGCCCAGGTGCAACATCGATTTATCTTTTGGCCAAAATCTGGCGCCAGGTTTCAAACACGTTTTCTCTGGTTGCCACCAAAGTGAAGCAGGGAAGGGAGTGGACTGCTTCCCATTGATCCTTGGAGGATGGAAATAAAGCAAGAAGAGGCTGCAGGGAGACGAAAATCCTATCTTCCCCAAGGCCACTTGGTTTGCCCGGACCTCCACCCAGCAAAGCGCTATTACAGCTTTTAGTCACTTCCATCAGTGTATACTTTGGTTGCGCTCTGGGTGCCGGGGGCCCAAGCGGGGCTGGTGCCATAAAAGCCCTGAACTGCCTGAAAAAGGGGCGGGCGCCAAACAAGCCAGGGAACTTACCCAGTTTCTTCCACATGGCGAGGTGACAAGCGAGAAAGCCTTTGCGGATGGCAGCGCAAACCTTAGCCGGCTCGGACGAGGTGAAACCCTTCTGCTTCTTGATGAAACCCCACAAGTGCTCCCGGGCAAACTGTGCCGCCTCCCGCCCGCCGTGACCGTCGCACACGGCGAAAAAGGCCACGGAGGAACGGCGGCGGCAGCAGCGGCTGGGTGCCGGCGAGGCCCCGGCGTCCGGGAGAGGGTCGCGAGCCTCTCGGGCTGCCACCGCTGGGCCTTTCCCCGAGACTTCGCCGCCGGGAAGGGCAGCCGGCGACGGCCGCGGAGGCAACGGCTGAGACAGCGACCGCCGCGGCGAGGGCTTTTCTTCAGCCGTCGGTTCGGGCTCCACAACGATTTGAGTAACGTCCTCCATGTACTTCCTCCCGCCCTGGTCGGAGAAGACGCTCACTCCCAGCGAGTACAGCCCCGCCATGGCCGGCTGGCCGGGATCCCGCCGGTCCCACGCAGCCCGCCGAATCCGGCGGCGGGAGACACACTAGGCGCTCGCCGGCCAACTATTGTTTATCTTCGACGACGCCGAGAAGGGGGAGGGGGCGGTCCCGGAGAAGGGGGGGCGCGCGATGTCTGGACTTGTCCGCGAGAGCTGGGCCGGAGCGCCGGGGCGAGCGGAGCCAGGCAGTTGCGCCTGCGCACTGCGCTTCCCCCCCGCCCGCGCCCACCACACAAATCAGGCGTTCTCCCCCGCTGACGTCACTCGGCTCTCTAAGCTCGACCAATCCGGAGTCGAGTGGAGCGAGCCCGCCCTCCGTCCCCGCCTTCGCTCCCGCCTGCGACGGCCGCGCTCCCTCCTCCCGCCGCTGGCGCTGGGCCCGCGCACCTCCTAGTTTGCTTCCCCCACGCCGCGGGCGTTTTGGCCCTCCGGGTTGTCGGCAGTTGCTGATCCTTTCCCGAGCGGCTTGGTCTGTGTAGGCTTTTGGCTCAGTCCAGGGTTCTTAATGCGGCCTGCTGGCCTTGGCGTCCCGCTGCTTGCTTTGCTAGGAAGGTGGTGTGGGCTCGGGCCCCCAGCGAGTGGAGAATGAAGGGAGAAGAGTTCACCCTCCTCCTAAGCGAAATGGCGGGAAACCTCCCTTCCAAAGGGCGATTGTGAGCTGGCCGGAACAAGTGCGGCACCCTTGAGCTGGATCTGGGTGGGACGTATCCGACTGGGAATGGAGGAGGGAGGGAGTCCAGTTCTGTTGTTTAAAAAGCGCTTAGGAAATTTCCACCGTCAGCTGCACAGTCTCGGTTCACATAACTAGGTATGTCAGAGACGTAAGAGGGCTGTATTCTAACGAATTCCTAGGCAGATCTTTTCAGCTTTTGTTAAAGGTAGTGCTCGTTCCGACCAGCTCTGGATACAGCATTTTATTCCTGCGGTATCACTTCAAGTTATCACTTGAAAATAACTGACAAACACTGCCAAGAGCCCCAGTGCTCTAACGGTTTGGTGATCGTCCCCTCTCTTCACCGAGTCGGTCACAATCCCAACGCTAAAACCTTTGCACGGATTTTCATGGAGTTAAGCCGCAGAGCGAGGAATACACTAGTATTTGCTCAGTAGCATACGTTTTGTAGTTGAATCACTTTAAAGTTCACTTTTCCCGTTTTTGGCCATTTCTTCATCAATCTGTACTTTCCTGTAAAACCTTTGAGATTTTCAAATGGCCTAAAAACAGTATAGAAACGGGAATGGGGGGAATGTACATACAGTTGGCACAAGAAATACAAATAGAAAAAATCTTTATATCAATAAAAATATAAATAAGCAAAATCAGCTCAAGAAAATGTAGAAAA
Organism: Pan troglodytes; assembly: GCF_028858775.2. Lineage (NCBI taxonomy): Eukaryota > Metazoa > Chordata > Mammalia > Primates > Hominidae > Pan > Pan troglodytes. Next base: position 73,756,067 of record NC_072417.2, on the reverse strand, counting down.
TCTGAATAGATCAACTAAGTAAAAATAAATACAATCGAAGATATTCATTACCCCAAAAAGCACTAGACCAGATGGTTCCAGGGCATGGAAATGCTTGAAAAAAAAAAAAAATCCCAGCTTGTTTGGAGAGGTAATCATAACCCTGTTGGTAAAACCTAAGCATTATGAACACTAAAAGGAAACCTACAGACCCTGTTTCGTAACGATGAATACAAAAATCCTAAATGAAATATTAGCATTGTAATTAGGGAGCAGCCTCCATATCACAAGAACGGTTTGTGTAGCTCTATATTATTCATCTTACCGTTCACCACGTTTGACCCAAGAGATTACCAAAAGATAATTCCATCATGCTTTATAATCCTTTCCACCTCAATCACAACCAGTAGGATCTGCGTCATCCGTTTATTGCTCTAGTATCTCCATGCTACTCTGCTTCAATTACTCTGATTCCATATCCCACTCTTCACCAAATATCCTAACCATTTCACTTCACACTTTTGATTTCAACATCTGCCATCAACCACTTCCCCTTTATTCTTAGCCTCTTCTGTAAATGTTCCCATCAACTTCCCATTCCAACTGAAACCCGGTTTATCACTTAGCAAAACTACCTCCCTTGCAACTTTTCAAGTACAGGAGGTTATTTTTCCTCTCATAGGTATTCTTATCTGTGGCCTATTCCTCATATTACCTCCAAACCACTTCTCTTCCTTCCTCCCTCAGAAACTCAAGTGCTTTTAAAATTTATGCAGACTGCTACTACTCTGAGATGCTGTCAGCTACTGATCCCTGGTATCTCCCCGTCATTTTTCATAGCCCACCGTCTTTGTTTCTTCCACTATTCGTGTCACTTCTCATCCACTTTATTTTTCAAGATACTATCCATATCTTCCATACTGTCTCCTTTTCAAGAGTTTTACTGCTCCAACAATTATCCTCCTTGCTCCTGCCTCATCAATCTCTCCTTTCTCTCTGTCTTTCTAAATGTTAAAGACGGGGACTATGATGCCCAGGCTGGGGTGCAGTGATTATTCACAGGCGCAATTATAGCTCACTGCAGCCCCAAACTCCTGACCTCAAGTGATCCTCCAACTTTAGCCCCCAAGTAGCTGAGATTAAGGCACGTGTCACCACACCCAGACTAATTTCTCCTCCTCTGGGTCATTTCCATTTGTGTATAAATATGTTCTGTTTTTTTTCTTTTTTTTGAGACAGAGTCTCCCTCCATCACCCAGGCTGGAGTGCAGTGACGTGATCTCGGCTCACTAGCAACCTCTGCCTCCTGGGATCAAGGAATTCTCGTGCCTCGGCCTCCCTAGTAGCTGGGACTACAGGTGTGAGCCACCATATCTGGCCACTATTACCTCTTACCTGGACCACTACACTCGCCTCCTCACAAATCTTTCTTTCACTCTTGGCCCTCTGCGATCCTTTTTCCGCTAGGTACTATAGCGATCTTTCAAAAACCATAAATCAGATCAAGTCATTCTTTTACTCAATACATGGCTTCCATCACATTTAATATAATGTAGGCCAGGCACAGTGGCTCACACCTGTTATTCCAGCACTTTGGGAGGCCAACGTGGGCAGATCACTTAAGGCCAGGAGTGGAGACCAGCCTGGCCAACATGGCAAAACACTGTCGCTTCTAAAAATACAAAAATTAGCCAGTCATGGTGGCGTGCACTTGTAGTTCCAGCTACTAGGGGGAGAAGCTGAGGCAGGAGAATCACCTGAACCTGGGAGGCAGAGGCTGCAGTGAGCTCAGATCACACCACTACCTTGAAGCCTGGGCAACAGAGACTTTGTCTCAAAAAAATAAAATAATATGCAAACTCCTTATGAAGGCCTGAATCATCTGTTTGGCCCCTAAATGTTTGTCTAACATCTTTTCATAACACTTTCCCCTTCACCACTCACCGCTAGCCTCACTGGCCTTTTTTCTGTTCCTTGAACAGAAAATATCAAACTATTAGGAGACTTAGTGATTTTTTTTTTCATTAGCGGTTCCCTCTCCTTGAAATGCCATCCCCACTCCCAGCAGCTTTACAAAGCTGGATTCTTCTTGCTACTCAGATCACAGTTGAAATATTAAGGGACTTTCCTAACCACCCAATCTAACATAGCCACCCAATATCTCTCTATCACATAACCCTATTTTAATTATCTGCAGAGGACTACTCACTAGCTGAGCTTTTTTGTTTATTTGTCCCAATTAGAATATAGGCTCCATGAGAACAGGGAACTTGCCTTGTTCATTGCTGTACACTCTGAGCCTCGGACAAAGAGTTGTTGAGTGAGTTGATTAATTAATTTACTTAGCACAAAATGTATAAAATTAATATGAGGAAAACCAGGAAACGTTGCTAAAGAAAAAATAAGTCCTAAATAAATGTAAAAACATACCATGTTTCTAGATGAGAAAACAACTCAATTGGTCTCAAATTAATCTACAAATATATTATAACTTTAATCAAAATTCCAACTGGATTCTTTTTTTTTACTTGACAAGTTGATTCCAACATTTATCTGGAAGAGAAAATGGATAAGAATAGCCAAGATGTTGTTGAAAAAGAAGGTGATTAGTTGTCCTACAGATATTAGAATATTCTTTTTTATGTTTTAATTTTTATTTATTTATTATTATTATTATTTTTTGAGACAGACTCTCACTCTGTCGCCCAGGCTGGAGTGCAGTGGTGTGATTTCAGCTCACTGCAAGCTCTGCCTCCCGGGTTCAAGCAGTTCTAATGCCTCAGCCTGCCGAGTAGCTGGGATTACAGGCACACACCACTATGCCAGGCTAGTTTTTGTATTTTTAGTAGAGACGGGGTTTCACCATGTTAGCCAGGATGATCTCGATCTCCTGACCTTGTGATCCGCCCGCCTCTGCCTCCCAAAGTGCTGGGATTACAGGCGTGAGCCACCGCGCCTGGCCATATGTTTTTTTTTAAATACTAAAAGAAAACATGGGATAAAAATATCCTAAAACATCTTTTTAAGTTTCCTTTGTTATATTTCCAGTGGTTTTATGCTTAAAATGTCCTCAGTGTCCTTTTAAGCCAGGTATTGTGGCTCATGCCTGTAATTCCAGCACTTTGGGAGGCCAAAGTGGAAGGGTTGCTTGAGGCCAGGAGTTCCAGACCAGCAAAGGTAACATAGCAAAATGAGGACCTCATATCTTAAAAAACAAGAACAACAAAATCCCAGAAAATAAAACGTTCTTATTACTTCTGAGATTACTTAAATATGACTAAAATTTTATGTTTTCTTTTAGTATTTTTCTGGCTAAAATGTGTTTTTACATTCAAATTTATCTGGAATTATTTTGGCATAAAGTGAGTTTGAATTTCTTTCAAAAAAGTGTGTTTCCAATTGGTTACTGATACTTCCTTTATTAGTAAGTTTTTATATATGCTTGGATCTATTTCAGGGTTACCTATTGTCATCCACTGATTTGTTCATTTTAGGAGTCATGTCTTTAATCATAGAGTTCAAAATCTTCAAACATACACTCTGAGAATTAATTTTAGGCCAGGCACAGTGGCTCACGCCTATAATCCCAGCACTTTGGGAGGCCGAGGTGGGTGGATCGCTTGAGCTCAGAGTTCAAGACCAGCCTGGCCAACATGGCAAAACCCTGTCTCAACTAAAAATACAAAAATTAGCCGGGCATGGTGGCACCCGCCTGTAATCCCAGCTACTCGGGAGGTTGAGGCACAAGAATCACTTGAGCCTGGGAGATGGAAGTTGCAGTGAGCCGAGATCGCGCCACTGCATGCCAGCCTGGGTGGCAGAGCAAAGCTCTGTCTCAAAAAAAAAAAAAAAAAAAAGAATTAATTTCAGAAACAAAGTAAAAATCTCATTAATTTGCTATTGTTTCTTCCCATAGCTAGAAAATATCAGTGACATCTACCAAGGAGAGTAGTAGTCCATTGTCCATCTATTAGAGCCACTTTGTGTATTTACAGCTGTGAGATAACGTGTCTCAAGAGGTTACATTCTGTACACCTGCCTTTACTCTGACCCTGTTGTTTTTGCAACTCAGTATTTAACAAAATAATCACTCTAATCTGACTACCACTGTCACATTCATTGTGTGTGAATGTAAATTGGTGGGAGACGCAAAATTGGAATCACAGCTGCCAGAGTCCCAAAGGTGTCAAAGCTGTATATGTTCTTAATTAGCCATGGAAATTCAATCTGTCATGTTTCTGCAGATAAGTGGTTTCTGAGTCAATAATGGGGAAAGAATATTTGTACCTTTGTCTCTTCAGATAGTTCTACTGATACACTTAGGCTTTTTTTTCTTTTTCTAAAGAGATGTGGCCTGGTCTTTATTGCGTCATTGCATTTTCTTTATAAAAAGTTCCTTTTTTTCCATTTTATGAAAAGTTAAATAAAAGCTATTTGTTTAAATAACTTGGAAAAACCATCTTTTTCCTTGAGGTAATTATTGCATGGTTTAGTTTTACTCAGCAGTACTATTTACTACACTTCTGCTGCAGAAGATTTTATGCCCCTAATAGTGTACCATCCAGAATTTGAGACGAAATTAGAGAAACCACCTTTAAGATAGAAACTAGGAGGCCAAGGAGGGTGGATCATGAGGTCAGCAGTTTGAGACCACCCTGACCAACATGGCGAAACCCCGTCTCTACTAAAAATACAAAAATTAGCCAAGCATGGTGGCGCCTACCTGTAATTGCAGCTACCTGGGAGGCTGAGGCAGGAGAATCGCTGGAACCTGGGAGGCGGAGGCAGCAGTGAACTGAGATGGCACCACTGTACTCCAGCCTGGGTGACAGAGTGAGACTCTGTCAAAAAAAAAAAAAAAAAAAAAAAGATAGAAACTAAAGTTAAACATGCCATTTGTGTTTGCAGATGTTAACAAAATTTTGATTTCTGAGCTAGCATAGGAGCACATTATCTTAAAACACTCAGTGTTCCTTTGTGTTAAATGGGCACGACATTTTTTTTTTCACATTTTCTTGCCTCTATCCAGTATGTAGAACTTAATTGAACTTAGAAGGGACTTCAGAACTATTTATTTATTTATTTATTGAGACAGAGTTTTGCTCTTGTTGCCCAGGCTGGAGTGCAATGGCACAATCTTAGCTCACCGCAACCTCTGCCTCCTGGGTTCAAGCGATTCTCTTGAGTAGCTGGGATTACAGGCATGCACCACCACGCCCGGTTACTTTTTTGTATTTTTAGTAGAAACAGGGTTTCTCCATGTTGGTCAGGCTGGTCTCGAACTCCCGACCTCAGGTGATCCGCCTGCCTCGGCCTCCCAAAGTGCTGGGATTATAGGCACAAGCCACCGCACCCGGCCCAGAACTATTTATTTATTTAGAAACAGGGTCTTGGCCTGTTGCCCAGGCTGGAGTGCAGTGGTGTGATCATAGCTCACTGTAAACTTGAACTCCTAAATCACCTATTTAAAGAGAGGAAGCTTGGTCCAGGTTGGGTGGCTCACACCTATAATCCCAGCACTTTGGGAGGCTGATCACCTGAGGTCAGGAGTTCAAGACCAAGTTCAAGACCAGCCTGCTCAACATGGTGAAACCTTGTCTGTACTAAAAATATAGAAATTAGCCAGGCGTGGTGGTGGGTGTCTGTAATCCCAGCTACTTGGGAGGCTGAGGCAGGAGAATCACTTGAACCTGGGAGGCGGAGGTTGCAGTGAGCAGAGATTGCGCCACTGCACTCCAGCCTGGACAACAAAGCAAGACTCCGTCTTAAAAAAAAATTAATTTGCCTTTATTGAGTCTTTCCAAAGTATTAAATTTAGTTTCATAGAGAGAAGTTATTTTTCCTCCACTCTTATTTCATCACATAATGTAACATTTACTTAAATATGTAATTAAAACAAGAACAACTGGAACAAACAGGTTAGTGAACAAGCATTAACTCAACAGTGGGAGCAGCAGTGTATGGATGTATCAGAGGATCAGAGGGTTGAAGTCTATCTCCAAGGGTTCAGCACGCACTGGGCTTCTGTACATTTTTTTTTCTGAGACAGGGTCTTGCTGTATTGCCCAGGCTGGAGTGCAGTGGCACATTCATAGCTAACTGGAGCCTCAAAATCCTGGGCTCAAGTGATCCTCCCACATCAGCCTCTCACATGGCTGGACTACAGGGGTATGCCACCACATCTAGCTAATTTTTGGATTTTTTTGTAGATACAGAGTCTTGCTGTGTTGCCCAGGCTGGTCTCAAACTCCTGGTCTCTAGTGATCCTCCTACCTCAGCCTACCAAAGTACTGGATTACAGGCGTGAGCCACTGTGTCTAGCTCAGTATCTTCTTTTACAGGCAATCGAGGGCACTGATTTAGTTTTATCATTTAATGATTAGGCTTATCATTTAAGTGGTGATTAGTGGAAAGTGCTTCTGGCCTGTAATTATTCTTGGATGGGTTTTAATGAAAAATGAGGTAAATAAGTCAAAGGATTTATGGACAATGACAGACTGTCTTTGTAATGAGATTAATATGGCTTACTCTACCTGCTTACATATAATTAACTAAAAATCATATAAAGTATGTTCTGATACCTTAGTGGACATTTTGTTTTTTCCTTTCCAGTATCCATAACATCCATTCACCCTTCTTTTTTCTTTTTCAACTTTTATTTTCACACTAGAGGGTACATGTGCAGATTTGTTACAAAGATATATTGCATGATGCAGAGGTTTGGGGTATGAGTGAACCCATTACCCAGGTAGTCAGTATAGTACCCAATGGGTAGTTTTTCAGCTCTTGCCCTCCACCCCCTCTTCCCCCTTTAGTACCTAGTGTCATTGTGCTCATCTTTATGCCCATGTGTATCCAATGTTTATCTCCCACTTATAAGTGAGAACATGAGGTATTTGCTTTTCTGTTCCTGTGTTAATTTGCTTACAATAGTGGCCTACAGCTCTACCCATGTTTCTGTAAAGGACATGATTTTGTTCTTTCTTATAGCTGCATAGTATTCTGTGGTGTATGCGTACCACATTTTTTAAATCTAATTCACCATTGAGGGCACCTGGGTTGATTCTGTTGTCAACAGCGCTGCAATGAACACATGGATGCATGTGTCCTTTCGGTAGAACGATTTATTTTCCTTTGGGTGTATACCCAGTAACGAGATCGCTGGGTTGAACACCCTTCTTTTGGTGAAATAATACAAGGATTTTATCCTGTGTAATCACTCCCTCCCCTACTCTCAAGCTATGTGATTGGGTAGAATTGATCTCAGCCTCAGCTCTGGGAGAGCTCAGACTGGGTTAGGTCAGTCAACATATTCCATCTCCATGGCCTTACTGATGGTTCATTAATGAACTCATAACCTAGTCAGAAGCCCAGTGAGATATAAGGATATTTGCTGGGGCTCCTGGGAAAGAAAAACCTCTCCCTAATAAAATGAAGCTACTGGAAGATAAGCTAATTCTTCTTCAGGATTCTGTGTCCCATGAATGTGAAGCTGAGACTGCTACAGCCATTCTGTTACCAGGAAAGGAACTTGCCTGAAGATGAAGCTAACACTCAGAGGAAGAGGATCTGGGAGCTAGGTCCTACTAACATGATTTGAACTTTGGATAAGGTCATGACCATCACTGGACTTAGCAGTAGTCTTTTCTGTTTCCTTTTCTAGTGAAAGCAGTTTGCCTTGGATTTTTCTTCACTTGCAATGTAAAGAATCTTTACTGACACAGATAAAAATCTCCTGTTCCTCCTCGCTAGGGAATTGAGGATACCCTGTAACTAGTATGATTGGTCTTGTTTGTTTGAGCTCCTAACTATACTGAATTCTTGTGTTGCACTGTTCTTTTCATCCTGTGTGGTCTGTTCTGAGATTTCTGCTTCTTTGTGAGTCTTTTTGATGTCCTAGTTTTTGTTTATGTGCTAATTCAGAATATAGTTTCTAATATATTAAGACTTTATAATTTCTTTTTAGCAGGAAATTATTTTTATAATGTTCACTAGCTTTCCACCCCTAGACATCCCTACTCCCTCTTGATCCTTCCCTCACTGAAGGATATTTGGGTTTGTGCCTCAGGAACATGATGTTAGACAGGAAAAAAAGTTAAACATTCAGCTTTTTTGTTTCAAAAACATATCCTGGTATGCAAAAATATACAATTTAGCAGAGCCAGTTTTTTTGTGCAATGGAGACGATAAAGATTTTACAAATTCACAAGAAGACATATACAAGGTTGTTCATTGCATCATTGCTTGAAATGGCAAACATTGGAAACATCCATCAGTAGTGGAATAAGTAAGAAAATCCATATAACAGTGATAGCAGTCACAAGAAATATTCTTTTAGGAATAATATACTAGACATTGACTGACCCAGCAACCATTCCTGACTCTTTTCTCCATTTGCCACCTTCTCTATGGGGCTGAAAAGACTAATTATCCTCTTTCCTAAGCTCCTTTGCACGTAGGCCATGGGAAAATAATGATCGATGAGATTTTTTTTTTCTTTTTTTGAGAAGGGGTATCATTATTTTGCCCAGGCTGGTCTCAATCTCTTGGGCTCAGCCTTTTGAGTAGCTGGGACCACAGGTGCACCACCGTGCCCAGCTGATCAGAGATATAAATGGAAGTTTGTTGAGGGATTCTAGAGACAAATGCAGCTGGCACTGCACTTTCCCCCTGCATACAGCCATGAAGAAAGTGCCAGAAGTACAGAGATTCTGTCCCTGACATAACTGAGTTATGGGAAAAAAATGCCAACAGCTATCGACCTCCAGAATATTTGTATGTGAGAGAAAAAAGTTCGTTTGTTTAAATCACTCTTGGTTGGGTTTCGTGTTATCTTTAGCCAGAAGCATTCCTAACTGGTACACAGTGTCAACATGGAAACATCTCAAAAATAATATTACAAGATAGTAAAGGAATAATTGCTTTTTTTTTTTTTTTGACGGAGTCTCGCTCTTGTCACCCAGGCTGAAGTGCAGTGCTGCAATCTTGGCTCACTGCATCCTCCACCTCCCAGATTCAAGCAATTCTCCTGCCTCAGCCTCCTGAGTAGCTGGGACTACAGGTGCCTGCCACCACGCACGGCTAATTTTTTGTACTTTTAGTAGAGACGGGGTTTCACCAATGTTGGCCAGGTTGGTCTTGAACTCTTGACCTCAGGTGATCCACCCACCTCAGCCTCCCAAAGTGCTGGGATTACAGGCATGAGCCACCACGCCAGGCCAAATAATTGCATTTTTATGAATTTTTTTTTGAGATGGGGTCTCACTCTGTTGTCCAGGTTGGAGTACAGTGGCAGGCTCATAGCCCACTGTAACATTTAATTCCTGGACTCAAGTGATCCTCCTACCTCAGCCTCCTCAGTAGCTGGGACTACAGGTGTACATTATTATACCTCGCTAATTTTTGTATTGTTTGTAGAGACAGGGTCTCACTATGTTGCCGCCCAGGCTGGTCTTAAACTCCTGGCCTCAAGCAATCCTCCTGTCTTGGCCTCCCAAAGTGCTGGGATTACAAGCATGAGCCATGCACCAGCCTAAGTGGATTATTTTATTTTTAATATTTTAATTTAATTTAATTTAATTAATTTTTTTTGAGACGGAGTCACACTCTGTCACCCAGGCTGGAGTGCAGTAGTGTGATCTAGGCTCACTGCAATCTCTGCCTCCCAGGTTCAAGCAATTCTTCTGCCTCAGCCTCCCAAGTAGCTGGGATTACAGGTGCCCACCACCATGTCCAGGTAATTTTTGTATTTTCAGTAAAGATGGGGTTTCACCATATTTGCCAGTTTGGTCTCAAACTCCTGACCTCAAGTGGTCTGCCCCCCTTGGCCTCCCAAAGTGCTGGAATTACAGGCATGAGCCACTGTTCCCAGCCAATATTTTAACTGTATAAAATAGAAATGGGGTCTCACTATGTTGGCCAGTCTGGTCTCAAACTCCTGGCCTCAAGCAATCCTCCCCTCTCAGCCTCCCAAAGTGCTGGGATTACAGGTGTGAGGTACCATGCCCAGTCCTAAAAGGATGATTTGAAATGAATATACAAATTGATATGGCATAGCATATTTATATACGTTTCATACACATTCAAGACATTACTATAGGCCAGGCGCGGTGGCTCATGCCTGTAACCCTGACACTTTGGGAGGCCAAATTGGGTGGATTACTTGAGGTCAGGAGTTCGAGACCAGCCTGACCAACATGGTGAAACCCTGTCTCTACTAAAAATACAAAAATTAGCTGGCCATGGTGGCACACACCTAATCCCAGCTACTCAGGAGGCTGAGGCAGGAGAATTGCATGAACCCAGGAGGTGGAGGTTGCAGTGAGCCGAGATCGCGCCACTGCACTCTAGCCTGGGCGACAGAGCAAGAATTCATCTCAAAAAAAAAAAAAAAGACATTATCATATATTGCTAAAGTAAAATAATTTGTGTAATATGTATAGTATAAAGTAATCTAATGTACGTAAAATCTAAAAATTGTACTGGAAAAATACAAACAAATATGGTAGTTGTTACCCTTGGGGAGAGGACATGGTTAATGGGACTCTGGGGTGCAGAGCAAGAGGTAAAAGAATATAAAATTTATCTGTAATTTTTGTATTTCTTTAAAATACAGCAGAAATATGACAAAATGTTAATAATCTTTGATCCTTGGTAGTGAGGACACACGTTCATTTTATTATTCTCCATATTTTTCTGTATTTAATAAAAAAAGACTGGACTCAGTGGCTCAGTGCTTTGGGAGGCTGAGGTGGGAGGATCGCTTCAGGACAGGAATTTGAGACCAACAAAGCGAGACCCCCATCTCTACAAAAGAAAAATTTAAAAATTAGCTAGGCATGGTGACACACACCTGTAGTCCCAGCTACTTGGGAGGCTGAGACAGGAGGATCATTTGAGCGTAGGAGTTGGAGGCTGCAGTGAACTATGATCTGCACTCCAGCCTGGGTGACATCAAGACGCTGTCTCAAAAAACAAAACAAAACAAAACAAAATAAAATGTTTTAAAGTTCTCAGAAAAAAAAATAATTCTACAAGCTATAAGGGGAGAACTGGAGAAAAAACTAAAGAACTTAGATAGTGGTGTGTTCAAAAGTAAGTTATCCTGTTCCTGGCCCTCTCCACATGCAAGGGCCTGTGGGGGGAGTCAACTGAATTCCTCCAGATGGTTTGGGGCTCAGTTGCAACAGAATATGTGCCTCATTTTCTTGGGCCAACCTGGGAAGGCAGGCACCAGTCTTTAAGCCTTACCTTTACCTTGCCCAGCATGGTGAGGTTGTAGGATAGTAGAAATTGTGCTCCTGGGATTTGGGAGATGCACCCAAGGAACATCATGGTCCTCACAGGGGCCAGGATGTCAAGAGAAGTAGCAGAAAAAGCTATCTCAGCAGATGCCAAAGCATAGGAACCATGATTTATTAACATTTGCCCCTTTCACCCTTCAAATTAAGTAAAGCTACATATATGGGACCCCCTGAATGGAATCAGCCCATCTGAATTATTTAAAAGAATGTTCAGGGCCGGGTGTGGTGGCTCACACCTGTAATCCTACCACTTTGGGAGGCTGAGGTAGGCGGATCACCTGAGGTTGGGAGTTCGAGACCACCCTAACCAACATGGAGAAAACCCGTCTCTACTAAAAATACAAAATTAGCCGGGTATTGTGGCACATGCCTGTAATCCCAGCTACTCGGGAGGCTGAGGCAGGAGAATCACTTGAACCCGGGAGGCAGAGGTTGCGGTGAGCCAGAGATAGCGCCATTGCACTCCTGCCTGGGCAGCAAGAGTGAAACTCCTTCTCAAAAATAAATAAATAAATAAATAAATAAATAAATAAATAAAATAAAATAAAAAGAATGCTCAGTTTATTGGCTAGGCTTGTTGGCTCACACCTGTAATTCCAACACTTTGGGAGGCGAAGGCGGGAGGATCACTTGAGCCTAGGAGTTCAAGACCAGCCTAGGGCTGGGCACAGTGGCCCACACCTGTAATCCCAGCTACTTGGGAGGCTGAGATGGGAGGATCACCTGAGCCTGGGAAGTTGAGGCTGCAGTGAGTCATGATGGTGCTACTGCACTCCAGCCTGGGCGACAGAGCAAGACTCTGTCTCAAAATAAAAATAAAAATAAAAAAAGACTGGCAATCTATGCCAAACCCCTCAATATAGTATAAGAAAAAAAATGATTTGTTACACACATATAGGGATATCTCCTAGAACCAGAGGGCAGGAAGCCTACCTAAGCCTGATGAGGACCTTGGACAGGGACTTGTCAGGAACCAAGGCAATTGTTCTCTGCATCTTTCTAGAAGCATAAAGGTCTCCACCATACCTTTCACAGCAGAACAGCCTTTGGCTTGCTCATCAGCACAAATATTTACTGAGCACTTACCATGGACTAGAACTGCTCGAAACACTGGGAATAGAGAAGGGAATCAAACAGACAAAAAACATGTTCAAGTCTCTCAAGTCTACGTGTCCTATCAATTCCAAGGACTCATCATTTTTGTATTTTCTATTTTTCTATTCCAATTCTTCAAAGTGAGAAAGCAGAGGTCTTAAAACCCTGCTCCAAGTTTCCAGTTGGAGCTGTCCAGCCTCCTGACCTAGTGTCAGCAGAGGGCACAACTGAGCCTCAGGTGCAGTGAAAAGAGGTTTCTTGATCCCAGCCAGATCTCTTCTTAACTTCTATGTTCCAGGTGCCCCTCAGCTGTACAAAAAGAGTTGCTTCTGAGATTCCAGGTTGAGGCCTGGCAACTAGCAGTCATTGTGACAATGGTGAGATGCTAGCCTCCATGTAAAATGTGGAAAAAGATAGAGGAAAAGTTAGTATCTACTGGGAAAAATAAATTAGAAAACCAAACTGCAAATAAAATGTCAATCTGAAGGGGACGGGCTGAGAGACAAAGAGGGAGAAGGAAATGGGACAACAGGAGATCAGATGAGTAAGTGAGTTTGAAAGGTGTATTAGCCAGGACTAAATCCAGAGGAAGGGCTGACATCAGAACTGGTTGATCCAGCGATGTCATCAGAAACCACCTCATTCTTCATTCAGAGCTATAAGATAGCTACCTGTGGCAATCAATACTACATGCTTCCCCATGTGACGGGAGAGAAAGAATAACATCCCATAGCTTTTTCTCAAATAAAGAACTTTCCTAGCAGGCCAGGTGTTATAGCTCTCACCTGTAATCCAAGCACTTTGAGAGGCCAAGGTAGGCGAATCACTTGAGGTCAGGAGTTTGAGACCAGCCTGACCAACATGGTGAAACCCCATCTCTACTAAAAATACAAAAATTAGCCGGGTGTGGTAGCACACACTTGTAATCCCAGCTATTCGGGAGGCTGAGGCAGGAGAATCACTTGAACCCGAGAGGTGGAGGCTGCAGTGTGCAGAGATCAAGCCACTACACTCCAGCCTGGGTAACAGAGCGAGACTCCATCTGAAAAAAAAAAAAATAAAAGAGAGAGAACTTTCCTAGAAATTTTCAGCAAGGCTGTCTTACTATTTACCAGAACCAGGTCACATCTGATCTGATTGCTTTTAGACCCTTTCTTCTCACCATGGGCAATTTTTCCCCTGATGGGACATTCTGTAATATCTGGACACATTTTCGATTGTCACAACTTGAGGAGAGGAAATGCTACTAGTGTCTAGTGGGTAGAGGCCAAGGATGTTACTACTAAACATCCTTCAATGCACAGAAGGACACCCCCACCCCTGAGGCCTCCCCCTGCCACCCTCCCACCCCCTGCAACAAAGAGTCAAGAGTGCTGAGACTGGGAAACTCTGTTTTAGATCAAGTAGGCCCACTCACTAGCCGTACCCAGGCTAGGTGTAGGAGCAGGGGACACCAAAGAAAGATGATAATGAGTGGTCAGGGAGATAGAAGAAGATGGAAAGAATGTCTTATTCAAAAATCTAAGGAGACTTTTAAGAAGGCAAACATGGCCAATATCGTCAAATGCTGTAGAGAGGTCAAGTGAGTTTACAACTGAAAATCATCCAGTGGATTTATCCATAAGGGGTTTCTTGTTTCCCTCGCTCAAGAATTTCCAGTAGGGTGGCAGGGACAGGTCAGGCTGATAGGGATTGAGGAGTGAGTGAGGTGAAGAGAAAAAGACTCTGTTTACAGTATGGGTAAGTCATTTAAGAAGCTTGTCTGTGAATAGGAGAGAGAAGTAGCTAAAAAGTAAATAGAATAATGACATTTTTCTTTTTTCATTAAAACTTTTTTTTTTTTTTTTTTTTTTTTGAGATAGGGTCTCACTCTGTCACCCAGGCTGAAGTGCAGTGGCTCGATCTCGGCTCACTGCAACCTCTGCCTCCTGCGCTCAAGCGATCCTCCCACCTCAGCCTGCTGAGTAGTTGGGACTACAGGCACACCCCACAACACCTGGCTAACGTTCTGTATTTTGGGTAGAGATGGAGTTTTACCACGTTGCCCAGGCTGGTCTCCAACTCTTGGGCTCAAGTGATCTGCCCACCTCAACCTCTCAAAATGCTGGGATTACAGGTGTGAACCACTGTGCCCACCCAGAATAATGATTTTTTAATATTAAAGAGACATACTCATTTTTAAAATGCTGACAGGAGCCAGGCGCAGTGGCTCATGCTTGTAATCTCAACACTTTGGGAGGCTGAGGCAGGTGGATCACCTGAGGTCAGGAGTTCGAGACTAGCCTGGCCAACATGATGAAACCCCCGTCTCTAGTAAAAACACAAAAAACTAGCCAGGCATGGTGGCACATGCCTATAATCCCAGCTACTTGGGAGGCTGAGACAGGAGAATCGCTTGAACCCAGGAGGTGGAGGTTGCAGTGAGCCAAGATCACGCCACTGCACTCCAGCCTGGGCAACAAGAGCAAAACTCCATCTCAAAAAAATAAAAATTTAAAAAATGGTGACAGGAAAAATCCAAAACAGTAGAAAAAGTAAAAGAGAGAGGGAAAAATGAGAAATATCCCTGAGAAGAGATTATTATTTAGAGCAGAGCTTCTCAAACTTTAACATGCACATGAACCATCTGGGGATCCTGTAATCATCTGGAGGATCCTATTAAATGCAGATTCAGCTCCATTAGGTCTAGGGGGCATCCAAGAATCTACAGTTCTAATATGCTCTCAGGTGGTACCAAAGTTGCCACTCCATGGGCCACTTTGAATAATAAGGATTTAGAACAATTGTTCTCAAACTTCAGCATGCATCAGAATCACCTGATAGGCTGGTTAATCCAGAGAATGCTGGCCCCACTCCCAGAGTTTCTGATTCAGTAAGTCTGGGATGGGGCATAAGAATTAACTTTCTGTCAATCTTCAGGTGACCATTGATTTAGAGTATATGTGGAGAAAATCATCTTAAAAGAAAGAGAATTTCACCACTGAGAAGAAAAGGAAAAAGCAAGATTTGACAGGGTTGCAGATAAGTTGTTGGTTTATGGGGCAGGGTAGGACCCTGAAGAATTCACTGCCCATTGGCCTGTATCTTCTCTATGAAGTAGGAAATTGTCAGCTGAGAGCAAGGGGGAGGGCAATGGGAGAGGGAACTATGAACATTAGGTGAAGGCTTGTTGCTCTCCAGTTGCTCTCATAACACTATACAGAAAGTCTATTTGTGGATTGATTGATTGATTGATTGAGAGTCTTGCTGTGTTACCCAGGCTAAAGTGCAGTGGCATGATGGGAGCTCACAGTAGTCTCCAGCTTCTGGGCTCAAGCAATCCACTCACCTCAGCCTCCTGAGTAGGCCAGACTACAGCTGCTAGGCCACCATATCTGGCTAATTAAAAAAAAAAAAAAAAGATATAGATGGGGTCTTTCTATGTTGCCCAGGCTGGTCTGGAACTCTTGGCCAAATCCTCCCACTTCACCCTCCTAAGTAGCTGGAATTATAGGTGCAAGCCACCTCACCCAGCTTGTTTTGTTATTTATTAAAGGAATATTTGCAATTAATTCATCCAGACAAGTTGACCAGGAAGTTATGTGGTGCAGTGAAAGAATTAAGATTGTTCTTTGGCTGGCAACTAGAAACACCTGCTTGAAAATTCTCACGGTTATTGAATATGTGGTTTATTTTGTTTTGTTTGAGAAG